>NC_042631.1:34211176-34922904 GCF_901001135.1 Rhinatrema bivittatum
TTAAGAGGCGTCCATTGGACGTGTGTATCTCCCGGTACCAGCACAAAAGAAAAAGTCCAAAAAAAAAAAAAAGCGGGGGCTGGGCAGGGCATGGGTGATTCTAGGAATTTTAAATGGAAACCAGCATGAACATGTACAAGCACGCACCGGGGTCCCCTACTGAGTAACTTTACTTCTGCTATAGATGGCATGTAACTTATAAAACAGAAAAAAAAACTAGACTAGTCAGTGGGTTTTAAGGGTTCGGACAGCTAGGGGAGTTAGGAAGCCCTAGCCTATAACTGGGCAAAGTGGGAATGAACTGGTTTAACTGGTAATTGTGTTGGCACGCATGTATATTAAAATCCCCCACTTATGCGATAGAAATGGCCCATGCGCGCATCCATATAAAATGGTGCAAACAGTTACGTGCATCCAGCTAATTTTATAAGATGCTTTTAGATTTTTTTCCCTAAATACAGGGTAATAAAGAGTATCTCGCTATTCCTGAGGTATGGCATTCCATAATGTGGGTCCCAGAACTGAAAAAATCAATTTATATACATCATGATAGTGATTTACCTTGTTGGAAGGGATCATTAATAAACCCTTTTCTTCTAAATGCAGAGTATACATGTACTATAGGTACATAAGATATTAGGAGCTTTGTTAGACAGGAGTCATTCTTGCTCCAGAGTCTTAAACCTAGGGTAACCAGCTTAAAATTCACCATTAGAGCCACAGGCAACCAGTGAAGAGCAGACAACACTGGGGTGCTAAGACTCTGAGGAAGACACCCTAAAATAAGCCGAGCAGTGGCATTCTGCTGTAGCTCAAGACCTTTAAATAGCTTTTAGGGAGGCCTGCATACAGCGAGTTATAATAATCTAGTGTAGATAGCACTAAGGCATGTACAATTGTATGAAAGCTGTTTTACTTAAGATGCATTTGAGTCTTTTCAGCAACCATAGATGGTAACTTTCAAACAGCCACACTGGCATGCATGTATGCACGTATGCTGGCTGACGCCCAGAAACGCGGCCATTTTATAAGGCACGTATGATATAAAATCGGCTGTACACGCGTACATGTGCGCACAATTTTATATGGATGCGTGCATGTGCGTGCAAATGCAGGATCTACCGCATAAATGGTTTTTAAAAACAAAACAAAACATGCACACCAACGCAATAGCCCTTTTTCCCAGTTCACCCAGTTAAGGGATTGTATTTCCTAACTCCCCTATTTAGCCTCCCTTTTACTCTTTTAACCCCCAAACCTTAAACCCCGCTGACACATCTATTTTTTTTTTTATTTTAATACTTACATGCCGTGCAAAGCAGAAGTAAAGTTACACAGTAGGGGACCCCGGCGCATGCTTGTGCGAATAAATACGTGCACATTTCTAGGTAATTTCCTGGAATGCCCATGTCCTGCCCCATACTCCATCCAGGCCACGCCCCCATCCCTTTTTTGATTTATGTGCATACCGGAAGATGCGTACGTACTTATGCGCTTTTTAAAATTCGCGCAGCGCGCACCGGCCAAGACATCAGGGTATCTCTCGGCTTTGGCACACATAGGGCTTTCCAAATCGACCTACTAGTTTTTAAAATACAGATCTTAGTACAGAATTTATTTGTCAGACGTGAATCTAACAGTATCTCAAAATCACATATCTGTATCAAAAAGGCAATATTGTCTGCAGAAAGGTTCAAGTTAGTTAAAGACTTTGCAGGATCAGAATATCCAAGCCACAAGGTTTCAGTTTTGTAGTATTTAAAACCATCCCATTTTTTTTTTATTTGCAACCTAAACTGAGTATTACTCTTTTTTTTTTTTTTTTTAGTGATAATGCAATATATAATCCTCAACTAATAGGATACAACAGTGTATAACTCTTTACACACCATGTCCATGAAAGCAAGGTTATCATGTCACACATCTGGGCTATCATTTAAACCCTTTGCCACCCCTTATCCCACAAATTTGACAATTTAACAGAATAAAAAACAGGAAAAATAGATGAATGGTCGAGGGCCCAGTAAGAGAGTAAGACCTGTGAATTAAACAAAGATTATTTCATTTATTTAAACTTGAGGCAGAACAATAGATCTCACAAAAGTACAACAGGTAAAACAACAAAAGCAGTAAACATTGTCCATTCCATCTTTTTTTTTTTCTTTTTAACTTTTTGCCATGGCAACTGCATACACAGAGGATGCACAACAAATTTATACACACATGCCAGATCAGATCTTACCCAATATCTATACAAAATGAGTTCTGTGTGGACACACCTATAACAAACTACTCCCATGTCTTTGGAAAGGTATTTATGTGAACATTTGGCATCTATTTCTTCTGTCTGCCTCCATTCAAACTTATGCTGGGTCAGACCAAAGGTCCATCAAGCCCAGCATCCTGTTTCCAACAGAGGCCAATCCAGCTCACAAATACCTAGGAGGATTCCTAAATTCTTTCTTAATCCAAAATTAACTTTACCAGTCTGTGCACACACAAGAAATCCCTTAGGCAACTGCGTTGGCCAAGTCGTATCTCAACAAAAGAGATTCCCACAGAGAACGATTTCATGGGCGGAACCCTCTACATCTACACAAACCTTAAAACCACACACCAAAAGGTATATAGTGTTACACAAAGCAGAAAAACCATGCACGTAATTTTCAATACGCGCATAAATGTAACTACTATCTTAGCAATTTTCAAAAGCCATTCATGTGAGTTTAAAGTGCACTTACATGTGAATATCCTATGGACAATGGAATGGCATATATGGTAGCAATTTTCAAAAGCCCACTTACACAGATAAGGTGCATTTATACATGAAAAACCCAATTTTAACCCTGTAAATACTTTTTCAAATCAGGCCCTAAGTGTCAAAGTGCTCTTAGGGATCTTAAATTTAACACATAAATTAGAAGTGGTGATATTTATTCGCATCCTTCTATCCAGAGCATAATAGCTTCTATGCAAATTTTCTAAATTGCATTTCTTGTAATTTGGAATTTACTGTAACCTTATGTAAATTCTGGATTAGCATTTCCAAAGTATATTTAGTGATGGTGGTGCCAAACTCATTAGATATCTAATGGCTAATCTCACCAGACGACTGTAACATAACTTCTTTTTAGATCACAATCCAAGAAATAAAATAATAACTGAGTGAGAAGCAAATAGGTCTGGAGTCTGGTGCTGTAAAGTACAGACATAGGAGTTTAATTTTCAAAGGAGTTACTTGTGTAAATCTAAGATACTATGGGGCAGATTCTCAAAGTCCTACGTGGGTTACGCGCGCCAGGCCTATTTTACAAAGGCCTGGTAAGGCGCGTAAAGCCCAGGGACGCGTCTAAGTCCTGGGGCTTCGAACAAGGGGAGGGGGGCGAGGCGGTCCGGAGGGGGTCCATTTGCTGCTGTGTCGGAGGAGCGTGTGCCGGCCGGCTGCCAGTGCGCGCAACTTACGCCTGCTCGGAGCAGGTGCAAGAGGTAAAAGGAAGGTCAGAGGGGGAAGGGAGGTTAGGTTAGGGGGGCAAGGAAGTTCCTTCCGTGGCCGCACTGAAATCGGAGCGGCCTGGGAGGGAACGGCGGAAGGCTGCGGGTGTTGGCACGCGCAAGATGCACTAGTGTGCACCCCCTTGCACGTGCTGACCCCCGATTTTATAACATGCGCGTGCATGTTATAAAATCGGGCATCCATGTGTGTGCGCACCGGGTAGTGCGCGCACATGGACGCCCGTGCGTAGGTATTAAAATCTACCCCTCAGCAATTTTCAAAAGCCATTTACCTGCATTAAGTGCATTTACTGTGGGTAACACCTATTTACAACTCAATGGCATATATTGTAGCAATTTTCAAAATCTCACTTACACTTGTAAAGTACATTTACACGTGTAAAACCCAGTTCAAAAGGATTTACAGGCTTAAAACTGGGTTTTTTCACGTGTAAATGTACTTTAAATGGGCTTTTGAAACTTGCTACAATATATGCCATTGAATTGTCCATAGGTTATACTCGTGTAAGTGCACTTTAAGATTCTAATTTTGAAAAGCATTTTCATGGTTAAAACTCGGTTTTAAATGTGTAAATGCATTTTACCCACTTTAAGTGGCTTTTGAAAATTGCTGCAATATGACATTGAATTATCCATAGGTTTTACCCATGTTAAGCGCACTTAATGCAAGTAAATGGCTTTTGAAAATTGCTACAATAGTAAGTTAGATTTATATGCATAACTCCTTTGAAAATTACCTCTTAACAGGTGAAGTTTCGAAGGAGTTACACTTGTAAATGTAACATACTATTGTAGCAAATTTCAAAAGTCATTTACACGCTTACAAGTGAATTTTCAAAGGAGTTACATATGTAAATGCATCATACTGAGTATCAATATACAGGTAAAAGGGAAAGCACCCTCTAGCAAAAGTAGTTTTTTTACTCAAATATAACTCAGTAGTGACTGGAGCATAATTTGAAAGGGTCATCGCTCTGATTGTTGCCATTTTAATTCAAGAAATTAAAAAGGTAGAGACAAAAATATAATCTATATGGAATAAGAAGAATGAAGTACAGAATACAATGTGAAATCTGAATCCTCTGGATTGAGCACTCGCTAAATATCTAACTGTAGTTCCTTTACCAAAAAAAGAAAACCCATGCCCTGCTTGATACCTCTAAGTTGCTTTAGCATCTATAGTAAGATCCATAACAATATTAGAATCGCCTCTTAAAAGTAGTGCTTGTTCTGGGAATTGACTTACAATAATGATTAACTGTGAAAAAAGGTTATTAGGAGCATAGATATTATACCCAACAGATATTGCTGATTGTTTAGAGAACCAGTGAGACAAATAAACTGACTATTAGGGTTTTATCTATTTGAAAATAAACATTTTTATTAATTAAAATTATCACACCTCTTTATTTAGCTGTAAAGGAGGAAAAGACACATTGACCCACCTATTCACATTTAAGTTTCTTATGCTTCTCTGAAGAGAGATGAGTTTCTTGCAAAATACGATATGGGCAACAGATTTTTTTTCTTTTTGTTGGAGACAGCATAACATCTACGTTCAAGGAGCTTATTTGGAGAACATCTATAACAACCAAAAATAAAGGGGTTGATTTTCAAACCGCGCGATTTGGCATACTTTTGCTGGCGCATCAGGTGCAAGCAAAAGTACGCGGGATTTTAGTAGATACGCGCGTAGCCGCGCGTATCCGCTAAAATCCTGGATCGGCGCGCGCAAGGCTATCGATTCCGTATAGCCGGCGCGCGCCGAGCCGTGCAGCCTACCCCCATTCCCTCCGAGGCCGCTCTGAAATCGGAGCGGCCTCGGAGGGAACTTTCTTTTGCCCTCCCCTCACCTTCCCCTCCCTTCCCCTACCTAACCCACCCGCCCGGCCCTGTCTAAACCCCCCCCTTACCTTTGTCGGGGGATTTACGCCTCCCGGAGGGCGCGGCCACGCCCCCGGACCACCCTGGGCCGTAACCACGCCCCCGGGCCCGCCCCCGAAACGCTCCCCACACGCCCCGAAAATGCCGCGTGGATCGGGCCCGCCCCCGACACGCTCCCCTCAGAAAACCCCGGGACTTACGCGAGTCCCGGGGCTCTGCGCGCCCGGTAGGCCTATGTAAAATAGGCGCACCGGCACGCAGGGCCCTGCTCGCCTAAATCCGCCCGGATTTAGGCGGATTTAGGCGAGCAGGGCTCTTAAAATCCGCCCCACAGAAGAAAGCAAGAAACATAAATGTCCTGCTTAAAAGCGCAAAGAAAGTCAAATAATAAAAATTGGGGAGTGTCTCTCAGCCTAAGCACCCCATAAATCCAGTGTATAAAAAATGACCCAACCACCAACATACATGCCCATGGGAGAAAAAGATGAAAAGTAAAAAATAGTACTTTAAATCTTCCCATCAAGGAGAACCAACCATGCATACTCCATTCATCTGTTTCTGCATACAAACAAACATTTACAAACCACGCTAAACATAAAATATAAACACATAACACTCCAAGGGACTGCATCTTCATCCAGGCTTCTTTGTCTTGCATTCTGAATCATGCACCTTTGAGGGCCAAGAAAGTCATCTCTATGAAGTTTCTGTTCAAAAAAATTAAATAATATAAAACAAAGCAAGAGGAAGAGAATATTATGATGTAGGGATGCTTTGAAAAGGTTTTTCTTTGAAGCTGCTATTATTATTGCACTGTGAAATTGTACTGATCAGACTTGTAAAAACTATCCAAAGTTGCTGAAATGCCAGAATATGCCGAAATATCAGAATGAATGTCAAGGATCAGCCGTAAGTTTTTTCTACCTTCTGGGCTCAGTTTAGAAGAAATCACATGACTTACATGAATTCATTCTCATTAGCATATATGAGAAAAAATAATAATGCCAACCAATTAGGAAAATGTTATGCAAGCAAACAAACTAGCTCTTTGGTGTGTAAATTAGAGATAGTGACCTTTTTAATCTCTTGTATCAATAACAGGGCAGCCCAGACACCCATGGTTCTACCCGCCCCCACCCAGCCTAGCTGGACTCCTCCAATTACACACACATGGAAAACGTGATACATAACTTGGATGAAATGGCCGCAGCCGCTTATTAGAGTCCCTAACAGGGGAGTCTAATTTAGGTGCTGAGTCCTGCCAATAATGCCTTTTCTCACCACTGGGGAGGTGCCGATAACTCTTTCCACCCAAGCAGAGCCACAAGGTCTTTCTTCCTGTGAGGCCCCGGACAGACATTGTGACTGCCAACAACGGAGGTGGTCTCAGCTGGGCTGCCACGCAGCGAGCCTGCCGGAACCCCTCCCTGCGTATCCAGCCATTGAGCCATCAAAGCCCCAAACCCTGGGCCTGTCTCTCAGCCTAAGCACTGCTCGATGTCATCTACTTGGATTTCAGCAAAGCTTTTGATACTGTCCCGCACAGGAGACTGGTGAATAAAATGAGAAGCTTAGGAGTGAGTGCCGAGGTGGTGGCCTGGATTGCAAACTGGTTGACGGACAGAAGACAATGTGTGATGGTAAATGGAACTCTCTCTGAAGAGAGAGCGGTTTTAAGCAGTGTACTGCAAGGATCGGTATTGGGACCGGTCCTGTTCAATATCTTTGTGAGCGACATTGCGGACGGGATAGAAGGTAAGATTTGTCTTTTTGCGGATGACACTAAGATCTGCAACAGAGTGGACATGCCGGAAGGAATGGAGAGAATGAGACGGGATTTAAGGAAGCTGGAAGAGTGGTCGAAGATATGGCAGCTGAGATACAATGCCAAGACGTGCAGAGTCATGCATATGGGGAGTGGAAATCCGAATGAACTGTATTCGATGGGGGGAGAAAGGCTGATGTGCACGGAGCAGGAGAGAGACCTTGGGGTGATAGTGTCTAACGATATGAAGTCTGCGAAACAATGCGACAAGGCGATAGCAAAAGCCAGAAGAATGCTGGGCTGCATAGAGAGAGGAATATCGAGTAAGAAAAGGGAAGTGATTATCCCCTTGTACAGGTCCTTGGTGAGGCCTCACCTGGGGTACTGTGTTCAGTTCTGGAGACCATATCTCCAAAGAGACAGAGACAAGATGGAGGCAGCCCAGAAAAGGGCAACCAAAAAGGTGGAGGGTCTTCATCAAATGACTTATGAGGAGAGATTGAAGAATCTAAATATGTACACCCTGGAGGAAAGGAGGAGCAGAGGTGATATGATACAGACTTTCAGATACTTGAAAGGTTTTAATGATGCAAAGACAACTACAAACCTTTTCCGTTGGAAAAAAATCAGCAGAACCAGGGGTCACGATTCGAAACTTCAGGGAGGAAGATTCAGAACCAATGTCAGGAAGTATTTCTTCATGGAAAGGGTGGTGGATGCTTGGAATGCCCTTCTGGAGGAAGTGGTGAAGACCAGAACTGTGATGGACTTCAAAGGGGCGTGGGATAAACACTGTGGATCCATAAAGTCTAGAGGACGTGAATGAAGAGTGAGTGGCTCGCGGGAATGATGGCTACTGCCTGGAGATAATACCCTTATTCAATGAACATACATACGGTTAATGCGACTCCAACATTGCTCTAAGCTTCAACGGCAAGAGGAAATGTGGAAAAAAGGATTTGCATTCACAAAAAAGCGGGGAGTAGCTTGCTTGTTACGGTGGACTACCCCAAACTAAATAAGCCTGATACTTCACTTTCAATGCATATCCAGCATAGCTCTCTGCTTCAACAGCAGAGGAGAAAGACTGATACTTCAAGTATATCCAGCATAGCTCTCTGCTTCAATGGCAGGGGAGTAAGACTGATACTTCAAGCATATCCAGGATAGCTCTCTGCTTCAACGGCAGGGGAGAAAGTCTGATACCTCACTTTCAATGTTTATCCAGCATAGCTCTCTGCTTCAGTGGCAGGGGTGAAAGTCTGATACTTCACTTTCAATGCATATCCAGCATAACTCTCTGCTTCAATGGCAGAGGGAATGAAGAAAGGTGGATCTATATACAGACAACAACCAACAAGGATTGAATTATTTAGTCTGGGTGGGCAGGTGGGTGAGTGTGTGGCTTGCTTATTGCTGCGGTTGCTACCCCTAACTAATTGGGCTAGATATTTCACTTAGATGCAGTTCCAACACTACTCTTTCATTAATGGTGGGGGTGGAAGGGAAATAGAACCAAAAGATTACTAAGAGCGAAGATTAACAGATAAGTATGAGAAAAAAAAAAGTGTGAAACTTGCTGGGCAGACTGGATGGACCGTTTGGTCTTCTTCTGCCTTCATTTCTATGTTTCTATCCATGGCCGAACCGAGTGGTGGCCCCTAGGCCCCTCTCATCCATACTGACACCTCCAAGTTTCCTCTAATGCCTCCCATGTTACAATAGGCTTTCCTGAACTCAGTCACCACTGCCACAGGGTTCCTGGCACATGAAAGCAAGGAAGTACCTTTCCACCCACATGTGACGGGCTCCCTCAAAATAACAGCTACGGCTCATGCATCAAACCAATTAATAACTTCCAAATAGCTTGTAGAAACAGATTGTTTCCCATTTTGACAAGTATACTCCATCTGGAACATACAGTTCTGCACAATGTCCGTCCACCCATTCATGTCTCAAATGATATCCACTCCAATGTTGGTCGGCTTTGCACGCCAATTGAACTTGGCACAGTATCTTCCCCACCATCCAGTGCACATCATCTTTTGTCAAGGTATGATTTCGGACCAGCAGATTTTTGAGGATGGCCACAGTGGAGCAAGGCAGCTCAAGACATCCTGGATCGTGTTCAACAGAGCAAGGCCAGCACCATGGCCTAAATCGTTGCTACCAAGGTGCATGATGATAAGGTCTGGCAGTGTTGGACTCACTCTTCCCGACTGCAGCATGGGTCAGAGTTGGTGCCAATGCATGCCTCTTTGACCCAGCCATTTGATTGTCCAGCCTTCTCCTGACAACCCGAGGTTGTGCCCAAATTTCCCACTCATGGCCCTTTTCCAAGTATGTGTGATGACTGAGTGGCCGATCCACATAGAGTGACACCAGATGGCAGCTGTAAGTGGAAGGAGTACTTAGATCTTAATGCGCACTCAACCCAGTGCAGGGGAACCGTCATCATGCCTAATGTATGATGCATAGACTCCTGACCTCCATCGACCTATGTGCTGTATAACATCTTGCAGGATACCGGCGGTGGCAGTACTGGAGGTGGCTTCAATGCAGAATGAATGAGTGCCAAAGCATTCGCTCTGAAGCCCTGCCCCTGTTAGGGCTTTCTTGAAAACCGCCAAAAACTGGTAGTGGCTTAGAGGGGATTTATTGTGGTGAAACAAAAACAGACCGCTCCCTTTTGGGCGAAGGGTTAAGGACAGGGTCACAGTCATGACGGGACATGTTATCAAGTCTCTAGCCACTGTTAATGTGATGATTTGATTGTGGGCCCCCTGATCAGTCTTGGACTATCTCAGTCTTAGGTATAAGGTGCCGTTTGAGATGCTGACATCCTCCCCCAGTAAGCCACATAGCTGTGCTGCATTTTGTGAAGGTACTGTAAACTCGCTAACTTGCAAAGCTCCGAAGAATAGCAGCGCAAATGCAGAATGAAACCTGGCAGAGCATAGTCTTGAACTCGTCTGTAGTTACCGAGGGCAAGATGCGCCAAAGCTGCAACAGTAGGTCATGGGTCAGTGGTCTCCACACGTCATGCTGAGGCAGGGACTCCCAGGCCCAGCTTTGCATCACCCTCTTTATGGCAAAATACTGCTCTGCGCAACCCGTTTCCAGCTTTGAGAAAAACGCAAGAGCTGCTAGGTGTGAACAGACCATGTTTCTGGACAATCCCTGCTGTTTGGCGTGCAGTATGTAGCTAATCAAAAGGTCTCCTAGAACCTGGTGACTAGACCAGCGGTTCGCAATGAAAACGCCTTCACTTTGTTGTAGTTGCACATGTAGGCATTTCATATGGATGGGGGTAAGTGATCTTCGCAGCATCTCGCACACTGTCCGGTTCCGAAGGATCAAGGCGTTCTGTGGCCCTCTCTGCCATTTGACTCCACTCGCAATGCCAGCTTCCTATACAGGGACCACTCGCAACAAGAAAGAGAATCCGCTGTCTCATTGCAAACTCCAGGAAAATGCTTCGCTTGAGCCACAATGTTCGCGCGCAGGCAGCATAACACGAATTCCCCCAGCAACTCTGCCACTAGGAGGCACTCGGAGGTCTGTTTGTTTATTGGATGAACCACTGCTGCGCTGTCACACCATCACACCACCCGTTGACAACTAAGCACCTCGCCCCATATGTGCACAGCAAAAGTGATAGGAAAAAGCTCAAGAAATGTGGTGTTCGTGGTAAGGCCGCATGCCATCCAGTGGTCTGGCCAGCACGCGGCACACCAAGCTCCCCTGAAATAGACATCAAATCCAATGCCTCCTGATGCGTCAGAGTATAGCTGTAGGTCATCGCTAAAAGAGCGGGGCGCTGTTTGCCGTTAAAATTGATGGCTGCTCGAGTCTGAGGCTCTCACCCTGCCTATTCACGGCGCAATACATTCGCCACGGAAATATTTCAAAAACTGGCTCTTAAACATAGCATCGGCTTGGGCACGAGTTGCTGAACACCTTCGCCTACCAAAATGGGCTGCTCACTGCGAGACGGGAGCACTGCGAGTCAGGGAAGTTTTTGCCTTTATGCTATCCCGGCCGCCATCTTTGCCACGAGCGTATCAACTAGCTTCCCGACGCAGGCCAGTCCGGGCAGAAATCATTGAATACCTGACCATAGCATTAATTTAAAAACAACTCCCCCCCCCCCCCAAAACAACAAAATACCACCTACGCTGTGCCGATTGCCGCGGGACGAACAGGCAGCCTAGTGCTAGAACACCCCCTCCTCCCCCCTTCCCTGCTCTACCTTCGAACCGCCCGTCATCAGAGCCGGGAGAAAAACATTGGAAGCAGAACTTTTACAATAAAATACAAAAATCTTCGGTTTTCCTACCCTTTAACATAGCAATTGTGGTAGCAGGGTCGGGCTGGGCTGGAGTAGGAGAGCAAAACCTTTATCAAAGCAGCCGTGTGGCTTGAGGAGCAGCAGGGGAGCTACAAGAGAGGGTCAGTATCGGCTCAGTTTTTTTTTTTACTGGCAGCCATTTTGCAGCGCAAAACACTGCAGGGGCACAAGAAAAGGGAAACTACTGCCGACATTTCATACCCGATTGAGCTTGAACGAGTGCACTGTACCATGAGTCCCCATTCCGGAACTCTACCGCGCGATATCATTGCCGGCTTTCTTAGATACCCAGTCAAAGAAAAGTAGTGTCTGTGGCCAGGAGGCAGCAATCGTGGTCTTGGGAGGGTCATAACATCTCGGTATTTGCGGACATATCCCCGGGGACTCTAAAACGGCGCCAAGCATATCATCCAGTCACTAGTGTGCTCAGAAATGAAAAAATTAAATACAGGTGGCTGTTTCCTATGGAGATTTCGATTACCATTCAAGGAACGATATCACGAGCTACCACACGCGAGGAAGCGGCAGCCATCTTGAAATCGGCAGGCCTCTCTATTAAAACTACACCGTCAGGAGAAAGTAGAGGCTGACCTGAAATTCCGAGATGGCAGCGGGTAGCGAAAGGGGATCAAAGGCTCCGAAGAAACACAGGACCCACAGCCTCAATCTTACCAGAAGGAGCGGGCTGATATACCATCCAGGGGACTTGTGACAGGTTTAATTTTACACTAGAGATCATTCTTTAATATGATAAGGAGTGGTTGTTCAAGTGTACATGTTTAGTTATTATATTTGCTAAGTGCTAAAATTGTTAACAATGCTTGGGGAAATGTGGATTTATTATTGGGGAGGGGGAGGATGATGTGTGTTGCATTGCAAGTGTTGGGGGGGCTGCTAGACCGCCCTAGGATCTCACACCGTCCTTATTCTGCATAAGCAGAAAGGCCATGCAGTCATGGCGATTAAGTTGGAGGGAGGGGAAGGGGGTGGAAGGGGGGAAGGGGCAGATAACGGCGGGCACATGGAGAGGCAGGGTATACAGAGTGACATCAATGACACCAGACCGGAAGTCATTTATGCAAATCAAACTCAGTGTACTTTAGGGGGGATTTGGCAGGAGATTAGAAGCTATGCTACAGTTTTTCAAGGGTGTACACATATTCACACGAATTCACATATCTGCTTAATGGCAGTTAAGCTTATTTCATTGAATATTAAAGGACTTATTATCCCTCGAAAAAGGCACCTTCTGCGTCAGGATATTCAGCGCCACTCGGCTGGGATAATCTGCTTGCAGGAAACACACATGAAAAGGAGATATGAGCATCTGTTACATTGGCCAATGTTTGCGTACAGATTTTTCTCAGCTGCCAATCGGTTAAATAAATACACGGGAGTTAGTATATTATTCATGCAAGGTTTTGATTACAAAATAAAGAAGCATATAGAGAACCCCTCAGGGAGATATATTCTGGTTAAATTTGAGTATCAGGGGGAAATGATAACCTTATTGAATACATATGCCCCCAACGCAGATCAAAAGAACTTTTTCACCCAGGTTGATCAAGTATTATCTAAAGAAGTTAAAGGGAACCTAATCATAACTGGGGATTACAACTTGACCTTTAGTCCTCAAATAGATAATTCTGGGGGAAGCACTAAGGGGACTGGTCCACATAGGAAGAGCCTTCGATCTCTCATCTCTAAATGGAATCTGAATGATGTCTGGAGACAAAGGAATCCCAGTATAAAAAACTATACATTGTTTTCTGCTCCCCACCAATCCTATTCGTGCATACTTTCTCATTGACAAAACACTAATAGGAAGGGTGGGTCAGGTATATATTGATCCCATACCCTGGTCCGATCACGCTCTCATTGGACTGGCTTTAGATAATCCTACCCAGGGAGGGGGCTTTCGTCCATGGAAATTAAATGATTCCCTTATCGATGCTGCTGATGCTTTTAGGAATATGCTACAAAAACATATCGAGGAATTTCTTCACATTAATACAGGGGATCCGGTACTAATGTGGGAATGTTTGAAAACTGTCATGAGAGGTCATCTAATTTCCCGGGGAACCTATGAAAAAAATCAGAAACAGCGCATCAAGCAACGGTTGATGGATGAAATAGCAGCCTTAACAGTACTTCATAAACAAACACTAGGCAAGGCCACCTATGCAAAACTCCCAAAATCCCGGGAAGCACTACAGTCGTTAGCAGATCAAGAAATTTGAGCTCAATTATCCCTGCTCACCCAGGAAAAAGTTGAGTGGGGTAATAGATCAGGGAGACTTTTGGCTAGATACCTGAAAATTAAGCAAACCCAGAATTAGATTACCAGAACTCGGGATGTCAATGGGATCTTACTCAACTTTCCGCCAGATATTAGAGACCGTTTCCAACAATTCTATGATATACTGTATGAGGTTGAATCCTCCATACAGCCGAATCACACTGACGAATATCTTGATGAGATAACCCTTCCTAGACTGTCTGAGAAAGAGCGAGAATATCTGGACAAGGAGATCACACAAGAGGAAATCAGTGAGGCCATAAAAGGACTTAAGGCAAATAAGGCCTCGGGATTAGATGGGTACACCTCACAATTTTATAAAAAATTTTCCCAGGTGCTCCTGAAACCCATGCTGGAGTTTTATAATTACTTAAGGGCAGGCCATTCATTAGAGAAAGGAGTGAACGTAGCCGGAATCACAATATTGGGTAAGCCAGGGAGAGATCTCACTAATTGTGGATCTTACCAACCGATTTTTCTCATTAATATTGATCTAAAAATGTTAGCGAAAATCTTGGCGACTTGGCTAAATCAGGTTATGGGTAGGCTGGTTCATAAAGATCAGGTAGGTTTCATACCTGGCCGAATGGCTGCTGATAACATATGAAAAATTGTACACTTAATCTGGTGAGTAAACAAGCAAAAAATATCTGCGGTTTTGCTATCTATCGATGCCGAAAAGGCTTTCGACATGATGCATTGGCCATTTCTCTTCATACACTTCAGAAATTACATTTTGGCCCCCAGTTCCTTAATTGTTTACATCAATTATACACAGACCCCCAGGGCCTGCGTGAAGGTGAATGGGATATACTCGGAGACTTTCTCAATCAAGAGGGGGACAAGGCAGGGATGTCCCCTTTTGCCCCTATTATTTGCTCTGTTCCTTGAACTGTTAGCTACTAAAATTAGAAATAACCATATCATCCAGGGCATTCAAGTGGGTGACACAGACTATAAAATGTCAATGTATGCTGACGATATTATGTTAACATTGACAAGTCCTGTACAAGCACTTGGTTCCCTCAAGGGAACTTGAAGTTCCCTTGAGGGAACTTCAAAATTTCAGCAAGATATCTGGCTTTAACCTTAATGTCGAAAAATCGGAAATTCTAAAAGTGTCAGTCCCCACGGCAGAACTTCCTGGCCTCCAGACATCATTCCCATTTCAGTGGGCCCACAAGAAAATTAAATATTTAGGGGTCTATCTTAGTAATAACCCTGAGGAGCTTTTTCAACTAAATTACCCATCACTTATATGCAAGGTTTTTGGTGATTTGGATCCGAATTATATCTTTCATGGTTTGGCAGGATTGCGACCATTAAAATGAATATTCTTCCTCACCTGGGATATTTATTCCAAGCACGACCTATCCATATACCATCTAAAATACTTAAAACATGACAACGGATATTCTCCTACATTTGGAAACGGCGGCCCCCCCGAGTATCTCAGTACCAAATGTTTCGTCCCAGACTCAGAGGGGGGCTTGGAGTGCCCAATTTGTGTGGGTATTTCATGGCATCCCAATTGAGGGCGATCCTGGATTGGCATCGAAGTAGTACACAAAATCAATGGGGAGTCATAGAACAGGCATTACTATGTACCATGCCCCTTAGGGCTTTAATCTGGCAACCCAAGCGCACGTGGATTGCTCTAGAGCATGTCTCACTTCCAGTTCAAACCACTCTCACTATCTGGGAGAAATGGAAGATATCTTTAGTAGGAGATAGACAATACTTTTATAAATCCAGCCTCACTGCCAATGCTCAACTATTACCTGGGGTCCACCTGAAATTCTTAATGGATGGGAATCAAAAGGTATTAGATGTATGGGAAACTTCTGGAGACAGGGTGCATTGATCCCATTTGAATCCATGCAAGAGCAATATGACTTGGCCCCCACTGATGTTTTTTGCATATCAACAACTCAGACACTTTTTTCATTCTGAAGGGATTGGTAGAGCTATGGGACTGGGTAAAACCCAATTAGAGAATTGGTGCGACAATGCGGATTACTGTGCGAAAGTGATCTCCCAATTGTATAATTTTATAAAAAAAAAGATCTCCCTGTTAAATTGGCATTTATTAAAGCTTGGGAGGCAGACATTGGCAAAACTCTATCTGATGATACCTGGGATGCCATGTATCTGGCCACAAAAAGAGGGTCCTCTTATGCTACTTTAGCAGAGAATAGTTATAAAGTTCTCCTCCGGTGGTACTACTCGCCAGATCGCCTACACAAAATAGCTGCCACAAATGATCCTCATTCAGGCCGATACAGAAAGAAACGCGGGACAGCGGGCGAGCGTCTGCTCTCCCGGCGCACACAGGCCAGTGTCCTGTGCGCAGGATACAGTAAATAAAAATATGCTAATTAGCGCCCACGGTAAAAGGAGGCGCTAGGGACACTAGTGCGTCCCTAGCGCCTCCTTTTTGACAGGAGCGGCGGCTGTCAGCGGGTTTGACAGCCGATGCTCAATTTTGCCGGCGTCGGTTCTCAAACCTGCTGACAGCCACGGGTTCGGAAAACGGCAAAATTGAGCGTCTGGTTTTCAAGCCGTGGGCCGATTTAAAAGGTTTTTTTAAAAATTATTTTTAACCTTTGGGACCTCCGACGTAATATCGCCATGATATTAAGTCAGAGGGTGCACAGAAAAGTAGTTTTTACTGCTTTTCTGTGCACTTTCCTGGTGCCGGCAGAAATTAACGCCTACCTTTGGGTAGGCGCTAATTTCTGAAAGTAAATGTGCAGCTTGGCTGCACATTTTACTTTCTGAATCGCGCGGGAATAACTAATAGGGCCATCAACATGCATTTGCATGTTGCGGGCGCTATTAGTTTCGGGGGGGTTGGACGCACGTTTTCGACATGTTATTACCCCTTACTAAATAAAGGGTAAAGCTAGAGCATCGAAAACGCGCGTCCAACCACAGGTTAACAGTGCGCTCCGCCGGAGCTCCGCCGGAGCGCACTGTACTGTATCGGCCTGATTGTTGGAAGGGATGTGGGCAGATTGGCACCTTTTTTCATATGTGGTGGACCTGTCCCAGAGTGTCGCTCTTTTGGAACTCTATCGCACAAATTTTACAACAGGTTTTGGAAGAAGTGGTTCTTTACACCCCTAAACATGCTCTGCTGAATCTAGCTCTAGACATCTCCATGGATAAAAATAAACTGGCACATATGATTATAGTAGCCGCTCGATGTGAACTAGCATTAATGTGGAGATCCATGGATTTGCCCTTCATGGATGGCATATGGAAAAGGTTAGGCAGACTTTGGGTGATTCTCAAGGGCATTGCTTTATCCAATGCTACCGGTCATCGGTACTTCCAGATATGGCAACCTTTGGGGGACTGGTTGTCCACGGACGAAGGGGAGGGAACTTCAGTGACAGAATGAATGGCGTAGCACTGCTTATGTGTACTTCCTAGTGTAACTCTGTCTGTGCAAGTCATGGCTGAGCCACATTTCGGCCACACAAATATCCACACTCATTATAATGCCCTGTCCACCTCGGCATCATGGTTCATTCAAGTTTTTGGTTCGTCACTTTAGTACTCTATGTATAAGAGGTACTATTGTTGTGAGGCTGTAAACTTTCCTAATGGGAGGGGGGGTTTATGGGGAATGATATATGTTACGGACAATTGTTAATGCATTTTGAATTGTATAAAAAATGTTATGATATCTGATATGTAATGTTTTTGTTATAATGATGCAATAAAATATAAATAAAGAAAAAAAAAATCCCCGAGGAACCTGGATCATAAAGCCAGGTCTTCCCTAATAGGCCCTGCTAACCCACAAGCGGTGGTAGTCACGAACCAGACCTACCATGGACCGGATTAGGCAGCACAGAAAAGTCCTGCCCATAGGAATAATTCATACAACAAAGGCTAGGCTGCCTATGAGGGACCTCATGTGCCTCAGCGTGACTCTCTTGCTTCGCATGGTGATAGCCACCAGACTGGTCAGTTTCGCTAACTTGTCGCTTGGGAGTCTGGATTCCATCTGTGTAGATTCGAGCTCGATCCCTAGGAAAGTAAGGGCAGTTGCTGAGCCGAGGGACTTGTCCTCTACCAACAAGACACCAAATCTGTGCACCTGCTCGCGAAACGTGTCAAACAACTTAACGCATTTGAGTGAACCACCTCTTCCTATAAATAAGAAATCATCCAGATAGTGGACCGGCGATGCTAGCTCGGATGCCTCTTCAATTGCCAGTGTAGGAAGATGCTGAATGTTTCAAAGTAGGCGCACAAAATCAAGCATCCCATTGGCAGACATTTGTTGCAGTAAAAGCCCCCCTTGAATTCGAAACAGAGTAGATGGAAACTGCTCGGGTGTATCAGGAGCAGTTGGAAAGCAGACGATGTCCGCTTTCGCCATAAGGGTGCCCTGTCTGCAGGATCTTAGTAGGTCCAACGCGGCAACAAAGGACGAATATTGTACCCAGTGTTCCAAGGGAATATGGTCTTTCATGGAAGCTCCCAGTGGATGAGATAGGTTATGTATAAGCCTGTAAATTCCTGGCTCCTTTTTAGGAACTACTGCTAGTGGGGACAGCTCCAGTGGGGGCTCAGTTAAAGAGCCAGAAATGCACCCCAGGTGAACCTCCTTCTTGAGTTTCTCCCAGACAATGTCAGCCATTATGTGCGCTGAAGGGGCATTGACCATCTTAGTGGATTGCGGCTGACCCATGTAGGGAATAAGGAAACCAACTGGGAAACCATTCAGTACAGTATTCGCCCCTGCTCTATTAGGGTAATGCACCAGCCAGGGAAGCATCGCCTGCCACTTTACGGGGGTTGGGTGATAACCTGTCCCCGCCCTTTACTTATTATTTTGCATACATTTGTTTGCCTGGTGGGGTGCTGCGCACCGAATGCAGACATGTTTATATCTGCAATCAGCAATGGAGTAGATGCTCCGTCTGTATTTCCAGAAGATGCCTCTTGGCTTGACTGCCGTGTGCCTGCTCGCTGCAAAAGGGCCATGAACTCACTTTGTAGTCGAAAGACCGTATCGTCATTTTTGTGAGCTACAGGCTGACGTCTTCCCCAAGACATGGTGGACTTACTAGCCATTCTCTCGCGAAAGCCCTCATCATAATTAAGCCATGCAAATCCGCTGTATTCTTTATAAGCGTCCGAAATAGTGTCCAAGAATGTGTAAAGGGGCTGCACTGCAGCGGGTTTTGCATGCACAACTAAAGATGCCATTTGAATGAATTCACACACCCAGTTTATAATCTCTCTCTCTGTGGGCTTTGCTGCCTCCAGTTCCTTTCTCCTCTCCTGCTTAGTCTGGCCCTGCTTCTTATGTCCCTCGAGCAACCGGAACAAATCGATGTAGTGCCTGCACCTGATGCGATATCTGAGGGTTTTGGACAGCAATTCCCAAAGTTTGTACTCCGTTCCAGGCAGCTCGGGGGAGGGGGGGGGGGCGAACCTAGTCTTCTCGGTCTAATCAACTTGCCATAGATGAGGAACCCGAACTTCGGGAGGAAGAGGAAGGTGAACTGGATGATCTGCTTCGTGAGGAAGATGAAGACTGCCTATGCCTCGCACTCTTGTGCCTATTCCTGCCTCTGCACTCCTTTCGAGAAGCTTCATCTACGCTTTGTGCAGCAGACTTACCATGGCCCTTGGTAGGCCGAGGCACCGGGTACAGGGATTTTTGGTGGCGGCTTCGGTGTCAAGGTTCTGCAACCAGCGTCGCTGGGATGAGACTTGGCTGAGTGTTCCACTGACAAGTATTGCTGCTGACTATGTACGTTGCCACCTCCATCTCACTGCGGGCTACTTAAGGACACTGCTGGTCACTCCCTGCGACCACACTTGTGTCTGGATTGGTCAGGGTAGCGACTACATTTTCCCGATTCTTTACCACTATCAGGATATGGTGAGAAATCCCGGTAGGGGTAAGGAGGAGATCTGAATGTGGTTGGGGAGTAGCGAGGCCATTTTCCCTATGACCTGTGCCATGGACCCAAACTTTCATGGAAATGTTCAGATGGGGAGAGGGAGAGAGAGGGAGAGACTATAAGGCCCTTCTAGTAGTTAGATATTTATACCTTTATCTGAGGCCCACCTACTAACTCGAGGTGAGGTTTACGTCGTGGTGTAGGGGTTAGGGGCCACTTTGACATTCAGAGTGAGACGTACGAACAGAACAGTGCTCTCTTGTGAAGATTTGATGACCTTCAGAGTGAGGAAACTCCCCCAAAGATGAGATTTGTACTAGTCTCTCTCTCTCTCTCTAAGGTAATACCTATGTGAAGTGCTAAGATAGCCTATTTATCACAAAGTGCGCTATTACCATAAAACACACCCCTCTTCTTATTGCATGCGATAGTTTTATGAATCCTGGTCTAAGAGAGGGAAAATGATTTGGTTCAAAAATCTTTTTACACACACACTGGCACACCCAGAGCTCTTAAGTGAAAAACAGATTAAACTTACTTATAGTTCCACTCCTCTGATATATAACTGTTCTCAGAAATATCTAGTCCTGTTTCATATGGAACACTGAATAGTCACATAAATTGCAAAGTCACTCCCAGACCAGAATCTGAGTTAAGTACTTGTGCTGTAGAACTTCAACAGCCCATTAACTCTCAGACTATCAATTTATGCAGCGAATGTTCACAGTGTGGTCAGCCTGAAAAGTTTATTTATTCTTTTCAATTAACAAGTAAAAAGAATATTAACACAGCGTTTGAATACACCTCAAATTCTCTTACTCAGTACATTTTCTCACTACAACAGTCTAAGTGAACTAAGCCAATGAAAATCTCTGTGTCTTGGCTGATAATTTTAAGTAACTGACTATTATGAACTAAAATTTTAAAATCACAATCTCATTCCTTTCAATCACACACTATACTTTGGGAGTATTATCAAACAATTTCCCTACGGATTTAAACAAACCCACAGATCTTTAGCCATTCTCACCGAGACCGCATAATCACACTGGCACTTAAGCACGTTTAATATTATGTAACACGATACTTTCATGGAAGGTGCGCCAACCAGCACTGGAACGGGGAAGAGAAGAACCGTCACAACAGTCATTACTATACTTATGCGCTGTCTCTAATTATTCAGTCCGGCCAGCCCTAGTGTTCTGCACCATGGGCTCATAACTGAAATCACAAACCTTACATAACGTGCAGTAAATGCACCCAACAATGGTCACTATTCCATCCTGTCTCCCATCATAATTTCACAAAACTACAGACTGCAAGAGGTAAACTATTTAACAAAAAATTGCATAGTAATGTCACATGATAGAGTGACCAAAAAAAAAAAAAAATCAATGATCTATAAAATAGTTTTTTCTCTACCATGGGTACAGGCTAAGAAGGAATTGTTTTACTGTTAAAATGATCAGGTTATATGCAGTATCTTGCATGTCTTCAACAATATAAGTAATAGCAATACCTATGGTAATCAAACGATCCTTTTAACAGAGAACAGAGCATAGATGGCTGGGCTATTGCCAGCATACGGATAATCAGCCCCTCTCAATGAAGTGACTCATAGCAATGCAGCTAGAGCTAATATTTTCCCAACTAAACTGTGCTCTGTAGCAAGAACAGTGATGGTAACCAAATAAAGTGCTACGAGAATTGGTTTCTCCTAATCCATTTCAACTCACATTTTGATTGCTTAACTCTGCAGTCTACAAGAAGAATGGAAGAAAATCCCCAAATCCAGGTGTGCCAAGATTTTAGCACCTGCATTATTTCTGTCTATTTTATATTCCCCTTTTCAGGCAGCTCAAAGATTGTGGTGATGCTGGAATGTTAGGCATGGAGGGGGAGAAGAGAGATGCTAGGCAGGGAAAGAGAGACTAGATGCTGGGCAGATGAGGAAGGAAGAGATCGGGGGGAGGGGGGGCAGATTGCTGTGCTAAGCCAGTGCTTCCAAAGAAGGAAGCTCTGTGCTGGGGTTGTCTCCAATAGATAAGTCTTGGGTGGGGGGGGGGGGGGGTAAGACCAGGGGCTTCACCTAGGGCTCCTAATACTCTTGTATCAGCTCTGCACCTAGGGGGACCCATGGACCACAGTGTCCTTGTGGGAACGGAGAGGATGTGGGCACTGATGAGAGCTAAGTCATGTCCCTATGAGGCTTAAGGACCTGATTTAGATCTGGAGGCTGTAATAGGCAATGTAAAAGTATATTTGTTTTTGCTGTGTTGCTCGTCGGTGCTGTTGATTCCTGTGACTGGTGATTTTTATTATAGCGCTTTTGATTGCTGGCAACCTGAAAAGAAATAGAAGTTTCTATTTCGGAAGATGCTTTTTATTTGGCCTCAGGGCATGGGTTTGAAGTGTGAATCCATCGGTTAAAGGAAGAGAGAAGTAAGTAATTGTTTGTAATAGGGGTGCAGTTAGATGGTCACAGAGGGGAATTTAAAAAAAAATGTACACAATTTTTCATTTACATGACAACAACCTCATGCATAAGAAATCCATCACGAATGTAAAAAAGGAAACAGTCTACAGCAATAAATTAATCAACATAAGTAAATCTAAATCCACTTTTGGGAAAAGGTCCAATAGACATAATTATATCTATAATTGTAAAGAAAATGGAACAAATAAAGTACTTAACACAGCCCGCAGAAAGGGAGGTTTTTATTACTTTTCCTTGTCCAGCATGAGAGGATACAACCCTTGCCTCTGGATCAGGTCCCTTCCTTGATCATGTTTGTGATTGTTTGAACCCCCAGAGGCTGGTATCAGGCTCCAAAGTGAGGAAGTGAGGAGAAAAAAAAAAAGACAAATAAGAATCATTACAGGACAGCAGCTGGGAAATGTCTCAATGTTGGATCAGTATCCAGACCCGACATCACCAATGCTGTGAGTCTGCTTAGCAGCAGAGTGACAAATGCAAGGCAGGAGGACTGGACAGCAGTAAAGAGGCTGGGAAGATTCCTGCAAGGGGCGCTGAAGTTAAAAGTGAAGTTAGCAGCCGCAGAGGTCAGAGCTGACTGCGTATGTGGATGCAGATTGGGGAGGAGGCAGGACGGATAGTAAATCTATAACAGGACCTGTTTTCTTTCACAAAAAGTGCAGTTATCAGGTGCTAAGCAAGAAGCAGACAGCTGCTGCTTTGTCTCCCACGGAGGCAGAGTACTGAGCTGCCGAGCAGGCTCTCAGACAGCTTGAAACATGTACCCAAAAATTAAAAAAAAAAACCCCTAAAAACATGGCTTTTTAAGCAAGCACTCCCAGATTAACATCTTTGCCCCTCCACCACCTCACCACAAGCTCTTTACCCCCCCAGCCCCCCCTTTATTCCCCTCCTGCTCAGCCCTCCCCCCTCTTTTCCTCCCCCTTTCCCCCCCCCAATGTAACTGCCACCCAACCACCATACAGTGGCTTCCTCTACATGTAAATAATAATTGCAATACCTCGTCTTAATCCTCCTAATTGTAAATAATAACGTATCTTGTAAATGAATGTAGCTCTCTTTCAATCACTTACTCTAGTGATTAACCACATTGTATTGCTTATCTTTCAGCTCTGTTTATCCCACCCCCCCCAATTGCATGCCCCTCGCTTAATGTACTTTCTCTCTTGTTTTAGAGTTACTTGTAAACCGATATGACGTGCCACACGAATACCGGTATATAAAAAACGTCAAATAAATAAATAAGTTCTCGGCCCTTGGGAGCGATCAACTGACGCCAGTACGGCTTTCTGAAGGCTGCCAAGGGTTTTTCAAAGTGGTGGACGCAAATCAAACCAGGCCAAACGTGAATATAAAAGAACACTATCTAGCAGATTTTAAAAGCGCCACGTGCACCGAAGCCGGGAGATGTGCGCATGTCTCGGCCCGACGCACGCCGCGTGGATTTTAGAAACTGCGCAAGTAGGCG
This sequence comes from Rhinatrema bivittatum, assembly GCF_901001135.1. NCBI lineage: Eukaryota > Metazoa > Chordata > Amphibia > Gymnophiona > Rhinatrematidae > Rhinatrema > Rhinatrema bivittatum. The sequence goes on from NC_042631.1 coordinate 34,234,887, forward strand.
TACGTCTCCTGCTACGCACGCAAATCCGACAAGTTCAAAAAGGGGGCGGGGTCTGGGCAAGGTGTGGGCGGGCCCGAGTCTGTGACGTGAAGCCCGCACCTAAGTATTTATGCGCACAGGCGCGCGCCGGGTTCCCCTAATGCGTAACTTTACTTCTGCTATGAATGGCGTCTAAGTAATAAAATAAAAACGAGGCTGGTCAGCGGGGTTTTAATGGTCGGGGCTAATAGGATACAAGGGAGGCAAGTTAGCTAGGGGGTTTAGGAAGTCCTCTCCTTTACTGGGCAAACTGGGAACAAACTGGGGAAATGGGAAATTGCCCACTTATGTGAGCGAGGGGGGCATTTGCGCGCACATGCGCTCATCAATATAAAATCGATTTTATAACCTGTTATAGAATTGCCACATCCATGTGCACACACACAGGGGTCTTGAAATTCACCTCTAACGGGTCGATACACTAAAAGTCGCAGGAGAGCGCACAGGCCACTCTCCTGTGCACGCGATTTAGTATCGGCCCGCATGCAAATGAGGGCCCGCGGTAAAAGGAGGCGCTAGGGACACTAGCGCGTCCCTAGCGCCTCTTTTTTGACAGGAGCGGCAGCTGTCAGCGAGTTTGACAGCCGACGCTCAATTTTGCCGGCGTCGGTTCTCAAACCCGCTGACAGCCACGGGTTCGGAAACCGGACGCTGGCAAAATTGAGCGTCCGGTTTTCAACCCGCGAGCCGCGGGCCGATTTTACATTTTTTTATTTTTAATTATTTTTAACTTTCGGGACCTCCGACTTAATATCGCCATGATATTAAGTTGGAGGGTGCACAGAAAAGCAGTTTTTACTGCTTTTCTGTGCACTTTCCCGGTGCTGGCAGAAATTAACGTCTACCTTTGGGTAGGCGCTAATTTCTGAAAGTAAAATGTGCAGCTTTATTATGGATTATTGGTTTAGTGGACCCTTGGGCCGACCTGCAGGAGACTGGGGGAAGATGAATTATAGTCCATGGATACTGGAACCAGGCACGAACTGTAGCAAGAAACGGGTACTGGAACCAGGCAGAACTGTAGCAAGACACGGGTACTGGAACCAGGCAGGAACTCTAGCAAGATACGGGTACTGGAACCAGGCAGGAACTGTAGCAAGACACGGGTACTGGAACCAGGGAGGAACTCTAGCAAGATACGGGTACTGGAACCAGGCAGGACTGTAGCAAGACACGAGTACTGGAACCAGGCAGGAACTCTAGCAAGATACGGGTACTGGAACCAGGCAGGAACTGTAGCAAGACACGGGTACTGGAACCAGGCAGGAACTCTAGCAAGATACGGGTACTGGAACCAGGCAGGAACTGTAGCAAGACACGGGTACTGGAACCAGGGAGGAACTCTAGCAAGATACGGGTACTGGAACCAGGCAGGACTGTAGCAAGACACGAGTACTGGAACCAGGCAGGAACTCTAGCAAGATACGGGTACTGGAACCAGGCAGGAACTGTAGCAAGACACGGGTACTGGAACCAGGCAGGAACTCTAGCAAGATATGGGTACTGGAACCAGGCAGGAACTGTAGCAAGACACGGGTACTGGAACCAGGGAGGAACTCTAGCAAGATACGGGTACTGGAACCAGGCAGGACTGTAGCAAGACACGAGTACTGGAACCAGGCAGGAACTCTAGCAAGATACGGGTACTGGAACCAGGCAGGACCTGTAGCAAGACATGGGTACTGGAACCAGGCAGGAACTCTAGCAAGATACGGGTACTGGAACCAGGCAGGACTGTAGCAAGACTCGGGTACTGGAACCAGGCAGGAACTGTAGCAAGACACGGGTACTGGAACCAGGCAGGAACTCTAGCAAGACACGGGTACTGGAACCAGGCAGGAACTCTAGCAAGATACGGGTACTGGAACCAGGCAGGACCTGTAGCAAGACATGGGTACTGGAACCAGGCAGGAACTCTAGCAAGATACGGGTACTGGAACCAGGCAGGACTGTAGCAAGACACGGGTACTGGAACCAGGCAGGAACTGTAGCAAGACAAGCGGGAACCAGGCTGGAAAGTAAGCAAAGTCAAAAGCAGGAACCAGGCTGGAACGGAGCGACTACCGACAAGTAGAACCACTCCGGGGCACGGAGCAACTGGGAACCGCAAGGTAACCCCATTGCAAGGCAAAGACTGAGAGTCCGTGGCCAGCTTACATAGGCCGCGGCGTCTGATGTCAGGAAATGGGCGGAGCTCTGAATGGCGGGAACTGGCCTACAAAGATATCCTTCTTGTGCGCGCACGCGCCTAGAGACAGGGTGTCCACCGAAGGCCTTCCTCTGGCGTTGCCCCCGCGGGGACGCCGCCACACGGGCCGCGAACTCCGCCAGCTGAACCGGGATCAGGTCCAGGAGCACAGAGGTAAGGGCCGGGTCGCGGCACACGCGACCGGGACCATAACAAGCTTGGCTGCACATTTTACTTACTGAATCGCGCGGGAATAACTAGTAGGGCCATCAACATGCATTTGCATGTTGCGGGCGCTATTAGTTTCAGGGGGGGTTGGACGTGCATTTTCGACACGCTATTACCCCTTACTGAATAAGAGGTAAAGCTAGCGCGTCGAGAAAACGGGGGTTAACAGTGCGCTGCGCCGGAGTACACTGTACTGTATCGGCCTGTAAGGGAGTGGTTAAGCTGAAATACCGGTGGCAGATATATTAACTATGCCTTTGTCCAGGGATCGTTTCTTGGCCCTGCGTGATGAATTGGGACTACAATAACACAGAGGTGCTGAGAAGAGGAAGCTTGGCAACCTCAGCTCTTACAATTGTAAAAGGGAGGGAAGGTTCTCATATATGTTAGTCTGCATTGAACTAGTGCACAGTTGTGTACAGTAAGATAATGTTAAAATGTTTCCCTCTTTCTCTGTTTAGCACTCACTGCTTGTAATTGGACAAGGGGGTTGTACTGATGTCATAAGACCCACATCTTTCTTTCTTTCTCTCTCTCGCGCTCTGTTTGCTGATTTTAGGTTCCTCCTTCTGATCTGCCCAGCATCTGTATTGCAGCTGCCAAACAGACAGGCCGATACAGTAAAGCGCGGCCGCAGTTACCCCGTTTCTAACCCGCTGTGTACTCACAATTTGGCCTCTCTTTCACTCCCACATGCTGTCTTGCTCAAGCACAAGCTCTCACTGTCACATGCTCTCTCTCATACAATCATTCATACACACAGGCTCTCACTGTCACATGCTGTCTCTCTCTCACACACACACAGAGGCTCTCACATGCTGTCTCTCTCACTCCCACATGCTGCTTGCTCAAGCACAGGCTCTCACCGTCACATGCTGTCTCTCATACAATCATTCATACACACAGGCTCTCACTGTCACATGCTGTCTCTCTCACACACACACACAGAGGCTCTCACATGCTGTCTCTCTCACACACACACACACAGGCTCTCTCTCACTCCCACATGCTGTCTTGCTCAAGCACAGGCTCTCCCTGTTACATGCTCTCTCTCATACAATCATTCATACACACAGGCTCTCACTGTCACATGCTGTCTCTCTCACACACACACCCAGAGGCTCTCACATGCTGTTTCTCTCACACACACACTCAGGCTCTCTCTCACTCCCACATGCTGTCTTGCTCAAGCACAGACTCTCACCGTCACATGCTGTCTCTCTCACACACACAGAGGCTCTTACATGCTGTCTCTGCAAACATTCAGGTCCTCACTCCCACACGCAGTCTCTCAACTCATCTCATGCACGCACACATACACACCGTACAGACCCTCAGCCTCTCTCTCACCTCTGGGCCTCCTCTTCGCGGGGTCGCTGCAGGATAGGCTCTGCAGTGGCCCTGCTACCGGGCCTCTTCCTCTTCTCCGGCCGCTGAGATGATTCGCGGCGGCCCGTAAGCGCTGCTCCTCTTCTGCACGCGCTGATGCTCCTCCTCCTTCCTGCCCGCGTGGCTCCGGCAACGTTTACTTCCGGGACCGCGCAGGCAGGAAGGAGGAGGAGCATCAGCGCGTTTAAAACGCGATCTTTTTCTTCGGGCCGTGGTGACGTGAGCTCCACCACGGCCCTGCCGATCTGCCTGCTACATGCGCGTCACTGGCGGCCGCATGAGCCTCCCTGCGCCCGGGGGCACTGGCTCCCCTCGGGATACCACTGCTCGCGGCGCCCCCTAATACTTTGGCTGGAAACTTTATGATTAAAAAAAATAAAATAAAATAATCACGTGACAGGAGTGACCGGCCCACCAGGGGAAGCCCGATCCCCCAATAGGTCAATCCACCCCTGCGTTAGATGTTTTGTTTCTCAAATAAATATACCCAACTGTTTTGGGGAACTTACTGTTGTGCATTTTCTGCTGGATTTGCTTACTTTGAACACAAAGGTTGAACCTCAGCCCTCCCACACCAACCGCCCACATTATTATTATTGTTTCCTCCCCAAACAAGAATTGCTTTCATCCAGCACTGGCAGAGAACCAAAGGGAGCTCTAAAAGGATGAGATTACAGCAGAAAGGCAGCGCCTTGCAACATCCTCGGCCACCTGGGCTCCTTTGCTGGCCTCTGTAGTCAGATAGTCCTGAGAACTAGGCGTGTTTTCATTCCCGTCTTTCCTCTCTCTTGAAACCTTGCGGTGCTTTCATATTTTCCTTTTTTTCCTCTATATTTATGATTTTAATTCACAAAATAAAATCAAAATACATTTCAATAATGTTCATACAATGAAAATTATTTTTGAGGAAGAAAGGTTATCATAATTACAACTTAAATGTCTAATAATCATACCTTAATCACCTTCTTCCAGTTACCAAACAAATCTGGGGAGCCACTATAAGCAAGAAACTTTTTTAGAAATAATTTTAGAACAAAATTAACAGAAGTAAGTCGACTAAACATTAAAGTCCAACAGTATCCTGACTAGAATTCCCATCTCTTTCTACCTGAGCCCTCTGACCTTCTAAGAACTTTTCTAAATCCTGTGGTTCATAATATATATACTTTTTATCATTCACCCACATTATGCACTTACATGGAAACCTTATGATGGTACGGATCCCAAAAGTTTTAGCAAGATTTGCTAATACAATAAACTTTTTCCTCCTAGTTTGAGTTTCTCTCGCTATGTCTGGATAAATCCATATCTTCTGGCCCAGGTAGAGAGAGGTTCTATTTAACATAAACTGTTTGAGAATTTTATCTCTGTCTTCTGACTGAGAAAATTTTACTAACAAGGTACCCCTACTCTCTACCTGGGCACTGAGAGATGTCTCTAATAAATCGGTGACGTTTAACGTTGTTTCTTGATTTACATTCACATTGCTACTTTGGCTATTCTGTCCTATAAAATACACATTGGATATTAAAGGTAGGTTTTCAGATGTTATTGAAAGAACATTCATAAAGTAATTTCTCAGTTGTTCTTTAGATGACATTAATCTACACTTAGGAAAGTTGACAATTCTAAGGTTTTGATAACGGACTACATTTTCCAAATTTTCTACTTTCTTAGCCATTACATTCTCTCCTCTAATGATATTAGACTGTACATTCTTAATCGAGTTTAATTCTTCCTCCACCTTTATTAACGTCGCACTGTTATTAGTAACCAAAGGATTAATATTTAATATAACATTCTGCATCTCTTTTATGTTGATATTCAAATTGGCAATGTTTGCTTGTAAACCAGTTATAGCTTGCCATAGCATTTCTAAGGAAACTTTCTTAGGGTTTACCGGTTTAGCAATTGGGGTTGATGATGACAAAAAGTTCCCTCCAAGTTCTTGTCTGTCAGTGTTCCCTAGGTTTGGAGATGGAGTACTCTCCCCAGGAACGTTTGGACTCCCATCTGTTCCATTTGATTTTCCACCGACTTTAGACTCTCCCATTTTAGATGTATCAGCTGCTTCACCAAGCTCGCTTTCTTGTACTGACATTATCCCTGGAGCCTCCTCATTTGGGCCCCCTACTACCAACGACTTCCGTAAGGTGTGTGAGCCTGACTCCAAGGTGTAAGCAGTAAACTGGGGGGGAGCCGGCATTGATGGAGCCCCTGGACTTAGACTGACTTCGCCTGATAGAGGGGACACTTGCTCCTTGTCTACCTCTATAATAGGCCTCTCAGGGGTTAAACATGCCGACGGTGAGTAAAAACCGGTAATCACTGACTGAATAGGGATAGGTCTCGCTGGTATTGAGGACTCCTGCTTGACCTTTCCCTTTCTTTTAGTGTGAGGCATTATATTAAGAAAAATTAAAGTCAATGAATATAGGGTTACTCACACTTCTGTAACAAGGCAATGTATGGCTGAAGAGGTACCGGAGGTTCCGATGTCCTGGAAATAAAGTCCTGGGCGCCTTCTTCGCCTTCGCCGGCCTAAGCCAGTCAAAGCCGCGCGCCCCTTACGGAGCGCGCGGCTTAGGTAGCGCGCCGACGGCGACGACGCGCCGTCTGTAGATCTTTTTAAAGGCAGACGCAGGCTGCTGACGTCACTGGGCGTCTCCTTCCGGGTCCAGAACCCGCCGCTGTTCCGAGGGGTGTCAGGTGGCGTTAACAAGCCATCAAGGCGCCAGCAGCAAAACTCCTCTCCGGCCGAGGTCTCTCTCCTCTCCGCTCAGCAGCTCCCGGGGTTTCCAGCGTCTGCAGATCTTTTTAAAGGCAGACGCAGGCTGCTGACGTCACTGGGCGTCTCCTTCCGGGTCCAGAACCCGCCGCTGTTCCGAGGGGTGTCAGGTGGCGTTAACAAGCCATCAAGGCGCCAGCAGCAAAACTCCTCTCCGGCCGAGGTCTCTCTCCTCTCCGCTCAGCAGCTCCCGGGGTTTCCAGCGTCTGCAGATCTTTTTAAAGGCAGACGCAGGCTGCTGACGTCACTGGGCGTCTCCTTCCGGGTCCAGAACCCGCCGCTGTTCCGAGGGGTGTCAGGTGGCGTTAACAAGCCATCAAGGCGCCAGCAGCAAAACTCCTCTCCGGCCGAGGTCTCTCTCCTCTCCGCTCAGCAGCTCCCCATATTTTCCTTTTAATTGCCTAAAAAGGATAACAAGATACAAGTTAAACGCATTAGGCAATACTGAGGTGGATATTGCTATTTCATTGTTTTCACCTGCCGTGCTGAACGATACAGAATATAGAGTAACCACATCTTCCTGTTAAAATGCACTGATATGTTTAACTAAAGTTGAAAAGGACACCGTACAGAGCTGTTTTTCAGTTTAATTGATGGCTTAATCTAAAAAAATAAATAAAAAAATGTGCACAGTACAGTGATTTGATTTGAAGTCTTGAGTTCTTACAGGCAGAGCCGTTGCACATTGTTGTAGTCAGACCTACATCCCTGAGAACTTTCCAGATTTGCCCCAGAGCCTCTGGAATTTTGAAGGAATTGCCCCCCCCCCCCCGGGAGCACGCCGCAAAACTCTGGGTTATGGCCGAGAAGGGCCTGTGCAGGTAGAAAGAAGAAGGAGCGCGCTAGCTGCGCAGGCAGGCGGAAAGGAGGAAAAAGAGTCCCGTCGGCCTGGGTAACTTTAAGAAGAGGAGAGGAGGATTGGCCCGCATGGGCTGAAGGAGGAGGAAGCATCCTGTTTGCTGCCTGGGCCTGAATAAGGAAGCTGCTTCAGCTGGTGGATTCAGGGCAGGAGAGGGAGATAATGAGTGAATGCGTGTGGGGGTGTGTGAGAGAGAGGACGAGTGGACATGTAAACGTGGGTGAGGGATGAATGTGAAAGTGAGCATGTGTGCAAAGGAGAATGAGCATGTATGTGAGCCCTCTGCCTCTGTCTTCCAGCCTGCTTCCCCACCCCCAGGATGAATCGACATCAAAAGGTGGCATGTAGATTTATTTGCTTCTCAGAAACCAGTTGTGACGGATATTCAGCAGCTGAATTAAAGTTTCGTTTCTCCAGCCTGTTGTTAAGTTTCTGTTCCTGGGCTGAGCTTGCAGAGAGCAAGAAAGGAAACTATAAAGCTGATAAAGAAACTGATAAAACCACACTCAACATCCGTGGAACAATCCTGTCATATCAAAATAGCAAATTCTCCCAGGACTCAAACAGCAACAAATTTACCTATGAAAAAGGCAGCAATGCAGACAGTACACCGGGCTTTAGAACACCAATACACCTGTTAATGGGAAAACAGAACAGGCTGGAATATTATAAATCTCGATACAGTGGGCCCGGATTTAGGTATAGGCAACTTAGGCAACTACTTATGGCACTAAAGGTTCATAGGTGCCAGAGCACCTTGCCTTACTGCTGATTTGAGCCTAAACTTCACCTCTGACCTCCAAACACAGCTGAGAACTCTCAAGATTTGACCTGGAGGCTCTGGAACTCTGAAGGAAATGTTGGGTCTCTAGCAAACACCAGAAAACTCCAGCTGCTGCTGCTGTAGTGACCTGCGAAGGTATGGCCCCAGAAGAGGAACTCACCTGGGCCCACATCAGTGAGAAGAAGAAGGAGCATTGGCCATGTGGCTAGAAGAAGGAGCTGGAGGAGCACTGGCTCTCATGGCTGGAAGAAAGCGGACCTCCGTCGGCCTTGCAGGCCCCAAGGAGGAGGCTGCTGCTGCTGAGGGTTCAGGGTGGAAAGAGAGAGAATGAGTAGCATGTGCGTAAGAGAGAGAGAGAGAGAGAGAGAGTGTGTGTGTGTGTGTGTGGGTGGAAGAGGGACGTGAGTGTGTGTGTGAGTGGTTGTGTGTGTGGAAGAGGGCGAGACATGAGTATGAGTGAGCATGTGTGTGTGAGAGAGTATGAAGGAATTAGAGGAGTGAATATGTGAATGTGTGTGTAAGAGGGAAGCGAGTGTGTGAGTGTGAGTGGTTGTGTGTGTGAAAGAGGGCGAGACATGAGTATGAGAGAGCATGTGTGTGTGAGAGAGTATGAGGGAATGAGAGGAGTGAGTATGTGAGTGTGTGGAAGAGGGAAGCGAGTGTGTGTGAGTGTGAGTGGTTGTGTGTGTGGAAGAGGGCGAGACATGAGTATGAGAGAGCATGTGTGTGTGAGAGAGTGTGAGGGAATGAGAGGAGTGAGTCTGTGAGTGAGACTGTGTGTGTGTGGGTATGGGAGAATGAGCATGTGCGTGTGAGCGAGATGTGAGAGTAAACTTTTGAGTGTGTGTGTATGAGAGAGGAGAAAGTTTGTATCCATACATCCTCCTTCCCCCCACCCCACCCCAAGCCACGACATTCTCAGGGTGACTGGAAATCCAGGCGCCAGCCCCGCAGCTGCGGCAACTCCTGGAAGGAAATTCGCTGAGGGGAATGCGAGTCCTCGTGCACTCAGAGGCCCTGCTTCCCTCCCCCCGCCCCTTTCCACGAGTTTCCATAGTAACATGAAGTCTGTCTGTGAGGAAAGGGGCGGGGGTGACCACAGGGGCCTCTGATCTTGCAAGGATTCACAGGCCTCCCCCACCCCCCCCCGCAGACCTCCCTCCCTGAAGTCGCTGCTGTGGCGGGGCCAGTGCCCGTACGGGTGACAGCGGCAAGGCGTGGGGGGAGGAACTGGGCGAGGGGTGATCGGGAGGGGGGAATTCTTAACAGGCGCCCCCCCGTGCCAAAGCCAGCCCTGCTACACAGAACGTACACGTTGGCCGCGTACCCTCAGTCGCACCAGAACCCCGACAGACCCTCAGCAAATATGCAATAAAGACTTCGTGAAGTGTAAATGGAAACTTGTGGACAAAAACTGAACTGGAAACTGCAGCGAGCCAGACTCAGTCTGCAGTGTAACAGCAGGGAAATCGAAACTGCTCCAGTCAGTATTTACTGTGAAACTGTGCTGGAAAGTGAAAGCTTTAGGAAGCACTGAACAGACACTTAGAAGAGACAGTCTCTGCTCGGCGGGAGCTTAAAATCAGGTTGTGAAGGAGAGAGCAGGGGTCTCCACCCTCCAAAAAGTCGAAAAGGAAATGCAGCCAGAGCCATTTGCTTTTGCAGACAATTTCACTCTTCTGCTAACTGAGGCGAGTTGCATGCAAACGTGACTGTAGTAAGGATGCTTGGCATAAACATTTTTTCCCCTTTCATTCACTCCCACTTCCTCTTCTCCTTCCCCTTATTTAAAAAAGATTTTTTAAATCTTCTCCTTCCTCTTATTTAAAAGATACCTACCTCTGTACATATGTTCCTGATTTATGGTTCCTGATTTATGGTTCACAGTTACATTTAATTGAGTTTATGAAAGTTCTCTTTAATAGTTTTCCTGTATACTTGTGTTAATGTATTTCCGCCCTGGAGGCGACTGTTCAGTTCCTTGTAAACCGGTGCGATATGTATTCTTTACAGGAACATCGGTATATAAAAATTAAAAATAAATAAATAAGGTCACTGCAGAATATGTAGAAGAAAATTTACTGCGGGGGAGGGGGGGGGAGAAAAACCTCAGAGCTGGAACAACTTAGGGGAGGTAATAACTATTTCCAGTACTAGCGTGATTGCTGTCGAGGAACATTTCCACAGCACCGTACGGGCACACACAGGGGGCCCTCCCTGCTCCGTGGAGCTCACCATCCAGCCCGGACACACAGGGATGGCCACTGCCATGGAAACCGATTGAGCAACTGGAGTGGAGGAGTAACCCTAGTGCTCAGAGTTCAAATCCCACGGCTGCTCCTTGTGACCTTGGCCAAGTCATTTGACCCCCCTCATTGCCTCAGGTACCGACTTTACAGGAGAATTTTAAAAGCCCCTAATGCATACCAAAGCCGGGAGATATGCAAGGATCTCGGGCTAGTGGGCACCGCACAGATTTTAAGAGACACCGAGTACGCACATTATCGGCTCGATACAGTAAGGCCGCGGTAGAAACAGTGCGGCAGTGTCAGGCGCACCCTTCCTCCCCGCACGCACAGTTCTCTTCACTAACTCCCCGATACTCTCTTCTAATCGCATGCAAATGCATGCCGCGGCTTTAAAGCGTTAGGGAAGGGTTAGGCCCGCGCAACCCATTTTACTGTATAGGCGCTTAATACAGCGCCTATACAGTAACCTGGGTGCGCTGGTGCCTGTCATTTCAAATGGCATTTGGAATGACAGGTACCAGGAAGTGTAAAAAACAAAATTTTTAAATACCTGTCGGAGGGCCGCGTGGGTCCAGGCGGCCGGCGGGATCCGGGGGGCGGGTGGTCGCGTGTTAAGTCTAGGCCGCGGGTGGGTGGGCGCCTGTTCCAGGCGGCGGCGGGTGGACGCGCGTTAGTTTCAGACGACCGGCGGCGGGAGCCGGGTGGTCGCGTGTTAAATCTAGGCCGGGTCGCACAAACGCGCATTCATCCGCCTGAATGAATGCGCGTCTGTGCGACCCCTGCGATTCGGCGCTCAAGGCAGTCACATACCGTGACGTCACGCCTTGAGCGCCGAATCGCAGGGGTCGCACAGGCGCGCATTCATTCACTGCCGGAGAGGCAGCCCCCACCGGCAGTGAATGAATTCATTCATCCAGGTGGAGGAGCCGGCTGCTTTCGCCGCCTGGATGAATGAATGCGCGCCTGTGCGACCCGGCCTAGATTTAACACGCGACCACCCGGCTCCCGCCGCCGGTCATCTGAAACTAATGCGCGTCCACCCGCCGCCGCCTGGAACAGGCGCCCACCCGCCCGCGGCCTAGATTTAACACGCGATCACCGGCTCCCCGGATCCCGCCGCCAGTCATCTGAAACTAATGCGCGTCCACCCGCCGCCGCCGCCTGGACCCACGCGGCCCTCCGACAGGTATTTAAAAATTTTTATTTTTTTTTCTGACAGGTTTTATGTGTCCCACAGCATTAGAGTATCTTAAGCGGTGTCGATGGATTTGTTACAAGACTCACAGTCCTAACACCTACTAGGGGGAGGCGGTAAACTAACACGTTAAGGCCGCGGCAAAACAGCGGGTTACTAAGGAGATAATCTGAGCGCGCGTTACGGTATCGGAGGGGAATAGCTAATTCCTTCATTATACAGCTTTTTCGTTCATTTACATGCTGGGTGCGGAAAGGGTTATGCGTCTGTTTTAAGAAGCGCTAAGGACGCGTGAAACTGGAGACTGTATCACTGAATCGCCTTACGCGCCCGAATTGTGCGCTCCGAGCACGTTACAGACGGGCAATCTTCGACCGAACGATACTGTATCGACCCGTATGTATTTACGCGCACACGTGTGCACCAGGATCCCCTACAATGTAAGTTTACTTCTGCTGTGGATGGTGTGTAAGTAATAAAACAAAAAAAAAAAATGAGGCTAGATAAGGGAGTTTTAAGGGTAAGAGGGAGGTGTATTAACTAGGGGAGATAGGAAGTCCTATCTTTTAGTGGGATGAACTGGGAACAGACTGGGGAAACTGGTAATTATGTCGGCCCGTGTATCTAATAAAATCCCTCCACTTACCCAGTAGAGCCGGCATTTGCGCGCACATGTGTGTGTTCATATAAAATTGCAGGCACATGTACGCGCGTACAGCCGATTTTATGTCACGCACGCATTCTCACGCGTTTGTTATAAAACGGCCGCGTCCGTTACCTTAAGCTGGCAAACGCGCGCACATCTACGCCCGCGCAGCTGTTTAAAAGTTACCCGTCCCCGATTGTGAGTCCTCTGTGGATAGGGAAATACCTGCAGTGCTCGACTGTAATCTGCGCTGAGGTGCCGAAAAAAACAAAATGTAAATCAAGTCAAAATCTCAAAGCGCAACAAGTCTACGATCCAGGGAGAGCAGGATCAGGACTTGAAAGCAATGTCAAAAAGCCGGGGGTGGGTTTGCCTGTGGCCAGAAAGAGAGCAGAACGCACCGATTCAGGAAGGTTTTTCCGAGCATTTGGTGAAACAAAGTGGAACGTGCAGCCTGGGAATTGGTTATGGAGGAGAAGGGCACAGACAGTAACATCCTGCCCGAAGAACAGAAAAAGTGCATTTCCTGTGTAAAATGAAGAGGTGGAGATGCTGATTTCCCAAAGCTGACAGAGAAAATCAGAGACTTCCCATAAAAGAATGAGCAAAGAATGTATGATCCTGCGGGAAAGAAGAGAAGCAGCAGCCATGGTAGTAAAATGTGTACCTGCCACCAGGCCAGAAATGTCCTCTGACAAGGGACAATACTAAAATCACCAGAATGCTGGAATTGTAACTTTGTAACTTTATTTTGCTATTATAGTTACTATTTTCTATTTTTGTGTGTGTGATTTGTTTTTTTTTTTTGCTATTCCCTATATTACTTTGGCAACACATTTCCAAATTATCAGGCCCATAAAGTTTCTTGAAACTTGAGAGGAAATGGGCCACAAGGACGTGGGCGTACATGAGGCTTGGGATGGTTGGAATGGTAAGAGAAAAGGCGGCGCTCTCTCGCCCCCTGCTGGAGAGAAGATGAATCTAGCAAAAAATATCCAGGTAAGAAATAGCTTTTCTTTGTCTCAGAAAACTGAAGATCATCGGGGACCAAGAGATGCAATCAGAGACTAGGAGAATGGGGACAGAAAACGACAGAAATAGTTCCAATTGTTTTGGACGCCACTGGCCCTGATTAAAAAGAACTTCTATGGGTATCTCCATATTTTGCCTGTTTATGCCCTATGGGCTCCAGGCTGAAGCTCTTTTTGTCATGCTGCAAGCATTAAGAAAAAGCCTGAGAGTCTCAAATCATACTAAACATGCCCTGGCTAACGAGCGAGGTTCATTTCTGGCATGGTGCAGGAAAAAAAGTGCATTTCCTGGCACTCTTTCAGCCACGTGACGATCTCAGCCAGGAAATGTCTAATCCTGAACAGAATTAAGCACATTTAGAAATGCATACAGGAAGAGGACTGCGGATTGTGGCAGGATCTGTGGCAAAATGATTCTTCCTGCTTTCTTGTGATTTGACTTCATTTCCCAATTCAGTTTCCAGCTGTCTTTTCCCCCTTTTATTTCCCCCCTGCTCTGCTCCCTGGACAGTCACATTTTCCTGCAGGCGTCCCCTGTTATTTAAATGTCCTAATGATAGTCTTTAGGTGCTCCAATGCACCTGTCCCTTTTTGATCCAAACATGGAGGTGAAGGAAGGTAAGATTTACTTTTATTTACAGAGAATTTAAAGATTTTTTCAAGGTAATTGAATTCCGAATGTACATGAAAGACTTGGGAATGGGCAGTAGCCAGGGCTGAAGCCTGGACGACTGGCGACACTGCCCGCAAGTTTCGGGCTTAAGCTAAATCCACCCCTTTGTGTGTTGGCGAATACACAGTATGCGAAAAATGCCTTCTCACATCTGGAGTCTCCTCTATATTTCTAGTGCAAGAAGGGAGCATTTTCTTCTAGATAAATACAAATCCATGAAGGAACAACTAAATGTTTTATTGCACCAGTTAAGAAAAATGGTTCTGGAGCATATTGTCAACCAAACCCAAAACGGTGCAAAGAATGACATCCCGGTAACTGCAGACCTGTATCTTTGGACAGGCACATATAGGTGATGTTTCCAAAGAGAATTCAAGCTTGGCCATGTTCCTGGTGAAAAACACTTCAGAAATGAATAAACATTATGTTACGAATGCGCCCAGTGAGCCCTGGGAAAGGCATGGAGAGTGAGACCTTGGGCCCCAAGGTGGCTCAGGGAGGAGCTCCAAGACCCACCCCAAGGGAGGTGAGCAAGTACAGGCATGGACGGAGCAAGAACACAGGAGGAGGATGAAGTGGGTCAACCCTCTGTTGAACCAACACATACTAGTGAGGACAGACGGAGGTAGAGAGCTGGAAACTATGAGGCAAGGTACCGGAGTAGGAGATTCTGGATCTGAGAGAGTAAAAGAGTCAGAGTACATAGGGGAATGAGGAATCCTGGAACTTGGACGAGAAGAGAATTCCTGGACTGGATGAGCCAAGACGAAACTCTTGGAGACTTGAACACGAAGAAGAGATGAGGCTCTTGGAGACTTGGACAAGATGAAACTCTTGGAGATGAGGGAGAGTGCTGTCCCTCAGGGTGCCCTAGACAGCCCGACGTGGACTGGTCATGGACCACACTGTCCTGCTATGCGCCTTCACAACCTGGAAGGCTGGTCGTGGACCACATGGAGAGTGGGACGTGCATAGGATGGGGAAGAGGGTCCAGGCAGCACTTGAGAGAAGTCCAGCCAGAGAGGATTCCAGTCACCTGAGGATGGACACCTGGTGAGATGGATTTACTCCTGAGAAGGTCGACTGGGGACGAAGTACAGGGGATGGCAAGGCTGCTGGCAGATTCTTCAGGATTGAGAAAGGAGGGAAAGAAGATGGTACGTGAGAGGGTATGCCTCAAGCGCAGGTCATCTGGACATCTGGACATCTGGATCTCAGAACGAGAAGACATCAGGGTCTCTGAACATCTGGACCCGGGAAGATAGAACTACTGGATGAGTAGAGATCAGAAGATCATAGAGAAGAGGACGAAGGACATCAGGAAGAAGGACATCTGGACACCTGGACATCTAGATCTCTTGAACCAGAGGACATCTGGGCATCAGGAACATCTGGGATGTTGAGTTATGGACGAGGAACCCCGAGGCTTTCGGGAAGGGAAGCCAAGGGCTGGAACATTCCACGAGGACGATCCGACGAGGAATGAGACCTGGAGCGTCGGACGGAGACATCAGGAACAAGAAGACATGGAACATGAAGTCTTCCGGAGAGGAGCAGCAAGATGGACCATGATAGAAGCAGTGGAACTCCATGGACGAAGGAGAAGTTCCATGGAGTGTGTAACTCCATCCGAAGGCACTGAGGAACTGAAGCAGGGCCTTTATATAGGGCAGGACCAGGAAGAGCCCTGAAGACATCATCTGGAGGGCACAGGAGTACTTCCTGTCTCTGGCCCTTTAAGAAGAGAATAGAAAAGCTCGGCCCGCCCCTAGAAGGAGCCCTGGAGGAAGATGGGCGGAGCTGAGGCCTGCAGTGGGGTCCTGGAAGAGAGAAGGCCGGAGGAGGCTCCTGCCGCTGAAGAGGAGCTACAGAAGGGCAGAGTCCTGCCCCAATGAAGAGAAGGAGGTGGGGGCTCCCTGCCGCGAAGAGAGACTCCGGCGGTGGCGCACAGCCATGGAGGAGGGAGGAATCGGCAGCGTGGCACCAGCCACGCAGGAGAGGAGCAGCAGCAGGCCACGAAGGCCAAAGGAAGCATGGCTGAGCGGCAGTCTGGCCGCGAAGGAGAGCGGCAGCGTTGGGCCGGCTGGAGACAAAGGTGAGGGCCTGTCCACGGAATGGGGTCTGCGGGCAGGGTCATAACACATTATGGGGTCCATTTCCAGCTGCTGTCCGACTTGGCTAGTTAGCCATATTAATATATTCGGCTAACTAGCAGAAAATATTCAGCGGCACAGTCTAACCAGCTAACTTTAGGACAGGCCTATGGGCTGGTTGGATCAGCTGGCTAAATCCAAATATCTGAGTTATCCAGTTAATTTAACTTAACTGGCTAACCTCTGTTCCTCCACGGAATGCCTACTGCTCGGCCATGGAATGACCTCATCTTATCTGGCTAAATATAGCCGGCTAAGCCATTTAGAAACTAGCCATGAAGTTAGCAAGTAGCTCATTTAAAAAAAAAATTGGGGAGAATTCTTTTTCACTCAGCGCATAGTTAAGCGCTGAAATTCATTGCCAGAGGATGTGGTTATGTAGTTAGTGTAACTGGGTTTAAAAAGTTCCTAGAGGATAAATCCATAAACTGCTATGACGGTAATTAATAAGCAATAGTAACTTGAGATCTGTTTAATGTTTGGGTAATTGCCAGGTTCTTATGGCCTGGATTGGCCACTGTTGGAAACAGGATGCTGGGCTTGATGGACCCTTGGTCTGACCCAGTATGGTATTTCTTATGTTCTTAGATGGATATGCCAAACATACATACATAACTTTCAGCTGAGGTACTTGTTAACTTACATAAGAACCTAAGATTTGTCATACTGGGTCAGTCCAGAGATCAACCAAGCCCAGTATGCTGTTTGCCAATAGCGGCCAATCTAGGTCACAAGTACCTGGCAGGATCCATAAAGGTAAATAGATTCCATGCTGCATATCCCAGGGTAAGCAGTGAATTTCCCCAAGTTCACCTTAATAATGGTTTTTGGTCTTTTCCTCCAGGAACTTGTCCAAATCTTTTTTAAATGCAGCTACATTAACAGCTTTTACCACATCCTCTGACAATGAATTGCAGAGCTTAATTATATTGAATAAAAAAATATGTTCTCCCATTTTTCTAAAATGTACTACTTAATAACTTCATTGCATGTCCCCTGATCTTTGTTACAAGCATGGTTAAAACTGGATTAAATAAAAAACGAAATGCGCATTGACAACAGCACGTGCTTTGTTATAACGCCTTGAGCAGTTGCAAGGTTGGTTCTGGACAAGCAGTGACAGGTGAATGATCTGGATTTGGAAAGTGGAGATAAGAGCTTGCCTGGTTTTGTTTTGTCTTCTACTATGCAGGCTCAGTCTTGCTTCCGCTCAACCTCTGAACAGGGCTTGGATAGTTTATCACTACCTGCATTGGTGAGTAACATTTGTGTGCTGAGTATTTTTTTGTAATATTCAACAGAGGCAGCTGGTGGTTCTTGTCATGAATCGTCCGTTTTTCTCTCTCCCTTAGCAATCTCTTTCTTTCTCTTAGTGTAAAGTAGAAGCAAAGTGTGCACAAGCGAGAGAACATTAAGCCCATTTCGTCCTGCCCCGGTGCCCTTACCCTGATTCAAAGCTGCAGGCTTTAGGGAGGCTTCTGCAGCAGAGCTCAAGTGACTTTCCAGGGGATCCAGGCCTGCATTTAGGCATCATAAGAACATAAGCAGTTGCCTAGGGTGCCAAACACCCAGGGCAAGGAGGAGCACAACCGTGCCAAGGAGGAGCCGGGTCCAGCCGTCCGCTGCAGAGGTTGCTATTGTGACCTGCCGCCCCACCGTCTCTTCCATCAGCAGGATTCCTCAAGAGGGCACCTCTTTTTCTCAGTCCCTCCACCTCCATGGCCTCCTGCGAGTCAACCACAGGATTCACTCCATTCGACTCCCAAGTGTCTCCTTTTATTTTCGTCCACGCACGCAACGCAAAGGGGGCTCTCTCTCAGTTCAGAGGGAGCTGTTAAAGTTCAACAAAACCCCATCACTGCCAAGCACACTCTCCAACCCTGCCTACAGATGCCAAAATGTTAAATCCCGTCCTGATGGGTCCCTCCTGCGTTCCTTGCAGCCGCCCACTGATTTCAGCAGCCGGGTAACAGCAGGCATTGCCCAGCATTTCTCCCTATGTTTGCCCTCTTGTCCGGCTCAGCGTTCAGTGCTCCTCTTGAGGGGCACAGGTTCAGACTGCAGCTAAGCGTCGTCAACGCCTTGAGCACTGGCCCGGAAAGGCAGACTTAACAAACGTCAGAATTAAATTAAATCTTCCAAACAGGCACTTCAGCTTTTTCTGCCTTGGAATATCTCCCAGCCTCCCCTGGCTTTCTGTCTGACTTGTCTTGAGCTGTTTATTTCCTGGCACTTTTAAAATCTCCTTGACAGCATTCAGAGAGTAAGGGTAACGGAGCTGGTGCAGAAGTGCCGTGGCTCATCTCATGAACGTCCCGCATCTCTCCCCCCATTGCCGCCTAGAGAAGAACCTTTTTTCTGATGAGCTGTAGTGCTTGCATAACATTTGCTTTTTGCCCCTTTTGCTGACCTCCATCTTAGAAGCCCTCTCCCCTGATGGTCAGCTTGGGCTATGCTATGAACTTTCACTGGCCCACAGGCTGGAGGGACAGCATCTTCGAGGCTGCTAGCAGATGCCATCAAAGGAGGAACGGCCAACCCTCCCGCCTCACCAGGCCTGAGCACACCACCTCCATGTCCCGTCGGCTGCAGTAAAAGGGCCGAAAGCAGACCCCCTCTGTGGCCCCGCAACCGCAAGGTAAGAGACTAAAACAGACCTCCCCCCCCTCTGGCCAGGGCTGTCGCAAGAGGATAAGACGCCCTAGGCATCTTCTGCCTTCGTGCCATCTGTCCCCCGGTCACGCCACCCCTCCCCCGGTCACGCCACCCCTCCCCCGGTTGTGCCGCCCCCCCCCCCCCTACCTTGTTCTCGGTTTTCTGGGCCCTGCTCGCGCCCCACCGAACCTCCACTCCTCTTTGCCGCCGCCGCTCGCAGCTCCACGTGGCTCGCGCCCCCTAATGGTCGGTGCCCTAGGCTCGGGCCTAGTTTGCCTAGTGCTTCTGCCAGCCCTGCCTCTGGCCCCGCAATTTAGAAAGGAAGTAAAAACGTGGTTGTTTTTAGAGGCCTTTAATTAATGCTGTCTGTTGTTAATGTGCACATGCTAAGGATGTAATGCACTTTTGTAATAGTGATGAAGATGTGCTATTGCTTTATTTTTATGTATTATTTATCAGAGCCGTAGCCAGGCAATTTGGCACCTATGGGCGAGAAAAAAGTGCTATTTCACCCTGTGCACAACTCGACACCACGAGCTAGAAAACTCTTAAGTTTTTAAAATTTAAACCATAACACTATTACTATTATAATCTATAGATATACCCAAGTGTGACACTAAAACTACACGCTAGCAGAATACCTCATCTCGATTATAAATGCATAATGCAGAGAGACCCTCACCAAATACAGAATGAAGAGAACATAAAGAATAAATAGAAACCTGCAGACAAAACTGAACTGGAAACTGCGGCAAGCCAGACTCTGTATGCAGGGCAAGAATAGAAAACCAGAATCACCACCATCCCTCAGAAAACATAAAACAAGAAAATCAAGAAATATGGATCATTAATAGTGAAACCAGACTAATAAAATGTGCATATTTCAAAACAGCTGATGAGCAGAACATCTAACAATGAAAAACACTGACTTATTTTAAAAATTTCCCAAACACCAATAAAATATTTCAATTCACCAGACACATCAAACACCCGATAAATAAAACGAATAAGGATTTTAAAAACTTTCCGGCTCTCCATACCCGGGAGCTTGTGATTTCCAGTCACCCTGACCCAGAGATTGTTGTGGATTAGTGAGTATGTGTCGGGAGTGTGTGTGCAAACTTTAGCCTCCACATAGACAACACACGCGCTCCCCCTCTACCACATACACTGGCATCGACGCTCCCTCTCCCAGCCCCCCCCCCACACGCTCTCTGTCCCCTGCGTCTTTCTCTCCCCCACGTCACTCATGTATGCGCGCACACACACACACACACACACACACACACACACATTCTCTCACACTGGCGGTTGCCCAGGGCAGCACCAGTATCCCCCACTCTATCCCATTCTCCCCATCTACTCTCCAATGACCCCCCCTCCCCCTAGTCTAGCTTCGGTATCCCCCATCTCTGACTCCCCATTCTCATCCAAGCCAGCACCAATATCCCCCTTTTTCTACCCCCACTGCCAGGCTCTCCCGTCGGTTCCTCTCTCCCCTCTCGCCAGTTCAGTACCGGTATTTCCCTCTCGCCTACACTGCCATGAGAATTGCCTCTCCTCCCAGGAACATCATTCTCCCTGTCCCCCCAGACACCTCCTGTCTCACTGACCCCAGCACAGGCAACATCCCCGTCTCAAGCCAAATAATGTGATAATCCTCCCATCCTCTCCGAGGTCTGCAGAGCCTGAAGTGTCAGCGGTAGAGGGTCCCTTGCCACGGGCTCTCAGCAGGTCACACAGCATCGGTGCGCCGGTGCTGACTAGACTGTCCTGTTTCTTTGCCGGGCGTCTGCCTGCCCTGCCTCGATTTAGCACTGTGCGTAGCACTAGGCCTGCATGGCTGCAAGCGTTTTAGCACACTAGAAGCGCCATCAGTCCCGAGAGGTGGGGGGAGGCTGCAGCAGCTGCACTACTGCTTAAAAGGCTTTGATCTGCCTGTGTCCCAGTGTAGCCGGCGGCACCCTTCTGATTTGCAGCCTGTGGCCATGGCCATATTGACCATAGGCTAGCTACGGCCCTGTTATTTATTATGTATGTAGTCTATAATCCGCTTTGATTGATTGAAAGGCAGGCTATGTGAGTGAATAAATAAGTTATTTTCCAAAACGGTGTATAATATATGCAGAATGGGCAATCTCATTTGACATGAGGGTCCTTAATGTTCTGTTATTTTCCAGATTCACTGGCTGGATTACTTTGATAAAGCAGCCTTATATGGGAGATACAACGTAAATTAATTCTCAGCTCACCTCTCAGATATTTACATATGTAGGGAGACGCCCGATTATACTGCGCCTTTCTGAGTCTGGTGGGGGGAGACCAGGGGATAATCATGGTTGCCCGCTCTCCCGACGAGCGCCCAGGCCACTCTCCTGGGCGCGCGATTCAGGAAGCCAAGGTATGTAAATTAGGGCCCGCGGTAAAAAGGAGGCAGCTGTCAGCGGGTTTGACAGCCAATGCTCAATTTTACCGGCGTCGTTTCTCGAACCCGCTGACAGCCATGGGTTCGGAAACTGACGCCAGCAAAATTGAGCGTCCGTTTTCCAACCCGCGGACCACGGGCTGATTTTTTTATTTTTTTAGATTTTTTCTTATCTTTGGAGCCTCCGACTTAATATCGCTATGATTTTAAGATGGAGGGTGTACAGAAAAGCAGTTTTTTCTGCTTTTCTGTACACTTCCCCGGTGTCGGCTGAAATTAACTTCTGCCTTTGGGTAGGCGCTAATTTCTGAAAGTAAAATGTGCGGCTTCGCTGAATATTTTTCTGTATTGTGCGGGAATAACTAATAGGGCCATCAGCATGCATTTGCATGTTGCGGGCGCTATTAGTTTTGGAGGGCTTGGCTGCGTGTTTTCCATGGGCTATTACCCTTACTGTATAAGGGGTACAAATTAGGGATGTGAATCGGCTTCGGACGATTGAAAATATCGGACGATATTTTCAAAATCGTCAGAAATCGGGGGCTCCCCCGAAACGATAGGAAAACCCCACGATATTGTTTGTGGGGGTTCTCTTATCGTTTTGGGGGAGGGCAGGAAAAACGGCACACAAAAATAACCCCTAAACCCACCCTGACCCTTTAAAACTAATCCCTTAGCTTCCCCCACCCTCCCGACCCCCTCAAAAACATTTTACAGGTACCTGGTGGTCCAGTGGGGGTCTCGGGAGCGATCTCCCACTCCCGGGCTGTTGGCTGCCACTAATCAAAATGGCGCCGATGGCCTTTGCTCTTACCATGTGACGGGGTACCCGTGCCATTGGCCGGCCCCTGTCACATGGAGGGAGCACTGGATGGCCAGCACCATCTTTAAAGGCCATCGGCGCCATTTTTATTAGTGGCAGCCGACGGCCCGAGAGCGGGAGATCGCTCCCGGGACCCCCACTGGACCACCAGGTACCTGTAAAATGTTTTTGGGGGGGGCGGGAGGGTGGGGGAAGCAAAGGGGTTAGTTTTAAAGGGTCGGGGCGGGTTTTTTGTTTATCGGCTTGGGCGCAGCCAATAAACAAAACCACGATCGGGCCCGATTGAAGAAAAATCACATGTGAATAGGAACCGGAATCCGAACCGATTCCGGTTCTGATTCACATCTCTAGTACAAATAGTGCGATGAAAACGCGCAGCCAAACTGGGGCTAAAGGTGCGCTCGGCCGAGCACACCACACTGAATTGGCCCGTTAATAAGTACTACTTAAGGACCACTGGAGGGCATTTGATATGTGTGAGCTTTGTGTTAATGTGATGTTGGGAAAATATAGTGAGTGTCCCTTTAAAGACTTGGGCTGTTAGGATTGGGTGATCAAGGTTTGGTGGGATCTCTAAAAGGTTGGCGTTTTGGTGGATTTTTGCCCTTTCCTGCCCCTGCCCTTATAGAGTAAGGTGGGCAACAGGGACCTCCAGAAATATGAACCTCTGGAGTACTCGGCCTGCAGGCAGTGAAGGTTTCCTCCTCCTCCCGAGGAGCTTACCGGTGTGGTGAAATGGAGAGGCCAGAGGTGGTGGCGTGGAGTGGGTGTTTTCCTCCTCCTGAGGAGTGGGGCGAGTCCAGGGAGCCAGTACTGGGAGGAAGGTGGTGTGGAACAGATCAGAGGAGGTGTGAGTAAATCAGTGTGAATGGGAAGTTCTACGTGGCCCCCTGTGGATGTGGATTTTGGTATGGATATGCTTATCTGGGATCCCAATTACTCAAAGATGTTTGGGATTTGGGTAAGAGTAGAGAGAGCTTGAAAGTATTATTGGAAATGAATGGAATTGTTATGTTCACAGAAAGCGGTGGTGAATTTGTTATCCGGACTGTAGCACGCCCATGAACTTCTGATACATTCGGCATTTACTTTGTAACCTGTTTTTGCATCCATGTAAATAGTTGCTGGCTGGCTTTCCAGAAAAATAAAGTTAAACGTTTAGAAACTGGAGTCTGCTACACTTATGTGGCCAGCACAAATGGATATATGGGTCCAGAGTACATGGAAGGAGAGCTGATGGGAATCCTCCCAGTCAGAGACAAGAGTGATGGGGTCCATTCATGCTGTCGCTGCACAGGTCCACATCACCATCTGCGTGACCAAACACCGAACCCACCGAACAAATCTGGAAGGGAAGAACCTTACACAACAGGGAAACCCCATGCCATCATTTTATGTAAACCGAGGTGATGTTTGCTAACGAGCCGCGGTATATAAAGACCCTTAAATAAATAAATAAAATACATGTAGCCCATCAGGGGGTTCGCACACTGTGACTGATGGAAGCCAAATTTGAAAAATGATCGGGGGTGCCAAACTCAACACAATTTACCCATAGTGAAGGAGTTTGCTTTATATTGGGGGTGCCCAAGCACCCTCTGCTCCCACACCGCTGGCTTCTGTGCTATGACTTTTGTGCTGCTTATTTCGCCACTGCCGTTGACCAAGCTTCTGCTGCCCTCTGGTGGTCAAAAGGTGTATGAGGCGAGATGCTATGCATCGCTACTATTGCTGGACTCTCAGACTGCGCTGGTGACTCTTCGGGTTAGTACCGTGCTGCCAAGCGACTCGGCTTCTGGAGGGACACTTTAACCCAACCCTGATTTTTGGCTGTCCAACTCAATCAAGCACGGCATTTCCAATCCTTGCTTCTTCAGTTTAAAATCAGCACAACTTCAGGAAGAGGAGGGCAATGTCTCCCCAGAACTGGGGGTCCCTGTGCGGGCTCACTTGCTGGCTGCTGAATAAGCCTGGGACAGTTGATGGAGCCCATTCCAACAGCCACTAAAGTGTGCAGGGCAGTGCAGCCAAGCCAGCTCTCAAGGTCTGAAAGTGCTTGCACAACCACATTACCTCCAGCCAGAAGGAGCAGTGAAAAGAATGGAGGTAGGGCTGAGAAACAGCGAGGGAGAGGTATAAGGGAAAAGGAAGGTCAAACAGGGTTTCTTGGGAAGGGTTTGGAAGTCAGGGGAGGAGGGAAAGGGATTTGAGGGAAGGGGAATTGCCCCTACAAGAAATGGCACTGGCTGACCTGCAGCTGAAAGGGAACCACAGGTCAGCCAGGGCCTTCTTTCTGTGCAGCGGGGGTAGGAGTGAGTGGGGATTGCTCCCACCCCCCTTTGGAAGTTTGAAACAGTTTGAAAGGGGGTGGGGTTTTGAGGCCAGGAATGGAGCTGCACTGGAGAAGGTACAGAGAAGGTTGACCAAAATGATAAAGGGGATGGAACAGCTCCCCTATGAGGAAAGGCTGAAGAGGTTAGGGCTGTTCAGCTTGGAGAGGAGATGGCTGAGGGGGGATATGATAGAGGTCTTTAAAGTCATGAGAGATCTTGAACGAGTAGATGTGACTCAGTTATTTACTCTTTCAGATAACAGAAAGACTAGGGGGCACTCCATGAAGTTAGCAAGTAGCACATTTAAGACTAATCGGAGAAAATTCTTTTTCACTCAACGCACAATAAAGCTCTGGAATTTGTTACCAGAGGATGTGGTTAGTGCAGTTAGTATAGCTGTGTTTAAAAAAAGTTTGGATAAGTTCTTGGAGGAGAAGTCCATTACCTGCTATTAATCAAGTTGACTTAGGGGCGGATTTTCAAAGGCCTATTTTGCATAGGCCGCCAGCGCGCGTAAAGCCTCGGGACGCGCGCTAGTCCCGAGGCTTTTGTAAGGGGGCGTTCGGGGCGGGGCCTACTGATGCGGCGTTTCAGGGGCGGGCCCGGGGGCGTGGCGCCGGCCCAGGGGCGTGATCGAGGTCTCCGGACCAGCCCCCGGGACCAGAAAACGGAGCGGGGCTACCAGCCGACGTACGCAAAGTTAAGGGGGGGGGGTTTAGATAGGGCCGGGGGGGTGGGTTAGGTAGGGGCAGGGAGGAGAAGGTGTGGGGAGGGCGAAGGAAATCGGAGCGGCCTTGGAGGGAACGGAGGCAGGCTGCGTGGCTCGGCGCGCACAGGCTGCCGATTTTGCGCAGGCTTGCGCGCGCCAACCCCAGATTTTATAAGATACGCGCGGCCACGCGCGTATCTTATAAAATCAGGCGTACTTTTGTTCGCGCTCGCGCAACTTTCTAAAATCTGCCCCTTAGGGAATAGCCACTGCTATTAATTGCATCAGTAGCATGGGGTCTTCTTAGTGTTTGGGCACTTGCCAGGTTCTTATGGCCTGGATTGGCCACTTTTGGAAACAGGATGCTGGGCTTGATGGACCCTTGGTCTGACCCAGCATGGCAAGTTCTTATGTGAGCGACGTAGGTATTAAAAGCCGCTAATTATACAAGTATACACATGTGCTTGAGCAAAAGGGGGCAGAGCATGGGCATCCTGGGGCCAGGCTAAACATTGTGCACGTAACTCCGTATTTTATAACCGGAGGCCACAGCGCGTATATTTCCTGCTGCTCCTGACGAGGTGTGAGTCTGCAGAAAGCGCTTTTCAGGCCTTACAGGACAGGGTGAGGTGTCCGGGGCAACTGGGGGGAGGGCAGGCTGAAGAACCAGAGGGGTCTGGATGACTCCAAGATAGACTGGGCAAACTGGTGGACTACTTGGGAAAACTGGGAATGTCCTCCCCGCGAGCACGTTTCAAAATCCGCTTAAGTGTGCGCTGTGCATTTTGCTCTGTCCTTCACTCCAGACAAGCACATCAAGCGGTTGAGGCTCCACCAACATGGATGGATATTTGACCCTTTTGGTGGGATAAAATTGGGGGAATGTAATGTAACAGGCGATACAGTAAAAATCGCTCTCCTGTGCGCGCGATTCAGTAAATAAAATTATTCAAATTAGGGCCCGTGGTAAAAAAGGCGCTAGGGACACTAGCGTGTCCCTAGCGCCTCTTTTTGGACATGAGTGGCGGCTGTCAGCCGACACTCAATTTTGCCGGCGTCGGTTCTCAAACCCGCTGACAGCCACGGGTTTGGAAACCGGACGCCGGCAAAATTGAGCGTCCAGTTTTCAACCCGAGAGTTGATTTTAATTTTTAATTATTTTTAACTTTTGGGACCTCCGACTTAATATCGCCATGATATTAAGTCGGAGGGGACACAGAAAAGCAGTAAAAACTGCTTTTCTGTACACTTTCCCGGTGCCGAAAGAAATTAATGCCTACCTTTGGATAGGCGCTAATTTCTGAAAGTAAAATGTGCAGCTTGGCTGCACATTTTACTTTCTGAATCGCGCGGGAATAACTAATAGCGCCCACAACATGCATTTGCATGTTGTGGGTGCTATTAGTTTCGGGGGGGGGGGGGGGGGGGGGGAGTTGGACGTGTGTTTTCGACGCGCTATTACCCCTTACAGAATAAGTGGTAAAGCTAGCGTGTCGAAAACGTGCGACCAAACGCGGGTTAACAGTGCGCTTCGCTGGAGCGCACTGTTATGTATCAGCCTGTAAGTGTTTAGTTAGCAGATTGTTTCAGATTAGAAGGTATAACGGAGGGACATGGTGAATAGGAAGAAGAGCATAGAGTTAAAGTCGGCTTGTGAAATGGTTATCGGATTGCATATGAAGAACATTGAAAAAACGTGTGTTATCGATACGGTTCATTTGGTAATAATCAGTCACTCGGTTATGTGCTGTTGAGGAGAATGATCCTTGTATCGCATTGAAGATTTTGATTGAGTTATCCCCTTGAATTCTCTGAAAGTTTGGATTGATATCCCCTGAAGAAGCAGGTGGGGGTGAAACCAGGGACCTTGTCGGTACACAGCTGCTGTGCCGGAGGTTTGCGAGTCGGCAGCCGGCCGGCGCATGCAAGAGACAGGCATAACTCGGCTGCTGTGTCGGAGGACTCGGGAATGCCCCCAGACCGCCCCAGCCCGCCCATTTTTTAAAGCCCCGGGACATATGCGCATCCCGGGGCTTGCGCACACCGCCGAGCCTATGCAAAATAGGCTCGGCGCGTGCAGGGTTAGGTTTTCGGGGGTTACGCGTGTAACTCTGAAAATCCACCCCATTTTATTTATCTGTTATCCTAATAGTTTGTGGTAATTCCCCAGGAAGGGAGTCAAACAAATTGTAAGCGGCTATTAAGGAAAAAAGAGAGGATAATATACTTCCAAAGTTAACCAGATAAGTTTATCTGGCTGACAAGGCTATCCGGGCTGTGTCTGAACATGGGCCTCTTTAAGTTTAGTTAGCTCCTCACAAACATACTTTTCTGAAAATCAATTGAGATTTATCGCCCTTCCAATCCTATTTGTGTTCATTTTATGTGATCCTGCTCCTGATCCTTCCACAGTGAGCACCAAACAGAAATATTTGTTAAGCAATTTTGCTTTTTCCTCTGCAGCCTCTACCCTCTGAATCTCACATTGCCACTTTTGCACTTCCTTCTATCACTTACATATCTGAAAAAAAGTCTTGGTCCCCCTGTTTTTCCATTATTTGCCCTGTTTTCTTCCATTTGCATCATTGCATTCCTGACCACTTTCCCAGCTTCTCTGAGCTTTTCCAGATATTGTCGCCTGTCTTCCTCTTTCTGTGAACTCTTGTAGTTTATGAATGCGAACCTTTTTTTCTTACCTTTTCATCTATTTCTTTAGAAAGCCATAGCGGCCTCTGTTTCCTCTTTCATTTATTTACTTTCCTAACAAACAGGTTTGTTGCCCTTATAATATCTCCTTTTAGTTTTGCCCACTGTTCTTCTACTTCACCTAGATTTTCCCATTCAGCTAAATATTCCTTGTACTCCCCCATTGTAACCAAGTTGGCTTTCCTGAAGTCTAGGCCCCTCGCCTTCCTCCTGCTCTCTAATAGTGAACCATACCATCCAGTGGTCACTAAATCCCAGATGATCTGAGCCAAAAGATCCATGGGATCCACTCGGCTCATACCATGAGATTGGCCCCGCGATCTATTAAACATCATTCCTGCTGCCAGGTGGAGAGGATCACGAGGGAAGACTAAGGTTGCAAAAGGATAGCGGGGCAGAGGAATGATCAGGCACAGCTGGGGAGGGCTAGATGAACATGGCTAAAACTTTCTAGGGGCTGAGGGGGTAGTGGGAAAATGGCCACAGGTTTTTCTGGGATGGGCGGGAAGGTTGAGAGGGAGAATATGGACACAGCTTTCAGAAGAGGGGAGAAGAATGCAGGAAGAGCCTTCCATCAGTTGGAGAGTATAAGGGCAGAGCTGGTGCAAGGATATTAGGCATAATGAGATACAAGTTTTGTCAAGGCCACAGCTTAGCATGTCGGGTGGTACCAGCTAAATTGTAAGGTGGAGACAGATTGTTCGATATGGAGATCAATATTAGCTTCTTCTAAGAACATAAGACCTGCCATACTGAGTCAGACCAAAGGTCCATCAAGCCTAGTAACCTGTTTCTAACAATGGCCAAGCGAGAGGCAAAATACATAAAGAAATTCATAAATCCGACAAGCATTCAGCTAGCTATCTGGAAAAAAGTATCATTTGGAAATGTGGGCAAAACATATTTTTTCTTCTACTAATTGACCAATTTTGTTCTGCGGTGATTAGTAAATTCTCATTTCGGTGGTTGCTGATCTTTTCATGTGTTTCTATAGACGTGAGGAATAAACTAAGCTTTTTTTTTGCAACGCGCACACTAGATGGTGCTCCGAGTCAACTGCTCCATTGCAGCTTACTTTCCAAGCGATGCCAGCATTGTCCAGTATACAGGCCACACACTGGCAAGAATGGCCGGCGGCTGAAATACTTATGCCAAATATCAACTCTCATCTGATATCCTAGGATGCAGAAAATATCTCCTGCTTGGGAAACGTCCTGCCTTGACGTAGTTTACACATCAGTCTTTGTAGCATGCCTTGGATCCAGGCAGCACTGTGAGAATAAAAAAGCAACGGTGGTGAGAGCAGGACAAGTCTCTGACAGCAAGCTAGGTACGGTGTCCTCTGGGAAAAAAAACTCCTCCTATCAGAGTCGTCTGGAACAGCAAGACGTTAATGAAAAATAACAGCATCACAGCTCAGCAGCAGGCATGGGGCTGTGAGGTGGATGCTACCACTGTCTGTGCAGGCTTGCAGAAAGCTACTGCTCCTGCTGACCTCTGGACTGACCGTGACTGCAGCATGACCCTGCTGGCGAAAAGTCAGCAGCACTGCACAACAGTGCCATCTACTGCCGTCCTGCCTCCTCAAATGAAAGACTTGCTAGCCGTCTAGGACTATGTGAAGCTCCGATGAATTTCACATGCGGGCCGATACAGTAAGGACGCGTTAGAAAGAGTGCGGCAGTGCTGGGCGCACCCTCGTTTGCCGCACGCACAGTTCGGATCACATACCGTTCGATACTCTATTTAAATGGCATGCAAATGCAAGCCGCGTCCAAAGTGCGTCCATGAAGTGCAATCCATTTTACTGTATAGGCGCTTTATACAGTCTTATACAGTATCCCGGGTGCGCTGGTACCTGTCATTTCAAATGTCATTTCAAATGACATTTGAAATGACAGGTACCAGAAAGTGGATCCCAAATTTAACCAAAAGAAAACCTAAAAACCTAAAATCCCCGAATCATGACAGGCGAAAAGCGACTTGACATGTAAAGTATTGTGAATAAGTGTAAGCAAAGTAAACTTACTTTTTCTTTCTTTCAGCCCTCTCTGCCCCCCTGCCTCCCGGGGGCAGCCGGTGGCGAAAGCGGCTTCCAGTGGCCCCCGCCGGCGAAGATTGACGAACGCACGCCCGTAGTGCACGGGCGCCGTGACGTCACGCACGCCCGTTCATACGCTTTCGTTGACTTGGGGGCCCGTCAATTTGGGCGCTCAAGCCAGCGAAGCGTATGAACGAATGCCGTGACGTCACGCACGCCTGTTCATACACTTTCGCTGACTTGGGGGCCTGTCAATTTGGGTGCTCAAGCATGCAGATGGCACGGTGCTCTGCCTGCAGGGAATACAACAGAGGAAAACACACGTAATTCAAATTAGTAGATGAACACATATAAATGCTTTAACAGCTCATTCATGCTTACATCTGCCACAGGGATCTCTGGTGTACAGTTTGAATGGCGGTACACAAAAATAATGTAACAGATCAATGTGGCTAGAGAGAGATTGACAGATAGTCCGCCATCACTGATCAGAGTAAACTACAGCGAAGCATTTATAAATTGTTTTCAATGCAGCTATAGCTGACACAAAATCTGTCACATAAAGAAAAACAGGAAATATATACAGATAGAAAAAAGAAGCATGGCCATGGACATGGATCAGCAACACTGTTATAGACAACCGTATAGGCGACTGTAGAGGAACCAGAGCGGACGCCCATCTCTCGGTTTAACTATACCGTCCATCCATGCCGTAAAGAACGGCATCCGTGTAAGTCCGTGTCCGTGTCTTCTGGCGTCTTCTGGCAGCCATCTCTCTGGGCGCCCATCTTCTGGCGTCCATAGAGGCGTTCTCGTCTCCACCTTTACGGATGCCTATGTTTATGGGCGCCCATCTTCCGGCATCCGTTGAGGCGTTCTCGTCTCCGCCTTTACGGTCGCCTATGTCTACTGGCGCCCATCTTCAGGCGACAATAGAGGCGTCAGAAGACATGGATGCCGTTCTTTACAGCTAAACAAAAACAGATCACGTACCTCCTCCGGTCTTGCAGCTGGGTTCTCGGGTCGGATGGGTTCTCCTTGCTGCGGCTCACCCCTGTTTACCTCTCCAATCTGCCGAGCATTTCCTGCATTTCTCAGTCGAGCATATCTCATTCTCCTTCTCAACCGAATGAAAATTAGCACCAGAGCAATAACATACAGGTTGTCCATGGCGCTGTCCAGTACGAAGCTGATCGAACACCACACTAATGCCAGGTAAAGGGTAGGCGGTAAATTAACAGGTTAAAGACTCGGCAAAATAGCAGGTTAGAAAGGAGATAATCGGAGCGCACGTTACAGTATCGGAGGAAATAGCTAATCCGTTCATTAACATATCATATACATGCCGCGTGCGGAAAGGTTTCAAGAAGCACTAAGGACGCGTGAAACAGGATACTGAATCGCGGGATCGCCTTACGCGTCCCAATTGTGCGCCCACAGCGGGTTAGAAACGGGGAAACTGCGGCCGCACTTTACTGTATCGGCCTGACTGGTAGCTGTTTTATGACTCTCTACTCTTCCCCTACAGAATATTGTCATGGCCAGGCTGGGCTGTAGGAGAAGGAGGGTGTGGCCTGAATGGGAAAAATCCCCCACCCTCCCCACGGCAGACACAAATGGCAGCTCAGCTTCAGAGCCTTCTCTCCCTTTCCTGTTACCAATGGGCAGTGAATGGGGCTCGGGCTAGGATGAGCAAAGTGAGCCGGCCCCAAAAAACCCAAAAGCCTTCTCTTCTTGACCAGGACAGTTTCCAATGGCCTATGCAGCTGTACTAGGTTGGGAGCCTGGGAAGGCAAGGGCAACGAATGTGCCAACCAACTGGGCAATCTGATTGGCTGAATCCCGCCTCACCCCCTCCTTATTCTTTATAATACAATTATTAAAAATAATCGCATTGCTTGTGTGTACGCTCACAGAATAAATAGAATAGACTTAAATAATTACACCAAATATTGTAACTTATAATTATACAGAGTAACTTTTTTTTTTCAGTTGAACAATGTTTGGTGTCATTTATCAGATATTTCTTAATTATGGTAACTAATTTCAAAACTAAGAGAAAAATGAGAATAAATCATCAGTGTTGCAGCAGATTTTTTTTTTTCCTTCTGCAGAGCAGATTTTTACAAGGAAAATTTATGCAAGGAAAATACATGCTCAATTTGGCTTTCAGGGATCACAACCACTTATTTCCACTTGTCGCTTCATTTTCCCCTCCACCTGATCTCTCTTCTCTCCCTACGTCGGGGGAACAGAATTGCTCAGAGGAGCTACTTTCTCACTTTCTTAGTCGCCTCCACCGTCTCCAGATCATCAGAGCACTTCCACCCGGCTCTGGCTGTAAAGCTTCCCTCCGCTCGCATCCTGTCATCCGTTCTGCTCTGCCACCTTTGTAAGACAGGACTGCAAATGCCCAAACGTCATTTGGCGTGGGTGTGAAAAATCAGGCCTGACTCAGCGCCACTTATGAATGAAAGAGAGGGCAGTAAGCGGATGAGCAGCCAGATAGCCAGTTAAATAAGAACGGACAAAACAGGGCAGGAATTTTAAACCTAAAACCTAACCGGCTAAGTCTAAATATCTGGGTGTATGCAAGTAGAAAGGGAGCCAGTTAAAATGTCTTAGCTGGGTAATGGAGCCTATGTGTGACTGGTATTATTTATTATTCATTTAGCATGTTTTATAATCTGCTATCTCCAACATTTGATCGATGCGGAGTACAATAAAACATACACAAATAGCATGTACATAAAAAAAAACTAAAACAAACAATAAACAAAATAACACAAATCATCAAATGTATTTATTTTGGTGTGAATATGCTGTACAAGCGGTTATCTCATTATATCTGGTTATATTTGTTTAGAGCCCTATTAAGTCTCTGCTATTATACTAACAGGCTGATGCAATACTAATAGGCCGATGCAATAAATCTGCGTGGAAAACGGGCACTCAGTATTGAGCGCCTGCTTTCCTAACGCGCACCCAGCCACCTCTCCTGGTCATGCTAAAAAGAAGGTGCTAGGGACAAATGTGCGCTTCTAGTGCCTCCTCTGCAGCAGGCACCCAGGAGAGGTGGCTGTCAGCAGGTTAGGAAAATGGACGCTCGTTAATTGAGCTTCCCTTTTCCTAACCTGAACACTGGCACCCTTTCTTTTTTTTTTACATTTTTTTTAAACATTCTCATCCTTTTTGTTCCTCTGACATAATATTGTCACGATATTAAATTGGAGGAAATACAGAAATGAAAATTGGTTCTTACCTGCTAATTTTCATTCCTGTAATACCACAGATCAGTCTAGAAAAGAGGGTTGTGTATCCCTACCAGCAGGTGGAGTCAGAGAACAATTAGAACTTTGGGCACTGCTACATAACGAGAGTGCCACCTGCAGTCCCTCAGTACTGACCTGAACCCAAGCCCATGCTAACAGAACTAAATAACGAAGGGTAGCACCCAACCAAATTTCCAGACTACCACTTCGCCGCTGGCAAAAACCAGACCGAACAACTGCTAAAAACTGCTCCATGAATCATGTCTGCAAAAAAAGGAGCTTCAACAATAAAAAACTTAAGCAGGTTCTGACCAAGACAGTCTTTCGGTATCTGAAGAAAGGGGTGGGCCTCTGGACTGATCTGTGATATTACAGGAACGATAATTAGCAATTTTCATTTCCTGAACATACCCAGATCAGTCCAGTAAAGTGGGATGTACCCAAGCCACCCTACACTGGGCGGGAACCCGAAAGACCCGCACGAAGCACACTCTCCCCGAAGGACATAAGAACATAAGAAAATGCCATACTGGGTCAGACCAAGGGTCCATCAAGCCCAGCATCCTGTTTCCAACAGAGGCCAAACCAGGCCATAAGAACCTAGCAAGTACCCAAAATCTAAGTCTATTTTATGTTACCATTGCTAGTAATAGCAGTCGTTATTATCTAAGTCAACTTAATTAATAGCAGGTAATGGACTTCTCCTCCAAGAACTTATCCAATCCTTTTTTAAACACAGCTATACTAACTGCACTAACCACATCTTCTGGCAACAAATTCCAGAGTTTAATTGTGTGTTGAGTGAAAAAGAACTTTCTCTGATTAGTTTTAAATGTGCCACATGCTAACTTCATGGAGTGCCCCCTAGTCTTTCTATTATCCGAAAGAGTTAAAAACCGATTCACATCTACCCATTCTAGACCTCTCATGATTTAAACACCTCTATCATATCCCCCCTCAGCCATCTCTTCTTCAAGCTGAAAAGTCCTAACCTCTTTAGTCTTTCCTCATAGGAGAGCTGTTCCATTCCCTTTATCATTTTGGTCGCCCTTCTCTGTACCTTCTTTATACCTTCTCCATCGCAATTATATTGGTTCATCAGAAGCCTTAACGTCCAATCGGTAATGTTTTGTAAAAGTGTGAATAGACGACCACACTGCCGACCTACAGATCTCCTGAGGTGACAGTAACTGACACTCTGTCCAGGAGGTAGCCTGAGCCTTAGTGGAATAAGCTCTGAGACCCAAAGGCACCTGATGCTCTCGGCTATGTATCCCGTGCAAATGGCTTCCTTAATCCACTGAGATATGGTTGCCTTTGACGCTTTGTCCCCCTTCTTTGGGACACCAAAGAGTACAAATGATCAGAACGTCTGAAGTCATTGGTAACCTCCAGATAACACAATAAGATGCGCCACACATCCAGAAGATGAAGGTCTCTGTTCTGAGAAGACTCCCGGGACCAGTTAGGGAACCTCGGAAGCTCCACAGTTTGATTGACGTGAAAGGTTGAAACCACCTTAGGGACAAAGGACGGAACTGTACGTAATGATACCCGATCGTCATAAATCCAAAGAAAAGGATCCCGACAAGACAGCGCCTGCAACTCTGAGATCCGACGGACCGAGCAAATGGCCACCAAAAACACCATTTTCAAAGTCAGATCTTTCAGGGAAACTCCATGAAGAGGCTCGAAAGGAGCGCCACATAGAACTCGCAGGACTAAATTCAAACTCCAATCCGGACACACCGAATGGATGGGAGGGCGCAAATGTTTGACCCCCTTAAGAAACTGAGCAATATCCGGATGTGCTGCCAGCGAACAGCCGTCAAAGTTTCCTCGCAAGGCACCTAGAGCTGCAACTTTTACACGAAGGGAATTGAATGCCAAGCTCTTAGCTAGGCTCTGTTGCAGAAAGTCAAGCACCCGAGAACATTCACTGCTAAAGGGTCACAGGAACGCTGTTGACACCACATCTCAAAAAGCTTCCAAACTCTCACATAGGCCATAGAGGTGGCTTGACGTCTCGCCTGTAGGGGGGTGGAAATTACTTGTTCTGAATAACCCCTCAAGCGTAAATGTCGCCTCTCAAAAGCCAAGCCGCAAGAGAGATGCGATCCTCCTGATCCGAAAATATGGGCCCCTGACAGAGCAGATGCGTTAGATGAGCCAGCTGAAGTGGACCCTCTAGAGCCAAGCGTACCAGATCTGTGAACCATGGACAACGTGGCCATTCTGGCGCCACCAAAATCACCCTTCCAGGGTGCCACTCTATGCGACGGAGAAGCCGACCTATGAGGGGCCAGAGCAGGAAGGCATACAGAAGAATCCCCATGGGCCAAGGACACATGAGAGCGTCTATGCCCACCGAGCCCTGTTCTCGGCGATGGCTGAAAAAATGAACTGTTTTTGCGTTCGCCTGCATTACCATCAGATCCAGCTGAGGAGGTCCCCATCTGGCGCAAATGAGATTCCACGCCTCGAGAGATAGTTCCCATTCCCCTGGGTCTAGTTGCTGACGGCTGAGATAATCAGCTTGCACATTCTCTACTCCTGCGACATGGGATGCAGCATTGCCCTCGAGATGGCGCTCCGCCCAGGTGAACAGAAGATGTGCCTCCAGTGCTACGGCGGGACTTCGAGTCCCGCCTTGCCGGTTGATGTACGCCACCGTTGTCGCATTGTCAGAGAAGACTTGCACCATTCTGCCCTGGATCCAGGGAAGAAACGCCCACAGGGCCAGATGTACAGCCCTGGTCTCGAGCCGGTTTATGGACCAGGATCTTTCCATTGCCGACCAGAGCCCTTGAGTGGACCTGTCTGCACACACCACCCCCCAACCTGAGAAGCTGGCATCGGTGGAGATTATCAGACAATTCGGAGTGTCCAAATCCACTGCCCATTCCAGATTGTCCAGTGACAGCCACCATGACAGACTGGCTCTGGATTCCGGAAGTAGAGGCATTGGTAGATGGAATTGCTCCGACACCGGGCTCCAGCGAGACAAAAGTGCACGCTGTAAAGGTCTTAATGAGTGAATGCCCAAGGAACCAAGTCCAAGGTAGAAGCCATGGTGTCCAGGACCTGAAGATGATGCCACACTGTGGGATTGTTCCTTCGAAAAAGGGAATGTATTTGTTCCTGCAACTTCCCTATTTGGTCCGCCACTAGAAACACTTTGTCCATCAAGGTATCGAATTGTGCTCCGAGATATATCAACTTCTGAGTGGGTTCCAAGTGACTCTTCTGCACATTGATTACCCAACCTAGGGATCGCAATGTGAACATCACCATGTGCACTGATCTCTCGCAGTCCTCCTGAGACTTCACGTGAATCAATCAGTCGTCCAGGTACGGGTGGACCAAGATTCCCTCCTGACAAAGGAAGGTCGCCACCACCAACATCACCTTGGTGAACGTGCGAGGTGCTGTTGCGAGACCAAATGGGAGGGCTTGAAATTGGAAGTGTTGTCCCAAGACCTTGAACTGCAGAAACCTCTGGTGATTCAGCTGGATTGGAATGTGTAAATATGCCTCCGTGAGGTCCAGAAAAGTGAGAAATTCCCCTTTTCAAACTGCGGCCATCACTGTCCTCAGGGTTTCCATACGAAAGCGAGGAACCCAAAGGCAGTGGTTCACCTTCTGCAGATCGGGGATGGGCAGAAATGTGCCCTCCTTCTTGGGGACCACAAAGTACATGGCGTACCGACCTCATCCCTGTTGAGCCTCCGGAACTGGGACAATAGCTTTGAGCTCGAGAATTCGTTGTAGAGTCACCCGGACCGCCTCTCACTTGACACTTGAGGCCACTCGGGACTCCACAAAAACTCCTGGACCGGGCGCGAGAACTCCAGTGCATACCCTTCTTTGATCACTTCTAGGTCCCAGCGGTCTGATGTAATTCTTGCCCTTTCCGTGTAAAAGTTGGATAATTTGCCTCCGACAGCTTTGACGATGGAATGGGTGCTCATGGCTTCATTGGGGGTTTTTATTACTTCTTGCACCAAGATGTCCCAAATCTCTTCTGGGCCGGCGACCCCTGGAAAGGACTGCTGGCGCCCTGAAGCAGGTTTAGAAGCAGGAGGTGCGGAGTATCTACCCGCTCTGAAGCGGCGAGAGTCCCGAAACCTAGCTTGAGGAGGGAAGACTTTCTTAGAAGATCTTTTATCTTCCAGCAACCGATTGCCCTTGGATTTGGCAAGCAGCTTTATTAGCTGATCCAGATCTTCCCCAAACAGGAGCTTGCCCTTAAAGGGTAGATTACAAAGCTGGGACTTGAAGGACAAATCCGCCACCCAATTTTGCAGCCAGAGGAGATGCCTTGCTGACACCAAGGACACCATACCTCTCACCGAGGTCCTAACCATATCATACAAAGCATCTGCAACATAAGCGATGCCTGCTTCTAGACAGGCAGACTGCAGAGCCCCACTGTCGCCCGTACCGGCCCTGGCAGCTGACTCCTGGACCCAACACAGAGAGGCCCTCTGCATGAGAATAGCGCAAACTGCCGCCCAAAGGCTTAGCGCGGCAATCTCGAATGCTCGCTTCAACTGGATCTCCAGCTTGCGGTCCTGCATATCCTTAAGGGCAGCCACCCCAGCAACCGGGATAGTGGTCTTTTTCATGACTGCTGAGACCGCGGTGTCCACCTTTGGAATCTTCAGTAAATCCAAAACATCAGACGATAACGGGTACAGTTTTGCCATAGTTCTGCCCACTTTCAAGCCGGAATCCGGAGTCTCCCACTTCCGGGTCACTAGTTTGCAAACCTTCTTAGGCAGAGGAAAAGATGTTGTGGGACCCCTAATTTCATCGAGGACTGGACTTACGCCCTCGTAGTCAGACTCTTCTTGAGAAACCTTAAGTCTCAGAACTTCAAGGACCTGGGGAATAAGGGGTCTTAACTCATCCCATTTGAACAAACGCACCACACTGGGGTCATCAGTATCCACATCAGCCGGATCCGGCCGCGGATCCGGATCAGCTGCCCCTACTACCCCAGAAACCAGTGTCGCCCCAGACCCCGGGATCTGATCTTGCATACCCTGGGGAGAATCCCCTGTGTGGTGAGCCTGATCAGGAAGGCACTAACAAGGGTCCGTACCCCGACCTCTATTCTCAGGCGGGTCCAAACCTGCCCCCAGGAGACTGGGCCGCTTTACCGCCAAACATTTCCTTGCCAGGAAAGCCTGGTGCATAAGGAGGAATAAATTCTGGGGAAAACTCCTCCGGGTCCCCCTCCCCCACTGGAGAGTCGGCTGGGGTGATATCATCAGTTCCCCTGGTGAGGTCTTCCCTCACCGGGGCTAGAACAGGCGGAGAATCCTCTTCCCGTGAAGCCGAAGGTGAGACAGATGTTCCCTCCCCAAGGGAGGAGGCAAGAAGCCCTGAAGAGCCTTCTAACCCGGGGGGAACATGCTGCACATAAGGCACATCTGGGCAGGCGTTAATTTCTGAGGGGTAAAACTGTGTGCATAGGGTGCACATTTTTGTTAAATCGGGAGAGAATAGCTAATAGCCTCATCAACATGGATTTGCATGTGATGAGCGCTATTAGTTTTGCGGGGGGGTTGGATGTGCATTTTGGATGCGCTAATCCCTTTATAGAATAAGGGGCTGTGGATGCGCGTCCAACCTTAGGTTAAACAGTGCACTCGGCTGAGCGCACTGTATTCCATCATCCTGTAGGTGAGTAGAGGAGAGAAGTAGATTTGGTTGGGTATAACTCCCCCATGTGGGAAGGCTTCAGTGATGAAGTCCTGACCCTATAAACACCAGTGACACCATGTTGAAGTGTGGGTTATGGATTAGCCCTTACATGAGGCAGGATGTCTCTGTTTCTGCTCCTGGTTTAGTTGGGTTCTCATCTGGGAAAGGATCAAGACCATCTCTCAGGCAAAGTGCCCTGGGCAACCCCCCCCCCCCCCCCGGTTCTCCCTTCAGCTACAACAGAATGGTGTCCGCCATGGCCACGCCAGGCTTCTTTTTAACAGCACAGGGATGGGATCTGCCACAGCCACACCGGGCCTCTCTTTAGCAGCAGAGGGATGGGATCCACCACGGCCACGTCGGGCTTATCTTTAGCAGCAGAAGGATGGTATCCGCCATGGCCATGTCGGGCTTCTCTTTAGCAGCAGAGGGATGGTGTCCACCACGGCCACGCCGGGCTTCTCTTTAGCAGCAGAGGGATGGGATCCGCCACAGCCACGCCGGACTTCTCTTTAGCAGCAGAGGGATGGGATCCACCACGGCCATGCCGGGTTTCTCTTTAGCAGCAGAGGGATGGGATCCACCACGGCCACGTCAGGCTTCTCTTTAGCAGCAGAGGGATGGTATCCGCCACGGCCACAGCCACGCCGGGCTTCTCTTTAGCAGCAGAGGGATGGTATCCGCCACAGCCACACCGGACTTCTCTTTAGCAGCAGAGGGATGGTATCCACCACGGCCACGCCGGACTTCTCTTTAGCAGCAGAGGGATGGTATCCACCACGGCCACGCCGGACTTCTCTTTAGCAGCAGAGGGATGGGATCCACCACGGCCATGCCGGGTTTCTCTTTAGCAGCAGAGGGATGGGATCCACCACGGCCACGTCAGGCTTCTCTTTAGCAGCAGAGGGATGGGATCCACCACGGCCATGTCGGGCTTCTCTTTAGCAGCAGAGGGATGGTGTCTGCCACGGCCACGCCGGACTTCTCTTTAACAGCAGAGGGATGGGATCCACCACAGCTATGCCAGGCTTCTCTTTAGCAGCAGAGGGATGGGATCCACCACTGCCACGTCGGGCTTCTCTTTAGCAGCATAGGGATGGTGTCCGCCACAGCCACACCGGGCCTCTCTTCAGCGTGGTGGGATGAGATCCACTGCGGTCATGCCGCCACAGGATGGCTGATGCTGGCAGTGCCTAGTGTCTCCCAGCTCATGGCACTCTGGCCGACCGACCAGCTCATCCACCTCAAAATTAGCTCTGGAAAGGACCCTTAAGCCTCATGGAAGGAGACCTGGAACTGGAATAGAGAAGAGGGGACCATTTTCCATAGTTTGGGATGTCAGTTTTTGCTCATTTTTTATTTTTGGGTGAGGGAAGTTTTATCCCCCCTTCATTCTCATGTTGGTTATATTTTGAAACCGATTTTACTTTTTACCACCTACCTGAATTCCCCATGTATCCAGGGGCTTAGTATCTGTTGCATTGGCCCGGGCTGGCCGCACTGCCCCCCCCCCCCCCCCGACATGGCGAAATCTTGTTTTATTATTTTGAGGCTCAAGCCCAGCTTCTGCTGTTTGGGCCTGCAAGGACTGGGGATGCTATGGAGGGGAAGTTTCTCAGCACTAGAGAAGGAGTCACCTAGTGGCCAGACTCAGAAGTGCATGCGCACAGGGTTCCAGGGGAAGCCAAGAGTGGCCCCTGGTCGTGCACTGTTGCTGCAGTGGCTGAGCTACAAGGAAGGTCGAGCTGGGGAAGAAAAAAATGGGTAGTCTCATGTGCAATACCTTCTGACTGAACTGGAAGCCCCAAGGCAACAGGACAAAACTGTTCTCCCTCTTCCCCCAGAAAGATTTCGTTATTTTATACATAAATTATCAGTAGGTTTACCCAGCCAAAGCCATTTTGCTTCCATCATCCATAGATAAACAGGAATTACTTGCAGGCAGAGCAGGCTATACAGCCCAAGTACAGTAGCATAGCTGGATAACAGAATCCTGGCATTAAAGAGAGGAATGACGGCAGAGCACTGTAAACTAGAGATGGAGTTCCAAGCACTTGAACTGGGGAATTGTAGGAGTAAGCCAGTTAAACCTCTGCTTTTAAACAGTTTTCCCACTGACTGCCTACGTGTGACTCCCTAAATTCACAAGACGCCCAAACTGAACCTGTCAAAAAAAAAAAGGGAGGGGGGCTCCAAGGGCATTCCCGAGGGGGGGGGGGTTCATGAGCTAGCTGGTTAGTGCTGCCTGATTTTCAATGCTAAGTGGCTACGTTTAGGACGGCAAACCCAGGCCACGTATATACAGCAGCCCTGAATCTAGCCCGGCATGAAGAGGCAGCAGGCCGAAGCCTCTCGCTCGAGGGGGGACTCGGTCTTCACAACTCCTGAGAAGAGCGGGCGGTAAAATCGTTGCCTGACGCAGGCCTCGTTGACAGCAGTCTCGAACACGGGAAGGAGCAGTCGCTCAGCAGGAACTCCTGTATTTCCAAGAACCTCTCATGAAGTGCAGAACAAAGATGATCTTGCCTGGGAGGATTAATAGGGAGTTCCTTTCACTCCAAAGAGAAAGACCTTTACAATGCATTTCTTAAGGCAAAGGCAGCAAAAAACATAAAGCACTCCACACATAAATTCAATCTCCTACTATTCTTTACTGGGAAAGGAAATCTTACACCTCACAGCTCCTTACACCTCAATACAATGCAAGAGAAGAATCTAGAAGCATCACAAAGCTCAAGCTTACCTTACAGCCAACAAAAATGAAACTCTGCTTCATGTCTTATTTGCCTTTATTTAGCTTCTTTTTCCCAAAGAAATTTCAGGACACATAAAAATGAGAGATGTTCCAAGTAAGAATAAAACTAAAAAGTGTTGTGGGCATCTTTATATATTGTACAGCTCTGCAAATGCACCTCAGTCTTACCTTGTAGTACCCCTGGCTATTGCAGTACTGATACCCAACACCCAGCTCTGCCAATGCACCACAATCCTGACCTGCAGCATCCCTGGCTATTCCAGAACTGCATCTCCACCCATAGCTCTGACAATGCACCTCAATCCTGACCTGCAGCACCTCAATCCTGACCTGCAGCACCTCAATCCTGACCTGCAGCATCCCCGGCTGTTCCAGAACTGCATCTCCACACCCAGCTCTGTCAATGCACCTCAATCCTGACCTGCAGCATCCCCGGCTGTTCCAGAACTGAATCTCCACACACAGCTCTGCCAATGCACCTCAATCCTGACCTGCAGCACCTCAATCCTGACCTGCAGCATCCCCGGCTGTTCCAGAACTGAATCTCCACACACAGCTCTGCCAATGCACCTCAATCCTGACCTGCAGCACCTCAATCCTGACCTGCAGCACCTCAATCCTGACCTGCAGCATCCCCGGCTGTTCCAGAACTGAATCTCCACACACAGCTCTGCCAATGCACCTCAATCCTAACCGTTAGCATCCCCGGCTATTCCAGCATTGAACTGACTCACACAGCGCTGCCAACGAACTTCAGCCTTCACCTGCAGCACCTTCTGCTAGTTCAGTATCGAGACTTCTCCTTCCACCCCTGCCCCTGCCAGTGCTGCTGTTTTACCCCACAGCCTCTCTGTAAAACATAGAATTTCACTTTCAAATGTTAGAGCCTTAATTGTTTTTTCTGTTTGCACCCCCACATGGCCATTAAATTGTAAGCTTGTGTTAACCTAACCTACTGAAGGACGAAAGCTCTTACTGGTAATTTTTTTGATGGACGACATCAAGCTAGGAAAAGCCTGTCTGCTCTTGGTAATTAGCTTTATGATGGTAAAAGTGTATTGATCAGTAGCATCAACTCCTAGACCAGAGTGAAGGATCCCATGTGCAGATGTCCACACCACTGTGAAATAATCTTTTTTCCCCCCAATTGTTTCTTCTATTACTAAAGATTTCTTTCCAGTTTACATTTTAGTATTTCCAAATATAACAAGTAATAGAGTCCCATACAGTAAAAAATGAATACAAAATGGAAAGAAAATAAATAAAGAACAGAAAATTCTTGATGACCACTGCCTTTAATGGATTACACAGTGCAAATTTTTGATAAAAAAAAACAAAAACTAGAAGAGAGATTTGTTAAAGGGGAAAAAGAATATCCAGAGGAATCTTCTCAAATGTGCTAAAAAGGCTTTAAAAAGGTTCCAGGTGCTAGGACTGCACCCGTGAAGTCAGGCAAGCGAGGAACGCGACCGTCTGGAAGCCGTCAAAGAAACAAACAGCATCCCTGATCACATCAAGGTCAAGTTTACCAGTCAGAAACAAGAGCCCAGCCAGAGGGTGATGTACAGAAGGACGTTTGCGGGGCAGGCAGAGCTTTCCCTGCAGGAATGAACCATCAGAGAGCTGTCCACCTGCATGCACTGTAAGGGGAATTTTAAAAGCCCAGCGCCCACCAAAAGCTGGAGCTGCACGCAGACGTCAGGCTTGCCGCTCACCCACCAAATTTTTAAAGCCGCCCAGGTGTGGGCCTATCTCCCGCCGTGTACACATCACACAAAAAATATAAGAAATTAGCCGTTTCTGCTGGGTTTAAAGGGTCTGGGGTAACTGTGGGGAGTGCAGAGGATTTGGAGGACCGAGCTCTTAAGCGCTGGACGAACTGGGGCAACTGGCGGTGGCGTGGACATGGTAGAATTTGGATCTGGGCACCTGGGTGCGCACCCACTGAAAATTGGGCGCAAATGTGTGCACGGCCATGCTATTTTATAAAATGCATGCCTATGTGCATGCAAGTTAGAAAATGGCCGCATATCTGGGTGTGTGCCGATGCACCTGCGCGAAGGTGTGCCTGAGTACCTGAGTGCCAGTTTGAAAGCTCCTGTCTATATTTACAATCTTTTATGCACACAGGGGAGAGGCCTTCAAGGGGGGGTGGAGTCTGGGCGGGGTTGAGATTTGCATGCATGCTTTTTTTATTCCTTTAAAAAGATTGAATTCCCTCCTTTACACAGTTCAAGGTGGGTTACAAATAAAGCATTCGCAATAACCATTAAACAAACAATCAGGCCGAATGGACACGCGTTTTCCCTTACCCCTTATTCAGTAAGGGGCAGAAAACGAGCATCCAACCCGCCGAACCTAATAGCGCCCTCAACATGCAAATGCATGTTGATGGCCCTATTAGGTATTCGCGCGTGATTCAGAAAGTAAAAT
Organism: Rhinatrema bivittatum; assembly: GCF_901001135.1. Classification (NCBI taxonomy): domain Eukaryota; kingdom Metazoa; phylum Chordata; class Amphibia; order Gymnophiona; family Rhinatrematidae; genus Rhinatrema; species Rhinatrema bivittatum. The sequence goes on from NC_042631.1 coordinate 34,278,973, forward strand.
GTGCAGCCAAGCTGCACATTTTACTTTTAGAAATTAGCGCCTACCCAAAGGTAGGCGCTACCCAAAGGTAGGCGCTAATTTCTTCCGGCGCCGGGAAAGTGCACAGAAAAGCAGTAAAAACTGCTTTTCTGTGCACCCTCCGATTTAATATCATGGCAATATTAATCCGGAGGTCCTGAAGAGTAAAAAAAGTTAAAAAAGAAAAAGAAAAAAAAAATTGGAAGTTGGCCGGCGGCTCGAAAACCGGACGCTCAATTTTGCCGGTGTCCGGTTTCCGAGCCCGTGCTGTCAGCGGGCTCGAGAACCGACGCCAGCAAAATTGAGCGTCGGCTGTCAAACCCGCTGGCAGCTGCTTCTCCTGTCACAAAGGAGGTGCTAGGGACGCGCTAGTGTCCCTAGCGCCTCCTTTTGCCCGTTTCTACCGCCGGGCTTTATTGAAATACTCGCCTGTGCGCGCGCCTGGAGAGCGGGCATTCGCCCGCTCTCCCGCGGACTTTACTGAATTGGCCTGTATGTCAGCAAACCACTCCCAAAAACAGTCTAAGACTGTGAACAAGCAGAACTACTCCAGCCAACAACAGGATGGCCAGGGAGGGGAAGAGAAGAGCTTAATCTTTCATTTCAAAGGTCTGTCGAAATAGGAACGTTTCAGCTGTTTTCTCAATGTCTGGGGCCAATGCAATGTCACATGTGCAAAAAACGGGCATCCAAACTAGCGCCCGTTTTTTCAACCGCACACACACCCACCACTCCTCGGTGCGCAATGCTATATTTTAATGAGCTGTCGCGTTACAAAGCATTGGGCGCCCAGGGGGAGATGTGGCTGGGCTCCTCTCCTCAGAAGAGTATCATTGAACAGATTGCCAACTCCTCTCCCTGGGGAGTTGATCCATAATAGATTGCCACCTCCTTCCTTTACAGGAGCATCTAACAGCAGTTCGCTAGGGGGCACTCCATGAAGTTAGCATGGGGCACATTTAAAACTAATCAGAGAAAGTCCTTTTTTACTCAACGCACAATTAAACTCTGGAATTTGCTGCCAGAGGATGTGGTTAGTGCAGTTAGTATAGCTGTGTTTAAAAAAGGATTGGATAAGTTCTTGGAGGAGAAGTCCATTACCTGCTATTAAGTTCACTTAGAGAATAGCCACTGCCATTAGCAATGGTAACATGGAATAGACTTAGTTTTTGGGTACTTACCAGGTTCTTATGGCCTGGATTGGCCACTTTTGGAAACAGGATGCTGGGCTTGATGGACTCTTGGTCTGACCCAGTATGGCATTTTCTTATGTTCTTATTACTAACTCCGCCCTCCGGGCAGGGTAAGCACTACAGATAGCTAACTCCTCCCTTCTGGAGGAGCAGATCATGACAGATTGCACACTCCTCCTCCTTTCATGAGGAAAGCAGAACAGGATTGCTAACTCCGCCCTCCTGGCGGGGTGAGCGATAACAGATTGCTATTCCTCCCCTCTGGAGGAGGAGAGCGCTAACAGGCACAAACATGGCTTCTATGGAACCTTATTTTCGCGGTCTGAACTCAGACTCGCCAATTTGAAAACATGGCCGACTCTAGGGGCCTTTTATTCTTCCTCCGGAAATGATGTAAACTTTCAGCAGTCCCGAATTAGGTCGGCTCCGCTCCACTATAGTGATACACAAAGATGGAAAATCGTCTCAGTCTTCAACCAGGTCGTCTCTCCTCGGTCATGGATTTTCAGTCCTTCCTCCGAAAGTGATGTGTCCATTCTAGCAGAACCCAGTCGAATCATCTCTTTTATACCGGAACATCACAATGAGATTCGGAAATAGTCTTCAACCAGGTTGTCTTTACTCGATATCAAAAGATGTCGCAAAACATATTACCAAGTACCATAGTCAAACTGAAGCAAAACTAATTTCATTATATAATACATGAAATCAGACCACACCGACTATCCCACAGCGATTTCTGACCTTCCTACAAGGTAATGATTATACATATATTCTCCGAGTCATCTCTACACTTTAGTTCGAAACGATATCTTCTCAATCCGTCTTCTTCAATGTAGCACACATTTGAATCAAACAAAATAATAAACACTAAAGATATGCTACTTTTTATAAAATCCAAAAGAAGATCTTATCCTCCTTATCCAAATCACAACTGATTTTAAGCAGTATTTAAATTAGCGAATACCAATTGATTTTTTCATTCAAACCTTGAGGGTAAACTGAATGCAATGTGAAGATCCAAAAATGTTCTCGTTTATTTGTGGTTAGTGCAGTTAGTGTAGCTGGGTTCAATAAAGGTTTGGATAAGTTCTTGGAGGAGAACTCCATTAATGGCTATTAATCAAATTTACTTAGGGAATAGCCACTGCTATTAATTGCATCAGTGGCATGGGATCTTCTTAGTGTTTGAGTAATTGCCAGGTTCTTGTAGCCTGGTTTGGCCTCTGTTGAAAACAGGATGATAGGCTTGATGGACCCTTGCTCTGACCCAGCATGGCAATTTTTTATGTTCTTATTTAAACGTGCTTGAATATCCCCTCCTCTAATCCCCTGTTGTAATTGTTCTAAAACAGACCACTTAAGGTCCATAAAACTATGATTAGTTTGTAAACAGTGTTGTACTAGAGGCACTGTCATTTTGGAAGTTTTGATACAGCTTCTATGCTCGATTAGTCTGGTGCATATTTTCCTCTTCGTCCTCTCTACATATCTCAAATCACAGGGGCATTGTATCAAGTAAATAACACATGCAGAATCACATGTGGTGGATGCTACCAAATCTACTGTAATGTCCAAATTTGGAGTCTTCCACTGGTGTCCAGTCATAATTAAGGCACACATATCACACTTCCCACAACTGTGGTGTCCCACACCTTGCGATTTTGGCGGTGTTGAATCGAATGCAGATCTAACAACCAAATCCCTGATGTTCTGTGCTCGCGAGCATGCAAATCTTGGTGTAATCTGAAACACTTTATGTAGTGCCAATACTTGCCAATGGGATTTGACAATCTTGACAACTTCATTGGTGTACGCAGAGTATTTCATCACACATGTTAAGTTCTGGCAAAATGGTTTCTGTTTGTATTGAAGTAACAAGTTTCTATTTGGAAACAAAGCCGTTAAAGGCTTTTTTTTTATTACCGATTTGGATAACCCTTTTGGGAAAATCTTACACTTAAATCAGATGCTTGTTGGCGAAACTCCACATCACTAGAACAAATCCTGCGCAGTCTCAGGAATTAGGAAATAGGTAAACCATCTTTGAGTCTTCTTGGATGATAGCTAGAATAATGCAGGAAATGATTCCGATCGGTCGCCTTCCTATACAAAGTCATCCCAATTCTGGAACCTTCACGTACCAACAGAATATCCAAAAAATGCAATGGAATTTTGATGATATTGCGCAGCAAACTGTAAATGTGGGTTCTGTGCATTCAACCATTGTAGAAAGTTCTTAAATCATCTCAGAAGAAGTCCAAATACACAGTATATCGATGATATAACGTTTCCAATTTGTACTTTTGTATTAATACTACGAGGTTACTGGAATACACCGTGGGGTGTTTTTGGGCCAATTTTTGTGATTGATATTTCTAGACCAGCAAGCAGCTTGCAAAAAGGTGTGAGGCAGATGTTAAAAAGAGCAGCTGACAGGGACGACACCTGTGGTTCTCCTGGTTTCCAAGAAGATGAAACAGAACCATTGCTTACTATTTGTGATCCATTAGTCAAATAGGAGGTGAGGCCCTTGAGAACTGGACTGGCTATTCCGATATTAAGATATTATGATCAAGAGTGTCCAAAGTAGCAGAAATATCTAAAAGGACAAAAATGTAATTAACTCTCCTATCAAACCCATACCTAAAGATATCAAAAGTGAACAACATTAAAGTTTTGAAGCTGAACAATTTGCAAACACCAAACTGGTAGTGGTCCAAAATGTTATCGTCCAAAAAAGTTCTAATACTACACCTTCAATCACTTTTGAAACAAAGGAAGTAGAAGAATCAGGATGGTAATTTGACAGATCAGACTGATGAAAAGATGGTTTCTTTAATAATAGCCTTCTTTAAAATCAGTGGCTTGTGACCTCCACCAAAGATGTAAAAAAGCATACAGGAAATTCTTCTGCAAGATTATGTGCACTCAATAGCAGGTGTAATTGTGTGCACTCAGCAGTAGGTGTAATTGTGTGCACTCAATAGCAGGTGCAATTGTGTGCACTCAATAGCAGGTGCAATTGTGTGCACTCAGCAGCAGGTGTAATTGTGTACACTCAGCAGCAGGTGTAATTGTGTGCACTCAATAGCAGGTGCAATTGTGTGCACTCAATAGCAGGTGCAATTGTGTGCACTCAGCAATAGCAGGTGCAATTGTGTGTGTGTAGTTTTGCTGGGATAATTTTTAAAGCAGGCTTTTGTGCATATTTGTTGGCTAACAAAATTGCCCCCTACAAGGCACTAGTGCACCCACCTCTAGAATGCCACTCATAGCTACGGTTATTCTACCAGGTAAGGCACAAGTTACCAATTGTGTGAGTGTACAAAGGAGTGCTAGTACAGTGATCCATGTGCTACAGAACTGCAATGAGGAGGAGAGACTGGACAAATTAATCCAGAATTTAAATCTAGAATATGGCTATTGCACCTGGTAGGAGTTTGTGTGAGGGTAGTTTGTTGTTACTGAGATGACACCAGAATATCTTTTTTGTATGGTGAGTTGTACAGGGAATGTTCTAGTTCTGATCTGCACCCATTGTTAGGGGTTGGGGGGTGTCCTGTGGATGCAGAGTGGATTTTTACATTTAGTCCCGTGTCAGTCATGTATGTGTTCAATGTGTCACGCATGTGAGAACCATGTCAGGTGTGCCCCGACAGAAAAAAGGTTGAGAACCACTGGGCTAGTATATTCAGCTGAATATATGGGATATGTTATGTTGGCTGGCCACTGTCAGAGACAGGATGCCAGCCATGATGGACCCTTGGTCTGACCCAGCATGACAATTCTTAGGTTCTTAAAGAGTCAGCAATTCAGTGTAATGGAAGTTGCAAATTCTGAAACTATTTGACTTGAACTATTTGGAACTATTTTTACTGTTATTACTATTTAAACAATGTATTACTTTAACACCTGAAAAACTATTATTTAAAATAATTTGTTTCGTCTATATTAGAACATTGATGCTAATAAAGTAATCTGAAATCTGAAGCAAAGAATCACCTCCCAAAAAATATTCAATAAATTATTATAAATAAAACCCTGCAATTTTTTGGGTGGGTTGGGCACAAATGAAGCACATTTTCCAAACTGCCCAGCTCGAGTGATGGGAATTGTAAGGGCTAGATAAATCAGACGGATGGGCAGACTAGATGGGCCATATGGTCTTTATCTGTCGTCAGATTTCTACGTTTCTACAGTTACAGCTTTCATGCAGCCTAATGTAACGAGAACAGATGTTTCAAGCCCTCTGCTTATTCATTGCTACAGAGAAGACGTCGCCCTCTGTTGTTTCACTTTCCTCAGCTCGAAGCAAGTGCTTGGAGACCAGGTCGATGACTATCTCTCAAGGCGTCCTTACACAAAAGGTCAAGGGCACAGGTTTGCCCCGGCTATGAATAGCCATTGCCTGGCGCGCATCCCTCACCCTGCACAGAGCCCAGCCTGGACCATCCTTGCTCCCAGCTCGCACACTGGCTGCTCTTTGAGAACGTACCATCATCACACGCCAGGCTCTGGCAATCCCAAACAAAGAAACTCGTTTTAAACAACCAGGCCGATCAGAGGTAAAAGGCTGGCCTGTTTCCCGAGCAACTGGCTGCAGATGGCCTCTGCCTGCGCCCGGATCCTATTCCCGGATCGATTAGCTAGGATATTAGGTAGCAACGGTCTGCGAATGCCCCTCGCCGAAGCACCATCCTCAAATGGTACAATCAAGAAGGGATCCGATCGCGAGTTGGCTTGGGAATGAACGCCATGTGCCGCCTAGCCTGCGAGGGCCCCGCCTACCGAGAGTGGATTGGCTCCCCGTACACAGTCAGTGACCCGATTGGTCTAACCGCTTCAGGCTGCTGTGCGCCGCGGCGTGGACGCTTCTAGCCTGTGAAAAGGCTGGCGAGTGGTGCTGTAGCATCGCTGTAGTGACGGGGAGGGAGGAGGAGGAGGACTTGTAAGGTTTTCGCGGCCGGGTGTGCATAAAGGAATACAAAATGCATCGGAAAGTGTTACGAAAATAGCAAGAACTCATTGGGGTGGACGAACCCCTAAAGCCGCTATCAACTGGTTTAAGAACGTTCTTGATTGTTTTACGGGATTGCAAGTCTGCGGTGAGCTGGAGCCGGTTTCATTGCAAGCCTTTATCGTGCTTTCTGTGAGGAGACTGTGATGGTTATCAGCAGACCTCCATAGATAATCTGCAAGCGAAAGCTGGACCACCCTTTGCAAGCGCGATTCTCGCGTATCCTGTCTCCCGGCTTCCTGCGAGCGGTCCGCGAGCCTCCTCGCCTTGGAGCATCCTCCTGCCGAATTGTTGGACCCTTTTCCGTAGGGCATTCATTTAGTCCACCAAGATACTGGACCGCGGGGGTGCTCGTGCCGTCGCCTGGTCTCTTGCTGTGGTCTCGCGGGCGTGAAAGCTCGCGCATCCTCCTCTCCCCGGCTGGCGCGTGGGGCTGGGCGAGCCTCCGCTTTTTTTTTTTTTTTTCCTTTGGAGAAGCGCCCTGGTGTCTCGCGCTCTCCCCCCACAGGTTAAAACGTCGCTCCAGCGCGTGGATCGCGAGCAGGCGCCTGTGGTGCTGGAAGCTGGGCTCCGAGGTGCCGGCTGGCACGGAGCGGTGGCTGCAGGAGCCTGGCTCTCTCTGCTCAGGGACTGGGGTAGTATCCGCGGTAATACAGAAAGATAAAAGAACGCGCTTTCGTTTTTTTTTTTTTCGTGCTTTTACATTTCGTCTTGTATTCGGTGTGCGTTTCCTGGTACTGGCTGACCCCGTTTCAAGACTTTTTTTTTTTTTATAGCACAATCACCCAGAAACTTGCAAACCACAAAATAATCGGCTTTTTCAGTCGCTTCTTGAAGCAGAGGTTAGGCTCCCTTGTGTCACTACCTTGTTTCGCCCCACTTTTAAAGTGAAAACGGGAGAGCAGCGAAAGAATTAACAAAAGACACAAAAGGAAAGAACCCGATTACTGACATTTTTCATAATTAAATATTTTTGTGTTGGACACAGCTGGATTTGTTTTAACCTGAAGAAAAAATGCTTTTTTGTAAATGAAGCTGAACTTAGTTTTTTTTTAAGAACCGAATGATGGGATCAAAATGAATAGACTTCAGGCATCGTTTTTCATTTCTTTTGTTCATTACTGAAATACATAAGCAAAAATTGGACCCAAGGAGGATAGATCGAAAAGTCCAAGACCCGAAATTCCTTTGTGCTCACCGGTAAAATGTTTTATGGTGGAAAAGTCAGAGTGAAATAAGTTGAAATGCACTAGATATTTATGGATTTGTAATCTGATTGAACACATAGAAAAGGTGGTAGCAGATTTTGCAAACTTCTGAGGATTTCACTAGACGTTCTCAGCTTTCTTAATTTGCCTCAAAGCAAAAGCGAGGAGTTCATTTTTCCTGGGCAGGCTTGGGGGCGCTTTAGCACGCGCTCACCTCCCTGGACGCGGCCTCCGGTGCTGCCTGGGCTGCTCTCCCCTCCCCTCTCCCCTTGACGCGCCCGTCCCCCAAAGGGTCCGGTAATGGTGCCTCGAGGATGCTGTGGTTCCCGGTGAAGAAGATCCGGAAGCAGTTTAAACTCCTGCTGCTCCTGGTGCTGCTCACCTTCGCCGTCTGGTTCACCTATCTGCACATCAACCTGGTCCGCCAGGGCAAGGCGCTGCGCTTGCACTTCGGCTACAACAAAGGTAATGGCTCCTCTCCTCGTTACTTCGTGCTGCCTTGCAAGGCACTTGTCAGCCTCTTGTAAAGGAAGGGGGGCAGTAAGTTCTGGCCATAGCAAAACAGCCGAAAGAAGTGGCATGCATAATTACCCCGGGGTCCTGGCTGCATTTCTGTGGGAGAAGGAAGGTGTGCATGGTGGGATGCTTGCTGAATTCTGGACCAAGGAAAGGGACCTTTAGGGAAAGCATGTAAAAGAAAAAAACGAAACTGCTTAGCTCTGTATGCTTTTCAATTTCAGTTTAAAAAAAACAAACCAACCAGGTTTGTGTTAGAAAGCTCATTGCACTGAAAAGTGGTTGAATTTACTTGAACCGGAGATGGTGTGCAACACCACAACACCATGGCTTCTTTTCTTTTTGCTATCCATTTCCTTGCCTGTTAATTACCTCCTAGTCCTTGCAGCCAGCTCCCAGATACAGAGAATTCCCAGGATGAATTAATCAGGACTGGCGACTGAGAGCAAGGGAAGAGCTCCTGTCGTCATGTGGCGAATCTGAATGGGGTGTTAATTGCAGTTTGAGTGTAGAAGTGAAGGAAAACCCGAGGAGGAGTGGCTGGTGGAACAGGTCTTGGAAGCTAAGAATAAGGGTAATAAAATAGGGTGACCACCACTTCATCCAAAAGAAGAGAATGAGCTCTTGTTTTAACTCATTACATACATGTAGATGCAGATGCTCTATGATTACCCAAGAGTAGACAGCGGTATGTAGGAGAAATCATAAACTTGGTGAAGTTGTCACAGGTTCTTGTGTATCGTGCATTAACTTCCCTTTCCCAGTTTATATTTCGCCACACCCAGAATGCCAGTGGCTAGCAGTGTAGGGTCTTACTTTATGCTTATTTTCCATTTTACTTGTGAGCCTGACCAACATTTTGTGGGCTGGCTGTGTGAGAGGAGACCGATTGAGGAGGTCAGAGAGGTGATGTAATGTTAACACCCTAAACATGTGCCCATGGATCCAGAAATCCTACATTTAGCATACTATGTAAATCCCCAAAAAAGCAGGAACACACATCCAGATTTCAGTTATAAAAATAATGAAAATGGTTGGTATCATATAATGAGCTACTGCGCTGTGACAGTGCTCTGCACTATGTACAACTTATATAAAGAGTCTCATTTTATTTCATACAAATATTCCTTTTTCTTTCTCCTTTTTTTTCCTCCTTTTATATAAACAAAATTGCTTTATTTGTGATTTTATTGTTGTAACTGCCAACTCCATTCAATTCATATGAAGACCACGGCAGCCATCAAGAGTAGACCTTAGTTTGTTGTTTCGGCATCTAACCTGCCTCGGGGAAGGGGAAGATCAATTCACTTTAACATTTGTCTGCATAACCAGCTTCAAGGTTTCAAAGGGCCCTTTCTTTGGATTTTTGTAATATTAATATAAACTCAAATATATGCTAACTAAATCACTTTTCTCTGTGTTAAAATAGCACCTGATGCTTCTGGATGGATGCTTTAAATGTGTATATGTAGGAAAAAGGCAACTTATGTTTTTAGTTGAGCCATAATGTACAAAAGGTACAATGGGCTACCACGAATATACACTGAGCGACAGTGGTGAGCTTATAGCCTAAATCCCTGCTCCGGGCACATTGCTGTGTGTATGTATGGTGACATCATCTCAAGGTGCTACTGCAGTGACTTGGACACAAAAACCTTGCATTGCAAGGAAAACATGTGGCTCGGCACTTCATGAACAAGTTTAATCACGTACCACTTAAAACATATCGATCACTTAAGCTGGGTTTAAGAACAGCTAAACTGCCCCACATTTGTATGTGTCCAAAAGGCAAGACCAGAGGAGCTAATACTTAGCTTGTAATACTGGAAAGGCCACCGCTGGCACAGTGTTCAGAGAATGCAAACGGTGCTGTTCCCGAAGCATTGCTAGGGCTGGGGAGGCTGCACACAGGCAGCATTCACCGTCCCTGGCGAGAGGGAATCATGGTCCTTGCTTAAGGGCGACCACCTAGTGACCAGTTTTCACAGGACCCATAACTGGAGGGCTCAGGTGCATCACTGTAGTGACCTTCTTCTTTTTTCCATCTATCATTATCTTGAACACGTGTACTGTGTCCTACATATAGTAACATAGTATTGATGGTAGAAAAAGACCAAATGGGACATCCAGTCTGCCCAGCAAATTTCTTATGATAGTAACTGCTACCCTCTGCAGGTTACCCCCATATTTATGTTAAGGGTAATAACTTCTTCTCCTAGCCCCCCTCAAGGGACCATCTACACATCCAAAACACGTAATCAACCTCACCCCCCAATCTTCGCGTTCACCCACTCAACAAACACCTCACTCAACCGCTCAACAATCACCACTCCCAACAGATCAACAACCATCGCACCCAAATGTCAAACAACCCAACACTTCACTAACAGTGCTCAACACTTTTGAGCTCACATCCACTCTAGAAATTGAGAATATTCTCAAGAAGATAAAACCATCCTCCCATCCATCAGACCATATTCCATCCAACAAACTGAGTCTGATCACCAACACCATAGCCAAACCTTTAGCAGACATTATTAACTGCTCCTTCACTCAAGGTCATGTCCCGAACCAACTCAAGTTAGCCATGCTCAAGCCGCTCCTCAAAAAACCCAACTTACCCACCTCAGACCCAGCTAACTTTAGACCCATAGCAAACCTCCCGTTGATTGCCAAAGTTATGGAGAAAGTTGTAAACAAACAACTTACAGAATATCTTGACGAAAACAACATCCTCACCTCAAACCAATTTGGCTTTCGTAAGTCTATGAATACCGAATCATTATTAACATCACTATCAGACACTATCATTTTCAACCTAGAAAAGGGCCAACCTTGCCTCCTTGCTCTCCTGGATCTTTCATCAGCGTTTGATACCGTTAACCACTCATGCCTTCTGCAACGCCTAATAGACATCGGCATTACAGGAGCAGCTTTTAACTGGTTCATATCGTTTTTGGAGAATAGAACATACAAGGTCAAGATAAATAACAAAGAGTCCCACACCATCGAATCCAAAAGGGGGGTACCACAAGGATCATCCCTCTCCCCGACTCTCTTCAATGTTTATCTACTCCCACTCTGTCAACTTCTCACTAACCTTAAGCTAAGACATTACCTATACGCGGATGATATTCAAATCCTCATCCCTATAGAAGATTCCATTCACAAAGCCATATCATTCTGGAATAAATGTCTGTCAGCTATCAACAATCTACTCACCAGCCTCAACTTGGTTCTAAACAAAAACAAAACTGAAATCCTCATTATAACACCGGATAACTATACCCCCTCCTCACATTCTAACACTAATCAACATCCGGACACCGCAGGGCTCTCCACCACGCAACAAGTTAGAGACCTGGGAGTCATCATAGACAACAGACTCAGTCTCAACAAATTCGTCAACAACACAACAAAAGAATGTTTCTTTAAACTTCAAACATTAAAGAAACTCAAACCTCTCCTCCTATACAGAGACTTCCGCATGGTTTTACAAGCCATCATACTCCCAAAGCTAGATTACTGTAACTCTCTCCTCCTAGGCCTACCAGCATGCACCATCAAACCACTTCAGATGGTCCTGAACGCCTCTGCAAGAATTCTATCAAATGCCAAAAAGAGAGATCATATCACCCCTATTCTCCACCATCTCCACTGGCTTCCGATTAAATGCAGGATCCAGTTCAAGTCTTTAATGATGATACATAAGGCCTTACACAACATCGCACCTCTCAACCTAACATTTCAAATTCAATTACACACATCTGTGAAACCAACCAGAAGCGCCTATCAGAACAGACTAATCACACAACCGGCGAAATCCGTTCTGAGGAAACGTGCATTATCCACAGCGGGCCCTTCACTTTGGAACTCGCTCCCTCCAGACTTTCGTTTGGAACCATGCCACTCTACATTTAAAGGGAAACTTAAGACTTGGCTTTTCAAACAAGCTTTCCCCTAGAGCCAAGAACTCGAATAAAAGTCTTTTTCAAGCCCACAACGAGTTATTCAGATCTATTATTTTCTTCCTTTTTTCATTCAGAAATTTACACATGCTGACTTCAATGTAAAATCTTGTTTACTTAGTTCTTGTTCAATGTAAAACTTCTTGTTTATTCTGTTCTATGTAAACCGCTATTTGTAGCGATAGTTACTGTTCTTTGTGAACCGGGGTGATATGTATATTATACAGGAACCTCCGGTATATAAATTATTTAAATAAATAAATAAATAAATAATATGGCAACTCCCTTTGTAAAACATGGTGTTATGAAGCAAATCCCCCAACACGGACCCCGTGTTTCGCCAGTCCAGCTGCATCGGGATGGATGAGAATTTTTAGCAACAAGCAATCTGTAAGAAAAGAACAGTGTATATAGACCAAAATATAAGGAACTGGGACTAAGGCATCATGTGGAATAAAGTCATATATCTAAACATTCTTACAAAACAACATACCTGTGTTTTAGGCTGTAAAATATTTTGACAGGAGCGCACTGAGTTGGCTTTACAAGAGGGTTTTAAACTCTGACAGCCATTTAGGCGCGAAACTGCGCACCAATGAGAAGAGCGGATACATTAACCAATCACCACGTGTCCAGGCTAGATGACGTAAACATACTATCAGATGAAATAACTCCACTCGAGTTCCGCATTTAAACCCTTAGGGGTGACGGTGTCCAGAGTATGAATCCATCTCTGCTCTTTTCTGATCAGAATTTCAGAAAAATTCCACCACCCCCCTCACGGGAGATGTGACAACGTCGATAACAAAGAACTTTAAATCTAACACTGTATGTGACAATTGTGTCCAATGATTAACTAATGGAGCGTTTTCCTTACCCTTTTTGATGTTAGACCTGTGTTCTATAATGCGGGTCTTGATCGTACGTGATGTCTTTCCCACATAAAGTTTATGACACGGGCAGCTGATTACATATATTACCCCTGATGAATCACAGTCTGATTCCCCATATAGTAAATACATTTTCTTAGTGACCGGATGTGTGAAATCTGTAATAGTGTATGTATGCACACATACCGAGCAGTGCCCACATGGTTTGTGGACACCCCTGCTGGGCAAAGTATTCTTGCTCAAGTAGGTAGAATGTACTAACATGTCACGGACATTTTACCCCTTCTATAGGTAAATCTGAGGGCGCTATGAGGGCTATGAGGGCTATGAGGGCCAGAGCGGCCCAATGTTTTCGTATAATACTCGAAATTGTACTACTAAGTGTGGAAAAGGGCAAAATACAATTTACAGTGGAAGCCGTGCTACAGTCTTGTTGTAAGAAAAGTAAATCACTATTAACATATAAGGCTCGTTTAAAAGCCTTTTTTAAGATTTTAGAAGGGTACCCTCTCTCATGAAACCTAAGCAACATCTGCTTAGCTTGGCTTGGGGAAAGCCACTTTTAGGTCGAAAATGACCATCACTGCATTGTGACCCATATCTAATCCTCTAGAAACATTATCCAACAAAGCAACCAGAACTGTCTCAGAGCTCATAATCAATCCTTTGTGTCCCTAAAAATAGGATCAGATGGCTGGGTAACAGCCCTGCATATTATACAGGTGTTCATTTTCACTGCAAACATCAAGAAAGGACTGTACTCAGCTCATGACTCAGACCCAAGATACACAAACATGGTTACTTATAAGATGAAGGTTTTGGGATCAGTTTTCAAGGGTTTAGGAATTTAACTTTGGGGCCTTTTTACCAAATTGCGCTAATCCATGTTAGTAAGTAGATCTCCTTGAGATTAATGAGATCGATTTACTAATGTGTATTTAATTTGTGTGTTGGCACAGGTTGGTAAATATGTCCCACAGGGAGTTAGCCTCCTATATCCGCCCCTTTGAAATTTGACTAGGGCTGAGAACTTAAATTTAGGCTTCCGATTTTATTAGGTAATGAAATTTAGGTGTCTTAAAAAGTGGGCAGCTACTGGGAACAGAGTTAGAGAGTACAGAAAATGTCTGGTGCCTAGCATTCATTTTAAGTGCTAGGTACCTAACTTAGGCCCAGATTCATCATTCTGCTGTAAATATAGCGGAATGCTGAGCGGCAAAGAAAAAAGGGGCGGGAAGGCGATAGCGTGCACTCGGCCACATCGCGGTGGTGCGTTTTCACCCGCCACAGTTGTGGCGCGCACTGTCGCCCCCGTAGCACTGCCGTAAAAGGTGATGTTATTTCCGGCGCTGCTGCCAGCGATAATGTGTAAAACCCTTATCGCCTGCAGCGGTACCAGAAAAAATGTTTCTAACCCCGCCCTAGCCCCTCATTTAGATTTTAACATCACGATAAGGGCACATTGCATTTTAAAGAATGACCTCCTTAGGGCCTGATTTATCAAGGCATTTTCCCATAGACACAGAATGGGAGAAATGCCTTAGTGAATCAGGCCCTCAAGTTTCTAAATCTAGATTAATTTTAGTTCTAAATAAGTTTTTTTTTGTTTAATTTTTATTTATAGTAATTTTAAAAATTATTAACAGCATACAGTGTAGGAAAAATCATAGGTATTACAGAAATCAACCAAGAAAAAGGAAAAAGAAAAATCTTAATACAATACCATAATTCAAGCCCCCTGACGGAGTTATAAAAAAAATAACAGGCAAACATTATCCCACACAAAGCAGAAAGAAACGAGCAACCACTATTACATGATCCTAAATATATTTCTAGTTAGCAGTAAATCAGAAGAAAGAAAAATCATGTAAGTATTTTCCAACTGCGCAGGTTCATTAAAAAACATGCAGGTGAATTTTCAAAGGAATTACATTTACAAGTATAACATACCATCCTAGCAATTTTCAAAAGCCATATGTGCAAAGGAAGTAATTTTCAAAGGCGTTACATGCGACAGTTGTTTAAACCAACTCTTTTTGAGCGCCAGTTTTATCGTTGCATTTCTGTATAGAGCACAAACAGGCCGATACAGTAAAGTTCGCAGGAGAGCAGGTGAGCGCCCAGGCCAGTGTCCTGTGCGCGCAGTTCAGTAAACTAAAATATTTAAATTAGGGCCGGTGGTAAAAAGAGGCGCTAGGGACACTAGCGCGTCCCTAGCGCCTCTTTTTGGACAGGAGCGGCGGCTGTCAGCGGGTTTGACAGCCGAGGTTCAATTTTGCTGGCGTTGGTTCTCGAGCCCGCTGACAGCCACGAGTTTGGAAACCGGACGCCGGCAAAATTGAGCGTCCGGTTTTCGAGCTGCTGGCCGATTTCATATTTTTTTTTTTTTAACTTTCGGGACCTCCGACTTAATATCTCCATGATATTAAGTCGGAGGGTGCACAGAAAAGCAATTTTTACTGCTTTTCTGTGCACCTTCCCGGTGCCGGCAGAAATTAGCGCCTACCTTTGGGAAGGCGCTAATTTCTGAAAGTAAAATGTGTGGCTTGGCTGCACATTTCACTTACTGAATCGCACAGGAATGACTAATAGGGCCATCAACATGCATTTGCATGTTGCGGGAGCTATTAGTCTTGGGGGGGGGGGGGGGGTTGGATGCGCATTTTTGATGCGCAATTACCCCTTACTGAATAAGGGGTAAAGCTAGCGTGTCCAAAACGCACGTCCAAATGCAGGTTAATGGTGCGCTCCACCGGAGGCACTGTACTGTATCGGCCTGAAAGAAAATAAGCTTGTAAGCGACCATGTAAAGCCTGTGAGCGATACTCCATTCCTATATGTTATTTTGTTAAATAATAAGTGGTGTGGGGAGCTGGCCAGGCTCCCATCTCTCTTTCCTTCTAAGGCAAGTATCAAGCTTTGGAGCAGCCTATGACATTATTCCTTTTGTGATCCCAAAGCAGTGCTTAAAGAAGGTGATTTTCAAAAGCCTTGCCATGGGTAAGACAATGTTTTCCCAGCAGGCATGGTCTTTTTAAAAATGTCCCACCTGATAATGTGGGTGAACTTGCACGATGTTGTCCTGTTGGCGTAAATGTCACCGGTCTGAATGGAGGTGCTCCTGTGGGAGGACTGGCGGAGGGGTTTCCACTTCTGGATATGTGTTTGAAAATTCATGTGTATGTGTGTAAATATTCCTGAGAAACGAGCGCACACTAACCAGATGTAAGCATGTGCAGGTGGATTAGGTGGGATAATTTTCCAAGCGGATGTATTCGTGTAAGTCCACCGTGAAAATTGGTGTAACTTATGCTCATTAACTTCCGTGTGATGTTGCACAATTACCCCAAAGTTCTAAAAACAAATAAATGTATTTAATGCTTCTTGTTAGTCAACTTAATGATTGCATAAATAAATAAATAAATATATATATATATATATATATATATATATATATATATATATATATATATATAAAATAGAAGAAACCTAATTGAAAGAATTCAGAATTCTGTATTCAGAGACGTCATTTTTACATGATTTTAGATTGTACTTCGGTGATTATTCACAAGAAGCTAAGATTATGATTTCTTTTTGCCCATCTCTAATTATCGGTTGAAATAATTGGAGAAATAGGACAGCTTCCCAGGATCCATTCCTATTGCTAGTAAGGGAGAGTTCCCTATATTCAAGGAGCCAAGGTACTAAAAGTGCTTTTAACACCGGCTGTTGATGCTGTGTTTAATGTGCGTGTTAACGACGATGATAATAAGATGCAAATGAAGTGCATGCTAAGGAAGGCCTTAATGTACGTATGTTCATACAGATTTTAATGCAAAAGGTTACTGACACCTCCTTGAGGTGTAGTTAAACATTTTGCATTAACGGTTGTGCATTGAATTTTGCATGATTTTATGTATGTTGTTTTTCACTGTGCTAATAGGTAATAAGCTGTTTAGCATAATCTTGCATCTCATTAGCATAAACTTTAACAATGCTAGCTAGTGAATGCATGTTAACATTCCTCAAAAGCCTTTGTTAGGTAATGAGACTATTTAACACGTATTAATGCTTCCGAACCATTAACGCACTTTAGTATGTTGTGTCAGCTTTTAAGTTTCTAGTGATTTAAATTGGAAGAAATATTGATTGTAGACTGGTACAGAAGCTTTCCAGTTTATTCTTCAGGTCTCTGTTTTAAAGAGATTACCAAGGAAATAATCAGATAATATAACTTGTAGAATCTGTTTATGTTCACACAGGTTTTTTTGCCAGCTGACAGACAAGAACAGTCTGCATTATGTTAATAACAAAATAAACCCTTTCTTATCTTTCATCAGTCGTTTCATTATCCTTCATTGCCTAATTTAACACAAAGATGCTTTGATTTAAATAAGTCCATTATGGTTGTCTTTGGGCTGGAAACAGAGCCACAACAATGGCCTGAGAATCATGCACAGATCAGATTTTAAGAAGTGGAAGTTAATATTCTGACATTTTAGAAAGAGGTTTGTGCCAGCTTGCAAGATGAGAGAGTATCGTGGTTTGGGAATTCAGCGATGGGGAATGAGTAACAGATTTGCCATGGAGAGCTATTAGTAGTGTTTTACAGCTTTGTCATGAGCTGAATATTGATATTTTCATCTGTTATTCTTATAATGTTACTGTTACTCTTGAGAATGTAACGGCTTAACAGCAAGAAAATATTGTTCGAATTTTATTTAAAATATTGTCAAATGGGAAAAAGTATACTTGATGATGACAGTTACAAACTAAGAGCAAAGCAGGTTGTCAGTTTGATTTCTATATTGAAAACTCGTTTACAAAATTTGCTGGGGAGATGACGGTAGCACTTAAAAAAAGGTTAAGCTTGATTTTTTTTGCAGGAGTGCGGTCCCGTAAAATCTCACAGCCCATTTATGTTTTTCGGTTTTGATAATGATTTACGGAAAAGAACGACCCTGGCCTGTAAGGAAACACCCAAAAAACAAATCGGAAGCCGATCCAGTTAGCTGTGTAGCAGTAAAGATAGCGAAGATCAGTTTGTGCAAGAAGCCCTTTATTGAAATTTGCCCGACTCTGGCCGAGTTTCGCTCTTTGGTCGAGAGAGCTGCCTCAGGGGCGATAAATGTGAGCAGGACTTATTGCACGCTTGCAGGGCTGAGGGCACAATATTTGTGCATCCACTATTGCAAACAATCTTTGGTTCCGGCTGCACCGGCAATGATACACTCCGCAGTCTCATATATCCTATCAGTGCTTTGAGGATACAAATTGAATGAAGTGTTCTTCACATGTTATTACTACATGTTTCAAAAGACAGGAACCAAAGATTGTATGCAGTAGTGGATGCACAAATATTGCGGCCTCAGCCCTGCAAGCGTGCAATAAGTCCTGCTCGCATTTATCGCCCCTGAGGCAGCTCTCTCGACCAAAGAGCGAAACTCGGCCAGAATCGGGCAAATTTCAATAAAGGGCTTCTTGCACAAACCGATCTTCGCTATCTATAAGGAAGCACTGCCGTTTTTAAAAACTTGGCCAACTAGAAAGCAAATGATTTGTCAAAGTGGAGACTTGGCAAGTAGTGATAGGTTTCATAGAACCAAAGTGAGAATCACCCAGAGTTGATGTGACACGTGGTGTCTCGAGACCACACGGGGCTCTTTTTTTTTTTTTTTTTTTCCCCCAGAGTTCATTTTACAAAATATTTGGATAATTTTTATGCTGTTCCAATAAAAGGCATTGCAGTTTGCAAAGATTCCAGGTATCTTCAGGACAGATGCATCAAAAAACTTGAAAAATAAAAATTCTGTGATAAGAAATTAGTTTTCTGAAGAGACTTCCTTGGTTGGTGTGTCCTGAGTCAGCTGGAATGCAGCTCGTCAGTAATAGTATATCCAGAAACTGCCATTATCCTGCTGTACTGTTTCTCAGGGTTAGCTGTTTGAAGAATGCGTGTTGAATTTCACACTGCTTTGTTGGTATTCATTTTTTTTTTTTTACATGTGAGTTTCTTCCTACTCCTTTGTACTTCCAGCTCAGTTGAAACCAGAGCTGAAATCTAGTGCCGGGAGCCTTCATTCGCAATTACCTGGGGATTTTTCCTCTGTTTTTATATTCCTCCCCCCTCCCCCACCCCCACCTGCTTAGGCTGGTCATCGCAGTGATAGCCCCCAGCAGGGGAAGGACAGGGGCCATGCACCAGGGCTCCTTCTGGATCCCTGCAGCCCTGGGCCCTAAATCTGGCCACTAGGTGTCACCCTTAAGCAGTGACTACAATTCCACCCTTCCCCCCCCAGGCACCGTGAATGCTGCCTCTGCAGCATTCCTTGCCCCGGTTGACCCAGGAAATGGAAGGCCCGACTGGGGGAACAAACCAGGGAGGAGAAGACCCGCGTCGGGGATGGAACCGCTGACCTTCTGCATGGCAGTGCACAGCATTGTCACAAAGCTACTGGGATGGACCTAATCATTTTCTATAATTGAGGTACGGTCAGTGATTTATATTTATTTTTTCCAGCATTTATAGGCCACTTATATACAGCTCTAGGTGACTTACAATTTGAACGTAAATTAAAAATAAACTGATCAGTAAAAATGAAAACTGTGACATTCAAAATAAGAAAAAACAGATTCTTCCTCTAAGATACACCACCTCTGTCATTAAAAGTCTGCTGAAATAAAAATGCTTTTAAGTTTCTTGAAAGTTTTTGTACAGTCTGTCCAGGCGTAAGGCTACAGGTAAAGAGTTCCCATAGAACAGGGCCAGTGACTGAAAAAGTCCTCTCTTGAGACTCAGCCAAACAAACCAGGCGGATTGATGGTACGTCTAAAAGTCCTCTCTGAGACGACCACAAAGGCCATTTTGGATTAATGCACGGTAATTTTCTGTGCATATACATCTGCTCGCACTCAGGAATGTGGCCATTTTGTAACATATGGGGCTGATTTTAAAAGGGTTGCTCGCGTAATATACGCGCATAACCCTTTAAAACCCCTACTGTGCGCGCCGAGCCTATTTTGCCTAGGCCCGGTGATGTGCGCAAGCCCAGGGACGCACGTATGTCCCGGGGCTTGAAAAAGGGGGCGAGGCGTGGGCTGGGCCGGAGCCTCCAGGCACAGTGGCCATTTGCCGCTGTGCCCAGGATCGCGGGCTGGCCGTCAGCCGGTGAGTGCAACCTATGCCTGCCCGGAGGCAGGTGCAACTTCTAAGTTAAAGGTAAGGGGGGATTTAGGTAGGGCTGGGGGGCGGGTTAGGGAGGGGAAGGTGGGGGTGGCGGAAGAAACAGAGGAAGGCTGCGCGGCTCGATGCACGCAAGGCGCACAAGTGTGCACCCCTTGCACTCACCGACCCCGGATTTTATAACATGCACGCGGCTGCGCGCACATGTTATAAAATCTAGTGTAGATTTATGCGCGCCGGGTTGCGTGCACAAAGCTACGCCCGCACCTAAATCTTAAAATCCGGCCCTATGTGCGCATAGGGGCAGATATTAAAATCTACGCCCGATTTTATAACATGGCCGTTGTGCCTGGAGGCTTTTTTTTTTTATATACCGACATTCTTGGCTCCGGCCGTGCCCCGCCCCTTTTTTAAGCCCCAGGAAATACGCGCGTCTCGGGGCTTGCGCGTGTCGCCGGGCCTATGCAAAATAGGCTCGGCGCGCGCTGGAGGGGTTTTAAAGGGTTACGCTTATATTACGCGCGTAACCCTTTTAAAATCCGCCCCATAATGCGCAGAATGTTAAGCGGGCGCACGTGCACACAAATGTCGCTGCTACCGCATAAATCAGATTTTATTTATTTTTATTTATTTATTTTATTTAAAAACGTTTCTATACCGTCGCTAAGTCATGTACCATCGCAACGGTTTACAAATAGGCACAAAATAAGGTATATATAGGTAGTTTATCGTACATTTAACAGGTGCCAGTTACAAACGGTTACAATATCATTAATAAAGTCAAAGTTTTGGGTAGTGGTGGATTAGTCCAGGAAAGTTATTGAGATACTTCTATTTTGGTCTACATCTTAACTGTATTATGTCTTTGTAATATGGTAATGCCATTTATTCTTAGTTGCGCTTTTCTGTATTTTTCGTTCTCTCACTCACTCTCTACCCCCTTGTTTCTTTTGGAAAGGCTTGTTTATAGAGCCATGTCTTCAAGGTTTTCTTAAAGGATTTGATATCACTCTGTAATCTGAGTTCAGTGGGCATTGTGTTCCCTAGAAAGGGTCCAGCCAGAGATAAGTCCCTTTCTCTTACTTGGGTTAGTTTTGCCGATTTTACTGTAGGGATTGTTAGTAGTGCCTTGTTAGCTGAGCAAAGGTTCCTTTGTGGGACATGGACTCGTAGGGCTGTATTTAGCCAGTCTGCTTCTTTATCATATATTAATTTGTGTATGGTGCATAAGGCTTTGTATTTTATCCTGTATTCGATTGGTAACCAGTGTAGATCTGCTCAAGTTTCTGTTATATGGTCCTTTCTTTTTTTTCCTGTTAGTATTCTGGCTGCAGTATTTTGAAGTATTTGGAGTGGTCTAATTGATGAGCTGGGGAGTCCTAGTAAGAGTGCATTGCAGTAATCAGTACTGGAGAAAACAAGTGTTTGTAAAATTGTTCTGAAGTGGGTAGGTGAGAGTAATGGTTTCAATCTTTTAAGAATTATGAGTTTTGCGTAACCTTCCCTTACTTTTAAGGATATGTGGTGTTTTAGGTTGATTTCTGGATCCATTATTACTCCCAGATTTCTCACTTTTTCTGCTAGTTCTATTTTCTGG
This sequence comes from Rhinatrema bivittatum, assembly GCF_901001135.1. NCBI lineage: Eukaryota > Metazoa > Chordata > Amphibia > Gymnophiona > Rhinatrematidae > Rhinatrema > Rhinatrema bivittatum. Next base: position 34,300,566 of record NC_042631.1, read on the forward strand.
TTATTTCCTAGAGTTATTGGGGTTTTGATGATTTCAGTATGTTTTCTTTCAAGATGTAAGAATTCAGTTTTTTCGATGTTAATAACCAGTTAAAAGGGGCATGCATCAACACTATTCCCAGTTTTACTACTTTGCCCCCAGTTTGCCCAGTTAAGAGAGAGGTCTTCCAAACCCCAGTTTAATAGCCTTCACTCTCCCCGGTTAGCCCCGCCCCTTAAAACCCCACAGATCTGCTTAGTTTTCTCTCTCTTTTTTAACTTGCGCTTCATCCATAGCAGATCTTGCTTTTCTTGCATATTATATTTATTCTAGTTATGTTCTCTGCAATCCACTGCCCAGTCCCTGTTAGTTGTAACTTTTTCAACCTGCAGGTTGATGTAAACCGATATGATAGGGATAGGAAAAAAAGACTATAAATAAGTAAAGTTACGTGGCAGATGGGCTCAGCACATCCTGGGTCAAGTCAGTATTTGGGCGCACATCTTAGGTTCACGGCTCGAAACGCCCTTTCCCCACCCACACCACACCCCTTTTGAAAACTTTTGAGATGCGCGCACTGTGGGAGATGCGTGTATATTTTTGCGGCTTTTAAAATCCGCTCTGTGCGGCAGTTACTCCCTTAACAGAAGGCTTGGGGGTAACCTGCACGGAGCGGCAGTTACTGCCCTTAACAGAAGGCATGGGGTAACCTGCATGGAGCAGCAGTTACTACCACAAGCAGATTTCTGGGCAGTCTAGCTGGACCATTTGGTCTTTATGTGCTGCCATTACTGTGTTACAAGTTGGGTTGCCTGGGCACCAAAAAATTAACACCTGATGTCTTCTGCTGGCCTGAGACCAGGAGATGCTGCTGCCGCAGTGGGCCCATTGGAAGTTGCTGCTGAGGCTGGCCCTGGGATCAATGAGAGAAACTGCCAGTGTGGTAAGCCAGGGAGAATCTGTCACTGTCTGGAGCTGCTCCCTTTATAGAAGAAAAGCTTCAGGGAGGTGGGGAGACAAAAAAAAAATATCAAATATTAGAAAAGACCAACATACAAAATCTAAAATTGACAAAATAAAACAAAAATGGGCAAAACAAACCCCTCTCTTCACCACAAAACAAAAAATAAAGAGCCAAACAAAATAAATAAAGGTGACCAGGAAAAATAATTTGTTGCCCAGTCTCCTAACATTTCAGCTGGTGCCCTATTTTACTAAGAGGTCCCTATTCAGAAGCATTTAGCTGGAGAACTCAGAAGCTTTGAATATTTATGGGACATAGCCAGTTAAAGTTTAGCTGGATACTGTAGGGGCATTTCAGGGAGGAGTTATCCAGCTAATTCTGGTGGTGCCAGAGACTTGTCCTAAAATTAGCTGGATAAACATCTGGCTCTCTGTAAATAGCCATCTATATTCAATAGTGCAGCTGCACCACTGAATATCCCTCCATAGGTAGCTGGATAAATTAATCCAGCTCATTTTGCTATCTGGCCAGTGACTGCATGTAGACCTCTAAATACTTTTCCACTCCTATATTTATCATAAGTAAACATAATATTATCACCTAGGAGGATACTACTACCTGAGAGGTAGATCTTAAAAAAGTACGCCGGATTTTATAAGATATGTGCGTAGCTGCGCGCATCTTATAAAATCCGGGGTCGGCGCGCGCAAGGCTGCGCAAAATCGGCAGCCTGTGCGCGCCGAGCCACGCAGCCTGCCTCCGTTCCCTCCATGTCCCCCCACCCCCCCAGCCCTACCTAAATCCCCCCCCTACCTTTTGTTGTGCAAGTTACGCCTGCTTGAAGCAGGCGTAACCTGCACGCGCCGCCTCGGCATCCCCCGGCACAGGCCGCAGTGCCGGGGGACTCGGGACCGCCCTCCCGGCCCGCCCCCAAACCATCGCCATGCCCCCGGACCCGCCCCAGACCACCCCCTAACATGCCCCAGGACATGCCCTAGGACTGCCGACACGCCCTGGGACTTACGTGCGTCCTGGGGCTTTGCGCGCACCGGCGCGCGAGTGCCCTGCGCGCGTAAATCCGGCAGGATTTACGCCCATATTGTACAGCATAGTTTGTCTAATGATACATCAAAAAAGGGGTGTAATTACAGTACCTGGTATATGGGAAGGGCGATTTTGAAAGTGGCTGCAGAGCTTGCAGTATTTGTAACCCCACTCCCCCCCCCCCCCCACCGGCATTGCAAACTCATTTTCAAAAGGAAACCCCTTGTGCGAGTTTCCTTCTGAAAATCCACCTAGTGCATACCATGTGGGTATAGAAGTGCCCATTACCTCGCCCCTGCATGGGAGTAGGAGCAAAGTATGCGTAGAGATGTCAAAATAAGTTCTCCGTGTGTACTTGTTTCTCCCAGTCTACCCCTGCCTTTTTTTTTTTTTAATATGAATAAAACCACGTGTCCTGTGCACGGAGGAGAGTGGCAGTTTTAAGAGGGGTTACGTACCTTTGAGAAGGAATTGTCTTTCAAATCTGTAAGGATGAGTTTTAATGCCGTGGATGGTAAAATATCTATCAATTTCTTAATATAGGTAGAAATATCTCAAGAACATCTTAAAGGAATGCTACTTTAAGCTCCAAACCATAAAAAAACTCAGACCACTGCTACATTTCTCTGACTTCCGTACTGTACTCCAGGCTATCATTTTGTCTAAGGTAGACTATTGTAACGCACTCTTTCTTGGCATTCCTGCAACACATACCAAGCCGTTACAACTTTTACAAAACGCCGCCGCTAGGATACTATCAAATTCAAAAAAAAGAGACCATATCACCCCCACACTTTATTGAACTCCATTGGCTCCCTATTCACTCTCGAATTCTGTATAAAACCCTCTCCATCATCCATAAAAGTCTCTTAAACTCCAACCTTAATTGGATCAACCCCCCCTCCTCCCCCGTACCTCGAATAGACCCACCCATTCAGCCCTCCAAGGAACCCTACGTGCCCAATCTATCAAATCTTTCAAACTCTCCTCCACTATAAGCAGAGCTTTCTCTCTCGCTGGCCCCTCTATATGGAACTCCCTACCTCATGATATACGCCTGGAGACATATACTCCCACTTTCAAAAAAAAACTGAAAACATGGCTCTTCCAGCAAGCCTACCCCTTGTCACCCCCTATTACATAATACTCCCCTGCTTGACTAAGAATTGACTAAGAATTGCCTTGATGACTAAGAATTTTGCCTTTATGCCCAATGTTTATGCCCAATGTTTATAGTTCCTGTTATACCTATTTATAGATTCTATTGCACCTATTTATTGTCTTATTGACTCTGCAACGCCTAGACAGTTTTTTCCTCTCTCCCAGTTTAGCCGTTTTCTCCTCAGTTACATGTAAGGGCTCTGCCCAAAAGTTAATTTGTAATTTGTAATTTGCATTTTCTCTGTTATATGTAAGGGCTCCGCCCAATAGTTCCTGTTTTTTGTAAACCGATGCGATGTGCGAACGGATATTGGTATAGAAGAGACTTTAAATAAATAAATAAATAAATAACATAAAAAGTGTTGTTTTTGTGTCGGACCAGTTGTCGATCAAGCCCAGCATCCTTTCTCCAGCAGTGGCTTGTTGGTGACACTTGGAAGAACCCGGCAATGCGTGGCGTAAGGGATTTGGTGGTGCAGCTTTATCGTGTTTAAAAATGAAAATCAGATCTGGAATGATATGCAGGGAACATAAACAAGTATTTGCTCAGAGGAAAAAAAAAATGTTCAGCTGTAAATCCTGTCGTATGGACACAGGCAGCCTGTTTATCAGGGTGATGGATGGTGCACATGGGATCCAATAGTGCATGTTCTCTATCATGTTTATCTTTTTCATTTGTGCCTTCATTCTCGCCTCAGGCACATATAATTATTATTATTAATTTTTTTAATGAAACAGTTACTGGCTGAATATGTTACCTTTATAAAAGGGCCAATTTTTAGTAAGCTGGCTAGGAACAAGATATGCGGGTGACTTTTGTACTTGCGTAATTTATGGTATATTTTCTCGAGACATTATAGAAGTAGTTTCTGTTTGAAAATTTGCTTAATGCTTACACAGGTACAAAAGTGTCCATGCACTACTACTACTTGCAGCATTTCCCGTAGTGCTACTAGGCGCAGGCAGCGCTGTACAGCTGGATAAAAGAAACAGTTCTTGCTCCATGAGCTTACAGTCTGGTTACTTTGCGCCTGCTCTCCGTGTGGGCGGAAGAATGGGGGTAAAAGTACATGGGCGTGCTTTTAAAAATCTAATTTTGCATGCAGAGTTCACTCCCCTGCACCTAAACACACCCCGAAGAACGCCTCTTCATAGAGTGTCTAAAAGTGTGCACGTTGTGAAAGTATAAATGTATTTTTAACCTCTGCATGCAGTGCAAGTTTCACCCCAGGGATCTAGCTGGCCAGCTTGATCGTTACTTGGCTAGATCCCTTTGAAAATTGATCTAAAAAAAGCAGAGCAATTCTGTCCAAATTTTGGTTGCAAAATGCTCCTACTGTTTTTCCCTTTAGGAGGCCTGCCTGAAATAAATACATTCTTGTGTGTTAGGAAAGCTGATCTCTCGAAAGTTGACTTGAAGGAGCCTTTTATACCTCCAGTTGCTTTTGCTTTTATTTTACCTTGTACTTATAAACTATAAAATGTTTTCCTCCTTAAAAAATGAGAGATCCCTTTTTCATGTGGCTTTTTTTGTTTAGATATTTCTTTGTAGTAATCTGTCCTAATTACTCTTTTTTTTTTTTTTTTTTTTCATCCTGACCAACGTAGTCCTTATTTTTAGTTACTCTTACTGACAGGGCTTTTCTCTCAGTTCCAACAGAATTTATTACAGGTTTCTCAGGTGACCTTCTCGTGAATGGCCCCTTCTTCGTGAGAAACCTTTCATGCTAAGCCATTGGGAAAAGATAAACAATCTGCAGCGAGGAAAGAAAAAAAACACACCACATTTTGACTTCTGGAAGGAAAGCCAAGAAATGGAGCATATAGGAGGGTGAAAGAGAGTTTGGCACAGAGAGACAGAATGAATGAGTTTCACTCATATTTTTTTTTTCCCTCTCTCTGGCAGTTTGACATAGAGAGAGATGCAGCGAGCCAAAAGGCTTTGAAGAAAAAGAGCAAGCTGTTGGGTTTAGAGGAAGAGTGTGAGAGACAGTAATAAGGAAGATTGGAGAGAGAGAGAGAGAGAAAATGAAGCAAAATCGAATAAAATACAGAAACGGAAATGAAGAATTTGCAAGGCAGACGTGAGATGAGACGGGGAAATGCAAAAGCAGCAGAAAGTTAGAGATGTCTGAGAGAACAGGAAAGTGGAAAGGCTGTGGTCAAAGGGAGGGTAACTTTCAAAGGGACTTCTGCTTTACCTGCAGGAAATTGTGTGACCTACATGCTTGTAAAAATTAACCGCACACCCATTATATGCGTGCACGTTTGCACGCACAGGGGAGAGAGGTGTTCCGGGGTAGGGTTGGCACTAGCAAACATACTTTTTGATTTATAGAAGTGTGCATTGGTTATAGCTGGCAGCTGATCGGATGTAAGGGAATGGATCTCCTGTGGTGCTTCCCCCCCCCCCCCCCGCAGATCGATTTGCTAAGGGCGGTGACGGCAAACAGATGCTATCCAGGATTAAACGGACAGACTGTTTAGATGTATGAGAGAAAATATGTGTGAAGCTTGCTGGGCAGACTAGATGGGCCATTTGGTCTTCTTCTGCCGTCATTTCTATGTTTCTATGTTTCTATGTTTCTATGTCAGCAGAAGCTCCGCTGGGCTCGTGCCTTCTCAAGATTGGATACGGGTGCCAGCCCTCCGTGGCCCTACTGGCGACAGAGCGAGGATCGGCGACCCTAAAATGGTGACTCTGGATGGGAAGTCATAATGTCGTGGCATCAGACGATGGCATTCGTCGGATTTCTAAACGCGTGTCTGTCGCGCCAGATTGTTGTTTCATAGGCGGCTATTGGAAGAAACAAAAGAGAGCATTCCTCTTCTCGTGAGGACCGAATTGCCCATGCAGAGCGGCGTGCAGCTGAGTGACGTGCACACAGCTCCTGATGCGTTTAGACAGTCGGGAGAACCTGTAATCGCGGGAACAACCTGCGGACCATCGGTCTCCCAGAGACGGGGAAAAGACGCCGGCTTGCCCGATTCTGTTGAGTGCTTTGGCCTGGGCGCGCCGGAATGTAGGGCACGCCGCGAGCGCGCTCATCGGTCGGTCTGCGCCAGGAGGAAAAGGGAGGCCCCCATGGCAGATGGGATTCGTAATTGGTCCCCCTAGTTTGCTGCGGGTGTATGGCAAGGCTGAAGTGTTGGCTTACCGAGGCAGCAAGATAACTCTTCTTTAGTGATTACTGGACACACATGGTCGCACAGCAAAAAGAAGTGGCGCGGTTCTGTTCGGAGCTGTTTCGGAGGGGCGTGACGTTCTTCCTGCTTTACCTGGCTAAGCTCCGGCTTCAGTATAATGGCACCTTGTGTTTCCTTTCAACCAAAGCAGAGGCAAAATTCATTTACTGCTGCCCTGCTGGTCACTGAAAGTCAGCAGCCGGATGGCTGCGGATGAAAAGCCATAAATAAGGACCTGCTATATAGCCCTGTTGTTTAGGGTAACGGGCCTAAGTACTGCCCAGCCAGGAATTGATAACTGCTGCGGAGTTGCACAATCTTCCAAGACTTCTTATTATACATGTTGAAACTCATGTAGTATTTGGATCTTTTGTTAAAATTGTTGACTGCAGTTTCACCTGTTTTGGCTGTTAGCATGGGTGTCAGACATTCCCCCAGTGGGACCTTACAGTATACTGGGTTTTTTTTTCCTTTATCATTTTTAAGAGCGACACAGTGGATAGACTTGTTTATTGGACTGCCTTTTTGTCTTTTCCCTCCTTTGCCAGGGGGGGTGCCTTATTGCTAGGTGCACCGGGGGGGGGGGGGGGTTCCTGCCTGGGTGAGGAGAGGTTTTGTGTTAAGAGGACAGTGAGGATTATATCTGATTTCTGTTTTAAGCTGTCTTACAGTCCAGCAGACTTCATGCTGCTTTTTAGAGGTCTTAGTTATCCTAGTTGATTGGTCATAGCTTGTAAATGCTGTTTGAGATTTGGTGGGGAGCCCCCCAGGGCACACCCCAGTGTGACTGGTGGAAGAAAGGGGGATTTGTAGTCCCTTGGAGAGCGAAGGGGAGGATTATTATGATATTTTTTGGTTTAAACGTGTGTGTGTGTATGTGTGTGTGTGTGTGTGTGAGTATGTCCACTGGAAAGGCAACATTGCTGATAATACTGATCAACAGTTTTGGGAATAAACTTATGACCAGAGTTTTTCTATTCTATTTGTAGTATCTTGACCTGAATGTTTAGGCTGGAGCCCTTAACAGATCGCGACATGATCTGTTTTGTCAGATTGGATAGCCCTGCATTTCTAGATAAATTGTTATGGTGCAACTAGATGCGGTTACTTTAAATGCGGATGGTACTGATTCTCCTATAAAGCGCAAAAAAAACCCTTTTGACTGTGTTCAAACGTTTAAAGTCCCTTTTGTGTCTTAACCCAAGAGAGTCATCTCGGGGACGCAGGGCATGCTGAGTTGAAGCATGAATGGTTTAGAGACAGTGCTGCTACTCTTTTTTTTTTCCAGGTGGCAGTGGGGAGTGGTGGTTTTAATTCACAAGCAGCTTTCTCTTTCACATTGAACATCAGCTGCAGGATGAGGAAGGTAGATCTATTATTGTATTGGATTCGTTATGGGGCCAAAATTTGGCACTGTGTAACCTTTTGTGCTGCACATTCATATTGACCTGATTTTTTTCCACTGATATTGTGGCTTAGCTGTTATGCTTCCCTGACTGTTGCTTAGTGGTGGGGGGTGATTTTAATATTGTAGCAGATTGCAAACTGCCCAAGGTTCCCACGATGGGTGATCCTGTGCTGGGAGTAAACTTTGGGCCTTGTAGATATGTGGCGGGTCCTCCGCCCCTGGCAAACGGGATTATACTTTTTATTCTGAGTCGCATAAAAGTTACTCCAGGCTGGACCACTCTGCTGGTTTCGTAGGGCCTATTTTCTGTTCAGTAATTGGCGTCGTAGCTGTTTCTGACCCATGCTCCTGTTTTGTTGGCTTTTGGCTTGGGCTTGGGCGTTTTCCTGGAAAGTGAATCCCGAGTTGTTTCAGGACTCTCACGCTTACTTGCAAGCCAAATGGCCTGAAAGCGTCTCCCTTAATGATGAGCCCCAGATCTCCCCTTTTCTGTTGTGGGAGGCTGCTGAGATGGGAGGGGAGGGGGGGGGGGGGGGGACGGGACACACGCATCACTGCCTGCACAGCTAACCAGAAAATTTGGAAGGCTGAGATTCTCAGGCTGGCTGCAGATAAGTACAAGGATGGTCCATCAGATATGCATAATGTGGCCCAAACTTCTTTAAATCATTTGCTATTCCAAAGGGCTAGAAAGTCCTTAAACCTTTTTTTTTTTCAGCTTAGGCTCTATGGGACTGAAGCCAGCAAGATGTTGGCGAATTTGGTGAGAATAAAGCATCAGTGTTCTCTTTTATTCTGGATGTTCAGGACAGTTCCGGCCAAGTTAAACATGCTACATCAGATATTGAGAATAGTTTTCTAGCTTATTTCCGGCTTTTTTATGATAAACAAACAGCACTGAAGCCAGAGAGGCCTTGTTCATGAGTTTTGGCCAAACTGCCTGAGGCACACTTGGAGAAACTTAATCTGCCTATTAAGGACTCATAAATATATGGGGTTATTCAAAGGCTTACAGGTCGATACAGTAACGTGCAGTTAAAGATTGCCCGTCTGTAACGTGCTGGGGAGCGCACAATACAGACGAGTAAGGCGATTCAGCGATACAGTCTCCAGTTTCACGCGTCCCTAGCGCTTCCTAAAACAGACGCATAACCCTTTCCGCACCCAGCATGTAAATGAACGAAAAAGCTGTATAATGAAGGAATTAGCTATTCCCCTCCGATACTGTAACGGGCGCTGATACTATCTCCTCAGTAACCCGCTGTTTTGCCGCGGCCTTAACGTGTTAGTTTACCGCCTCCCCCTAGTAGGAGTTAGTGTAGTGTAGTGTAGTGTAAAAAACATTGCTTACCCGCCCTGGTCCCGTCCGGTCTCCGGTCCAGCCCGTCCGGTCTCCGGTGTAGCCCCAGTCCGGTCTCCTGCAGCCCGTCCGGTCCCCTCCTCCCGAAGCAAAAAAAAACAAAAAACGAAAAAAGTAGCAAGGCTCGGGCCTGCTACGGCAGTCCCTTCTCCCTTCCTCCCGATTTCGCACGGCCATTCATCCAGGCAGAGGGAACCGGTGGCGAAAACGGCCCACGGTTCCCTCTGCCTGGATGAACGCACGGCCACCGGCAGTGAAGGAATGGCCGTGCGATTTCAGCGCTGAAGGCAGTCACATGCCGTGGTCACGGCATGTGACTGCCTTCAGCGCTGAAATCGCACGGCCATTCAACCAGGCAGAGGGAACCGGTGGCGAAAACGGCCCACGGTTCCCTCTGCCTGGATGAATGCACAACCACCCGGCTCCCTCCGCCTGAATTAATGTGCGCCTGTGCGACCCGGCCTCGTTTGAACACGCGCCCACCCGCCCCCCCCGGATCCCGCTGCCGCGCCCGCCCAATCGAACACGCGCCTACCCGCCCGCGGCCTCGATCGAACACCCGGCTCCCGCCGCCGCCGCCCGCCGGCCGCCTGGACCCACGCCGCTGCCTGGATGACCGCATGAAAGTGACAGGTATTTAAAAATTTATTTTTTTTTTATAACACTTAGGTTTTTACATATTTTTTGTTTTTTGTTTTTTTTACACTTCCTGGTGCCTGTCATTTCAAATGTCAGTTGAAATGACATTTGAAATGACAGGTACCAGCGCACCCAGGTTACTGTATAGGCGCTGTATTAAGCGCCTATACAATAAAATGGGTTACGCGGGCATAACCCTTCCCTAACGCTTTAAAGCTGCGGCATGCATTTGCATGCGATTAGAAGAGAGTATCGGGGACTAAGTGAAGAGAACTGTGCGTGCGGGGAGGAAGGGTGCGCCTGACACTGTCGCACTGTTTCTACCGCGGCCTTACTGTATCGACCTGTTAATTAGGTAAGGCATCTGGGATGGACAGGTTTGGCCCAGAATAAGATATTGAACTTTCCAGTCCTTAACTCCTTTAGTGAAATTTTCCAGTGCTCTTTTCTCTCCTGGTGTCTTTTCTCATCTGAGCTGAACCAATCCTTAATTCTAGTTCTACCAAAGAAGAATAAAGATCTGTATGATGTGTGCTCATATCGCCCCATTTCGCTGTTAAATATAGATCTGAATCTCCTTGCAGCTGTGCTAGCAAGGAGACTGAATGCTGTATTACCAAGGTTGGTGGCCCCGCATCAAATGGGGTTTAAGGGTAGACATGGAGTCAAAAAAGTTAGGTAACTGATAGCTGCCTTAACTCAAAGGGATAACAAAGGGACCCTCCCTGCCCCTTCCCCTACACCCTCTCCAGCGCCCCGCAGCCTCCCCCCCACCCCGCCCTCTCACCCCCTAGCAACTTTTCCTTGAAAGTACCCTTGCTCTAAAAGTACCCTTGTTCCCCTTGCCCCACTTTCGTCCCCCGCACCTTTCCCCCTACTCCCCCCCCCGCTTTTCTCCCTCCTCACTCCCTCCCCCCCTGCCTCCCCCTGCCCCTGCTTTTAATTGTACATAGGTGCACTTGCCTCCTTAATATTGTTTATAAGTTCATATGCCTATCTAATCTTGATATGGATAATCAAAATCCACTTCGTTCAACAAAGTTGTATTTCTGCTCGTTGACTCTCTCTCACTGTACTTTCGTATATTATCTAGTTAGCCTTCTATCATCGTTCATTGTAATTTCCTTTCACAGTTACCTGTAAACCGACATGATGTGTCCTACGAATGCCGGTATATAAAAAGCTTTAAATAAATAAATAAATAACAACCAGGCTTTACTACTTAGTTAGATGCAGAAAATGCTTTTGACTCCCTGTCATGGGACTGTAATGATTTGGGCATTGGAACATTTCGGGCTTCAGCTTAATATCTTTGCATGGCTGAAAATTCTTTATAGGAACTCTCCGGCACAGCTGCTTATCAATGGGTCGGTTTCTGGGAGCTTTCCAGAAACCATGGGGTATGCTAGGGGTGTCCTCTTTCCCATTATTGTTTATATTGGTGGAAGAGCCTTTCTGGTTGATTCTAAAAGCCCTACGCGTGCCGAAGCTGGGAGATATGCACGGGACTCGGCATGGTGAGTGCTGTGCTGATTTTAAAACCTTCACGGATACGCGGAAAAAAAATAATTTTCTCCAAAATGGGCGGGGGGTGTGTGTGTGGTCTGGGTGGGGCTAGATCTGCACAGTGAAATCTGCGTGCAAGTCTTTACGTGCACAAGTGAATGCCGGGGTCCCCTAACCCTGTATTTTACTTTTAATTTGTAAACCATTGTGATGGCATGTCTGAATGACGGTATAGAAAAGTTGATAAATAAAATAAATATTGTGTAACTTTACTTCTGCTATGGAGGAGGTTAAATAGAAAACAAAAAAAAAACCTAGGCCTCTCAGCAGGGTTTTAAGGGTTGGGCAGGCAGGGTTAAAAAAAGGCTAGTTAGCTGGGAGGGTAAGCAAGTACTGTCCTTTAACTGGGCAAACTGGGAATGGACTGGGGAAATGGGTATTTGCATCGGCGTGCGCATCTTACAAAATTCCCCCCACTTACGCGGTAGATGAGGCATTTGCGTGCACTCATATAAAATGGTGTGCACATGTATGCACATCCAGACAATTTTGTAACATGCTCGCATATACGTGTGTATGTTATAAAATGGACGCGTCGGCACGCCGGCAAACGTGCGCCCACGCGCCAGTATTAAAGTTTCCGTCTTTTTGGCTATCTTGTTGTAAGAGGCTCAGGCTTTCCAATGGTGTTAGTGCTGGTCCAAGAACACTAAAATTCTCCCTCTTTGCAGGTATTTCATTTTTTCCAGGGGTCCTTTGGAGGGGGTATGACAATTATTCAAGATATGTTTTCACAATTTCAGTCTCTTGCGGGGTTAGAAATGAATTTCGACAAGTCGGAGGCTATGCCTGTAAACGTAGATCTGCAGAAACAGAGTCAGGGAATTTTCCCCTTTCAGTGAGGAGCGGAGAAATTGAAGCATTTGGGAATTTTAGATTCCAAGGGATCTCTCGCTATTGTATGACCTCAATATCAAAGATACGGTTACTACTATTAAGATGCAGTTGCATACTTTGGGGGACCTTTCTATGGCCTTCATGGGGTGGTGTGTGCGCTTAAAAATGATCATTCTTCCAAAGTTGTTACATATCGCCTGCACGTTACCTTGTTGGTTGACCATGAAGGAAGCTGCTTTGATTACGTCCTGATTTCTTAAATTCATTTGGTGCGGTAAACGTGCTAGGGTGAGTTCCAGCAAACCGATCAATGCCAAAGAACGTGAAGTGCTTAGATCTCTCAAATCTTGTGCTTAGTGGGGTTGTGGTGTACTGATGAGAATGTTTTTGTTTTTTGTGGAAAAAGCATGGTGGAGAGCGCAAGTGTTTCCTTGGTCTCCACTATTCTTGCTACATACACACGATGCCAAATTGGTCAAGATTTTTAAAGACAATATTTTATTCAGAGCTGGTGCCTTGGCTCGGTGTTGGTTTCAACGTCGGTGGGATCTGAAATGTCTCTGTTTTTTCCCTTTCTGGGTATCAAAAATGTTCTTCCTGGTTTGGAATATGAGCAGTTATTGCAGGGATTCTGGTCTAATGTGTCATGGACATTTTATGGAGGATGATGCACTTACCTTTTCTAGAGCATCACAAGAGATAGGCAATTATCATCTACTTACCTCCCACTTTGCATTTTTTCAAGCTAGGCATTACATAGCTTCCCTAAACTGGTTTGAGACTGCTGTCCATAAAGAGCTTAATTTTTCAGAAGCATTTGGGGTGTGGAAGATGAGAAGAATTCTATTTCATTTTGGCATCTACTACCCAGTTTTGGACTCTCTGAGTAAATACTGGAGCAGGGGGCTGAATACGGATATCTCAAATACTGATATCCAATGGTGCTGTAAAACTTTGAGTAAGATTAATATTGATATGCATGTGTGGGAAGTGAAATTTAAATTACCGAATCATTCCTATGTTGGTGATATTTGACGACACCATATAGAATTCCAGGTGTTAAGGAGCATGATGATTATATAGACTTCTTCAGTGCCCCGCAGTGCTGCCATATTAGATCGATGTGATCGATGTTTTACAGCAGTATACAAGGATATTGCTCTCGCTGTAGGGGATTTCTCAAAGATTCAAGGGATCTGAAAAGGAGTAGATCTGCTTTTGTATTTGTCCTTTACAAATAGCATATAAATGTATCCTGATCAAATGGACAGAAATACCAGCACTTGCTATTGGTTTGTGGCAAGCAAAAATTTCAGCATTTCTGTAACTAGACTGGTTGGATGGTGTTTTTTTTTTTAGAGAGCAGCCATTGGAACTGGCTCATTGGAACTGGAGCAGTCATTGGAATTGCTGATTGGGGCACATATTTTGTAGTTGCTGCTGTCTGATCTGTGAGTGGATTTCTGTATCACAGCATATGTTATTGGTATGAGTGTTGGTTTTGTGATAGCTGCCTTTTTATGGACTGTGTGCAGGTGAGTAAGTGTAAGCATATGTTTTGTTTTGTTTTTTGCATGTGTGAGGAATGGGAACGTGGTAGAAGTGCGGTTGTGTTTGCTGAGTGTGCAGGGATGTTGGATGTTGCGAATAGGAAGGTGGGTAATGATTTGATGGCTCTTCGCCCATGAACAGAACTGTGATCTTGTTGAATGCAAGCTGCCTTTGTATTATTCTATACTGTTTGCTTGTACATCTTAATGTGCCCATGTATTGTCTTGTGGTCTTGTGGATTTGCTTTGGATGTGCCTTTATTCCTTGCTGTAATCTGCATGATCACAGAATGGACTGGGGAAATGGGTATTGGCGTCGGCGTGCGTGTGTAAATGTTCTCAGCAAAACTACACTCACCAGATGGTAGCCATGATTGTTTATGCATAGTTTTGCTGGGATTATTTTCAAAATGGACGTATACATGCAAGGTCATTTACAAAAGTGGTGCAACTTGTGCGCATATTTGCCAGCTAACTTATACGTAGCATTACAGAATTACGCCCTAAAAGATTTGAAGAAAAAAAACAAGGTTTGAAAATGTCTGTTATGCTACAATTTGAAATATTGGTAGGAGGCGTGAAGGGAAACAAGAATCAGAGGTACAGGGATGCTTCAGACCAAGTAACGATGTTTTATGGTATTCATTCTATGGTGTGGCATCTTGAGTGAATCTATGTAATTAAGCAATTTCTGTTTTATATAGAAATATAATTCACAATGGGGTTGATTCACCCATTTTGAGACTGGAAAGGAGGCTGAGGCAAATAGCTATTCGGTAGGCTGGTGAGAAAAAAAAATTGCTATTTGAAGCACTCAGTGTTAATGATGGTCCTTTAAGATTTACAAGAAATTCAAACTTGAATTTATAATAGCAAATGCTGGGTGCTCAAAAACGGAAAATTGTTCTGTTTTTGAGCACCCGGCGTTTGCTCTTTTATTGTATGATTTTTGTTATGTCGATGGAGTATAATTGTGTTGTACTTGTGTTAATATATTGATATTGTATTGATTTATTGTTATATTATGTATATATATACTTACTATTATACCTCATTCCGAGCATTATTTTGGAAGGATAAGTTAAATAACCGAATAAATGTGCCTTGGGATTATCCACTCTTCCTCGCTGAATACTGCAAGAATTGTTAGTGCCTTTGAAGGCAAAGTGCATTATTACAAATATTTGCAGCTACCTATTTAGTACCCTCCATGCCACTTTGGTTTCACAAATAAAAGATCATTTGTTTTATACTGAAAATGAAATCCTGCTTTTCTTATAACAATGGCATTCAGTGAAAGGGTGGACAGAGGTGGATTTGCAAAGGCCTGGTCTGGTACAGAATTGAATTAGCTGTCAGCTGACTCCCCCCTTATATTGTTATTTGGAGATTAGTGGAAAGGTACATTTGTTCCGTCTTATTGAAATTCCTGTACGCTGCATGATTTGTATTGTTTTGGTTTTTTTTTTAAATATTTTGCTGCTTGTTTTTCTCTTCAAGCTCACATCCACTTCTGATCCTTTTCTGCTCTGAAGATGGTTGTTATGCAGCAGTTCCCACAAGCCTGCTCTTTCCTATCAACCATGTATTTGTCAGCTATTCCAGGGTAGAAGGAGTTCAGTTTAGGACTTTCATCTATGACTTGTGGCTTTTTTCCCCTTCTCTCTTCCTCCATATCCCTGTAAACCAAATACTGCACTGACTTCTAGTGACAATTGTACCCGTGGATTCTGATGTCTTATTCTTTCTTTCCCAGTGAATGCTGCCTTCCCAGCACCCAGGTCTGTTGGGCTTGAGGAGCAGAGTCTGACTGGGGACTTGAGATCCGGTTTTGCTGCCTGACCCAGGGACCTATTTACTAAATGTCTTCTTCCGTTTTGTGTCTGTGGGGAAAAAATGCTCAGTAAATGGGGCCATTGTTGTGCGTTTTTTTAAATGTTTGCTGGAAAAACAGGGACGGTGGTTTTCAAACCGGCGCACGTTGGCGTATGTGCATTGGCGCACACCCAGGGACGCTGCCACTTTATAACTGGTGCGCATGTTATAAAAGAGCCCGGCCGCGTGCACGTGTTCCTAATTTTAAGTGGGTGGGCAAATCCCTCTTCTGCCGTGTAAGTCAGGGGATTTTAAAAGGGGCACTTGCCCACGTCATTGCCAGTTTCACCAGTTCTTCCACCAGTTAAGAACTAGCTCCTCCAAACTCTCCCAGTTTAATAGTCTTTACTCCCCCCAGTTAGCCCAGACCCTTAAAACTAATGTGGCACTAGACCTGAGTGCACGCCCAGGCGTATAAATATTTGCATGCACATCTGTTGGCCCCACCCTGGAACGCCCATGTGTCGCCCAGATTCCGCCCAGACCACACCCCTTTTTGGAATCAGAGCAAGATGTGTGCACAGAGGGAGATTCGTGCTTATCTAGGTGGCGTTAAAAATATGGTGGGTGCGCGAGAACCCAACTTGTTCGTGCATCCCCTAATTGATGGCACATGCTGCGCTTTTAAAATCCACCTTAAAGTCAGATATATCACAAGAGATGAAGATGATGTGTATTTCAAATCTGCGATTATGATGGGTCAGAAAGGTATTTATTTCAGTTTATGTATGTATTTCAGTTTTTGAATCACTTTCCAAAATGGTTCAAGTTGATGTACAAGAATTAATATATCAACTATGAAAACTTAGAGGGTGAATTTTCAAAGCATGAAACACAGGTTTATTTTATTTAATGTACTTACAGTCCACTATAGCCAATTAAAAATTGATTAATGCAGATTACAGCATGGACGCTCATAAACATATCAGTACAGTACATAACATTTCACATAAGTAATACAAAACACATCTTACTTAAAATCAAACATTCAAACCAAAAAGAATAAACTTGCTTAAAAAATAGACTTTAAAGCTTTCTAAAACGTTTATAATCTTCATATGCTCTAAAAACAGGAGATAATTCATTCCAAAGCACTGGACCGATTTGAGAAAAAGTTCTTAATCTAGTTTGTTTTTTTATAACTCCCAACTCAAGGTTTATGCATGTAAATGTTATAAAATTGCTTGGGGTTATGTACGTATAAGTATGCGCACAATCTGATTTCATGCATACTTTTATGTACACACACAAAAAAAGAAGCATTCTGGGGCAGATTTAGGATTTGTGCGCATACTTTGATTTTAAAATGGACGAACATAAATTCACATGTGCAAGTTTTGCATTGCAAAGTGCAGGTGTAACTTTGTGTGGGTGAGCTTGTTTACTTAAAGGTGAATTTTAAAAGCCCAGCACATGCATCAATGAAGGGATGCATGCAGAAATTGGGCTGACACGCACCCAACCCTATTTTCAAAACGTAGAGGTGCGTGTGCTTCCTGGGCTGTGTGCACATCTCACTGAGAATGGGGAATGAGTATGGTCTGGGCATTCTGGGCGGGGCCAAGAGATATGCGCGTATCTACCTATGCAGCTGGGCGCGCTCCCAGGTCCCCTGCCGTGTACATTTACTTCTGCTACGGAGGAGATGTAAGCCAGAAAAAAACCCAGCTATTTCAG
Source organism: Rhinatrema bivittatum (assembly GCF_901001135.1). Lineage (NCBI taxonomy): Eukaryota > Metazoa > Chordata > Amphibia > Gymnophiona > Rhinatrematidae > Rhinatrema > Rhinatrema bivittatum. The sequence goes on from NC_042631.1 coordinate 34,317,812, forward strand.
AGAGGACTTGAAATTACAAGTTTGCCAATATCTCCATTAGTTCATCCAGTCCTTCAGGTCATTGAAACCTTCAGAGTTCTTCACCCAGACTTCCCACCCAACCAGTAACAAACAGCAGACAAGTCTGATACCTGTTGTGCTAGATAATTAGCAATTATAAAATTGCACGAATATGTTGCCTAATGTAGTTGAATCTCTTATAAAATAACTAACGCACATTCCTCTTGGTCCCGCCCTGGAATGCCCTTAGACTGTGCCTTTTCTGCGCAGGTAAATGTGTCTGTGAAACTGAAAATCGCACGTACTTTTAATGTTTTTAAAATAGCATGTACATGAGTATGTGCTACTCGTGCACACAATATGCTACTTTTGCTCATGTAACTCCTTTGGATATTAATGGCTAACATTAAGAACATAAGCAATACCATGCTAGGTCAAACCAAGGTCCACTGAGCCCAGAATCCTGACCCCCAACAGTGACCAGTCCAGGTTACAAGTACCCAGCAAATCCCAAAAAATAGCGAGAGCTTTCCCTAGACTAATAATGTTCTGTGGACGTTTCCTCCATGATCTTGTCTAATCTTTTTTTTAAACCCTGCCTTTCTAGTTGCCTTCACCATGTTTTCTAGCAACAGATTCTACAGCTTGTGTTGAATGAAAAAGTACTTTCTATGATTTCTTTTCAGTCTGCTGGTTGTTAGTTTTATGGCGTGTCCCCTTGATTCAGTATTATTTGAAAGGGTAAATGACTGTACTTTATTTACCCGTTCTACCCCACTCATGATTTTATAAACCTTTTTTTATGATGATCGCTCTCAGCCATCTCTTTTCCAGTTTGAAGAGCCCTAACCTGTGTAGTTTCTCATCTTAGGGGAAATGTTCCATTCCCTTTATCATTTTTATTGGACTTCTCTGCACCTTATCTAATTTCCACATTAAATTTAATTTGCTATTTAGATTCCCAGTCTCATAGTTTTCAAAGGTCCTTCTGCAGATCTTCACAAGTATTTGAATAATTTTGTGTCATCTGCAAATTCGATCACCTCACTTGTTGTTCCCTTGTCTACATTATTTATGAATATGCTAAACAGTACAAGTCCCCATATAGATTCATGGGGTACTCCACTAACTATTAGATTTTTTTGAAGGTGTAAATAAACATGTTTCTAAAGCTGACAATGTCCCTCATGAGAGACTCCTCAGAAAATTAAAAAGTCATGGGGTAGCAGGCAGTGTCCTGTTATGGATTGGTAACTGATTAAAGGATAGGAAGCACAGGGTAGGACTAAACGGTTAGTTTAACAAATGGAGACAGGTCAGTTTACATAGTAACATAGTAATGATGGCAGAAAAGGACCAGATGGCCCATCCAGTCTACCTAACAAGCTTCTTATGGTAGTACCTGCCACTCCGTGCAGTCACCCCGAAGCTTTATGATAGGAGTAGTAATATTTACAATCAAAACCAAGCAACTGCAACCCATAACAAATTACTGCTAGCAACATTTTTACGGGGTGAGCAGCCTTCTCGATAATTCAGATAGTGCTGCTTGATGTGCTTTGCTTTGTAAGACTAGCCATCCCTTTGCTAAAACCATGTTCACTCTTCTCCACTAAGGTATGTGTATCTGTGTGGCTAGTAATGTTGTTCTTAAGAATAGCTTCTACCATTTTGCTTAGCATCAACATCAGGCTCACCAGTTTATAGTTTCCCGGATCGCTTCTGGAACCCTTTTTAATGTTTAAACTTTTTATTGACATTGAATTAGCAACATCCGAAGTACATTGGCTTTTTATGTACACTAAACTTCAGTATCTGACAATATAAACATTAGGAACAATTATATAGAAATTTTTACCCAAAGCCTAACAATTAAGAGGCGTTGTAAAGGTAATGTCTAAATACATCCATCCATCCCTCCCAAGCCCACCTCACTGGGTTTCAAAGTAATACAAAAAAATAACCAAATTTCAGCAGTGAACCATAAAAAAGTGTTAAAATGAGATAGCAGCTGTGGCACAATATATTACATAATCAACATTACAGAAAAAATTAAAATCAAGCAAGAGTGAGAAGGAGACCATCATGGATAATTGATCACTTCACTCCTGGCTCTAGGGGAAAGTTTCTGTAGATATCTCTCCCAGATCTCAAACAAAGCGTATCTTGGATTTGAAGGACTCTATAGTATCCAAGGTTTCCATCTGCATCAGAAAGTGAAATAGGTTCTGCCAAGACCAATAGGAGGGGGGCGTTTTGTCAGACCAAGCCAAGAGAATAGCCTTTTTTTTTATTTTTTTCACAGACAGGGCTTCCTAATGAGCAAAGAAGAATTCTGCTCACTAATCCCAAAGGAGTCATAGGCATCAAACAATAACCCATCCGGAGTAAGTGCAATCGTTTGGCTAATTAAATATTCTAAATATTTTTAATCCACATTCAAAAATCCTGCACTAAGGGACATGATTAGAATAAATGTTCCAAAATACCCCTCCCATCAAGACACTTTAGGCCAGATTTTAAAAGCTGTGTGCTTGTAAATTTCAGGGGTTACTTGTGTGGCCGGGGCATGCGCGCATTTTACGAGCCCAGCCATGCTCGTGACCCCCAATATGCACACAAGTGCCGGGACTGATGAAAGGGGTGGAGCAGGGGCAGGCCGGGACAGTACCATTAGCTGCTGTCCTGGGGAAGCGCGCACTGGCTGGCTGCCAGCACATGGAGTCTACTGCTACTCTGAAGGAGCAGCAAGGTAAAAGAAAATATTATAGCTAGGAAAGGGTTAGGAGGAGGAGGAGAGGGGAAAAGGTAGGAAGGTTAGGTAGGGGTATAGGGATGTTCCCTCCCAGTCTGCTCCTTAATTGGGGCGGACTGGGAGGGAACTGGGGAAGCCCTACTCGTGTCGCTGCGTGTATTTTTCTAAAATACCCCACCTGGCCTCACATGTGCATGGACACGAAAATCCGTCGCACATGTGTGTGCGGGACCTGTATTTTATAACATGCGCACGCTGATGTGTGCATATAATAAAATAGCTGCGTCCATGTGCATGCACCGGGAACCACACGCACATGGACGCGCACGCTCCTTCTAAAATCTACCTTTGCGGACATAAATCTGAATCAGCAAAGCCAACTTTAAAAGCCTGACCTGGAGCGATATAAATGTTCCTTACAAATTTTGTACTGTACTTCACAAAGATTAGCCTCATGTGTGAGAAATCGATCTACCATTTTTCCAATAAGGTTGCAAAATGAACAATAACAATTATGGAGAAGAAAGATTTATGAATCCTAGAGATTCCTATCCTTTCCTGCTCCTCAATTTGAAAAAGTGATTCAATTTTGACCCAAATCTCCTCGGCCAGATTGTCCTTAGACATCACCTGGACATAATGTCTCAACTGCAAATAAGTGTAGATATGTTTTGGATCTAGATTATATTGAACAGTGAAATCTTGAAGTGGTTAAGCTCATCATGTTCATTCACTACGTGAGCAGTATGCTGAAGCCCTTTGGAAGTCCATATACCAAAGATCTTAGATAGAGTGGCAAGGTCAAAAAGGCATTACCTTGTATGAGCAAAAACAAGGACTCTCTAGGGCTATGACTCATCTTTGTACATAAATATAATCTGTGTTTTCATAAGAGATTCCAATAGATTATTTGCTTTAATGTGAGAAGGAAGAACTGATGGATGAGCATGGGTAATGTAATGCAATTACAAAGGCTGGAGTAGATCTTTCTTGATCTCCAATAAAATATAATGGGAAGTGTCAAAGATCCAGTCCTTAAGATGTCTCAACAAACAGGCTACATTATAATAACTTTCCACGTTGGGAAGACCGAACCCTTCCTCATGTCAGCTCCCTATCAACTGCCGAGCATATATTCTGGGTTTCTTCTGTAATAGCCAAGAGATCAAGGCATATATCAATTTGATATCCTTTTAAAATAAGCACAGCGGTAAAATAACTACTGAGGTATATTAACCATTTTAAAAAGACTAATCCTGCTGGTCAATGAAAGAGGAAAGGGAATTCAACTGCTGAAATTTATTAGAGATGTGCTTCGGGTAAAAATTTTGTGTCAGGCTTCGTTTCGGGGCCCCCCCGCGGGAATTTCATTTTTCCCGCGGTTTGGGGTTTTTTTTTTTGGGGGGGGCCCCGATTTTCGGGTTAGTGCGCACTATCGGGAGTTAGCACGCACTGACTCCCGATTGCGCGCATTAACTAAAAAATGAAATTTTTCCAAAATTTCAGAAAAAATTAAATCATTTTTCGGTTCTTCCGAACCATTCCAAATTAGGCAATTTCGTTGACATTGCCTAATTTGGGAAAAACGATTGCACAACCCTAAAATTTATTCTTCAGTTTGGAAGTTAGGACATATAACCTAGTCAAGTCTATGGGAAGCATGATACCTACATATTTGAAGGAAACTTGGGCCCATCTGAAGGGAAATGTATTTTCCCATAAATCTGCCATCTATGGGGAAGATAATCTCTGATTTAACAAGGTTTAACAACATTCCCGCATTAGTTCTGCCAAAGGACTGGTAAAAGGTTAGTCAGATGAACCAGTTTATCATTAGAATTAACCAGTCTGCCATTCTAGCAGCAGAAATAAATTTATTACCAACTTTACGTTTAACCAACAAAGCTAAGTAGTTCACCTGATTTTTCCCAAATTTGAACAATTTTGTATTTATAATATAATAAGGATATTGTTTTGCTCTTTGGTGAATTAACAAATTAAGAACAACCTGTAAGGAGTATAAATGGATTACCCTAATTTGGTAGAGTGACTGGTTAAAGTAATCCTCTCACACTTAACTTGCTTCCTTTTCTCCTTTTAATCATAAAGGCAATAGCTTTCCCCCTTTAAGACAATTTATTATTAGTTTTTTAAAATTTAAATTCCACTTTTCTGCACTTTAAGGTGGATTACATTCCGGTATGTAGATATTTCCCTGTGCCCAGAGGGCTCACAATCAAAGGGCAAGATTTATCAGGCCATGATAAGGCTATAAAGCGCGTTAAACAGTGCATTTTGTGCAATAAACTTTGCATATCCTGCGATGTAGTCCCATTGCGGCGGTATATCGCTCAGTGTTTGGGCCATAAACCCTACCCCTCCCTTTACAGTGAGCTGCTTTGCATGGAATTTTCATTCATGAATTTTGCAAATCCATGCAAAGCAGCTCATGCATACCTAATCTTATGTAAATAAAATAATGCAGCTGACTTAGAAATTTGTCCAATATGTTACTTTAACTACACTGTTTCCCAAAACTGCGGGATTATCAAGACTCCTAACACAGGTGCCAATGCTCCCCCCCCCCCCAGGTAACCGCAATCTCAAGGAATCTAGAACTTTCAGCATATTCTACTGAGCATGTGCAGCTGCAGTTATTCCCTGCCCTCTAGGCAGAGCCTCTCAGTATCTCTCTCTGGAGCCGTGTGGTTGCGGTATACAGCTTTGCCTCAAGCTACTGCTGTGAATTTTCTAGAGCTGCAGCCATTTTTCTAATAAAACCTTTTGTTTTCCCTTTTTCATTCCCTTACCTTGCAGTATAACTTGTTTCCCCCCCCCCCGCCCCCTTTTTTTTTTTTCCTCTTCTATTCAGGCTCTCTGCTGGCTGCATGGCAGGTCTTCTGCAACCACCAGAGTCTGCTTTCTTTTCTTAATAAATAATGCTGCATCAGCATTTCTGTGTCCTCTCCTTAATCTGCTAATATGCCTTTGTCAGGTGCTGGTGGGACTGGGCCTGGGGCCTGAGGTCTTGCCCAGGCAGGAGTTCCATGTGATGTCGTCCGACTGCTGGGCATCGATGGAGGATCAGATAGTGAAGGAATTGAGGACCGGATCATTTCTGTGGAGCGGAGAGCTCATCCTCCCCACACTCCTGGAAACTAGTCTCCACAGGTTGGTGCCCCGGACAACATAGCCTCCCCTCCTGCTTGTCAGCTCTGGTAACAGTCTCCTGGAGAGAGAGGGTGAGACTGAACTGGGAAATCAGCATTAAACTGCTACACCATTGGTGCTATGCCCGAGATTGGTTGCCTGTGCACATCTGTGCCAGAGCACTGGTGGTCTGAGGCATGGCATCATGGATGCTTTGGATGCATGGCCACCATCGAAAACCTTGGCCACCCTCAATGCCATCGAGCATTCTCGATGCTGGGTAAGGACCATCGAGGGCCATGGATTGATGGCCTTGGGCGCCATAGAGTTCCGTGGATGTCCTCAAGACATCGAGTGCCATGGCCATCATCGATACCATTTGAAGCTATGGCCACCCTCAACACTGGCATCATCACGCAATGGAGTGCCATGAAAACCTTCAAGCGCCTGGGTGTAGCGGGTGGACCTCATATACCTTCAGCGATGTAAGGCACCATAGAGGCCATGGTGCCATAAAAGCCCTCGATGCCGAATGCCATGGAGGCCATGGAGGGCATCCTTGGCAATCAGGTACGTGCATCCAGGGTTTCCCAAGGGTGTCGTGCGCTACAAGTACGTTCAAGCACTATTAGACGAGGTGGCATCTTAAGTGAAATTGGCCGTGATAAGAGCCATTGCGGGGTTCAGCTGAGCGCCATGCATGCCATCAATGCCGCTGACTGTCATAGGCATGGTGCATCATTGATGTCATAAGAGCAGTCAAATGCCATGGACACACATGCTGTCGATTGGGGGCACAGTTGAGCACCATGGGCCAACATTATCGAACACCAAGGGTGACATTGCATACCATGTTCGCAGTCAATGCTGCCATGTACCCTTGATGCCGCCTTTGAGCACCAAGGATGCTCTTGAGATCCGGGGGAACTGTCGAGGCTTTTGTCCACCATGGATGATGTCGAGACTGTTGATGGGCCCCTGAAGCAATCAAACGCATGATATATGTGATATAAAGTGCATTAGAGACTAGAGATGTGGATCGGAACTGAAATCGGATCCAATTCTGGTTCCGATTCACATCTCTATTAGAGACTACTGTGGGCTTGATGTATCACCCAGTATACTTGCCAAGCAGCTCTACCTAACTTCTTGCACCAGTCATTCTTTCCACTGGGGACTAGATCTAAAGTAGTTCCGTCTCTAATCAGTTCTGTGACCAGCTGCTCCATGAAACAGTCATTTCTGGCATCTAGAAACTTAACCTCTCTAGCAATTCCTGATGAGACATTGACCCAATCAATACTGAGATAATCTAGTCTCCATTATTATTGAGTTTCCAAATTTGCCTTTCTAAGTTCAGCTAGCATTTCAAAGTCTGTTTGTTCAGTTTGGTTGGGTGGATGGTGCTGTACACTCACTGCTATACTTTTACCTCTCGTTTATGGAATTTCGATTCATAAGGATTCACAATGCATTTTGTTTCTTGTAGGACTTTTTTTCTGTTCACTCTATGCCATCCTTTGCATGTAGTACCACTCCTCCACCAATTTTATCTGCGCTGTTATGTCGATAAAATTTATAGCCTGAAGTCAGTGTCCCATTGGCTATCCTTCTTCTACAATGTCTCTGAATTGTCTATTATATCTGTATTCTCATTTAATGCCATATATTCTAACTCACCAATATTATTTTTCAGACTTCTGGAATTCAAATACAGATATTTTAAAACATTTTTTATTTGTGGATTTAATTGTATTTGTATCCACAACCTGCTTATTAGCAGATGATATTGTCATTTTGGAGTCATTCATATCTGTGTGCTCTTTATTTAAATCTATCTGAGGTACTTCAGCCTTTACTACAGCTTCTCTATTGGGATATTATAACTTCCTTGTTTTGTCAGTATTCTTGGAAGATACCTCCCTCTGAACCATGCACTTCTCAGCAACTATTGGCTTTCCCCATAGTCTAGTTTAAAAATTGCTCTGTTCCTTTTTTAAATGTTAGCACCAGCAGCTGTGTTTCATCCTGGATAAGGTGGAGCTCATGTTAGCACTGTTTAGTATATTGGTCCCTAAACTCGAATTGGATATTCAACCATTGTCTGGTAGACTAACAGGTCTAATTTAGGCTTGGATTTATCAAAATGCGGTAAATATCACATGTGATGGGAAAAGGGGTGTGTTTTATGGTAATAGGCAGTTTACTGCAATAATACCTAAGGGGCAGATTTTAAAAAAGTACATGCGACTCTACCTGGGTAACATCAAGCTAGGTTGAGAGAACATTTGGGTGAGTTTCCTCACTCTAAGTTTCCTCACTCTAAGGGTCATCAAATCTTCACAAGAGAGCACTGTTCTGTTCGTACGTCTCACATTGAATGTCAAAGTGGCCCCTAACCCCTACACTAATACCTAAACCTCACCTCGAGTTACTAGGTGGGCCTCCTATAGAGATATAAATACCTATCTAGGGTGATAGCATTATGGCTAGTCTCTCTCTCTGTCTCTCTCTCTCTCTCTCTCTCTCTCCTTCTCTCCTTCAAACTACCAAAACCATCACAATGGGTGATACAGCTTAGCACTCCTGAAAAAGTTGTAGTTAAAGCCATGCAATAAGGCTTTGCAAAATGGTAAGTCTAACCCCTCCTCTTTTTTGGATTGCACGATACGATATGGTGCTATCGCATGCGTTAAAGGCGTGTTAAGGGTGCTTTTCGCATGCGATAAGCCCTTAATGCATGCAAAAACGCCTTAGCGCATTTTGATAAATGAGGGGATTAGCTAGCTAACTTACCCCTGGACTCATCATTCTGCTGTAAATACAGTGGAAATACAGTGGGCAGGGGGCGATAGTGAGCAGGCGGCCACATTGCGTCAGTGTGTTTTCGTCCATCACAGTTGCGGCCGTGCTGCACACTATCACCCCCATAGTGCCAATGAAATAGCTGTAGCTATTTCCGGCGCTAATGTGGGTGCTAATGTGTGATACATTATCGCCTGCAGTGCTACAGGACCCAAAGTTTCCTAAACCCTGCCCAAACCCCTCCCTTTTCTCTAATTTACATTTTTGATTCGCAAAGCGGTAGTTATCGAGATTTGAAGAATGATCCCCTTAGCCGGATAAGGCTGAATATGGACAGTTTATTTATTTATTTATTTATTTATTTATTTATTTATTTAACAGTTTTATATACCGACCTTCATAGTAAATAACCATATCGGATCAGTTTACAATTAACAAGAATAAAAAACTGGGGTAACTATTCAAGTAAACGAAAGATAAACAGTAAGTAGGAATGAGTCAAAAGTTACAATCAACAGGGAAGAGAACTTGGAAGCTTGCAACAAGCTGGAAAGAAGATAAGGCAGGAAATAAATATGAAGTGATGCCATAGGACGTACGGGTTAAAGCTTAATGGTGCTTTAACCTGGGAGAGTCAGAGTCCATTCGTGAGTATAATCATCATAACGGGTAAGCGTGAAGGACAACTAGTGATTGTCTGGTGGGTCGGTGAAGGCTTGGTGAAAGAGCCAGGTTTTAAGTCTTTTTCTAAAAGTTAACAGGCAAGGCTCCACTCTGAGACTTGAAGGGATGCTATTCCAGATAGATGGGCCAGCTATGGAAAAAGCTCTGTCTTTGGTCATCGAGAGGCGTGAAGCTTTAGTAGGGGGAAATTTCAGGGTGCCTTTGAGAGTATCTCTAGTTGGTCTGTTAGAGGAGTGGAGTTTGAATGGGATTTCCAGGTCGAGTTGAAGATGATGATGGATAGTTTTATGAATTACGGTGATTGATTTGTATAGAATTCTGAAATTAACTGGTAACCAGTGTAGGTTCCTGAGGATGGGAGAGATGTGTTCGCTGCGGCTGGTACTGGTCAGCAATCTCGCAGCCGCATTTTGTAACATCTGCAGTGGTTTGGTAGTGGATTTGGGAAGGCCTAGGAAAAGGGCACTGCAGTAGTCTATTTTGGCGAACAGTAGCGCTTGGAGGATTGTCCTGAAGTCGTGGAAGAATAAGAGTGGTTTAAGTCGTTTTAGAATCTGTAATCTGAAGAAACAGTCTTTGGAGGTTGTGTTGACCATTTTCTTAAGGTTTAGACGATTGTCTAGTATTACCCCAAGGTCTCTAACCTGCTTGCAAGTAATGTGAGAGATGTGTGGAGATGGTGGGGAGATATTGATTTCGTTTGAGGATATGTGGAGCAGCTCTGTCTTGGAGGCATTAAGAACCAGGTTTAAACTGTTGAGTAGATTAGTGATGGATAGAAGGCAGTTGTTCCAATGGGTGAGCGCTTTTGAGATTGATTCTGTTATCGGTATTAGAATCTGCACGTCATCTGCGTACAGATAGTGAATTAGGTTGAGGTCTGTTAACAATTGGCAGAGGGGGAGGAGGTAAATATTAAAGAGGGTAGGAGATAAGGAGGAACCCTGAGGTACGCCAAGAGTTGATTTAGTTAGGGGTGACTCTTTATTGTTGATTTTGACTTTGAAAGTCCTATTGCTGAGGAAGGACTTGAACCAGTTGTGGGCAGATACGGAGATGCCGATGTCTGTTTGGCGATCCAGCAGGATGGTATGGTTGACGGTGTCAAATGCCGCCGAGATGTCTAACAGGACCAACAGAAAGGAGTGTCCTTTGTCCAACCCCATGATAATATGGTCAGTAAGTGAAATGAGAAGGGTTTCCATGTTGCGTGATTTACGGAACCCATATTGCGATGGGAATAGGATCTTGTGGTCTTCAAGATATTCAGAAAGCTGGGTGTTTACCAGTTTCTCCGTTAGTTTGGCAACAAATGGGAGGTTAGAGATGGGTCTGAAATTAGCTGGTACATTAGGATCTAAGTTGTGTTTCTTGAGGAGGGGCTTGAGTGAGGCGGTTTTTAGACTGTCTGGGTAGCCGCGTTAGAAGGCTGTTTATGATGCCGGTCAGAGGTCCTGAGATCACATTTGGGATGAGAAGCAGGAGTCTCGATGGGATGTTATCAGCCGGATGGCTTGATGGTTTCTGCCTTTTTAAAAGGGATTCAATCTCTTTAGTGGAGATTGACTCGAAACTGTCAAATTTGGGTCTAGTAAGAGACTGGAGATTCTCACCTGGCTTGGGAGGTGTAGTATTTGAAGGCAGGAGGGCGAGTGTATTTAAGATCTTCTGTTGGAAGAATGTAGCGAGCTCATTAGCCTTGGAAAGAGCTTGTTCGTCTGGAATAGGTGGGGGGGTAGATTTGGTGATTTGTGTCACGTAGGCGAATAGGGCCTGGGCATCATATTGGAAATGGTGTATTTTGTTTGCATAGTATTCCTTTTTTTTCTGTAGAATGGCGGTCCTGTAGTGATGTAAGAATCCCTTGTATGTAGAAAGGGTAGAAGTGTTAGGGGTTTTTCGCCATCTGTTTTCCTTATGGCGTAAGGTCTGTTTCATTTGTTTAAGTTCAGCGCTGAACCAGGGTTGATTTCCCTTTTTTGTTGGGTTGATTGATTTGGAGACTAAAGGGCACCATTTGTTTGCGACCGCTTCTGTAATCTTTTGCCAGGAGGATAGGGCTGAGTCGGGGTTAGCTAGGTCTAAGTTAGAAAGTTCTTTGGAGAGCTGATCGCTGAGAGTATCCGATGGACTTGCTTTCCTAAATTGAATGGTGGAAAGGAGTGGGGCGGTGTGTGTCTGTTTGTGTGTGGAGAAGGAAGATTCTATCAGGAAATGATCTGACCAAGGGATCGGGGTACAAGAAGGTTCTATAGTGCATGTGAAATTGGAGTTGATGAATATTTGATCCAAAGTGTGTCCAGCTTTATGTGTGGGGCTGTTGATGGTCTGAGTAAATCCCATAGCGCTGAGGGTGGTGAGGAGGGCTTCACAGTTTGCAGAAAGAAGTGTTGCGTTTGTATGGAGGTTGAAATCCCCCATGATCATTGTTGGAAGGTCTGAGTTAATATGTTTCACGATGGATTCTATGAGGGGTGACGGGTCCATTTCTAGAACTCCCGGGGGAGCGTAGACTAAGAGTATTTGTAGATGTTTTGACTTGACTAGACCCATTTCCAATTTGGACTTTGTCTTGATTGAGAGTGCGGTCAGTCTGAGTTCTTTCTTGGAGGCTAGGAGGAGTCCACCTCCTCAGTTATCAGGCTAAGCTAGTTGGACAAGTAGCCATGCCTCAGAACACCGCCCTACCACCCACCAATTAGCCAGATAACTGTTTAGCAGACAGTTTTAAAAACTTTCATATCCCTATTAAAAACATGGCTGTTTAAGCAGGCTTTTTATTAAGCTATGGCACTATTGTAAGCATCTCCTGATTTGGCTACTGTTTGTCTATGTTCAAGTATGTTTGCTGATATGTTCAAGTATGTTTGCTGATATATATATATATATATATATATATATATATGTAATGTATAATTATTATTTTATATACGTTTTATGCTGTACATCGTCTAGATTTTTTTTTATAGGAAATTAACATTTAAATAAAAGACAAAAAGATAAAGGTAGCTGGATAAATAGTTATCTGGATAAGGGGTGGCTGCTGAATGCAGCTGAATATTCAAATTTCACTTAGCTGGCAATGTAGCGCTGAATATAGACTTCTTAACGAATATTTTTCTTGAAAGATTTTGTTGGATTTATGGAAAATTCTTTCACAGGGCATACATGCATATCATCCAAACATCCATCATTGCTATGCATCGAAAACAAATATTGACAAAATTACAAAAAATATATTTTTCAACCATCCAACATAATCACATGACATACCCCAAACCCCCTCCCTATGCAGGGTATACAAGTATCATAATTTAGAAAAATTTTTGATCCTACTAGGGAGTCAGGCAGTAAGTGAGTTTAGAAACGGAAAAACTGTTGCCGGCGTTTAATGGTCCTGACTCCCTAGTATTTTTGCCATTATTGACAGGTTGGGTGTTTGATTTCGGCACAGCTCCAACACAGGTGACCCTGTGGCTAGCCATTTCAGCATAATACATTTCTTAACCATGTAGCAAGCTTTCTGCACAAGTAGTAACAAGTATTTATCAGACACATCGTAATCATCCAGGACGTCAAGCAAGCCTACTGCAGCGCTTAGAGACACCGCGTCTTCCGCCCGAGTTGAAATATGAGAAAAGACCTGCTCCCAGAACTGTTGTGTCACCGTACAGGTGGTTGGATTTCTTTCATCTGTGTCTCAGTGTGTTCTTGAAATGTTGTTATAATTTCTTATAAACTACAAGAAAAGAAAATTCACTTTTCATTCCTGGGACCACTTTAGTCGTCTTAAAGCTTCTCGAACGAAAGGTCTCTTGGGAACAATACACTGCTCTTTGGAAATCTGGTATTTAGAAGTTAATTGTGTGAGCTATGCTCTCACTAATTTATAGACATGGATGTGATGTGACCTTTTTCTTCTTTTCCCAGTTGTTCCATGGCTAAGGACAGAATAAATAACATTTTCTGGAACCTGTCATTTAAAGCAGCTGTCACATAAAAGCCAGAGGGACATAAGTAACTCAGAGGGTTGGCAGAGGGTTCCAAATCTTTAACCTCTAGATTGCCTGCACACACTTGACTTAGGTTGGTAACTAACAAAAGCATTATTCTCTGAAATTTGCTGGTCTCGGTCCATCTTTAGTGGACAAATGTTGACATCTCTATAAAATCATCAATTAATTGGCACTAATTGGCACGCTTATTGGCAGCTTCATTGGAGCAGCAAAGTATTGAATGAAGATGGATTAATTTTAATTTAATTTATTCATTTATAAATTGCCTTTATAAATCAAATGATCCATTCAAAGTGGTAAACATAGAGCAGTGGTTCTCAACCTAGTCCTTGGGACACACCTAGCCAGTCAGGTTTTCAGGATACCCACAGTGAATATGCCTGAAAATAGATTTGCATACTGTGAAGGCAGTGCATACAAATCTATCTCATGCATATTCATTGTGGATATCCTGAAAACCTGACTGGCAGGGTGTGCCCCAGGGGCGGGGCTGAGAGCCACTGCTCTACCTAACCAATGCCAGAGCGAAGGTGGGATTGATCTGCTGTGTCCCTGAAGGACTCGTCTGTATACCTCTCTGTCTGTCTCAGTTCCTGGTGTCCTTGCTTCTCCAATTGGGGTGGCTCAGAGGCTGCCAGAGTGGAGATGGAACCGTTGTACTATGTCCTTGAAGGTCTCCTCTGTATACTTCTCTGCACCAACTCATCTGGGTCAGCCACTCTAGCTTACAGAGGCTGTACTTGTGTAAGTACTAAGAGCTTTTTGCACCAAAAATTGTGGGGTGGGGAGTGCAGGAGGTAGGAATACATGATGAAGTCATTTTATCCCTGCTGATGGAGTCCCTGTATTAATAAGCGAGGCACTCCTCTCCCTTTTCCCGCCTTCATACTTCCAGATGTCTTCTCTTTGTACAGACAGACCTTTAAGAAGTGTCTCTGACGACCTCAGTAGACTTTCACTCTTAAATAATGTTGGTGTCAGAGCTCCACATATCACTGATGATGATCTGAGGGCACTGGCGGGTTATCTCTTCTCCTGACCATCGCGCTATATTCTTGTTTATGAAAAGTTTATTTTCATGGAGGCTGAGAGCCTCTTGTATTTATGAAAGTGGTGTTCGACCCTGCCATAAGTCTGTAACTCTTATCCATATCCAGTATTGTGTTCACTTATGTTTTGAATTTTATTTGCTAATATTTAGCTCATGTCTTTTTCACTGCTAGCTCAAGGTGAGTTACATTCAGGTACTGTGAGTATTTCCTTGTCACCAGAGGGCTTGTAATCTAAGGGAAAAATACCACGGGAGTCACAAAGCTGCGGTAAATGATCCTTCATCTTTGTGACTCTTACATTATTTTTTCCCCATGGTCAAATACCATGAGGAAAAATATCAGGGCAGTTAAAGGCCTCCTTATAATGTGAATGGTGGTCCCAGGAATGTGGTGACCCTGAGTAAGCCACCCTTCTCCCCCAAAATACTCAAATGCCCCGGGGGGGGTCTGCACAGACCCCCTGACATGTCCCTCTCCCTTGTCGCCCCTGGAGGCAGCCAGAGTGACAAAATAATTTTTAAAAAGATATATACAATTTGACAGCAGACCCCACTGCCCATCCCCCAAGCCCTCCCCTTAATAAAAGTAAGGATCCTGTAGGCTGGGACCCCCGTCCTAGCCCACCACCTGAATCCACCCCTTATTCAACAATAATCTCCCTGGTGGTCTGGGCCCGACCAACCCTTTCTCACCAAAATTAAAATCCGGAACTCAGAGGCCAGGATCCTCATCTTAGCCCAACTTCCGGATCCCTGCAAGTCACCAGATTTTGTCCCGGTGGTCCAGCCGGCGCCGAGAGCATCCTGTAGGCTCTGGGCCCAGCAGCCGCCATCTTGATAAATAGTGGCTGCTGGGCCTGGAGCGTAGAGGGTGCTCTGAGCCCCCAAGGGACCACCAGGGGTTGAGTAAGGGTGGGGGTCTAGGGGTGGGTTTCAGGCCTCTGGGACCCTGACCTTTGTGATGAACGGGAGGGGTTGGGTATGGGGTTGGGGCCTGCTACTGCATTGTAAACTTTAAAAAAATATATATATACGGTATATTTTGTCGCTGTGGCTGCTTCCAGAGGCAGTGGGGGTGGGGGGTGGAACAGGGGGTCCGTGCAGATCCCAGGGTATTTGAGTACTTTTGGGGCTGGGGCATAATCTGAGTCATCGGTCCCTTTAAAACAGGGCCCTGGGAGCTTGGGAATGTGTATTAATGCCACCAAGCTCCTGGGGGACGTTAGATACAATTCTTGAGTTGTAGCTAATTTCACTTCAAATAATGTTGCTTGCAAATTTAATTTACATTGTTTAGGGTAGGGGAGGCCAACTCCAGTCCTTGAGAGCCACAAATAGGTCAGGTTTTCAGGTTATCCACAGTGAAAATGCATGAGAGAGATTTGCATGCACTGCCTCCACTGTTTGCAAATCTATCTCATGCTTATTCATTGCGGCTTTCCTGAAAACCAGGCCTGTTTTTAGCTCTCGGACTGGAGTGGGCCACCCCTGGTTTAGGGTACTAATGTACTCATTAGCATGTGTTTGCATGCTGATGAAATTTAAATATGTGCAGTGCCAGGGCTTTCAGAATGTGAGGTGTTTGAAATACCTCGCGTTATCCCATTTACTGCACAAAAAACCTAGTATTTTTCACGCAGTGAATGGCCTAACACAGCTGTGACTGAGCCCTTTGTTTGCATGCGAGGTAATGGAGGGTGAATTTGGGCTTTCCTGGTTCTCAGGCTGCTGCTGTAACCGCTAAGCTTCTCCTCCAACTTGGATACCTATTTGGAGGGAAGGAAGTTTTCTTGGCCTAACAGTTTCTGTCCCTGTTGCAGCTTTGCCTGCACCGGTGCACTCGGTGTCTTGACATTTGATTGCATTACATATCACCCCCTATGCCATGGAGTTTGCTGCCTTTGATCTTGATTCTTAACTCTTGAATTTTCTCAAAAGCTCCTCTCATAGGCAGTGCTAGTTCTCACACACCTCTTTCTCCTCTGTCCTTTTGACTGGAGAAATCACTAATTGAGCTTTGAGTAGTTTATACGTTTGGTTTTATTTTTATGATCCATTTATCAGCCTCCCTATTCTGTTTGAGTGGGGAGGTTTATTGCCCTAATTATAATCATTAGTGGACTTTATGACTTATTTTTTTTTTCTTACAGTTTCATAGTCTGTCAGGTCCCATGAATCAATGGCTTTTCTTTTCTGTGGTGCTGTCCATATAACCTCTGTGTCTGAAAGGCTGTAGGCTCCAACTCATTTGTAGAAGCTGAGAAAAGCAATGCAGTGTTCATGCAAAACGGCTGCTGTATGAAATAATTTACATGCTTCTCTTAAATGGATTTGAACAATGAGAGAAAATGTCCTGTGCAATAAAAAAAAATAAATGTAATTTTATAGAAATTTATTGGTACAAATCCATAAATTCTGATTTTATTGATTCAGCTTTATTGAGCAATTGGTGCCTGTGTCCATAAATCAGACCCTCTGTCTCTTATCCCATGTACAACAAGCCCTGGTGGAGGTAATTCATACAGTAGGATTCTGTTTTCTTGAATTTATTTACCCCTTTATCAGAGTATTTCTGCTTTCAGATTTTTCTTAAAGATCTTTTAGAAAACTCTATCAATCTCTTTTTATGTGACTGTTGTTGTTTTTTTTTCCCCATCAAGTTCTTCTAACCCAGTTTCAAGCTTTTCAACACTTTTTCCTCTTGTTTACTTTTTCTATCAGGTGAAGGGGAAAGCACGCTGCATCCTATTTCTAAAACATTTTCTTTCAGATTCCCAAACCATTTGCTGTGCTTTATATTACATGGGAATGTTTGCTGCTGCTGTTTCATTGGCCTTGAGCAGTTTCCTTCCTGGGGTGTCTCAGTCACTTGGTTGCCAAGCTGTTTTCTGCTTGGGTGATGAGACCACTTGGCACGCTGTTCTGGCCCTTGCAGTTTGCACCCAAGCTTGGTGCTAGTATCACTAAAGTATAGGCATAAGAAATGGGTTTACTGGTTTTTGCACCTTTGCAACCACTGCAGCTTGAGAAATGACTGGTTTGAGTTTCTCTAGCTTTTTTTTTCTAACACATATTGAGAACTTAAGCAGACAAAGATCCTGGAGGTGTAATAAAGGCCTAGCGTTAAAATATCTTTTACTGGGTCTGTGTCAGTGCCCTTGGATGTCGCATCACGTACTGGTTATGGCTGATTTATCCTGCTGTCTATGGAGAACACTGTTTATAAGACAACAAGCTTGCTTTCTCTTCTTACCTCTCCCATCACACTTTTATTGTATCCTCTGACTCTGGATGATCATTGCTAGGACTTTGGGGCTCTTTGTTTTTCCTTCTTTGCTTTTTCCCTTGGTAATAGGATCTTCTCTCATGGCTTTCAGCATCATTTTTATGCTGATGAGACATTTTCCGTTGATAAGCAGGGCTGAATTAGCCACTACATGCGGGTGATGTTATCTGGCAGCACTGAACAAAACTCTCTATTTTGTGTCTATGAGAAAAACCCTTCGTAAATCAGTAGTAGAGTTTTTGTTCTAGGGAGCATGTGCAGAAACTCCTACCCTGGCATTACCTCATGAGCCCCTCAGCCCTTTTTTTCATCTGAGCACCAGCACGGACGTGAACCTGTTTCTTTTTCTGTTTTTTCTCTGAAAATCTATAAACTTTTTTCTTTAAAGTTGCCTCACTGCCTCAGCAGCCCCCAAATAGCACTTTTCAGTGTTAACAAAAACAAAAAAAAAGAGGAAAATAACGAACTTTTCATCCTCACCAATTCTGGTATACAGAAATCAACAGTGAGAGCGGGTTTAAGGGCTATATTTGTGAGAGACAAATGTCCATCAGCGATAGACTTGAACTGTGCTACCGCAATCTGTGGCCAGAACACGACCAGGCCAACTTTATCATGTGGATGGATGACCCTGCATACCCAAAGATTGAGGGCCTGGAAAGTGGAGGATCTTTGGAAGTCTCTCAGAAGCCACAGTTGGTCCTCCTCCTGAAGTGCAGTCGCATCTGCCTTCCTGGGAATTGAACTGAGCAGGAGCTCCTCAAAGGTATTTCCCCGATTGGCAGAACAGGCTGAATCCTTGGGTCTGAGCAAGCATCATGTGGTACAGTTTGTCACGGGGTCATTCCGCGAATGGCAGCACTCACCCTTCGAAGTCAATGGCCTTTAAAGAAGCAGGAATGCTGCCATGACGCTGATGGCAACACTGAACCCTGGGTTCTTCTAGGTGTGCACGCGCAACACGGCACCTTATAAAGTCCTTGAGGCGGGAAACATAGCTTCCGGGACACAATGATCTCATGTGGCTGGGTATAAAAGACCCATCTGTACTCCATAGGATTGCCTCAGCAACAGGTCTCCCTGTTCTATAGCAGTGCATGTTGCTCCTGGCTTGGTTCCTGGTCCTACCTTGTCCAGCCTGCCTTGCTTAGCCTGTTCTGCCTTACCAAGTCTACCCTTCCTTGCCCAGCCTGCCCTGTCTTCATCCCGGTCCTTTTCCAGTCTCTTCGCCATAGACCTCTGCCTTGGACCCGAATCTCTCTCTTGCCTGCCACCTGCCTCTTCACCTCAGCTACAAACTCTGTCTATGTCCTGCTTGCTGCCTGCCTGGACCTCCTACTAGCTCCTGGTTCTTGTCTCGTAGCCTGCCCAGACCCTGGCCTCGTCCTAGACTCTCTGACTATATGCCCTGTGGGACTCTTGCTTAAGTCCTGCTGGTCCCTGGAGCCCAAAGTCTTAACCTGCAGGGAATGGGGCTGGTATAGGTGAAGTCCCAGTCTGGTCCTGGCCCAGGGCGCATTCACCTGCTGCTGGCATGACCTAATAGGTTTGTCTACTAGGCTGCGAAAACCACGCTGCAGCACAAGAGTCCAATATCCTTACACATGTGTCAAACAAGGAGAGATACTACTCTGAGGAACAACTGGAGTAGCTAGGGCACAAAAAGCACTGAATCATGAGCACATCAGGCACATCAGCACTATTGACACATGGCACATCAGCACCGTCGACATTGTCAATGCACAAGGCACTTGTGCCGTTGACACACAAGGCCTTGGCACTGTTAATACAATAGCCAACTACACTGTCAATGTAAAAGTCAATGGCACCATTGAAGCACAAGACACTGGCGCCATTGACACACAAATCCTTGATGCACTTGAGGTCAGAGAGCCTTGGAAAGTGAAATGCATTGGTCTTCAATATGTTTTACTATCAGGACAGATTGCTACATTATTAATGATTAGCGCTGTAGTGTATGCAGGCCACACAGAATTTGACAGGGACAGAAGGGGATATAATACTCATATGCCAAAGTACCAGAGACCTTATACCAACAAAGTTAATAGAATAAGGACTACAACTGGAGACTCCACATCCCATTTGTTCTCTGGTACCTCTCACATCCAATTGGCCTCCAGTTCAAATTTCCAGAGCCCAAATGATGAACTTCAGGGCGTGTCCCTGGTGGCAGAAGGGTGAGTGCTGCTGGTCACAAGTGGCTCCCGCGACCGGCAAATGTAACACAACTGCTGCACTTGCTAGCACACCTAGTGAATTTTGAGAAATCAACTCTAATTATCTCCTAAAATCAAATTAATTGGATCGTGGATAGATTCTCTACAGGAGAGAGTTTTCCTCCCATCAGATTGGGTGAATACTCTCAGATCTCTTGTGTACAAAATGTTGACTCTGGATTAATCAATGACCAGAGAAGTTCTGGGCCGCATGGCATTAAACATAAGAACATAAGAAAATGCCATACTGGGTCAGACCAAGGGTCCATCAAGCCCAGCATCCTGTTTCCAACAGTGGCCAATCCAGGCCATAAGAACCTGGCAAGTACCCAAAAACTAAGTCTATTCCATGTAACCATTGCTAATGGCAGTGGCTATTCTCTAAGTGAACTTAATAGCAGGTAATGGACTTCTCCTCCAAGAACTTATCCAATCCTTTTTTAAACACAGCTACACTAACTGCACTAACTACATTCTCTGGCAACAAATTCCAGAGTTTAATTGTGCATTGAGTAAAAAAGAACTTTCTCCGATTAGTTTTAAATGTGCCCCAGGCTAACTTCATGGAGTGCCCCCTAGTCTTTCTACTATCCGAAAGAGTAAATAACCAATTCACATCTACCCGTTCTAGACCTCTCATGATTTTGAATACCTCTATCATATCCCCCCTCAGTCGTCTCTTCTCCAAGCTGAAAAGTCCTAACCTCTTTAGTCTTTCCTCATAGGGGAGTTGTTCCATTCCCCTTATCATTTTGGTAGCCCTTCTCTGTACCTTCTCCATCGCAATTATGTCTTTTTTGAGATGCAGTGACCAGAATTGTACACAGTATTCAAGGTGCGGTCTCACCATGGAGCGATACAGAGGCATTATGACATTTTCCATTTTATTCACCATTCCTTTTCTAATAATTCCCAACATTCTGTTTGCTTTTTTGACTGCCGCAGCACACTGTACCGACGATTTCAATGTGTTATCCACTATGACACCTAGATCTCTTTCTTGGGTTGTAGCACCTAATATGGAACCCAACATTGTGTAATTATAGCATGGGTTATTTTTCCCTATATGCATCACCTTGCACTTATCCACATTAAATTTCATCTGCCATTTGGATGCCCAATTTTCCAGTCTCACAAGGTCTTCCTGCAATTTATCACAATCTGCTTGTGATTTAACTACTCTGAACAATTTTGTGTCATCTGCAAATTTGATTTCTCACTCGTCGTATTTCTTTCCAGATCATTTATAAATATATTGAACAATAAGGGTCCCAATACAGATCCCTGAGGCACTCCACTGTCCACTCCCTTCCACTGAGAAAATTGCCCATTTAATCCTACTCTCTGTTTCCTGTCTTTTAGCCAGTTTGCAATCCACGAAAGGACATCGCCACCTATCCCATGACTTTTTACTTTTCCTAGAAGCCTCTCATGAGGAACTTTGTCAAACGCCTTCTGAAAATCCAAGTATACTACATCTACCGGTTCACCTTTATCCACATGTTTATTAACTCCTTCAAAAAAGTGAAGCAGATTTGTGAGGCAAGACTTGCCCTGGGTAAAGCCATGCTGACTTTGTTCCATTAAACCATGTCTTTCTATATGTTCTGTGATTTTGATGTTTAGAACACTTTCCACTATTTTTCCTGGCACTGAAGTCAGGCTAACCGGTCTGTAGTTTCCCGGATCGCCCCTGGAGCCCTTTTTAAATATTGGGGTTACATTTGCTATCCTCCAGTCTTCAGGTACAATGGATAATTTTAATGATAAGTTACAAATTTTTACTAATAGGTCTGAAATTTCATTTTTTAGTTCCTTCAGAACTCTGGGGTGTATACCATCCGGTCCAGGTGATTTACTACTCTTCAGTTTGTCAATCAGGCCTACCACATCTTCTAGGTTCACCGTGATTTGATTCTATCCATCTGAATTATTCCCCATGAAAACCTTCTCCATTATGGGTACCTCCCCAACATCCTCTTCAGTAAACACCGAAGCAAAGAAATCATTTAATCTTTCCGTGATGGCCTTATCTTCTCTAAGTGCCCCTTTAACCCCTCGATCATCTAATGGTCCAACTGACTCCCTCACAGGCTTTCTGCTTCGGATATATTTAAAAAAGTTTTTACTGTGAGTTTTTGCCTCTACAGCCAACTTCTTTTCAAATTCTCTCTTAGCCTGTCTTACATTTAACTTGCCAATGTTTATGCTTTATCCTATTTTCTTCTGTTGGAACCTTCTTCCAAGTTTTGAATGAAGATATTTTGGCTAAAATAGCTTCTTTCACCTCCCCTTTTAACCATGCCGGTAATTGTTTTGCCTTCTTTCCACCTTTCTTAATGTGTGGAATACATCTGGACTGTGTGGGGTCTCCATGCTCAGTTTTTCCCAGTGAACACAGATCAGTTCACGATGCTTCTCTGCTCAGCTAGAATATAGATCTCATGTATGCTTTTCCACCAATTCCCATGATAGCCAGAAGGGTGCTTCTAGAAATGGCATTGACGATTTTATGTAGTTTCACTAGCCCGCCTTCACAGTGGGGTCTCCATGCTCTGTGGGACCAGCTCACTCTACCCTTGACAGCCAGAGTGACAGTTTCACAGCAAATAAAACAAGATCTACATTGGTGACTAGATCCCTGTATCCTTCAGGAGGGATCTGTACTCTTGTCTGTTTTGTCACCAAGTCTTGTTGGCAACAGATGCCTCCACAAAACGTTGGTAGGCCCACACGGACCCTTTCAGACTCAAGGATCATGGTTATTTATAGAAGGACAGTTTTCAAATTAACCTCCTAGAATTGAGAGCAATCAAATATGTTCTAACATTCATTCATTTTCTCCAGGGGAAATGCATTCTCATTTAAACGACAAAGTAGCCATATTCTGTATGAACAAGCGAGGAAGCACATGCTCATGGATTCTTTGCCATGAAACAATAAAGATATGGGAATAAGCATGGAAACATCAAGCTGTCTTGCAAGTAACCTATCTTCCAGCGATCTCCAACATGTTAGCAGATCAACTCATTAGAGTTTTTTGACCACACAAATGGTCTCTATGGCAATCAACAGATAGACTTTTCAATATATGGGTACTTCGTCAATCGACCTGTTTGTATAAGAGCAAAACAGACTACTAGAAACGTTTTGCTCAGTTTTTCCCAGTGAACACAGATCAGTTCACGATGCTTCTCTGCTCAGCTAGAATATAGATCTCATGTATGCTTTTCCATCAATTCCCATGATAGCCAGAAGGGTGCAAAAAATGCTCAAGGACTGGGCCCATCTGATCCTCATTGCCCCAGCATGGCCCAGATGGGTTTGGTTCACGTTTCTAGTACAGCTGTCCAGCATTCCTCCAATTCCTCTTGGGTCAGATCAATCCTTATTAACTCAAGAAAAAGGAAGCCTATTTCATTCAAACCTTCCCTCCCTCAGCCTGACAGTTTGGATACTGAGTGCTCAATAATAGCTGAATTGTCTTTAATCAAGGAAGTTGAGGATATATTAGTGTGCTAGAAAACCATCAACTAGAAGGGCTTATGGTTACAAATGGAGCAGGTTTTCCACATGGTGTCAACACAGTACCTTGGATCCATTTGCATGTGAACCTAAAGAATGACTGAATTATTTGCTCATTGTTCCTGATTCAAGTCTTGGTACCTCATCAGTGAGAGTACATCTCAGTGCCATAGCAGCTTACCATGCTCAAATCAAGGGCAAACCTATCTCAACTCATCCTTTAGTATCAAAATTAATGAAACGCTTATGGCATACTGGGGATCCTTCCAGTCGTAAAAACACCTATTCCCAACAATTTCATTGTGATTCTGGAATAACTGATGAAGCTGCCATATGAACCATTGGAGTTGATTTCTGTTGTTTCTAATGTGGAAAGTAATATTCCTGGTAGCAATAAAATCAGCTAGAAGAGTCTGCAAACTTCAGGCTTTTAGTTCATTATCCACCTAATTCATAGTTCTTCCACATTAGGGTGTTTTCTGCACCTACCCAAAGTTTCTACCAAAGTTGGTATCAGCTTTTCATATTAATAAAGCTATTGTGTTACCTACGTTCTTCACAAAGCCACACACACATGTAGGTGAGAGACGCTTCATATCTTTACTGTAAAAAGGGCCTTAGCTTGCTACACAAGAAGAATTCTGCCTCATCAAGCTTCTCAATTTTGCATAAAGTTTCACTTCTTTGACTGTTACTTTTTTAAATTGAAATACCATTCATATTGTTTGTTTTTAATCTCTGTACAAATAAAAATGCATCAAATACAAAAATCAATTTATTAAAACATAATAAGTTACAAACTCTGAACTGTGAAATGTCATTCTTCTGTTGAAGTAGTGCAATCATCCTTTTTATATTTTCTTGAGAAAGCCCTTGTCTTTCGCAGTATATATGAGCTTTATGTATGCTGAAAATGCCTTCAGTATCAGCAGTTTGTCATGCTAATTACACAGAAAGTTATTTGCACACAAATTGGACACATGGTAACAGATACAGAAAGGGACTGAAATAGTACAAGTTGAAACTTGTGAGCAGTAGGCAGTCTTCAATTCAAGGCTTGTATGACTTGAAATTAATGCTATCTCTGCCAGCTGCATAACCTTTGTATAAAGATTACATTTTTCTATAGGGACATCAGTTCATCCAGGAATTATATCAAAATCATCTTTGGTTTGATAAGGATTTAAGTGATTTTAAGAAGAAGGTTCCCTGCAGGCAGGCTGCTAGGGGAGGTACTGGAGCAGGAGCAGAGAGAGCGGGAGCCAAAACTGAAGGCAGGCAGGAGGCACCCTGCAGCTTTGTTCAAAGGATTGTATTAAGAGGTGTGAAGGCTTTAAGGAATATTGATTCTTTGGCAGATTGTAAACTATGCCTGCGGAAACAAGCTAATTATGCTATTTCTTCCAGGATCACACAATTGCGGGATGCTAGGGGCACTGACTCTTATCCTCCTAGTCCCTTTGGCCTGCAACCTCTCCTCTGTCTTCTGCACACATTCAAAACACTGCTAGAATGTGTCATTCTTTTTGCTGCAATATCTCTAAAACCCATGACTTCCTTCTGAACATGCTACCAAAACCCTTATCCGCTATCTCATCACCTTTCACTTAGCCACTCATGGATGTACTGCTGAGCCATCTCTCTTCATTACAGTCTTATTAAAAATTCAGCGGGGCGACTTTGAACCCCCTTCTCCCAGATCACCGCATTGGCTCCTCTTCTTCTTCTGTACAAAATTCAAATTTCTTTTGCCTAATTACAGGTGCATTTCACTCTGCAGCTCTTCATTGCCTGTTCTCTCTTAACTCCCTCTGTATCCCTCCGTCCAAACTTTGTTCATCAGGAAGGATGCTTTTTTTTTCCGTATCCTTCTCCTCGATTGCCAGGTCTCAGCTCCTCACTTTCCACCTTCCAAATGCTGGAATAACTTTCTTGAGCAGGTATATCATGGCTCCTCTCTTACCATATTCAAATTCTGCCTAAAAATATCTTCGAGGTGGCTTTTAAAACTTACACCCTGGCTCTTTCTTGATCATGGCCTTCTTTAACCATTTTTATAATGCACAAAATATCTTTTTTGCTTGCCTTGACTAGATTGTAAGCTCCATCGAGCATGAACAGTCTCTTAAATATGTTTGTACACTGCTGCATAAGACTTGTAGTGCTATTTAAATGATTAGTAGTAGTAGTGAGATAGCACTTTAGAAACCAATTATTTTGTTGCCATAACTGATACAGAAAAAGCAAAGGTCATGGACAACTATAGATGTCTGCTGAAAAAAAAATATGCTGCAAAGCTTTTGCATTGATACTTTGCAATATTTCTCTATCAGTATTGTCAACTAAACTTCCTGTCGTTTTATCATGTTGCTTCTGGCCTTGATATCTAATTCACATCTCAGATTTCACTCACATTTATTTGTCCTGTAGAATGCATCACTATAATCTCATCAGTGCCTCTAGTTGGGTTCTCAGCACTGCAAATTTGGAGCACTAAGACCTCATCAAAGTGAGTCAATTACCAGCAGTACCCTGCAGGACAACAGGCACTCTAGCTGTCCAAGTAAAACATGATTTAAAAGATAGCAGCAAAACAGAGAGGAAATGGGAGACATAGCATGAAAAATGGAGATTAATTACAGATGCTACCTGGGATATGGACAACAGAAAAAAAAAAAGCATTTTTGTGGAACTTCCCTCCTGAAAACTGTGTTTGATCTTACCTCATTCATTTTGTTCAGCTCAAGCTTTTAAACCGCTCTTAGAAGGGT
The DNA here is from genome assembly GCF_901001135.1 of Rhinatrema bivittatum. Classification (NCBI taxonomy): domain Eukaryota; kingdom Metazoa; phylum Chordata; class Amphibia; order Gymnophiona; family Rhinatrematidae; genus Rhinatrema; species Rhinatrema bivittatum. The sequence continues at coordinate 34,344,092 of NC_042631.1, forward strand.
TATTCACCTACCTAGTTGTGTTGCACCTTCAGTACTGCGTGCACTTCTGATTGCCCCCATCTCACAAAAGACATAAGCAGAACTAGAAAAGGTCAGAGATTGGCAACAACAACAAAAAAAATAAAATAAAGGGGGTGGAACGACTTCCTTATGAAGAAAGGCTAAGCAGGTTAGGGACCTTCAGCTTGGAAAAGAGATGTCTGAGAAGGGGATATGACAGAGGTTTATAAAATCATGGATGGGGTGGGAGGGTAAGAAGGGGACAGTTATTTACTCTTTTAAATAATACTAAAACAAAAGACTAACCACCCAGAAGATTAAAAATCGTAATAAATATTTTTTTCACTCACTGCACAATAAAGCTGTGGAATTTGTTGCCAGAGAATGTGGTCAGAGCAGCCAGCGTAGTGAGGTTCAAAGGAGGGTTTGAGCAAGTTCCTGGAGGAAAAGTCCCTAAACAATTATCAGCCAGCGGGGTCGGCAACAAAAAATAGAAGTACTTTTTGGGATCTGCTGGATAAGTATAACCTGACTGGCCACTGTCAAAGAGAGGATGCTGAGCTTCTTTTGACCCAGCATAGCATATTTTATTTTCTTATAAATAAAACTGCACCGTTCTGTATTGGCCCGTTTCAGTGGTATAAATAGTTTGCTTATATGAGAGCCTTATAAAGAGTCTCTCTTTCTCTCACAGCCTTTCTGGCCACTTCTCAGCTTGCAATGTGAAAATATCAGTGTGATAAATTTAATGCACATTGTGCTAAAATAGCAATGTGGTATCAGGAAAATGACCCTAACCACACCCCTTTTTTTTTTATCACAGGGGCTATTTTTCGCAATTTTATAGCATAATGATAAATCTAGGGATAGGTCTGGGACTTAGCCAGAACAATCACACATTTTTAATTTTCTGTCTTGCTGAATGGGAAAGCTTTTGCTGGGTTGTGTGCTGGAAGCGAGGCTTAAGCTTTGCAGGGTAGCGTTAATATTTTGTGCTACCCAGTGAAGTTTAGCCGGGTAAATCTGGTCATGGTGGAGAGCAGACCTAAATTATCTGTGCACGAAAATAAAAAATAATAGATATATTTTTTTTTATCTGTGCACACATACTCGGCTAACTTTCAAACCTAACCAGATATATTCAGCTTGACTTGTTTCCTGCTGAATAACCCAGCCAAATGTAGCTGGCTAACTTCCTGCTGCCCGCACCACTCCATTGACTTATTTGAGGTCAGCATTACAGTTTGTTTTTTATCCCTGTATTGAATTTTCTCAATTTACTGCCACTCTAGTTGGTTGATGCATACTGTCCCCCACTTAGGCACCAGTCCTATATGTGGTGCTTCTCTTTCTCTTTGCCATTCCCAAGTACTGCTGTCTGTTTTCTTCTCTTTGCTGGTGACACTGATTGTCTTCTCTCTTCTGTGGATCCTGCTTTCACATTTTTTTGTGCATGCTTCTTGATATACCTGTTATCTCTTGTGTCGGACCCAGAGCATGCAGCATCTTCATTCTCGGCTGGCTTGGGGAGCTGGAATCGGACCGGGGAACAGAATCTAGTTCTCTAGTACAGCAGTGCAGAACACTACTGTAAAACTACTGGGCTGGCCCAGAGTAGTTTTATTATCGGCAGGCTAAGTTTAGTATGAATGTGCTGTGCCGGTGACATAGATACTAACTTGTGATAAAGCTGCAGTCTCTGGTGTTTGCCTGGGGAGTTCTGGCTTTGTGGAGTGACACGGGGTTGCAGAGTCTACTTGTTGACTCTAGTCCAGCTCTAATTGGTAGTGACTGAAAATCATTGCTTTCTGAAAGCTGTTGGTTTTTCTCAATCGTTTCATAAACAATTGTAGTATTCTGGTTCACAGGAGAACCATTTCACCATTATTCTTTTTCCAGCTGTTGATTAACAACTAAAGGTGAGGAAATTACTTTTTTTTTTTTTGTTTTTGAAGTGGCTATGAGCCACAGAATGAAATGTTCCTGTGAAAATAGGTGAATGTGCTAGTAGAATGTTGTAAGATATACTGGCTTTACTGCTCACTTGCCAAGAAAATAAAGCTTCTCAGACTTGGTGAAAACTCACTCTACATTTTTTTTTTCACGCACTTTCCTGAAAATAGAATTCACCATTTTCTGAGAAGTTAGAGCTCCTTTTCATTGGTTTGTCTCTTCTCCCAATATAGGAGAAATATCTCCCGAGGGACAATTTTGTGCTGTGATGCACTGAGAAGCCCTTTAAACACTAGTTTCTCTCATGTCAGACTCTCATAATGCTTTGTTTTACAGCGAGTGCCAACAAGCTTTGGCAGGATTATCATTTTCCAAACCACTTGCTGCTTAGAATAACAATAAGAAAAAAAATCACCAGGAGAAGTGGAACAAAATCACAGTATACTTTCCAAGGATGAAAAGCTGTATGGGATAGACATAGTATATGCGCTTTCGTCTGCCCTGCTCTCCGTTTCTAATTATAGTAAATGCACAGGATGGCATTTCTGCTTTCATTTTGAGGAGAAACTTTTTGCAGAGTACTAGGAACTTGTTTTAGTATTTTACAGTATTGATAAGACAGGATTTCTTTAAACATAGTACACAATCTAATGGATATTCGGTATGGTGAGATTACCTCTCTATTAAATTTAACTTTCATGTTGATTGGAAATGCATACTCTGGACAGGTTTACCTTGTATTATTACCAGTTCAAGTCACTCTAGTAAAACACAGTTTCAATGGCATCGTACCGCGCTATGTATAGGTTAAAATAAAACATCCCATTTACAGTGTATTAGCAGAAGTAGTAGATTGTGACATTGATTTAACAGAATGGTTGCTGTCTTAGAACTTAACTTATAGCAATTTGTGGATCAAAGAGCTTCCTTATGCTTTTATGTAGTAATGTTGGTTGGGGGTATGGAAAGTATATTCTTATTTTTGATCAGCAGTTTCTAACTGATTCTTTGAGCTTCCAGCTCAGTTGAAAGTGGCCTCTACCAAGGTTACAGGGCCAGGAGAACATAAGAACTTGCCATACTGAGGGTCCACAAAGCCCTGTATCCTGCGCAAGGCAGCGAAGGCGCATGAGCGCACGCCATGTCCTGAGCGCCCGGATGGACGTCCGAGGTCACGGCGTGCGCACATGCGCCTTCGCTGCCTTGAGCGCCCAGATTGGACGTGCGTTCATGCACCTTCGCCGGCGGGGCTGCTGGAAGCCGCTTTCGCCGCCGGCTGCCCCTGGGAGGCAGGGGAGTCGCGGTGCGCGCCTTGGGAGGAGGGGAGAGAGAGGACTGGGGCTGCTGGAAGCATGCAGTAAGTTTACTTTTGCTTTAATAACGTGTCGAGTCGATTTTCTCCCTGCGCCTTGCTTTGGGGGGGAGAGAGGACTGGCAATCCCCGATGCCCGAGCGTAGGAGAACCATCCACTTCCTGGTGCCTGTCATTTGAAATGACATTTGTCATGACAGGTACCAGCACAACCAGGATACTGTATAGGCGCTGTATAGCGCTCTATACAGTAAAATGGATTGCGCTTCATGGACGCTTCATGGACACAGCTTGTATTTGTCTAATTTAAATACTGTATCGAGCGGTATGTGATGCGAACTGTGTGTGCGGCAAACGAGAGTGCACCCAGCACTGCCGCACTCTTTCTAACGCGTCCTTACTGTATCGGCCTGATAGTTGATGTTGCTGCAGTGGTGAGCGGGTCAGGTCTTGGGTGCATCGTGCTGTGGTCTTCTGCGCTGTTAAAATGCCTCCATTAAGGCTAGGCCAGGAGATGCGGGTCTCCAGCGGCTGCTACAAATATTGGGGGTGCGCGAGCACCCACAGAGTTGTGCCGATGCCCTTAACAGACACATTGGGGTAACCTGCAGGGAGCAGCAGTTACTCCCATAAGAAACTTGCTGAGCAGACTGGATGGATCATAGTAGCATAGTATTTTTCTGCTGAGAATACTATGTTACTGTTTGCGATTTTGCAACAAAGTTTATAGCCTTTGTGCTGTAAATGTTATAAAACTATATTTTACTCTTATTTACAAAACTCTATCTGACAAAAACAAACTGAAAAATCCTTTACCTGAAAAAAAAAAAATCAGGGACTTTGGTCTGTGTATTGTTATCCAGAAAAACTTCTGTTAACCAAAAATGGATTGGGCTTCACATGTTGTGCTATCCAGAAAAACTCCCGAAAAAGGGATGGAACAGCTCCCCTATGAGGAAAGGCTAAAGAGGTTAAGGCAGTTCAGCTTGGAGAAGAGATGGCTGATGGGGGATATGATAGAGGTCTTTAAAATCACATGGAGTGAATAGATAAATGTGAATCAGTTGTTTGTTCTTGAAAAATAAAAAGACTTAGGAACACTCCATGTAGTTACCAAGAAGCACATTTTAAACAAATCAGAGAAAATACTTATTTTTCACTCAGTGCACAATAGAACTCTGATATTCATTGCTGGAGTTTGTGGTAAAGGCAGTTAATGCAGCTGATTAAAAAAAAAAAAAAAAAAAGTTTGGAAAAGTCCATAAATCGTTATTAACCGCATAGACTTGAGGAAAGCCGCTGCTTATCCCTGGGTATAAGCAACATGGACTCTGTCTACTTCTTGGGATCCTGCCAGGTTCTTGTGACGTGGCTTGACTACTGTTGGAAACAGGATATTGGGCTTGATGGACCCGACGCGGTATGGCAGTTCTTATCTTCTCTTCTGAAATTGAATCCATTGTTGGGAACAAGCCAAATCCCTAGCATTCTGGATAAAAGATAGTGTACTAACTATCCGTCTGAGCGGCCATAGCTCGCATTCTTAGTCTTTCTCATAGCTCTTGCTATGAATTACAAGTCTTGACTCATGGACTGAGAGCTTTATCTTCTTCAGGTTTCTCCATAGTGAAAAGGTTTGTGATATTTGTTCCAAAGACTGGCACCTCATTTGAAGAAATCGTAGGTATTCTTATTTACGTATGTTTTGAGAAAGTGAATTCAGTCCATTCTAGAATCAGTTTTGATGACTAACAGGTTATTCATTGAGATGAGATGAATGGTTTGCAAATTATAATCCAACAGAATGTGGTTTATTTTGTGTTTTGCGATCCTCGGGAATTGATTTTAAAACTGAAATCTTTGTCTTGGATCTGAACAAAGTCCTGTTTCCAGGGAGAAGATTTTATGCATAAATCATGGTAAACCTGCACACCTAAAATCACATTCCCTTATTATGCAGATCCAAGGAGCAAATCACAAGATTTGACCTGCAAGATCATGGATTACATTTTGCAAACCCTTTGGCCCATCTCTAGTAATTTTCAAGGAAATAAAAGTAGGATACCTATGGGAATGTATGGAGTTCTTCTTACCATCATGCCAGTTGGGAAAGTCTTAAATGGGTGAAAAGAATATTGAGATCTTACCAAAGTTTATGTATCTGATGAAGTGGATTCTTATCCTTGAAAGCTTATAACTGGCTGCTTTCTCCTGTCAGCTGTCACAGGGGTTCTTTGGCTGTACAGGAGTCAAAATCAGCTTGCAGGTAGCAAAAGAACAAATGCATTTTCTAAAGCCTGTTCATTTGTAGAAAGTAGATTTTATCATAATAGAAATGCATTAAAAATCATACCATGATGGAGACTGTTGAAGATGAAATTGCATATGGTCACTTAAGAACATAAGAACATGCCATATTGGGTCAGACCAAGGGTCCATGAAGCCCAGCATCCTGTTTCCAACAGTGGCCATTCCAGGCCATAAGAACCTGGCAAGTACCCAAAAACTAAGTCTATTCCATGTTATCGTTGCTAATGGCAGTGGCTATTTTCTAAGTCAACTTAATAGCAGGTAATGGACTTCTCCTCCAAGAACTTATCCAATCCTTTTTTAAACACAGCTATACTAACTGCACTAACCACATCCTCTGGCAACAAATTCCAGAGTTTAATTGTGCGTTGAGTAAAAAAGAACTTTCTCTGATTAGTTTTAAATGTGCCCCATGCTAACTTCATGGAGGGCCCCTAGTCTTTCTATTATCCGAAAGAGTAAATAACCGATTCACATCTACCCATTCTAGACTCTCATGATTTTAAACACCTCTATCATACCCCCCCTCAGCTGTCTCTTCTCCAAGCTGAAAAGTACTAACCTCTTTAGTCTTTCCTCATAGGGGAGCTGTTCCATTCCCCTTATAATTTTGGTCGCCCTTCTCTTAAAGATACTACTGTAGTGGAACTCTTTTATTGCAAACATGCCAGTACACTGAATATTTTTTTAACTTGCTTTTTTTCTCTCGGTGCATTTAATAAAAAGACTGTTGTGAGTGAATTAATCCCTTTTCAGTGCAGTCACTCAGCAAGGGCAACACAAGTTATTTTTATTGAAACTTCATTTTAAATGATACCCTTACTGTCCATTGTGCCCTTCAATTATAGATGTATAAAGAATGCTCTGAGCCACGTTTTAAAGTTGTATGTTTATGCATGGTCTGTCATGAGTATGTTATATTTTTCGTATGTGTTGGATACAGATCAGAAGAAAACTAATTTCACTTGACAGATTGAATTCTCTGATTATAGAGCTCCATTTCCTGGGCAAACTGGAGTTCACTAGAAGTGACTTTCACTGTAGGATAGCTATCTATCTCCAGCTAGTTTAGCAGAAGTAAATGTGATGTTTATACTTGCTTGCAGTGCCTGCTATTTTATGCAGCACCAGCTTTGTGGCCTAGGTCCCATGTTTTGTAAAGCAGCAGAAGAGATTAGTGATTGGGCTGTGAGTGCTGTGGTACTCTTCTACTTGTTCTTTAAAACTTAAAACCTGCCAAAAAAAATTATATTGGTGGACATAACCAAAGCATATGAAAGAAAAAGCCTTTTTTGGTTGCCACGTTTGTGATATACCCAAGGCCATAGCAGAGAAACTAAATTCTTTGCTTTGGTGTTTGGGAGATGGCCAAGTCAGAAAAAAATCTTTGAAGTTAATGACACAGAGGAACTGAACCAAATCACAGGGAACCAGGAAGATGTAATAGAGCGTATCGTCAAACTAAAGAGCACCAAATCACCAGGATTGGATGACATACACCCCAGACTTCTGAAAGAAGTTAACAATGAAATTGCATGCTATTACCAGTAATCTCTTAAACTTCTCATTCAGGTCAGCTACAATACTTGAGGGCTGGAGTGTGGTCAATATGTCAACCATTTTTAAAAAGGGCTCAAAGGCAAAATGGTAGCAGCTTTTGCGAAGATCAAAACTATTGGCCATCTGGATAGACATGGGCTAATGGGCAGAGCTACCATGGATTTAGTAAAGGGAAAGTTTGCCTTACAAATCTTAAATTTTTTTTGGAGGGGTTAGCAAAGATGTTGACGGGGTGAGTCAGATGATTGAATGTATCTGGGTTTTCAGAAGGCATTTAACACAGTCTCTCATTAGAGACTCATTACAAAATTAAAGTTATGGGATAGGAGGCAATGGTCTGTTGTGGATTGGTAACTGGGTAAAGGATAGGAAGTAGAGGGGGGTCCATATTCAGCCGTTTTGTAGCTGTGCCAGGTAATCAGTTATACATAACCAGCTAATCAATGGTGTATATTCAGCGATGCTGCTGAATATACCCGGCTATCTTAGTTAGCCAGTTATGTATAACCAGCTAACTGTAGGACAGCCCTACGGCCTGACCAGAGTTAGCCAATATTCGGAGTCGGCCGGTTAACTTAAACGGCTAATAATCTACCTCTGTAAAGTTTATATTTATTCCTATCTATTCTTATCTCCTTCATTCCCCAGTTTCAACGACCTTGTTATATTGTAACTTTTTTGCTTCTTCTGCACTGGTTAAATGAACAAAGTTTTCACTCCCCTGTTATCTGTAAACCGGCATGATATGATTGTATCATGAATGCCGGTATAGAAAAGCCTTAAATAAATAAAATGAAATAAATAATTCTGCCCCTCCCTCACGCCCCCAGAATGAGTAAACCATTTAGACGGATAACTATTAAGATATCTGTCTAAATGTTTTTTGAATATGGACCTCTGTGAGTAAGAATGAATGGTGGAGAAAGGTAAATAATGGTGTGCCCTAAGGAACTATATTCGGACTGGTGCTTTTTAATATATTTATAAATGATCTGGAAAAGGGAGTGAAGTGATCAAATTTAGAGATTACACAAAATTGTTGAAAATTGCTAGATCACAAGCTGTTAATGAGAAAATGAGACTGGGTGACTGGGCGTCTAAATGAAAGATGACATATAATGTGGAAAACGATGCATATGGAAAAGAATAATCTAAACTACAGGTACATGATGCTGGGTTCCATATTTGGCATTAACACCCAGGAAAAGGATCTTGGAATCGTTGTGGACACTACTTTGAAATTCTGCCCAGTGCACAGCGGTGGTCAAAAAAGCAAATAGAATGTTAGGAAAGGAATGGGAAACAAACCTGAGGATATCATAGTGCCTCTCTATCAACCCATGGCGCAGCTGGACTTTGAGTACTGTGTATAGTTCTGGTCGCCTCATCTCAAGTAGGATATAGTGGAACTAGAAAAAGTACAGAGAAGAGCGACCAGAATGTTAAAGGGGATGGAATGGCACCTCTGTGAGGAAACGTTAAACAGGTTAGGCCTCTTCAGCCTGGAGGAAAGACAGCTGAGGAGATATGGCAGAGATCTATAAAATCTCGGGTGGGTTGGAATGGGTAAACAGGGAATAGTTATTTCCATTTTAGATAGTACTAGGATTAGGGGGTACTCTAGGAAGTTCATGAAAACCTCTCCAGTGCCCCTTGTTTCAAAATCCCTGGAGGTCTAGTGACACTCTTTGCATTTCTGTGCACCCCGCTAGGGCTGTAAATGTAAATTGATCCCCCTGATTAAGCCCCACCCCCATGTAACAAAAAGTGCCCTCCACTTCACACACCTCACAGATACCTCCCCCCCCCCCCCTCCAGGCATGCCAGGAGCTCCCTAGTAGTCTAGAGAGGAAAGAAGTGATCCCCCTCTGATAGTGAAATTTTTCAAAATGGTGCCAGTGGACTGCAAGTGCTTCTTTGCCCTTGTCATGTGCTGGTGCCATGTTTAAACATGCACAAAAAGAAAATGCGTGCACGTTGTTGTGCTACTCCTGGAAATGTAGCTGCACCTCAAGAGCTCTTCCCCCGGGAGCTTTGCCAGGTTTACACACCTCATGATGCTCCCAGGATGGCATCTATCTATTTATTTTATTTATTTCACCATTTTATATTCCGTCGTTCCAAGTGACGATCACAACATGGCACAGGAGTGACTTGGGATTGATCCTGCACTACTAGATCACTAGGGATTTCTCAGTAAGCCTAGTGAGGTACTTTTTGTTATATGAGGGTAGGGCTTCACAAACAGGGGTGGAGCTTAATTATAGAAGAGGTTCTATTTTACATTTATTGTTTTATGAACATTTGATATTCTGTCATTTCTCAGTTGGTTTCAGGGTGGATTACAATACATTTAAATGAATCAAGGGATTAGAATAATTTATAGTCAAATGAGAAATTGCAATTAATGACATTTTGGAATCCAGAATAGTAAATCCCCCATTTGTGAATAGTTTCAAGACCCAGTTGTGTCTCTGTTGTGTATGTTACAGTCCTTCTTAGAGGGTTCAGGAAGTTGGGTTGAAGATATGGATTTTAGGGGAAGGCTGGCTGAAAATCCATGCCTCAGCTCAGGAGTAGCCAACGCCAGTCCTCGAGAGCCACAACATATTGGCCATGTTTCAGGATGTCTAGATTAATATGCATGAGATAGATTTGTATGAACTGCCTCCATTGTATGCAAATCTATCTCATGCTTATTCATTGTGGATATCCTGAAAACCTGGCCTGTGTATGGCTCTCAAGGGACGCGGCTGGCCACCTCTGCCTTAACTTTCTTCCTGAACTTAAGGTAGCATGGCTCCAGGTGCAGGGTTAGTGGGTTTTTTTTCTCCAGATTTTTGGTGCATAACAGGTGAAGGACGCACACAGTCTGATACAGGACCCTCTGGCAGCGGTCAGTGGAGGAGAGGAAAGAAGAGCCATTTCAGTGGACTGGGTTCCCTTGAGGGTGTGCAAAGGGAGAGAAGTTGAGAGAGGTATTCAGGGGGACTGTTTATTTAAGCATTTGAAGACACAGCAGAGAGTTTTACATTTTATCCTGCTTTTTACTGGGAGCCAGTGAAGTTGATGTAGAATAGGCCTTGATATGATCAGTGACTTTTGCACCCGCCAGGATTCTTGAGGCAGTAATGTTATAGGAGCTGGAAGCCAGTGGGGGTACAGGGAAGTGCGGGGGTTGCAGGGCCACTAAATGCCCAAGGGACTTTTGTACAGGAGAGGCTTGGGGAGCTTCTCGTAGGGTCTTTTCCATTTTAGATGTAAACCGTTGTGATTGTCATTTGGAACGATGGTATATAACATGTCAAAATAAAATAAATAGATAGATGCCATCCTGGGAGCATCATGAGGTGTGAAGACCTGGCAAAGCTCCCGGGGGAAGAGCTCTTGAGGTACAGCTACATTTCCAGGAGTAGCACGACATGCACGTATTTTGTTTTGTGTGCACTGTGCTACTCATTTGCATTGCCTCGGGCCCCTCAGGGCTGCCGTGCCAGTTTTAAAGGGACTTGCGGAGGAGCAGGAGCACAGGAGCATCACCCCCTACCCCTTTCTTCACCAGTGACCCCCATGGAAGGGATAAGTGGGGGCCAGGGAGGTCCCTGACCCTGGCACAGATTTTTTTTTGGGGGGGGGGGGGGGGGGTGAAGGTTGGAGGGCCTGGCTCAGTCCAGCCAGATGCCCTATGGTTTTCTTTGGTGAGCAGGGGCCTGAGGAAACCTTTTTAGCTGAGCCCAGCCTGGTAGGACCCACGTTCTTTCTTGGAGGGTGGGAGGAGAGCTGGAGCACCTCAGAGAGGCCCCCATTTCACTTCTTCATTCTGTTTTGGCAGGGTTTTTTTTATTTTTTAATGTTTATTTTGGTTTGGGAAATGAACCGAACCTAAATAAATATTAAACAAACCAAGAAACGAAGAAAATAAAATCACACCCCCCCCAAAATGAAAAAAAGAAGCAAAATGAATTTCTTTGACCCGCACATCCCTAGTGGTCATGATATGAAGTAGAGTTTCTTTAATGGCACTGTACCGCTGTAAACAAGTCTGGGTAACACAGCTTATTGTGCTCTATCCCGCTTGAAAACAGGTGGCATTCTGAGATTCGTGATTTGGAATTCTGAAGCACGAGGAAAGATTGGGTTGGTTGTGCCATTCATAATTTTTAATTGCATCTGTGCTGATGGAGCAATTTAGTTGGTGATCGAAGAAATTGTTGCTATCTGATGAGGTAATCAGAAGGACATAGATTTTGTGTTTTGTTAGCAATAGACTAACATCAAAGAGTGAAAATTGTGCAGCATCTTTGGACCAAATTGTTTTGCTTCCTTTACGGTTTCAGAAATCATTATTACTCAGTAAGAAACTACTTTATCATTATAAATTCTTGTTCTGGTCATTAACCTGCTGGCTTTTTTTCTTTGGCTTTAATTGAATTTCTGTAAAGCAGCACTTTTTTTTTTTTTTTTTTTAAATCAAGGTCTCTGAATTAACCTACAGAATAAAACTGCCTTTTTAAATGAAGTTATGAACTATTGGCCATGAATTCTTGCTTTCGCTTTTGACGAGTCCATCTAGTACCAAAAGTCTCCCTCAGATAAAGGAATTAATTTCTTAAGTGAGTGATTTCTGTCAAACAGTGTTTGGTCTAAGTTAGTTTTTAGGATTTAACAGATAACCTATGATACAAATTCAGTAATTTAAGGGAACAGAAACTTATACCTTTTGTGAGGTAGTCAATTAGTTTTATTTAGCAGCATAATTATACAAGATTTAATATGGTAAATAGAGTTTTTTTTGATTTTTTTTTCAATTTAGTTTCATAGAACAAAACACTGTTATGTGAATTAGCATAAATTCATGGATTATCTCAGTCATCCTGTGCTTGATGAATACACAACACCAAACTAATTAACCCAGCTGAAAGATGAATTAAGCCAATTTCATCTCATCCTTAGCCAGTGGCGGGCCATGATCTTGCAGAGATTTGGACCCGTCTCTTAGCACGACATGGGGGGGATGGAGGGAATCCAGCAACGCCCCAGCAGGCAAATGACAGGTTACACTACAATTTCAAGGAAAATAGAACCCAGAGGCCTCACAGATGTCTCTATGAAGTATGTCGCCAGGAACGGGGTAAAGAAGGACTTGGCTTACCAAGGGGTAATGTTGACAAGGCAACTACTCTGAAGTTAAAGGAGTGTAGGCTATGCTGAACAAGGAACTCGGTCCTAAAGCTTACTGGTTCACAGCTGTAGTGAACTTCAGTGATAGAAAATTCTGCAAAGGTAGCAGTAATGTCAGCAAGGCAGCCGCAAATCTGTAGAGTTCTGGGGGAATGATTCCTGGAAAGATTCCCCAGGAAAAGGTTACATGGGAAAAGTCCTGCAGTCTGTAGTCCAGAGTCTTTTTCTCTACTCAGGACTTCATTGCATATTGAGTTGCATAGATTCCAATGTTGATTCTTGGATGTCACCATTATCTATAGACACAGGATTGGTGGGCTTCGGACATGTCTTCTAATTCCAGATGTAAATGCATATTCTCACTGTTGGTAATGAGGTTCATGAATAGTACCTGCTTCATATCTGGTTTTATGGCTACATACAGAGTTTCCACCAAGCACATGTTTAGCAGTTCGTGTTTCCAGGAGTGTACTAGCAAATCTTGAGTCATAGCCAGATGTGTGATAGGAAAAAACAATTGCAGTTTCTTTTCTTCTGTGTGATTCACAGTCTCATATGAAATTGCTAAGATCATCATATGGCTGAAGACTCTATCTTTGTGTTGCTCAGGCCTGCACTTTCAATTGTGCACATCCTTATTTACCATGACTGGCTTCTACCCTACAAGCTACCATCTAGCTTTTAAACTTTTAATTTATTTCAATTTAGAACATAAGAACATAAGAAAATGCCATACTGGGTCAGACCAAGGGTCCATCAAGCTCAGCATCCTGTTTCCAACAGTGGCCAAAACCAGGCCATAAGAACCTGGCAAGTACCCAAACATTAGATAGATCACAAGCTACTATTGCCCGGCGATGCACATAAAGCCCTGGGACGCTTGGAAAAACGGGTGGTCCGGGGGGGGGGGCAGGGTATGGGTGGGGCCAGAGGCATCCGACACAGTGGCCATTTGCTGCTGTGGTGAAGGATTGCGTGCCGGCAGGCTGCCAGCATGCATAACCTGCGCCTAAGGTACGATAAGAATTTGGGGGGGGGGGGGGTTAGAGTAGGACCAGGGGGGAAGGTTAGGGGAAGGGGTGGGAAGCTTAGTTCAGTATTTGTATTCCACCTTTACAGGCTCAGGCCTGTCCAAGGTGGATCACATTGTAAGGTGAATATAACCAGGTATATTCAGCAGAACACTTACCTGGGTTTGTTCCACCGAATATCCCGGTAAACTTACCTGGATAACTTTCCTGCTCATCGGCCCTCTGAATATTGACCTCAGTAATCGGGAAAATTTACTTGGTTATCTTTACTCACATTTTTAGTAGGACTTATCCAGTTAAAAGTGCCTCTGAAGGAGATCACACGATGTATGTAGTGAGCCTCTGAAGACATACAGCTTTTGTGCTCTGGGTGCCACTCTCCTTAAAAACAGTCTTAAACCTCGTGATTTTTACTTTCTCCACCAGAAATTTATTTGTTGGAAGCCATAGCGATTTATGAACACATTCATTTTTTTTTTTCAATTTATACTTTATTCTGTTTTACAAAACAAAAATGCTCAAAACTTGAGATAAAGAAACAGATGGGTGCTTAATCGTCAGAAATACAAAGAAACCTTGCACATAGCCCATATCTAAATTCCAAAGTGAGCATCCATAAAAATAGGTCCACACTGGGGGAGATAATAGAGAAGAAACAAAAATGATCAGGAAACATGATATATTTCTTAATAGACCATATCAAGATACAACCTCCTTAAGAGATGTACTATTCTGTAAGAAACCCTCCAAGGGTCAAAGAAATCTTACTTGACAAGCTTAAATTTCACAGAGCGCGGACAAGAAAACTGAAATTAAAATGTAGCTCCCATATCAAGGACACTGTCTAAATTGAAGAAATACTTTTATTTTTTGTTTCCTTGGCAACATCATAAATAAAAGCAATACTTAGTCCCAAAAACCTTTTATCATTTAAACGAAAAAATAATTTGAGGGTCCATTGTTTATTGGATTCTAACACATAACTAACCAACAAATTGGCCCTGTCCTTAACTTCTTCAGAGGACTCTTCTAAAAAAGCTTGTAAGATCTACAATAGGCCTTTCTGTATCACTAGAAACTTATTGCCCCCTCCCAGCACTGGCAAATAATATACCTTAGATATTGGGGGAATAGCCTCATTAGGTACCTTTAACACATCAGTATAAAACCTTTTAAGCATCTGAAGTGGTTAAATTAAGGAGCATTTGGGGAAATTTAGAAAACGAAGATTGAATCTTCTAGCATAATTCTCTAAGTTCTCAAGTTTACGATGAAGCACCTGATTGTCTTTAATAATTGCCAAATTAGTTTCAGACATATTCTTAATTAACACATCCACTTGTCCCATTTTCTTCTCCTGCTCCTTTAAACATTGAGTATGTTCATTAGAGGTAACTGGCAGTGAGTTTACAGAAGACCACACCGTATCTAGTTTGGATATGGTGTCTATTGGGATAGCTGTCCATAGGGTTTCTAGAGTTTTAACAGCTGGTTTAATTCAGTCCCAGTGAGATACCCCAATGGTCTTCTCTGGGGGGGGGGGGGGGTGATCAAGATTCAGAACCTCCCCAATCAGAAATAATTGGTCTCACAGAGTTTATATCCTGGGAGACCCTCTCAATAATGGGGGATATGGAAGTGCTGGTCTCTGGATTCAGAGACAGAAGTCTCAGCTAGGACAGATGATAAATTCCCTAGCCCTCTCCCCAATTTCTTGTTATTGACCAAAATTAAATTCCTCTAGCATAGGCTGTGATGGGTAGAGGATACAGCTAGCTTCGTTGGGGGAAAGCAAACCCATTCCCTTCCTCCTCTTGCCCACAGCTTAGAGGATTAATAACATAATGATCGAGAAGAGGCAAAATGGTGTAAAGGGGCCACGCCGCCGGAGAAGGGGATCTTAGAGGAAGCCGGCATCCTCAGATGATGTCAGGGGATGTGCGTCTCTCAGCTGGAACAGCCTGGTAGCTGAGACGCTCACCGCCTTCTCCACTCGCTCTCCCCAAAGAAGACGCTGCAAGAGAAGGGGATCTTATAGGGAGCCGGCACTCACAAATTACATCAGGGGACACACCTCTCTCAGCTGGAACAGTCCAGCAGCTGAGACGCTCGCCGCCTTCTCCACTCGCTCTGCCCCGATTTAAATTCATTTTTAAGAACAACAAAAAGATGGCTACAAAATCGCTTAAAAAAAAAAAAAAGATAGACAAACTGAAAACAGTTGAACAAAATGGCTAATGCCAGAGATGAGGCATCTCCTCAGGTCTTGGATGAATCGCTGATGATGGATCTCACTAAAACAGTGGTTGTGGCCGTGGACTGTAAGTTTGAGAATGAATGAAGTAGAGTTTGATTGTTGAATCTGAAAAATATGTGGATGAGGTAGAGTAATGCATTTCCACTACAGAGGAAGATACAAAAAACACTAAAAGAGAAAATACGAATTGGAAAAGACAACTGGAGAAAGAACTGACAAAATAGAGACCTGGGGAACGGGTCTCGCAGCCGTAGGTTTGTAGGTCTGTCTTGAAAATGTGGCTGAAGATGAACTATCGGATTTATCGGAGATGCGGCTTTTACAAGAGCTGGATTTGAGTATGGAAATGCGATATTTGAGAGAGCCTTCTGGTGCTAAAAGTCCCAGCACAATCCAGATCAAGCAGTTAAATTATGTACACCAACCTATTATTTTACAAGTATATCAGGAAAAAAAACAAAAGACATGAAACATCAAGGGAACAAACTTCTTCTGACTTTTCAGGTCTTTCCTACCTGAGTCACCAGCAAGAGGTGGGGGCAGTTTTTGCCAATTTGGTCTGAACTGGCAAAGCAAAACAATTTGAACTTCAGTTCCCTGCAAAATTGAAAGTGTGATATAAGGGATAAAATGCAAACGTTTGAAAGGGTTTATGAAATGAAAACATTCTTTGGCCTAATCCAGAGTAATGAAGAAAGGCTTAGTGTGAGTTTCTGATAGTAACTAGCTGCTGAAATTTATTCTGAGGGATAGAAGTACATAAGTTTTGACTGTGCTCATTTTCTTGGCTAAGTGAAGAGTGCAAGGAGCGTTCCTTATTTCTGTTTCTCTTCAGTGGAAATGCAAGGGCCCGTGTGATGTCTTTGGTTACTGAATCTTTAATTTATATAATGAAGAAAGACTCGCTGCTTAATTGAAGGCAGAATTAACATGGAGAGGAACGCTCAAGTTAGGCTCCAGTTGGTGTCCAGGTAGCTGCAAAATATTTTATTTTCTTGAGGAATTGTTTTGGATTTCATTTATTATGGGGCTAAGGTTTGAATCACAGTGGTTGGAGTATTGGATGGTACTATTTTCACAATTCATGTTGCAGATATTTGAAGTTTATGGAAATTATGCCAAAATCGATCCTACAGCCAAGATGAACAAGAATCTATTGAGAACTATATTCTATTATAAAAAAAAACCCCTTTGAAATAATAAAGTGATGGGACTGGGAATGGCGGATGGGGGTGGCATCCAAATGCATTTTTTTTGTATCTCATGCCATATTTAAAGGGACTAGATAATTGGGAGGCGAGAGGGTTAAACCCAGAAATTATGTTTGGTTGGGATGGTAGGGTAGGGCGTAGTGAGTAGAGGAGTCTTGCTTTAAAGGGAAGGAACTGACAAAATAAACCTAGGAGGTCTTTACTTAGCTTGAATCACTGTATTTGAAGAATGCTACGTATGCTGGGGGTATGCAGCTTTATTTTTTTCTTTGTCATATAATAGTGAAATCTAGGGTGGAAACCTGGATTAAGTGTGTTGCTTGAAATGTGGCTTGTACCCCACTTAAGAGAGAGAAATTTCTAATTTATTTTTGCAAGAAACTCATATGACAGATAAGGAACAGAAGGCTTGGGGTTAACCTCTGTGGAGTGATAGTTACTACCCCCTCCAAAAAAAGAAACAAACCAGAATTGCTGGGCAGACTAGATGGACCAGTTTGGTCTTTGTCTGCCGTTATTTATTATGTTGTTATGTTCCTAAATTTAAAGAAGAAATGGGTAGCTGAGGTTTTCTCTGCACAAGGAGCTTCAAAAGGATGTGGTGTGGCTATCTTATTACATAAAAGTATATAATTTAAAATGGAAAAAGTAGAGAAGATTCTGCAGACAGATATGTCATTGTTTTGGGAAGATTGTTTGGTAGGGATATGATTTTAGCATCCTCATATCAACCTAACTATTATAAGCATTCCTTTTTCATATCATTGATAACTTATATTGTATCTTTAGGTTTATCCCCAGTTATCTTAATGGGAGTCTTAGACAGATGAACTTTCAAAAGGATTTACACGCGTAAATGTAACTAGGCCCCACCCCTTTTTCGGGACTTTTTCATTTGTGTGCATACTCGGGCAGCTTTAAAATCCGCTCAGTGGAATAGCACAATCATTAAACCAAAGCAATAAAGGAAATAATAAAATGGTCCTTTTTGTATTGCCCCCTTTTTGCGTCAGTGACGGCTTGCAGTCTTTTGTGAGAGTTAAGAATGAGACCCTTATTTTCTCATGAGGTAAAGCTGCCCATTCCTCTTGGCAAATAGACTCCAGATCCTTTACATTCTATGGTTGTCAAGCATGAACTGCATGTTTGAGTTCTCCCCCAAAGTGACTCAATGATGTTGAGGTCAGGAGACTGTGATGGCCACTCCATTACCTTCACTTTCTTCTGCTGCAGCCACTGAAGGGTCAACTTGGCCTTATGTTTCAAATCATTGTCATATTGGAAAGTCCAAGTGCATCCCATTCGCAGCTTCCTGGCTGATGAATGCAAATTCTCCACCAGTATTTTCCGATAAGAGGCTGCATTCATCCAGGTAGGACTGGGGAAAATTCCGAGGGAACTGGTGCCATTCAGGGCCAGCAGGAGCAAGGAAGCCACCACACTTCCCAATTCAAGGGAGTCAGGACCCACTCTTGGAACCAGGAAATCACCACTTTCACAGGGAGAGTAAAAGGATAATCCTTGTACAGACAATTACCACACTTGGAAACTGATTTGCTGTTTAACAAGAATCAGTAAACTTTTTATTTGAACACCTAATCTGTGTTCAGTTTCCTTGATTACTCACCCTCAGAAAATACCTATCGCATGCAGAAATACAAGGAGAGGTCACTTTTCCCACCTGGGCCATAGCAGAAGCTTCCCAATGAGAAGTATGCCTGAACACAGAAGACCAAAATGGAGAAATCCCCAGAACCCTCTGCGTGTCTTTGGCTTGCCTGGGCTGAATGGACTCTGAGTGACTTACAGAATGTCCCTGGATATCTGTGGAGGCAAGCTGGCACCACACCCCATAGATAGAACTCACCCCTGGGGACACTGGCAAGGAAAGAAAGCCCCAAGGGACATTTTTTTGTTTATCTTCTGAGGAAATGCCCCTCAGGAGAAGAGGGCTACATGTGCATGCTGAAACACCCATAACACTTTGTTTTGAAGAAGCCTGTATTTCACTAGAAGTTGCTTGTGAGTTTTCTTTGCATCCCAACACATTTTCCTGACAGTTAAGTCTGAAATTTTTCTTGTCTATTTGACTGTGACTTGGTATTAACAGAGCCCATAATTTTTCCACATCTTGATCAGAGTTTGAACAGTACTGATTGGCATTTTCAAATCTTTGGATATCTTTTTATGTGATTGTCCTGGTTTATAAAGTTGAACTACTTTTGCTTGCAGATCCTTTGACAGTTCTTTTGCTTTCCCCATGCTTCAGTAACTCCAAAGTCAGTGCAGTCCTGGATGAAATGCACAAGGGTTTCTCAAGAGCTAAGAAACTCATTGACTATTTATACACAGACAATTACAATTAAACAAGGCGCAGATGAGGATACCTACCCTTCATTGCCATCTCAACCTGTGCGTGTCAGTTTGAATATATATTATCAGTCCAAACATTCAAGGATATGCAAACTTTTGAACAAGACCATTTTATTATTTCCTTTATTGCTATGGTTTGTTTAATGATTGTGCTATTACGCAATGTATAATAATTTAATTTGAAACACATAAAAAATAACAGACATGTATTTTGTCTTGATCACTCATGTTTTCTTAAAATGCTACACATCTTACAAATTCTTCTGGGGTATGTAAACTTATGATTAGAACTGTATATAAAACTGGAAGTTTGCTATCCCTTTACGAATACTAGCATACTCTTATGACATATTATGGAAGTCAGATCTTAATATAGGCATAAGTGAAGAGGATATGTACAATGTAATTCACTGCTGTATACAATTACTGACAATGCAGTAGTTTGTGAACCTCAATTGAAAATGCAGCACAGGACAATATTCTTACCTTATAGAGCCTAAAAAACAGGCATAACTAATTCAGACACGTAGGCCCCCACATTGTCTAGCCACATTGATAGAATACAATGCTTAGCTATAACGTAGACTTTATGTAATAATAAACTGTGAAATTTACTTATGAATATGTTCTTCTACACTGTCTTTGGGGGATGTTCTTAGATCCAAAGAGTCTGGCGGGGTTTCTTGCAAATCTTAGTGACTTAGTGACTGGAAAAAGAGTTCTGAGATATTAAGCTTTTTGTATTCTGGGACATTTGTCAGAAATTGTATTCATAGGTAAATTTCACAGTTTATTATTTCATAAAGTCTACTTTATAGCTTAAGCGTTGTATTCTTTCAGTGTGGCTTGACAATGGTGGGGGGATCTAATTGTTTGATGTGAAAGCTGGCATGCTGGATTTAATCCTGTTGGAATTTAAAACGTCGGTCACCAAATCATTTACCGTATTTTTCGCTCCATAAGACGCACTTTTTTCCCCCAAAAGTGGGGGGGAAATGTCTGTGCGTCTTATAGAGCGAATATAAAAAAAAAATTAAAAATCTAATAAAACCCCCGCCCCCTCCTGACCCCCCCAGACCTTCCAAATTAATTTACTACAACCCCCCACCCTCCTGAACCCCCCAAGACCTGCCATAAGTCCCTGGTGGTCCAACGGGGGTCCAGGAGCGGTCCGGGAGCGATCTCCTGGACTTGGGCCGTCGGTTGCCAGCAATCAAAATGGCGCCGACGGCCCTTTGCCCTTACTATGTCACTGGGATCGACCAATGCCAGCGGTAGCCACTGTGACATAGTAAGGGCAGAGGGCCGTCGGTGCCATTTTGATTGCTGGCAGCCGACGGCCCGTCGAGATCGCTCCCGGACTGCTCCTGGACCCCCGCGGACTTTTGGCAGGTCTTGGGGGGGGGGGGTTCCTATAGTAAATTAATTTGGAAGATCTTGGGGAGGGGTCAGGATGGTGGGGGGTTGTATTTAATTAATTTGGCAGGTCTTGGGGGGGTCAGGAGGGTGGGGTTGTTAATTAATTTAAAGTGTTGGGATGGGGTTTTTTTTGGGGGGGGGGGTTTCTCACGGAATTAGAAAGAAAAGTTTTCTGATCTGGGGAATGGACCGAAATGGCCCTCCCCAGACCCGAAAACAAAATGGGGAGAAAAAAAAAAAGCTATGCACTCCCCTAATTTGCTCCATAAGACGCCCAGATGCAGAGCCGGTTTAGCACAAATATTTTTTTTTTTTTAAATTTTCCCTCTCTGAATCCTAGGTGCGTCTTATGGTCAGGTGCGTCTTATGGAGTGAAAAATACGGTAAATCTAAAATCCTTGGTCTTTTTTTGGGAACAGTATATCTCTTCTTTGCTCATGGATATACAGAATGGGACGGATTTTAAGAGTTACGCGCGGGCGTAGATTTGTGCGCGCAACCCGGCGTGCACAAATCTACTCCCGATTTTATAACATGCGCGTGCATGTTATAAAATCCAGGGTCAGCGCGTGCAAGGGGGTGCACACTTGTGCACATTGCGCGCGCCGAGCCCTAGGGGAGCCCCGATGGCTTTCCCCATTCGTTCTGAGGCCGCTCCAAAATCTAGAGGACTTAGAGGTCCTATGGAGGCCTCTGGCCATGTCCCCGCCCCGGACCGCTCATGCCCCGCCCCTTTTTTCAAGCCCCGGGACATACGCGCGTCCCAGGGCTTGTGCGCGTCGCGGGGCCTATGCAAAATAGGCTCGGCGCGCGCAGGAGCGGGTTTAAAAGGGTTACGTGCATATATTACCACTTTTAAAATCCGCCCCTATAAGTTTAAATATAATTGACATTTTATATTTTTCTTTTTTGGAGAATATCATACTTCAGCTCAGAACGTGATGTCATTATGTTGTTAACTCTGGTTCCTTCCTAGAGAAGGAATAATTTTGATTGAAATTGACCAGTAAGGGGTTCGTGTATTCACTTTGAATTTAGAAAGCCTGGTGTAGGTCAAAATCGGGAGGGATGTGTGCGCGTGTCCTGCACACGCGCGTGCCCAGTGGATTTCAAAAACCCCCTACGTGCGCGTGCGCCTCCTGATGTGCAAATATTTCACTCTGATTCAAAAAGGGGAGAGGTGTGTGCGTTCTGGGACGGCGCCAAGAGATGTGCGTGCAAATATTTTACACACCTGGGCGCGTGCCCGGCTCCAGTGCCATGGACCTTTATTTCTACTATGGAGGAGGTGCAAGTTTAACAATAAATAAATAAATAAATAAACAAATAGCCATCCCTGAGGGCTTTAAAGGGTCTGGGGTAACTTTGGGGAGTGCAGGCTATTAAACCGGAGGGGGTGGGGGGTTTAGGGGACTTAGCTCTACACTGGGTGAACTGGTGGGCGAACTGGTGAAGGTGGCCATGCGTGGTCCCCACTTCTGCGGCTCATACTCGGATGTGCAGGGCTGTGCGCTCCCAGTTGCAAAACAGCGCGTACGCATTTGCACTGATGCAGACGTGTCAATCTGCGCCCACACGCCCCTTTGAAAGTTACAGTCTGCGTTTCTATTTCAGCTAACGCTGGGGAGAAATGGGGGAAATATTGTTAAGCTTTTCTGTTGTGCTTGAATGTTTGAATGGTTAATAATGAAATATAAAAAAAAATGCCGCCGAATATTTGACTTAATCTAGCCGGTCAAAATTTGGACCCGATTACCAAGGGGTCTATTTTAAGACCCGCGCGCGTCCATGTGCGCGCCGTTCCCTCGGCGCGCACATGGACGCGCCGATTTTATAACATCAGCGCGCATGTTATAGAATCTGATGGCCGCGGGCACACGCACGCCGTATTTTAAAATCCATGCACGCATGTGTGGGTGGATCGCAACTCGCACATGCAGGGGATGGGGGGATGGGGGTGGGATTTTACAATGCAGTGCACGGCGACGTGAGAAGGGCTTCCCCAGTTCCCTCCCAGTCCTCTCCAATTACGGAGCGGACTGGGAGGAGAATTCCCCATACCCCTGCCTAACCTTCCTACCTCTTCCCCTCTCCTCCCTGACCCCTTCGCGGGCCAGCTGCCGGTGCTGCTAACGGTGCTGTCCTGGCCCGCCCCGACCGGACCATGCCCCCCCGCCTCTTTGGAGAGTTCCGGCACGTCGATGCGTAATGGGGTTTACTCATGCGGCCGGGCCCTTCCGAAAATGCATACAGCACATGCAAGGCCTGGCCGCGTGCATAAGCCCCCCTCCCCCCATTTTTACGCGCACGGGTGTCTGAAATTAGCCCGTAAGGCTTTTCTCCCATTATAGGGTCGATATATATATATTTTTTTTAAAGTCCGCGAGGTTTTCAGCGCGCACACGTGCACATTTTATAACATGCGCGGCCGGCTGCCACGCGCGCTTCCCCAGGAAAGTGGCTAATGGTGCTGTACCGCCCCGCTTCCTTCCCGCCCCTGGCCTGCTCCTTTCTTTAGGTCGGGCACGTCTGCGCATATCGGCGGTTTACGCCGTGACCGGGCTCTTTAGAAAATGTGCGCACTGGGGCAGATTTTTAAATCTGCGCGTGCGGAGTACATTTGTGCGCACTACTAGGCGCGCACAAATGTACACCTGACTTTATAACATACGTGCGCTGCCGCGCGCATGTTAAAAAAAAAAAAATCCAGGGTCGGCGCGCTCGAGGGGGGCGCATACCTGTGCACCTTGCGCGTGCAGAGCCCAAGGGGAGCCCCGATGGCTTTCCCCGTTCCCTCCAAGGCTGCTCCGCAATCCCATGAAGCCTGTGATTCGCCCTCCTTATCCCCTTCCCGACTTTTTAAAAAAGAATGCAGATAGGACCAGAGTCTCCAATTAAAAAACAAAAAACAGTGGGTGCCTCAAAGCCCTGCCTCCTAATACTCTTTCCGGTGTTCCCTAAGCCCAGCAGAAGAAGGACATGGCCTTAACTCTCTCCCACCTGCGCTGAATACTAATTGCAGATAGCGCTGAGAGCCTGCCGACACTTATTGTACATCGTTTAATCGGTACACTGTCAGTGAAGGGACGCACCCCTGTTCCCCTAGCTCCACCCCCAAGGCCACCCAGAACTTCATCCGCTAAATTTAGCCTGGCCTGTTTTCAAAGGCTTTGATCTAGGCAGCTGGGTCCTCAGGCAGCTGGATCCCTCTGCACACTGACCGCAAAAAAGTTGTATTTCTTTTAGTGAATACCACATTAAGGGCCTCATTTTCTAAAGTATCGCAGGCCCCGGTGATGCCCTGACTCCTCCTCTTCCGGGGCCAACTCCGCCCCGATTTAGGTAGCGCAAGCCTGCGATAGCTTTAGAAAATGAGGCCCCGATTGGCCTGCAGGCGCTTAACAACGCTTCAGTGGATAGGGCGGCTACGAGCCTCTAATTCGGTTTTGTAACATCGGGCCCCTGAAGGGGATCCTCTGTAATGCTGATATAAGCATTCCAGCCAGGAAGCCGCAGCCACCAAGTATAAAACATAAATACAACAATATTTAAAATTAATTAAATTAAATTAAATATTGTATCCTGTATCCTGGCTTTTTACGATCAGCCAAAATGAATCTGTCACAGGTGAATGGTGACCTTTAAAAATACTAATAAGAGATATGACTGGAATGATTTAAAGCAAGTTTATGGGATTTGCTTTCCTTGGGTCACTTACTCTGATTTATACTGGTGAGTACAGCAAGCATTCCTGCACTTATGCCAGGCTTAATGTAAATCAGGCCTCATGATTCATTCATGAGCTCCAGTTTAATGAGTCCATTTATCTTGGTGTTAAGACTCTAAATGGCATCTTAAACACAGGTACTGTTTTTTTTTTTTTTTTTGGCAAGACCTGATGCCATTATGGATTTCCATTCTGTTATCACCTTGCCTATTCCTTCCAACTCTCGTTTCTTCCCCCTCTCTATCCTGAAAAATTATTGCTGTTTTTCTCAAAGCACACTTCCCCCCTCCCCTGGTTATGTGCCTGTTGAAAACATTTTGTATTGAATCAGGTTCTTTTAAGGAAAAAGGGGCTGACTGCTCTTAAAAGAGAATTATAGAAAAATTACAGAAAAAACGAGGGATTTAGGGATTATATCTTAATGAGAATATTATTGTGCTGAGAACATATGGAGATCTCCTATGCAGCAATAAAAGCAGACAGTGCAGAACGGGTTTTAAGAGCGTAGAGTTTATTCCTGCTGTATCTGCAGTCCCACAGTCTTGCTGCCTGGATATCTCTAATTATATTCTTTCACGTAGAGCTGTATAAATCCCTTTTTGGGGTTTAAATATCCGTCACATCGGTCATATAAAGCAAAGAATAGTTGGGATGGGGAGGTATAGAAGTGCAGAGACCAGGGGAATCGGTAAGATGGACCGGTTTCCCCCCAAAAAAAAAAGAAAGAGGTAGATGATGAAAGTATGGGTAATGAGTGTGCAGGCTGAATGAGGGACTCACTGAAGTTAATTTCCCCTCGCATTGTGGCTAGCCTTGGTGAAGAAGATCTTTCTCTCTCTGTCTCCTAGGAGATGGGAGGCATGTGCTGCCTCAGGAATACTAATAGGTTCACAGTGATACACGCAGGGCAGGAGGTCACGCTTTGTGTGGTGAAATAAAAGAAAAGGAAAAGAAAAAAAAAACAGGTTTCTGAGGGCTGCTACCTTTTTTTTTTTTTAATGAGTTTATAACCAGGCGCATGCAAATTGAAGGTTTTAAAGCAATAGAAAATTGTATTCTCGCCTGCAGCCGAACAAAGACATTGTGCGGTGTGTTAACTTTTTGTTGAAGCAACAGAGAGAATAATGAATAAAAACAATGTGCCCGAGACCTCTCTGGATGCGAGTTTCTACAGTGGTCACCAGCTGTCTTTACTTTTTACATTTACTTCCCACAGTTTGTGCAATTAGGTAAATCCCATTTAGGCACCCAGTGGGAAGGACTTAAAAAACCCCCCCAACTAAATTCTCTCTATTCCTTAGTTGGAGCATCTCACGATATCAAATACTTTTGCAGATCACAAAACTCCCAGTGTCATTGGCCAGTAGGACAGCTTCTTTCTGGAAGAATATTTGTCCTGTATCGTATTTGGTTGACTCCAATATTTCTGTTGCTCTGCTGTAAGTATTAGAGTTTCTGCACTTAAAGCAACCATACATTAGCTGTCTTAACAATTTTGTTTCTTTAAATTCCTCAGACCATCATCTTCAGAAGAAGCTGATGCCATTTCTGTTTCTTGAGTGAAAGGTGATGAGCTGGCTTTGATTTTTAGGTCAACATTTTAGCCTTTCGGTTCCTACTAGCTATTGCAGGGATTTTGTTTTTGGTTTTTTTTGTCTCATTAAGTGACAACACAGTAATGCACTTTCCTGC
This sequence comes from Rhinatrema bivittatum, assembly GCF_901001135.1. NCBI lineage: Eukaryota > Metazoa > Chordata > Amphibia > Gymnophiona > Rhinatrematidae > Rhinatrema > Rhinatrema bivittatum. Next base: position 34,370,118 of record NC_042631.1, read on the forward strand.
TAGGTGCCGAAGTGAAGTAATTTGTATAGGACCCTTCATTTTTAGTTTTTATTTTATTTTTCCTTGAAATTTCAATGTTCATGATAAAAAAAAAAATATCAGTGAAAAAAATGATTTTCCACTGACTTTTTTTTCCTCTGGTTTGTTACAAGAAAGTTATTTTTCAACATTGATTATTATTTTTTTTTTTTTTTTACGTTGAAATTCCCTTAAAAAATAAAAAAAACAACTGAAAATGAAAGCTCGCAAATATGTCTAGCATTGCCCCTTTGACAGAATTCCTTCTCTGATAATTAAAGATTCTACAGTGACTGCCAAAGCCAGTGGACACATGGGAAAAATTATTCCGTACATAAGGAAAGAAATACAGAACGATAGATGGGAGATCTTCTATTAGGAATAGAGATTCCCTTCACCTTGAATGGCCTTTGTTCACTATGCGATGTGGGGCACAAGTCATCCACTGGGGTTTTGGGAATGGACGGTGACTACCATTGTATATTCAAGTTTTGCCTCCCAGAGTCCTGAGATCCACTTATATAAACCCCTGTCTGGGGCTGGAACATCTTTGCAGGTCCCATATCAGAGCCAGCATAGTTCCTGGTCTCCGTCAGCAAGCAGGATTAACTCGGCTATAACCAGCTGTGGGGCCAGCTCAGACCCAGCTCTCAGAGCTCAGAAGTCTGCGAGGCTGCACATGGTCGCTGCCTCGTGAGCCCCTCAGTCTTTCTTCATCTGAGCTACTGTATGGACAGATTCCCAGTCTCTCTCTCTCTCAATACTTTTCTCAACTTTTTTTTTTTTTTTGCTATAATATGCTAGTTTGCAAATTCTTTCTCATCATTGCCTCAGGAACTCCTCAAAAGAACTTTTAACTTTTGCTATTAAAGAGAAAAAGGAAAGAAGCTTGGAGTGGAGAAATCAAAGCTAAAGAAACCCTTGGTTAACAGGTTCAAGGTCTCCAAATATGGTTACTGTGGGTCCAACATGGGCATCCACACAAAGGGCCAATGCAATAAACCTTACCCAGCCTAGTGCATGGGTTTTTGCGCGTTTGGACGCGCATTTTGGACATGCGTTTGGACATGCTAGACTAGCACCCAATGCAATAAAGAGATTAGTGCATCCAAACAAGTGCGTAGCCAATAGCCTCATCTACATGGAATTTACATGTGATGAGTGCTATTAGCTATTCCCCCCAAATGCAGAAAATTGCTGAGTGCCCAACAAACACTTTTTAATGTGGCAAATTTAACTCCAGCCCAGAAGGTGACATTAAGTCAATCTGTGAGTCAAGGGTACAGGAGACATTCTATCTATCTATCTATCTATCTATCTATCTATTTATTTATTTATTTATTTATTTGCTTTTCTGTGCCGATGTTCACCAGAGGTATCACATCGGTTTACAGTGCAACATGGATTATCTATTTTCCATTTGACATTTGACATTTTTGTTGGCATAAAGATAGTAACATTGTGACATTAACATTGTGATATTAATATAGTAGTATAGTAACTGAGGCATTTCTGTTACGACATTAAAACATTTAGATAAAGCGTGTAGAGCATTTAACATATAATCTGTTTTGAGTCGTTGTGGTATGCTTTCTGGAAAAGCCATGTTTTGAGGTCCATTTTGAATGATTGGGTTGTGGAATTTAGCCTGAGTTGAGGGGGTAGGTTGTTCCAGAGTGTTGGGCCTGCTGCTGTCAAGGCTCTTGCCCTTGTTGAGGTAAGGTGGGCCATTTTTGGTGAGGGTATGGGGATGAATCCAGTGTTGGTGGATCGGAGGGATCTCTGGGAGGATTGAAAGTGTAGGGCGGGGCTTTGCCAGTTGAATTTTTCGATGTATAGTGCTTTGTGGATGAGTGTTAGTGTTTTGTACTGGATTCTTTGTGTTATAGGTAGTCAGTGTAAGTTTTTGAGGACTGGTGTGATATGTTCGGATTTTTTGGTATTGGAGTGTGATCTTGCTGTGGCATTTTGGAGTATTTGCAGAGGATGGAGGAGATGGATGGGAGGCCCAGGAGTAGGGTGTTGCAGTAGTCTATTTTGGAGAATAGCAGTGTAGCACTGTTCTGTAGTCATGGTCATAGAGAAGTGGCTTGACTTTTTTTTAGGATTTGTAGTTTGAAGAAACCAGTCCTTATTATTGAGTTTATGTGCTTTTTCATGAGTTCATTGTTGATGATCACTCTGAGGACTCTGGCTGATGTGGACAATTCTACTTTGTCTGTTGAGGGGGTTAAGATGTTGTCTTTCAGTGGTGATATTGTCCTTTTGTTAAGGTGAAGAAATTCTGTTTTGGTGTGGTTGAGGTTAAGGGACAATTGAGACAGAAGGTGTGTGATCTTTCGGAGGTGGACGTTCCAGGTTTTATGTGTGTTTGCGGTGGTTTCTTGTATGGGGAGTAGAATCTGCACGTCGTCTGCGTATAGGAAAAAGGTTAGGTTGAGGCTTGAGAGGAGTGTGCATAGGGGGAACATGTATATATTAAAGAGTGTGGAGGAGAGGGATGAGCCTTGAGGTACTCCATGTGTGAGGGGGATTTGTTTGGATTCTGCGGAGTTGAGTCTGACTTTGTATGAGCGGTTATTTAGGTAGGATTTGAACCAACTGAGTGTGGTGTTGCCCAGGCTGATGTCATTCAGTCAGCTTAGTAGGGTTTTGTGGTTGACTGTATCGAAGGCAGCTGAGATGTCGAGTAGGATGAGGAGGTAGGTTTGGCCCTGATCCATGCCTCTGAGGGTGTGGTCGGTGAACCCAACAGGTTGGGTAGGTTAGTGGCCAAAAGAATATCATATCCCATTTCATATACATACACTAGCCTAGAGAAGCATACAAAGTCTTTCACATGTACTCATCATTCAAGCTCACACATAGCCATATACATAGCATGCCTCAAAGGAATTCCTTAATTTTATGCAAAACAAAGCACAAATTGCTATAGCCACACTTGACTAATGCATGCAGATTGACTCCACTAGATTTCCACATTATGGGGGTAATTTTCAAACACATATACGTGTGTGTTGGTGCGCACCCAGAGACGCAGTATTTTATAACATGCGTGCGCCTAATTTTAAGCTTGTGCACACCCAACAACGAAAGCCGGCTTAGGGAACACGTAACTGCCAGTATTTTGAAACAGATGCGCATCCAGCTGAGTTTCATAAGTTAGTCCTTCCAAACACCCGGGTTATTCAGCTTGCACTCCCCCTGTTACCCCAGGCCCCCTCAAGCCCCTCACAGATGCCTGTATTTTATTTTACTTTTAACTTACACCTCCTTCTTAGCAGAAGTAAAGTTACATGGGACTGGACCTGGGCAAACACCCAAGCATGTAAGTACGTGCACGCTGACCTCTTGGCCTTACCCTGGAATGCCCTACACCCCACCCACCTTGTGCCCCTTTTTCTTCTGATGCAAGATATGTGCACATTGGCACTTGTGTGCGCATTGGCACCTGCCCGTTTTATAAAATAAGGTGGACGTACGCTAGTGTAAGATTCATGCCCATCTTCCAATCTCAGTGCGTGTCCAGCTTTCAAACTTCACCTCTGAAAAGGTAAATAGTTATTTAAAAGCCTGAGGGGACCGGATCTGATCCAGTCGCAGTCACTGAAGAGCAGATGTCTGCCTAACATTTATGCAAATATATAGAAAAGATCATTACACACCTATTTGATCATTAATAATATAGAGTAATTAAAATCTGTCTTATTTCCCCTCATAAAAGGCCAGCTCAGCTTCATATTTTATAATAATAAATCAAATGATATTCAAATTCCCCTATTTACAAGGTTGCTCAAATTTTCCTCTCTCTTTTACAAGCCTTGTCATTCTTTTTCAAGTTTGAGATTTTTTTAGGTATTTATTTTAGATGTAGCTCATGCCTTTTCATTGGTAGCTCAAAGTGAGTTACATACAGGTAACTGTCCTTAAAGGGCCCCACTTTCTAAGACTGGGAGGACACTTTTACTAAATAGGCCCTTACGTTTGTCCCCGAGGCAGTGAGGTGGAAGGGACTTCCCCAAGGCCACTAGGACCGTCAGCAGGATTTCAGTCCTGGCATCCCCCATTTTTACCCTACTGCTCTTATCACTGGGCTACTCCTTCACTCCTCTAGGCAGCCTTTTAAAACCGTTTTCCACTATATCTAATACAATTTATCAATGTTATGACCACACATATATATATATTGATTGAAAATATCACAATACTAAAATCTACTATATTAAAAAGTCACACTTTTACTGTTGACCTGAGGTAAGGGGATTATCTATCTCTATCCTGTATAGATTTTTCGGAATACATTTTTTTAGAACATATGATATGCCATACTGGGTCAGACCAAGAGTCCATCAAGCCCAGTATCCTGTCTCCAACAGTGGCCAATCCAAGTCACAAGGACCAAGTACCCAAACATTAAATAAATTCCATGCTACTAATGTCCGCAACAATCATTGGCTATTCCCTATTTTATTAATAGCAGTTTATGGACTTCTCCTCCAGGAACTTATCCAACCCTTTTTAAAACTCAGTTACACTAGCTGTCTTAATCACATCCTCTGGCAATGAATTCCAGAGCTTAATTGTGTGTTGAGTAAATAAGAATTTTCTCTGATTTGTTTTAAATGTGCTATTTGCTAACCTCATGGAGTGCCCCTAGTCCTTGTATTATCCAAAAGGGTAAATAACCGATTCACATTTATTCATTCAAGTCCTTTCATGATTTTGTAGACCTCTATCATATCCCCCCCTCAGTTGTCTCTTCTCTTCTCTTCAGCCTTTCCTCATAGGGGAGCTGTTCTATCCCCTTTATCATTTTGGTTGCCCTTCTCTGTACTTTCTCCAGTGCAACTATATCTTTTTTGAGATGCGGCAACCAGAATTGCACGCAGAATTGAGCGATACAGAGGCATTATGACATCCTCCATTTTATTTGCCATTCCCTTCCTAATAATTCCTAACATTGTTTGCTTTTTTGAACACAGCAGCACACTAAGCCGATGATTTTAATGTAATATCAACTATGAGGCTCAGATCTTTTTCTTGGGTGGTAACTCCTAAAATGTAATCTAACACTGTGTAGCTACAGCATGGGTTATTTTTTCTTATATGAATCACCTTGCACTTCTCCACATTAAATTTCATCTGCCATGTGAACATCCAATCTTCCAGCCTCACAAGTTCCTACTGTAGTTTATCACCACCCGCTTGTGATTTAACTACTTTGAATAATTTTGTGTCATCTGCAGATTTGATCACCTCACTCATCTCTTTCCAGATCATTTATAAATGTTAAAAAGCACTGGCCAAGTACAGTACCCTGAGGAATTCCACTGTTTACCTTTTCCCACTGTGAAAACAGACCATTTAATCCTACTCTCTGTTTCCTATCTTTTAACCAGTTTGCAATCCACAAAAGGATATCGCCTCCTATCCTATGACTTTTTAGTTTTCTTAGAAGCTTCTCATGAGGGACTTTGTCAAACACCTTCTGAAAATCAAAATACACCAAATCTACCTGTTCACCTTTATTCACATGCTTATTCATCTCTTAAAAAAAAAAAAAAAAAAAGTAGCAGATTTGTGAGGCAAGACTTCCCTTGGGTAAATCCATGCTGGCTGTGTCCCATTAAACCATGTCTATCTAAAAAGAACAAAATCACACAACATATAATTATTTCTACATTTTTTTCCAGCACTGAAGTCAGGCTCACCAGTCTATAGTTTCTTGGATCACTTCTGAAATCCTTTTTATATATTGGGATTACATTGGCCACTTTCCAGTCTTCAGGTACAATGGATGATTTTAATGATGAGTTACAAATTACTTGAAATAGAGCTGAAATTTCATTTTTGAGTTCTTTCAGAACCCTGAGATGTATACCATTTAACCCTGAGATGTATACCATATAACATCACCTCGGTTTATTGTAAACCGAGGTGATGTTATTAACGTGCCGCGGTATATAAAAAAAAATAAATCACGAAATAAATAAATAAATAAATAAATACCATCTGGTTCAGGTGATTTGCTACTTTTCAGTTTGTTAATTTGGCCTACTACACCTTCCAGGTTCACCATGATTTGGGTCAATTCATCTGAATTGTCACTCTTGAAAACTGTTTCTGGAACGGGTGTCTCCCCATCATCCTCTTCGGTAAATACCGAAGCAAAGAATTCATTTAGTGTCTCTGTGATGGCCTTATCTTCCACCAAGTTTCATAAAATCACTGATGATTAATTCAAGCTATAAGAATTCTGCTGAACAGTTAAGTAATTTGTCTGCTATACAAGACATTTTTAATCAAAATAAACTGTCACATGTATAAAAATTACTGAAATGAAAATGACTTCAGTTTGTTAGAAGGCTATTATTAAAAGAGGCTTTATATGCATGAAGGTACATAATAAAAGCAAAAGAAAAGTCACTCCTACTTTGGGAGAGAAAAATTGCTTACCTGTAGTCTGGCCCGGTGACTCATTGGCAGTGATGTGTAGCATTGCACAGAGGGTCCTGGATTTGATTTCTGGCTCTGGTTTACACTCCCTTGATCAGCTAGGGCTAGAGATATTATTTATTTATTTATTTATCGAGTTTTATATGCTATCATTCGGTTTCGCCATCACAACGGTTTACAAGTTTCGAACGGTGCAGAATGTTATGGTGGTAAACATTAGCAAAGTGGGAGGGTTATAGTCACCGTGCAATGGCGACACCTAGTGGCTACTTTTAATGCCCCTGATTGCAGGCTTCCGGAAAACGCCCTGGTGCATGGCCTCTGGCTGAAAACTGTCATTGCAATGACCTACATAAAGTAAGCTGGGAGGGGATATAAAACAGGAGAAAATCCCCACGCAGTTGTGGGGATCCCAGCTTCTGCTTCTGACTGAGCTGGGAGGAGGAGGAGGAGAAAGTGTTCTTGGAAAGCATGGCTCGCATGATTCCATCCAACGGAAGATGTTTTCTAGAGAAGATAGAATGTCAGTGGTTCTTCTTAAATCGATAACCAAAGAAGAGGTGGGGGTTTGTGAAGAGGAGGCATGCAGTGCTTAATATACACAGGATATTGGCTTCTATGGAATATTGTCATTGGAGAAAGATTCTTTTCCCCCCTTTTATTCCTTTTGTCTCTGCAACCTCCTCTTAAGCATATTAAGCAGGAGAAAAATACCTCTGGAATCATGGTTGTTTCTTCAAAGTTTGATTGCTTTATTTGTTGATGATATTTTGATTCATATTACTGATTCAATTAAGACTCTAAACAAAACAGCTCTATACGAATTGTCAAGACATCGAGAACTGATGGGGTTGAAAATAAATATGGATAAACCTGAGCTTATGTGAATACCTTGTGAGGTGAAAGATATCTGGGAAACTGAGTTTCCCTTGAAGGTGGGCAGAAGATGTTTTTAAATATATTTGAGAATTTTTTTATTTTTTTTTTTACCAGAGGACATTATGACTCTGCAACATAAGATTTTTTTTCCTATTTGTTTTTCTCTACAAGGTCACTGCTGCAACAGTAGGCTAAATGTCCCATTTCTTTAATTAGGAAAATTAATTAGTTTCGTATCATGATACTCCCTACTTGGTTGTACATTTTTCAGCTAATACCTATTCATCTGACAAAACGAGAATTAGTATGATTGGTAGGGTAGAATAGCACTCAAAACTAATGAAAATTATAGAGCCTGGTGGTTTCTCAAGTTTTATAATATATGAGGCATTTTGGAGCACATCTTATTATACACCTACAGATAATGGAAGAGGCTTTACCTTTGGAGCCAACATGTACACTTCATGCATTACCTTCTAAATTCCCACCCAGTCCCACTTCTAATGGCTTGGTTAAAATTATCTTAAAACATAAACATGGTTATGCCATAGTATGCAAGCGAACTATAAAGGTTTCCCCATATTTACCTTTAGTGGGAAATAGGCATTTTGTTCAGGGATTACAGAACAGGGTTTTTCAGATGTGGCACATAAAAGGTATTTGTTCAATCTATCACATACTGGGGATGAGGGGCGAGTGCTGAATTTCCAAGAATTTAGAGATAAGTAAACCATTGATGAATATTTGTATGCTTAGCTTCAGCTAAGACACTATATGAATTCTCTGGGAAATTCTGATTTGCAGCAACATATTAAAAATGTTAAAGAAATGGTCAGCATAGAATACCGAGTCTCAATACAGTTTCACTTTTTCATTCCACATTAGTTCAGGCAGAAATGGTAAGATGTATGAATGATTTAGTATAGAATTGGCAAAAAAGAAGTGGGTGTGCGTTTGACAGTAAAGAGTTATCGGGAATACTTCACAAGAATCACATTTCTGAAAATAGTTTAAGGGAAACATAACATAAATTTTTGATGAGTTAATTTTCACAGAGGAGAGCATTTCTGACAATTTCAACATCTGATATATATCTGTTAAGTACGGAAAGGAAAGCAGCACCTTAGGACATTCCTTTCAGCCTTGTGAAGTTATTCAATGTCTTTGGGGAATATATATATTGGAATGCAATTTACAGCTGAATGTAGATGTGGTTCTTTCTGAAGATACATCAATATCTACTTAAAGCAATAAATACCAGAAATTATGGTTGAGGAAAGTCTTATTATTAGCTAAAATAAAAAATCTATACATTACAGAACTGGAGAGCTGAAACCACCTGCTTTAGCATAGTAGAGAAATATTTTACATCACCTACTAGTCATGGAGAAATATATAGGCAAATTTGGTGGTCTGAGGAAGAAAAAAAATGTTTCTGGAGGTATAGGATTATCATATCTGTTCTTTACCTCATAAAGCAAAATGTCTTGTAATGAAAGAAATATTAACGAGAGAGATTGTGTTGTAGATGGTATGGTATAGGTGGAATAAAGGTATTGTGAGGGTGAGTGTCAGTAATGGCAGGGGAGGTGTTTAGGGGCAGTAGGGGTTAACAAGGTTTAAGATTCGTGATGGAAAACTAGATTGTTGATGGCGTGGTGAGATGCACAGAAGGCACACTATGTATTATGCTTTTTGCTTCACTTTGAGTTAACAGAAAAAGCAGAAATCAAATCAAATTAATAAAATTAAATAACTAATTTAAAAAATTTGTAAAACTATACTGAGATTGAAGAGCCTTAAACAGAGGGAGTGCGGTATTTTCTTCATTGGTCTCAGAGCCTTGTTGATGCCACAGTCAATTAATCTTAAAACATAAGTTTATAGGAAATGTTTGCTTAGGTTAGCTTACTAATTTTATGAATCACATTTCTTAAAATAAAATCAATTTATTGCCATGCTGGATCAGATCAATGATCTACTGATTCAAGCATTCAGTCTAGACTGGGAAAAAGGGGTGCAGTGTTGCCATAGTTTTTAAGCCTGAGTTCAGTAGAACAGTGGCTTATCACAGTTGTGGGCAAACATTTTTTTTAAACAGGGCCACATTAGTGTTTCCTATCGGAGCAGGGGGCCAGGGCAGGGGGTCTCCCCTTAGAAATCCGGGGTGTTTACATTGGCAAGTGTACCCCACAGTGATAAGGACAAAGCAGCAGCCATATTTATTTATTTATTTGCTTATAAAATTTTGATCCCGCGGATTCACAAACTCGGCAACAGAAAATACACACACAAAATGTAATCAAACAGCAATAAACAACTAAACATATCAACACACAATAGAATAAAACAAAGCCAAAATTAAAAACATAAATTAGCTGTGTAACCAAACTTAGAGGGTCATTTTTAAAATCGCGTTAGGGCCCTAACGCCCATGATAAAGCCACAACACATATGATAATGCATTGCGACGCACGCTATCACGGGATTTAACGCCGGAAATAACTACACCTTTTTTTCCTGTCATGCTGTGCATTATAGCCGAAACGGGATTTGTGATATTTATTGTTTCGGGCAGGGAGAGGGCAGGGGAAGAAAGAGAGAGCCTCTGGGGAGGCACACATTAGTCACCTTTTTTATACCACTGTAAGAGGGGCCATTTATGCACAGTCAGAGGTATGAACAGCACAGTAGGCATCAGTGAAGGTTTTGTGATTTGGAGTGTTGACAGGTATAAAAAGATGAGATGTGTACAATGTATTCTCTGCTACTAGTTGCCACTCTTACAGTGGTATAAATAGTTTACTTATATGAGAGCCTGATAAAGAGTATCTCTCTCTCTCTCTCTCAAAATCTAGGGGTTAGAGGGCCCAGTACTGCAGTCACTGTTGTCTTAAGGCAAACAGATGACTTTTAAGTCGCTTCCTAAAGTGAAGCAGGTCATTTTCAGTTCTAAGCTCTTCATACCAATAAAAAGAATAATTCAAAACAATTAACAAATAGAACAATATTTTTATTGTATTTTACTCTCATAAAAATGTTCCAAATATGCATAAAACGTTTCAAAACAGATGCTTTAAATAGTACTCACTAATAAAAAAAAAAAACAACTAGTAAGGATTTTAAAAAATTCCCTGCTCTCCGAACCTCGAAACGTTTGATTTCCAGATGTTCTGAGGTTGTCGTGGATAGCAGGGAGAGAGGAAGGAGCAGGGCAGGGGTTGTTGCACACACATATGTGTGCTCTCTTTCTCTCACACACATACACATGTTCTGTCTCAGCCACCCATATTCACATGCTCTCTTTTATCCATACTCACAGTGCTCCCTCACTCACCCCCATACACACACATGCACTCGCTATCACTGGCTCCCTCACACACACACTTCACCAGGCAAGCTCCCATTCATTCTTTCTCACTCTGTCTGTCTCTCTCTCTCTCAAACGCGTGCACGCACACACACTCACACACACATACACACACACACACACACACACACACACACCCCCCTCAGTGGGATGGGGGATCCACTGGCGGCTGCATGAGCTTTTCTGTTTGTTTTTTTAACTGCCGATGGGATGGGGGGTTCCCAGACTTCTTTCAGCGGTCACACAGACTTCTTTCTTTGTTTTTTGGTTACGAGTGGGATGGGGTCCACCAGCAGCTGCAAAGGCCTCCTGATGTTCTGATCGGCACGCGCCAATTCCGGCGGGGGCCAAGATATGCTCCTCATCTTCCTGCCCCGCTGGCACACTGCTACTTTAATTGCGGATGCTGGGGGCCACGATGCTCTCCCGCCTGCGCCAAGGGGGGTGTCATCCCTGGCCACCAACAACCAGGATGACGTCATCAGAGGCCCACGCTATCAGTCCATTGTTAATGAAATCATTGCAAGGCATCAGCGGGCCAGAGATAATGGGGTAAATTCAGGAGGAGGAGAACTGGAAAACAACTTTCGTCAGGCTGGAATAGGCCCGCAGGCCGTAGTTTGCCCACTCGCTGGCTTATCAGATGCCTAAATATCTGTCAGTGTGTTTCAGTTTATATATGTGCATATGTCACCCCTTTATAGTTTTGGATTAGCTGTACCTAGCTGCATCAAACTTCGTATAGAGGCAGGTCCTGGGAGGAGACATTTGACTTTTCCACTTTTCAAAATTGGTGAGCGATCAGAAGGGGAGGGAGAGTGGGAGATCTGGTGTTTTCTTTTCTCCTAAGAAATGCATGCACTTTCGGTTCTAGATCCATTCAAATGAAGAGAAGCTTCTTGTGAGCTTAATCTAGCATGAATAACAGTTACCATGATAGATAGTGATGGAAGAAATGAGTGTGCAGAAGCTAATGCACCCCGTATATCATCCAGGGAAACAGCAGCAGGTCTCACTCAGATATCCCAAAGCAGCCAAAACTTCAGAAGAGGAACCAACCCTCACAGTAGTACCTGCAGAGGGATCCGGATCAGAGATACCAGACAGTCCACCGACTCCCACCCCAACTATTGGAATCGATTTGAGGGTGAGCTACTCAGAGACAGGCGATTAATCGAATAGCTGGCCTTAATTAATTTTGAAGCATCCCCGGGAGAATGACCTTGCCTGGCTGTTATTTTGGATCCCAGCAGGTCCATGCACGGTAACACCCAAAATAGTGGTGGCCCCCTCTGATGCCAGCAACGTAGCAGCAGGCCCCTCCCGAACTCTCCGATGCAGAGGGCATGGAAAAGAGCTCAGTGATGGTTGTCTGGAGCAAATGAGACCATGAAGAACCAGAGTAGGCCCTATGAACCTTACCCTTCCTTTTATTTATTTTGATTTATATTCCGCTTTTTGCACTTTTTTTCAGCGCTTCAAAGTAGATTACATTCAGGTACTGTAGGTATTTCCCTATCCCCAGAGGGCTTACAGTCTAAGGCTTGGATTCATCATTCTTCGCAGAATGATGAATCCTGCGAAAATGGGGGGCGGGCCTGCGAAAAAACGCAGCCTTCGCACCGCCATGGTGTGCCAGCTGCTGCACCAAATAGCGCCACCGTGAAAGATGGTTCTATTCGGTGTGCTACTGCCGACGATAATATTAGTAACATTATCACTGGCAGCGAAGCCACAGCCAACTCGTCCCCTCCCCTAATTTGCACGTGATAAAGCCTTAGAAAATAAACCCCCTAACGGGCCGATTCAGTAAAGTCCGCGGGAGAGCGGGCGAATGCCCGCTCTCCCGGCGCGCACACAGGCCACTCTCCTGTGCGCCTGATACATTATTTATATTAGGCCCGGCGGTAGAAACGGGCAAAAGGAGGCGCTAGGGACACTAGTGCGTCCCTAGCGCCTCCTTTTTGACAGGAGTGGCGGCTGTCAGCGGGTTTGACAGCCGACGCTCAATTTTACCGGCGTCGGTTGTCAAGCACGCTGACAGCCACGGGCTCGGAAACCGGACGCCGGCAAAATTGAGCATCCGGTGTTCGACCAGACAGCCGCCGGCCGACTTTAAAGTTTTTTTGTTTTTACTTTTTTTAGCCTTCTTTTCTGTGCACTTTCCTGGTGCCGGTGCCCGGTGCCCGAAGAAATTAGCACCTACCTTTGGGTAGGTGCTAATTTCTGAAAGTAAAATGTGCGGCTTGGCTGCACATTTTACTTACTGAATTGCACGTGAATACCTAATAGTGCCCTCAACATGCATTTGCATGTTGAGGGCACTATTAGGTGCCGCAGGTTGGACATGTGTTTTCTGCCCCTTACTGAATAAGGGGTAAGGGAAAATGCACGTCCAATCAAGGGTTAACAGTGCGCTCCATCGGCCCGTAAGTTTGTACCTGACACAATGGAGGGTGAAGTGACTTGCCCAAGGAGCGATAGCAGGGCTCAGACGCTGGTCTCTTGGTTTGTAGCCCACTGCTCTAACCACTAGGCTACTCCTCCACTCCACTTCTACTTCTCCACTTTTGCGTATATTCAGAGAGTAAGGGAATGAGGAAACGGATCAGGTAAAAGGGAGGAAGGGGATGCCTGGAGCTACGCAGAACATGACTGCTGCCAGAATTGCAATCGTGGATCTCCAAGTTCCATACAATTTGATATTGTTCATGGCTCTGTTTCATGTGGTTTAGGTAATATTCCAGTGAATACAGACTTCTTTACTCCTCCTCCTGATTAAAAAAAAATAAAAAAGTGCAATACTTCCACTTTTTCTGACCTAGAAGTTCCTTTATTTTAATGTATTTTGGTGGAAAATTAGGAGAATTCCTTGTTTTCCCCACATCTTCTTTGTAAGAGTTTCTGAAAGCGTGCACGACGCATCGGATACATTTTACATGTGTGGGTATAGGCATGCGGGGTACTTGAAGGTAACTCTAGGGTGGGCGGCCTGGTTTATCTGTGACCGCTGAGCTAGAAAGGAGCCTTGCCACCCTCAATGCCTGCGTTTCCTGCTTGCAGATGGCGAGAGGCTCAGTGAGGGGACAGATGCTGGACGGAGAGCAGCCGGCGCACACGCTTCGTCCCTCCAAAGACGAGCAGAGGACTCCAACGAAAGCAGAGAAGATGAGCAGATGGTAAGATTTCGTAACGCTGCTTTTAACCCTTTCGTAACGCTCCTTTTAACCCTTCACCGCTGTCTGAAATAATGGCAGATAGACCGGTCAGTGTTTAATAACCGAGAGTCACGTGGGCTTCGTGAAGAGGTGCTAAGTGACAAATAATGTCAGGCCTGACATTTCTTCTCTTTCAGTTAGTTTTCATGCTGGGTGGTGGAGTAGGGGGTACCTCTTCCAGGTACTGCAGAAATGTGGAATAAGAACCCGAAAGCTGCAGGGGATTCAGGTCTCTGTAGGTCCAGAGGGAGAGGAGACAATTATTTCTCCTTTCTTTGGGACTTTTACTTAGGCATGCGCAAGGTGCAGCTGGGAAGACCAACTTCAAAATAGCGGCGGCGGTATATTAGTGCTGCTCACTATCCCAGTAGATTTTTTGGAACGTTCCAATGGAAATCTTAATGGAATTTGGTGAATTTTCAGGCTTTAAGATAAATCTGAAAAGGTCGGAAGCCTTAAGCCGGAAGAAACTAAAAATTGTGGGGAGAGAACTTCCAGTTGAAATGGGCTAATGGAATTTTTAAGTATTTGGGGATTTTGTTATATGATTAACCTAAAATGTTATACTAGCTTAATATATCTGTGATTCTCACTTATTCTACAACTGCAGCAATGGAAGTCTGTGACACTTTCATTGGTGGATAGGGCTAACTTGTTTAAAATGGTTTTATTCCCTAGATCAGAGCTTTCCAAACTTTTCATGTTGGTGACACACTTTTTAGACAAACATAATTTCGGGACACAGTAATTAGTCTACAAGCAAACCGGAGGTTAAAGGTTAAATGAATGAAATGTATTTCGACAATTTATGTATGTTTCCTTAAATATATACATAATAAAATGTTTCACGACACAACATATCTTGTGAAAACCTTTCGTTTATATTAAAAATATATAATATTCCAAGATTAATGTTATTGTTATAATTTATGAGTAACAATAATAAAACAAAGTTATTGTGTTATTCAATTTACCTCTTTAATGAGATATATGAGCTTGATGGGATGAACACAGCTTTTGAATATTTGGTGTTAATAAAAAAGTCCAAAGGGTCTTCTGCATAATTTTAAAAAGCTGGCCAGTTTCACACTATATAATTATTTGATAGCCTCATTCAACTAATTCTATATGGCTATGAGAGTGAAATCTGGAATTTATAGGAAGGGACAGAATGTCAATACAAATCCTGCACCTCCAGTTCTGTAACTCTGTGCATCCACTGAAATTCCCCCAAACAATGGAGCTTGGATGTTTCCCTTACAGCTCATCATACTAAAAGATATTTTCAAATGCTGGTGTCACCTCACAGTAACAGCAGCACAAACACCTTCCACTGCCAGGCACATTGTGAACTAAAATAAAACCTCGCAAAAAAGACACTCAAAATCTATACTGCAATCCCATTGTAACATAACAGTAATAACACCAAGGACTCAAACAACAATAACCCTACCTGTGAAAAAGCATGGGTAAATATTACACTGGGTCCTAGAATACCAATACACCACCTACTGAGGAAACAAAACAAACCCGATTGCTATAGATCCCTATGCTAGCAGAATCTCTCGTCATGGTCACACACACAGAGCAGAGACAGACCCTCACCAAATACAGAATACAAAATAAAGGAGCACAAATTAGACAAAAACTGAAATGGAAACTCCAAGAAGCCAGACTCTGTGTATTAACAATGGAAAAACAGAACCACCATTCCTCATAAAACAAATAAAATCAAGAAACATAAAGCATCAGTTATAATAGTAAAACCATAATAATAAAAGAATATTTTAGAACTACTGATAAATAGAATTTCTATTAATTAAAATCATATACATTTTTTACAATTTCCCAAGGTTATCCTCTCTCACACACTCACATGTCCATTCTCTCTCACACATACACTGTCACTTTCATACAAATTCATGCTCTTATACCCACCATAACCTCTCGCTCTCACAGACACTGACACACTCTCAGGCTCTAAGACACTCTCTCCCCCTCCACACACACCCCACACACAAACTCTTACTCCCCTGGATTTTCTCATACACACTCTCTCTGGCTCCCTTACATACACACAAACACACACACCCAGGCAAGTTCCCAATCAATCTCACACAAACACACACACCCAGGCAAGCTCCCAGTCATTCTCACACACTAAAACTGACCCCCAGGCAGGCTCCCATTCATTTTCACACCACTCCCTCACCATCCCCCAGGCAGGCATCCATCCATTCACACACATACACCCCAAGGCAGGCACCCATTCATACACATGCACACACTAAAGGCAGACCCCCTCTCTTTCTTTTGCCAGCAACCTCGGAGCCTCTCTCATTCCTCTGCTGCCACTGATGCCACATGGCTATTGGGGAGGCGCTGATTGCTGCTATTGGCACTGAAGCCCATTCTGCTGCCTCCTCTGTGCAGGCCCCGTGGGTTTCCACTTCCTCCATGTTGATCTCGTACATTGTGAGATCCGCATAGAGAAAGTGCTACTCTTGACATTAACAAAGTAAAAAGTAATTTATTTCTTTTTTTTTTTTTTTAACCTTTGCTGTCTGATCTTAGTTTTCTAATCGGTTGGTCCCAGGCTTTTTTGTTCCACCTCCCCTTTCTTATTTTTTTGCCAATTCATTTCATATTGTCTTTTTTTCTATTTCTTTTCTCTCCATCTATCTTCTTCCCTCAAACATACAGTCAGGTTCTCATTCTCACATGCTTTCTCTCTCTCACACACACACACACACACACACACAGGCTCTCACTCTCACATGCTCTCTCTCTCATACAATCATTCATACACAGTCTCTCTCTTGCACATGCTGTCTGACTCTCACACACCCAGGCTCTCTCTCACTCCCACATGCTGTCTTGCTCATACACAGGCTTTAACTGTCACATGCTGTCTCTCTCTCACACACACAGGCTCTCACATGCTGTCTCTGCAAACATTGAGGTCCTCACTCCCACATCCAATCTCTCAACTCACACAGGCACCCAATCTCTCAACTCACCTCATACACGCACACAATCTCTCAATTCAGCTCATACAGGCACCCAATCTCTCAACTCAGCTAATACACACACTCTATGGGCCCTCAGCCTCTCTCTTACCTCTGGGCCCTCCTCTTCATGGGTCGCTGCAGGATCGGCTCTGCAGCGGCCCTGATCTTCTCGGGCCGATCGCGGCAACTCTGATCTTCTTGGGCCGATCGCGGTGACTCTGATCTTCTCGAGCCGATCCTATCCGCGGTGGGGGCCCTACTACCGGGCCTCTTCTCGCCCGCTGCAACAACGCGGCTCCTCTTCTGCACGCGGCTGCTTCATCTCCTTCCTGCCCGTGCGGCTCCGGCAACATTTTTCTTCCGGGGCCGCGTGGGCAGGAAGGAGGTGGAGCACCTGCACGTTTAGACGTGCCCTTTTTCTTCGGGCCGAGGTGACGTGAACTCACCACGGCCTTACCGATCTTCCTGCTGTGTGTCTGCGGCACACAGCACAATGATTCTTCACTGCTTAGCTGCCAGTGGGATGAGCTCCACCGGCGGCCGCATTGGCTCCCACTTGCCGGTGTGTCACGTGCACCGGGCTTGCGCGACACACCGGCACACCTCAGGCGACACACTAAAGTGTCGCGACACACACTTTGGAAAGTTCTGCCCTAGATGGTTATACATACTTCAAACTTTAGGGCTTTTGAAAAAAGATATACAAACTTTGGAAAAACGGGTATCCACATTTCTGTGAAATGGTAAAAAAAAAACCAAAAAAAAACAAACCTATGATTATATTTAAACATTTACAAAGGGACTGGAGTAATGTTGGAAATGATTTATCTGATTTGGAGATATATACGATCTGACTTGTTTTTCAAGAACGCTTAAAGGTTGGTTGTCTGACACCACATATTACTCGATTGATAAGGTAGAGAAAGCCATCATTGCCCCTCTGCATCTTTGCTATGTACTGCATGCAAAAATGAGGAAATACCTGTTCATATTTCTAGGAGTGCCCCTGTTCCCCTTTTACCTATTCATAGGAATCCAGATTCAGCCAAGATGTTATAAATTTGGAAATAGGCTGATGCAGGAGGTCATGTGTTGTCTTTACAGTATCTTAAGGGGTAATAAAATAAAGTCCTTTTTTTGCTTGTTTATAACTGTGGCATTATGGATAAATCCGTTCTGTGTCATGTCATAATTGGAATAGATTTTTCATTTGGAAGAAGTAGAAAGAATTACAGTATCTATGACCATCAAGGCTTTTAAGGAGTTAATAGCAACTGAAGCAACTGAGACTTTACTGTTGAGATGGAAGAAGGAAGGAAGTAGATATAGGTTTTCCAGATAGTTTAATGGAACAAAGTCAGCATGGCTTTACCCAGGGCAAGTCTTGCCTTACAAATCTGCTTCACTTTTTTGAAGGAGTTAATAAACATGTGGATAAAGGTGAACCAGTAGATGTAGTGTACTTGGATTTTCAGAAGGCGTGTGACAAAGTTCCTCATGAGAGGCTTCTAGGAAAAGTAAAACGTCATGGGATAGGTGGCGATGTCCTTTCGTGGATTGCAAACTGGCTAAAAGACAGGAAACGGAGAGTAGGGTTAAATGGGCAATTTTCTCAGTAGAAGGGAATGGGCAGTGGAGTGCCTCAGGGATCTGTATTGGGACCCTTACTTTTCAATATATTTATAAATGATCTGGAAAGAAATACGACGAGTGAGATAATCAAATTTGCAGATGATACAAAATTGTTCAGAGTAGTTAAATCACAAGCAGATTGTGATAAATTGCAGGACGACCTTGTGAGACTGGAAAATTGGGCATCCAAATGGCAGTTGAAATTTAATGTGGATAAGTGTAAGGTGATGCATATAGGGAAAAATAACCCATGCTATAATTATACAATGTTGGGTTCCATATTAGGTGCTACAACCCAAGAAAGAGATCTAGGTGTCATAGTGGATAACACATTGAAATCGTCGGTGCAGTGTGCTGCAGCAGTCAAAAAAGCAAACAGAATGTTGGGAATTATTAGAAAAGGAATGATGAATAAAACGGAAAATGTCATAATGCCTCTGTATCGCTCCATGGTAAGACCGCACCTTGAATACTGTGTACAATTCTGGTCGCCGCATCTCAAGAAAGACATAGCTGCGATGGAGAAGGTACAGAGAAGGGCTACCAAAATGATAAGGGGAATGGAACAGCTCCCCTTGAGGAAAGACTAAAGAGGTTAGGACTTTTCAGCTTGGAGAAGAGATGGCTGAGGGGGGATATGATAGAGATGTTTAAAATTATGAGAGGTCTAGAACGGGTAGATGTGAATCGGTTATTTACTCTTTCGGATAGTAGAAAGACTAGGGAGCACTCCATGAAGTTAGCATGGGGCACATTTAAAACCAATCGGAGAAAGTTCTTTTTTACTCAATGCACAATTAAACTCTGGAATTTGTTGCCAGAGGATGTGGTTAGTGCAGTTAGTATAGCTGTGTTTAAAAAAGGATTGGATGAGTTCTTGGAGGAGAAGTCCATTACCTGCTATTAAGTTCACTTAGAGAATAGCCACTGCCATTAGCAATGGTAACATGGAATAGACTTAGTTTTTGGGTACTTGCCAGGTTCTTATTGCCTGGTTTGGCCACTGTTGGAAACAGGATGCTGGGCTTGATGGACCCTTGGTCTGACCCAGAATGGCATTTTCTTATGTTCTTATGTTCTTATATTGGGGGAGAATGAAGGAGCTTTCCAAAATTATGACTTTGAGAAAAATGCGGTAGGGCATCTTTTTCTCAGCTCAGAGCATGTATGGCAAAATGACAGACTCAGATAGGTATATAAAATGTAATGCGGGTTAGGGCACTTCAGTAGGCATGCACATTAGTTTAAAAAAATTGAAACAAATAGGGGCCAATTTGTTTTTGTTGTTGGGTTGTTTTTTGTTTTTTTTGTGGGGCCATGAAACTAATTGTGGGCCCCATGGATTAAATAAATGCTCTTTGTTTGAAATTCAGTGATGTCTATAGGCCATTATAGTCAAAGGACTCATAGAAATCATAGGGAGAGCAACAGGTATACAGTTAGGAATTGCTAAAAAGTTCAGAGCAGGCAGTCAGGAGACCTGGATAGGACTGACGTGCTGACAAGGAGACAACGGGGATGATGTATCACGGTGAAGCAATTTTCCAGTCTGACCTATTGCAACGCACCAGGTACAGCGACGCTGATCTTGAAGGCTGAACGTGTCAGAGTTTGCTGTGCATGCTTTCAGATGACACTGTCTGGAAGTGTCTATTTGAGCTCCCTCCGAGTACAGGGGTTTATTTTTCCCAATCAACTTTTTTTGCTGCTGCCCATCTTACAGTCTGTCACTGTGCCAGTCAGTAACTCAAAGCAGTGAGACAGCGCTGCGTCTGTATTACTTGCTGTACCTTTTTTTTTTTGCCTTGCGGTAATGGAGGCAGACAGTTGTTTGCAGAGCTGGTACTGATTTTGTGTCTGCCTAGGTGGTGGAAATTGTGGGTACAGGGGGGAGCACCTGTCAGTGGTAGAGAACAAGTACCAGAGGTGTGAAACACAGTGCAGCAGTGTCTCTGTGTTGCTCACACACGCGTGTCAGCGTGGCGCTGGCACAGTCAGTGGGCATGATGATACCATTGCAAAATATTAAATCATTTAAACCTTCACATCCCAGTGACAAAATCAGTCCTGTCGGGGATAGGGAAAGGTGAAGCAGTAAGAAGCCAAACAGTAGTGCTGACTTAGGATGCTGTTGCCTCTTTGGGTGGCAGTTTGCCACTTCAGATGCCATCAAGGGTTCATATTGTAACTCCCTCCTGCTCGGGCTCCCAGACAACACCATAAAACCTCTTCAAATGGTTCAAAACTCAGCAGCCAGGATCCTCACCAACACCAAAAAAAGGGATCATATCACCCCTGCTCTTCAACACCTCCACTGGTTACCCATCAAGTACAGGATCCTCTTCAAAGTCCTCATGATCATCCATAAAGCCAAACACAACCTCATATCCCTTGACACCACTATTCAGTTCACACCATATACCTCATCCAGACCAATTAGAAGTGCCTACAAAGACACCCTGTTTGCCCCACAAGCAAAATCATCCTTAAGAAAGAGGGCCCTTTCGACAGCAGGTCCTCATCAATGGAATGCATTACCTCCGGACCTCAGGCAAGAGCTTTGCCCATCCTCTTTCAAAAAAAGACTTAAAACTTGGCTATTCAGCCTAGCCTTCCCTGACTCCTAACTCTATCCTTCCCAGACGCCTGACTCCAGCCTTCACAGACTCTTAATTCTAGCCATATGAGACTCTTAATTCCTCCTCTTACACCCCAATCAGTCGACACAGAGTCAATTTCGCTCCTATTATATTTCTTAGTCATCTTCCCCACGCGTTCCCTTAGATGCCATGTTATGTTATGTCCGGTTATGTTGTTATGTTGTCTCTGTTATCTGTCCTAAGCGCTCTTCTAAGATGCCTTGTTTGTTACAAAATTTGACGATAAGTTGAGTTATACCATATGTTAAGTTATAGTTATGATATGTGACGATATGTTAAGCTATACGATATGACAAGTTACAGTTACGATATGTTAATTTATAACGCTTTCCTTATTTAATTTGCCTTCACTGTTCTATGTAACGCTCCTTAGCGAATTTTTGCAGTTATATTGTAAACCGGTGTGATTTGTATTCTTACAGGAACATCGGTATAGAAAAATAATAAATAAATAAATAAATAAATGTCACTGTTGCTAGTGTTTTGGAGTTTTTGAGGTGTTCTTCCCGCACTTGCTTTCTTTTTGGTTTGTTTTACTGGAGTTTTGTGTCTCCAGAACAATAAAGACACAGCTTTCACTACCAGGGCACAGTGGCACCTGTAACTTCCATAGTTCTTCCTTTCCTTCTAAAATCTCAGCCTAGTTCTCCTACCCCATTAAGAATGATTAATTATACTGGAGTGGTTTTTTGTATCCAAAAAAGTTCTCATTCTGAAGGACAAAATAGAGACACAAGTCAAAAAATGTTTGATCTGAATGTGATAACAGAGTAGTGCAAGAAATTTCATGCAAAGTCAGAAAATCAGGAGATAGAACAACCTGAGTTTAGCTAAATAAAGCAGTCCTCACCACTTTCCAGTTTCTAAATAAAGCAGTCCTCACCACTTTCCAGGAAAATCACACCGCAATCATTAGAGAAACTATTGCCATGCACTGAATGTGATACAATGTCCATTTGGAAAGCCCATTCTACAAGGAAATCTAAATTGCACTCTGCACCTTGGGGGTGTTTATGGCACTCAGCATTGCTTCCATGCACAGATATGCACAGATCTTACAACTTAAGAGTTCTTGTTTCCACACTGCCTTGCTGTCGGACCCCAGACCTAACAACTGCCCAGTTGGGTGTGGTTGGGGGGTTCTGCCTTGCACCTCTCATGATGCTGTGGAGTCTTCAAGCCACTCTTTCTGCTGCTTGACACCATTATCAGTGCCCGCCCTGCAGGGGTCTCTGCTGTGTTCACCCTTCATGCTGCCTTAGGATACCAATGTCACATTGGGAGCCAGTTTGCTGCTCGAGATGCCATCCCGGGTTCATGACACTGTTGCTGGTGTCCTCTTTTAGAGCCTTAGTCTGTTTCTTTGCGCCTCTCACAGTGACTTGGTGAAATTCTGCCAATGTTGGTAGCCCTTTGCCTCTTTACAGAGTCGTAAGCTATTCATGCCACTTTTTGTGCAGTCTTTCTAGGTACCTTGGAGTTCTTTTCCCCTTCTGTTGATTTCTTCCCACAAGTTTTAAGACAATTGATTAGAAAATTATTTCTGATTCACTGTATTTAAAGTTCAAGGTTCTTATTGAAAATATTGTTTTTTACGTTACGTTATGCTTTACACTCCTTGTTATTTGTAAACCGGGTTGATGTGATGCCTATCATGAAACTCGGTATAACAAAAACAATAAATAAATAAAATAAATAAATAACCCCTATTCTGGACCCCAATATAGGCTGGAAATTTCTTGTACATACTCCCCCCCCCCCCCCCCCATTGACTTGCATGGCAAATGAAAACACTTTTTTTTTTTCTCTTTGAAGCTAAAGAAATGAATTAGGGTCCCCACGAAGTTAACTTTCAAACGAAACAAGTTTTTTCCTGCTGCACACCCCCTATACTTCAGCACCTGCTTTTTGGTCATTTCTAGCATAAAAACATTTTGGTCCAAAATAGTTGACTAAAGTGTTTAAAACAGAGAGTTAACATTAAGAACATAAGAAAATGCCATACTGGGTCAGACCAAGGGTCCATAAAGCCCAGCATCCTGTTTCCAACAGTGGCCAATCCAAGACACAAGTACCCAAACATTAGATAGATCACAAGCTGCTATTGGTTATTAATTAGCGTCATAGCAGTTTATGGATGTATCCTCTAGGAACTTATCCAAACCTTTTTTTAAACCCGTTTTAACACACGTCTTATTGCATCGGCCTGTGAACCAGGAAGTGTCGGTGGGGTGGGTGCCTAAATATGCCATGCTGAGTGCCTGGGTCAGAGAAAGACATCTGTTAATTAAAGCGATATTCCCGTACCGCTGATCTTTCGGCCTTAACGTTTACAGTGACCTCCTTTCAAGGGATGCAAGCAATCACCGACAGTAATTCTTACTTTTAGCATGATACAGTTCACCTCGTACTAACCACAATTAATTAGGTAGCCACATTTGTCCTGGAGAAAGCTGGATTATTCACAGGTTTGCGATACCTTATATTGAGCCAGCATAAGAATTATGCAGGAAGCATATGCATGAGCTTTTAAGCACATAGGTCTCTTGAGCATCTGAAGAGCAGCCTTTAAAGAATCGAGAAGTCATCTCCAGTATGCAGGCTCTCGCAGCATGTTTTGTTGCACAAGGACTCTTGTCTTCCTGTCCAGTGTGTAGCATTTTGCACTGCCTAATCCTTATCAGAGCCATGGCCCTAATTCTCCTCGGAGAGAATCAATAAGGCCTATAAATATGCCAGTCGTCCTAATGGTGTCTCGGGAGCACATTTTCTTTTCTCTGGGGTTTTAATTAGATGGGTTAGACAAAGTTGTTGCTAATTATTTTCAGGACGTGGCACATTCTAATAGATTTCTCCTTGATGGGCGGTAATTTATCTGTCACTGCGGTTTCCCCTCCTCCTTTCTCACTCCCGTTGATTATGAAGCCTCAATTCATGAGGGCTTTTTACCTTGACAAATATATTTGCAGTGTATTTTCCTTCTTCTTGCGCAAAGAAACGGTTAAAGGCCTTTTGAATACTAATTACTACTTTTTTTTTTTTCCTTTCGCTTTCTTCTAGTAATCTGTGAATACCATGTATTAATTATCTTTATGCTTACCGTGGTCTGTAACTTTACCTTGGAGGTTTCTCTGCTCACAGTGCTCCTTCAGATTTCTTTTGTTTTTCCTTTCTTAGTGACTTTATTCTATTTCGTTCATTATCAAAATTCCTAGCTCCCCCCCCCCCCCCCCCAGCTATAGGATCTGCCATCCTTCACCTTTACAAGCTATAGGATCTGTCCATAAGTGGCCTGCTGAAACATAACATCTGTGGTTTTCATTTTGTTTTTTGAGGGATAGGCAGACGGAGGAGGCTGTCAGTAGAATTTGTGTGACTCTGATTGATTGAGTGTGAAATGCTTTTTATTCAGCCCGGCCATTAATTCTGACATCTGTAACGTGCTGTTGGAGGAAGATTGGGATTCTCTGAAGCTGAGCAGATTCACCAAGTCACAAACGTGGGTCATGTAATCGTTCTCAGCACAGAAAGGATGGATTCTTGCAAAGCTTTCTGTGAAAAGTAAAAGCCATTCATTACCCGTGCACAGTGGTTCCCATGCTGCAGTCGCCCTATGGCTTCTCTCAGTTTGATTTTCTTCCTGTGACCCTGCAGCTTTTCTTAACTAAATATATGCAGTTTAACTCCAATAACCTACTTTCTTATTCCTACCTAATGTACATCTCTTATCTCTTTACTTGCAATCTGCCTCACATCTGTATGCATCCTTGCCTTGTTACTCTATTTTTTATCTGTTTATTTATTTGAATTTGTTAATAGCCTAAAAAAAACCTAGGCAATGTACAGCATAAAACATACATAAAATGATAATTATACATTACATACATATATCAATAAATAAACTTGAACATGGACAGACAGTAGCTGAATCAGGAGATGCTTACAATAGTGCCATAGTTTAGTAAAAAGCCTGCTTAAACAGCCATGTTTTTAATAGGGATTTGAACGTTTTTAAACTGTCTTCTAAACACAGTTCAACTGGAAAAGTTTTCCAAAAAAATAGGTGCCACAGTAGAAAAAGCACTGTCCCTGGTTGTACACAGCCTGGCATGGGATGGAGAAGGCACGTCAAGAAGGCCTCTTTGAGAAGAGCAAAGTTGTTGGGTGGGGCATTATAGATGTAATAAAGCATTGCCCCATGAAGAAACCGAGTTGGAAATCAATTTATAGGTAATGACTGCGATTTTGTACGTAATACGTTCACTGATGGGCAACCAATGTAAATCCATCAGGATGGGAGTGATATGATCCCGTCTTTTGCTTCCAGAAATAAGACGTGTGGTGCATTGAGCAGTAGTTGTAAGGGTTTTAGAGTTACTGCAGGAAGACCTAGTAGAATAGAGTTACAATCTACTATGGGGAGAATAGAAGCTTGAACTATCGTTTGAAAATCAAATTTTTCAAAAGGTGTTTAAGACCACAAAAGATTCTTAGTTTGAAGAATCCAGACTTTATGATGTTTTTAAAATGAGGACGGAAAGATAGCAGAGGTTCTATTAGTACGCCAAGGCTGCATATTGGAGTGTTTAATGAGAGAGAGGTATTTTCAATAGAAATTGAAGACAGCGAAATCTTGGAATGGATATGTTGAATCAAAACACATTGGGACATATCTTAAAAGATACACGCGGGCGTAGATTTGTTCGCGCAACAAATCTACGCCCGATTTTATAACATGCGCGTGCTGCCGCGCACATGTTATAAAATCCAGGCTTGGCGCGCACAAGGGGGTGCACACCCAGGCCGCTGTGCTGGAGCACTCGACCCCGCCACTGGACCACCCCGGACTGCCACCACGCCCCCGGACATGCCCCCTGACTGTCGCCACGCCCCCGGACCGCCCATTTTGGAAAGCCCCGGGACATACGCGCATCCCAGGGCTTGTGCGCGCCGCCGAGCCTATGCAAGATAGGCTTGGCGCGCGCAGGGGCAGCTTTTCGGGGGTTACGCGCATAACCCTTTGAAAATCTGCCCCATTGTGTTTTAGAAATGTTTAAAGATAATTTATTGAAAAACTGTCAACATTTGATGGAAGGTAGACATAGATTAAGCATTTCAACGGTATTGTTCCAAGAGGGGTGGACTTGAACAAAAAGCCAAGGGATGGCCAGGAACAATAAGTAGAGTAAATGTTATTATTAGCTGTTTTTAAAAGGGGGGGGGGTGTTTTGGGGAAGTTTGGAAAATAAAATGCATAGATTACATTTTCAGTTCTACATGCGTTATTTACCCACACAAAAAGGAAATGCAGAGTACCCACGGCAAGTTTTAATCAATGTAAAAGCCCGCATGTTAAACCTGAAACATCATGCAGCTAGGCATTTTCAGGAAAACCCTACACTTATTTTCTCAGTCTGACGACAACACAATTCCATTCCAGACATTTACAATAGGTCTCGTGTACGGGTTGATTTAAGCCCCATGCAGCTGCAACCCATTCCTGTCTTGCTGTAGCCTATCTGGGCTGCTAAACTCTGTAGCAAACTTGCCCGGTCTGCTTATCTGGATATTTCCCATGTAGCTGGTAGCTTCCAGCTTATCTGGGTCACATCTAGTCAGACAGCTGCCTTCCCTTGCAACCTTCATGCAGCCTGCCTTGCTAGAAAGACTCAGCTTCCTCCCAATAAGCTCTTAATTGGCTTTGCTTGGATGTAACAATTATCAGTATTTCTCCCTGTCAGCAGCTCCTGCCTCCTGACAGGCTTTCAGCCCTGCCTTTCCAGGTCTGTAACTCACAATTGCCTTTTAAACTGGCTTTAGGCTGTGGCTTCCTAGAACTACCCTTCCTTGAAGCCTCCTAACCTCGTTCCTTTCACTTTCTTTACTCAGGACTAATCTGCCTCTTTTCCCCTTATGTTTAAATGTATTTATTAAGCACAGCAGAAAGGAACAAGCAGTACTTCGGAATACGTTGGTTTCTGATGCACCCCGAAAGCCAACAATAGAAGCACTCAACGTTTTAACATTTTCCAGGGTTTAACCCTCCCATTCCTCGTCCCACACCCCTGTTCCTGAATCCCTCCCCCCCCCCCATTCAAGAGAAAAAGAAACCGTCTGTAAACTGACTAGTCCATCTTCTCAACCACTGAAAAAGGGGTCTAAAGGGCTAAAAGTCAAGGTGGGTTATGTTAGCCGTTCAGAACCATACTTTGAGCAAGGGGAGACAAACTCTGAATGTAATTGTTCCATGTGGTGAGGAAGGTTCTCTGACGTATAAAGGTATCTCTACTCGCTATATTCTTCATCTGCATTATATTGTGGAGTGAATTGCTCCATCACCAGAAGGAAGGTGCGTATTTTCTCTTCACACTGTCCGTGTCTGATTTTTTTCCACAGTGAAAAGGCCTTCGTGACCCACGGTTTCCTCCCTCTGTTCCCAAGCCGCAAAAACGAGATGTCATCAAACAGTATTGCATGAAGTGTGCAACAGTACCGAGAAGGCTGGCGATCTTATGCCAGAATCGATTAATCAGAAGACAAGACAAAAGCAAAACAAAACATGAGATACAGCAGCCAGCAGCGGATATCTGACATTTCCTCACCCACATATCTGTTAGGTGTGCCTGGTATCCTCTCACAGGGGTAATGTAAGCTCCTAAAAGACATCTCCCTAAGGCCTGGGTTTCCAGAAAGGCTATTAAGGCTCCTGAAACAATGTAATAAACCATTTGTAGTACACAATTCAGGCAGATCCCTGCACCTCAAAGCTGCCAAATCAGCACATGGATTATCCTTATCTAATTTTTTTTAAAAGCTTTATGCAATTGAGAAACTGATGCCTGCTCAACTTACTCCAATAAGAGCAAATTTTCCAACTCCAAAGCCAAATCAATGATAAGAGAATATTTCAGGAGTGGACATATTGTCTCAGTTTCACATATGAAAAAAAAAATCCTTGTTATCTAAGACAGGGGTAGAAAAACTTTTTTTTTTTTTTTTTTTTTTAAGAGTGCTGTATTACTGGCATCTATTGGAGCCGAGGGCCAGAGTTCCCCTTACAACCTCCATGAGCAGCAACCATACCAATGTAATGCATAATTCTTTACAATTAACAAATAGAATAACATCAAATAGCTGGCTGGTTTCTAGAATTATCCTCTTCGGATCTATTATATGTTGTGGTTCCTCAGGTACGTCTTCCGAAAGAAAAGAGCAAGACAACGCGTCTGCTCTGGTATTTCTATCTCCAGGACGGTACTTGAGCACAAAATCAAAATGATTGAAAAAGAGAGTCCATCTGGCCTGTTTGTAATTCAGACGTTGCACGTGGCGGAGATACTCAAGGTTTTTGTGATCCGTAAATACGGTTATTTGATGTTGAGCGCCTTCAAGCCAAGGCCACCACTCCTCGAATGCAAGCTTTTTAGCTAAGATCTCCTTATCGCCGATTCTGTAGTTTTTCTCGGCTGGAGAGAATCTTTGTGAGAAGAACGAACAGGGATGTAAGACTGTCGAGTCTCCTGTTTGGCTCAACACCGCCCCTACACCCACTTCTGAAGCATCAACTTCAATGATAAAGGGCTTATTGGGACTGGATGCTGCAAGCACGGTTCAGTGGAGAAGGCAGTCTTCAATCTCTTGAACGCGGAAATGGCCTCCACTGACCATTTTGAGGTGTTGGCACCCTTGCGATTCATCGCAGTCAAGGGTACAGTCAAAGAAGAATAGTTCTTAATGAAACTGCGATAATAATTGGTGAACCCCAGGAATCTCCTCAAGGCCTTCAGGCTGGTGGGTTGAGACCACTTCTGGATACTTTCAAGTTTGTGAGTGTCCATTCGAAAACCTTCCTTAGACACGATGTAGCCTAAAAAAGGCACTGAGTCTTTATGAAATTCACACTTTGAAAGTTTAGCGTACAGCCGATGTTCACGGAGATGGGAAAGCACTTGTTTGACGTCTGCAAATCCTTAGAGAAGATTAGTATGTCAGCCAGGTAGACCACCACGTTCTTGTAGAGCAGGTTCCGCAGGATATCATTCATCATATTTTGGAATGTAGCAGGTGCATTGCACAACCCAAACGGCATTACAAGATACTCAAAATGGCCGTCTCGCTTGTTGAAGGCCGTTTTCCATTCATCGCCATTTCGAATGTGTATGAGGTTGTAGGCCCCTTTCAAGTCAAGCTTAGAAAATATCTTGGCCCCTTGCAGCCTATCAAACAGTTCCGAGATTAACGGCAAGGGGAAACGGACCTTGATCGTGATTTCATTTAGACTTCGGTAATCTATACATGGACGTAGGGTACCGTCCTTCTTCCCCACAAAGAAGAAGCCTGCACTGGATGGTGACTTAGATGGTCGAATAAACTCTTTTTGGAGATTTTCTTTGATGTACTCAGACTTAGCTTTGTTCTCCAGAGCTGAGAGAAGGTACACCCTTCCTTTTAGAGGTTTTGAATTGGGCTTTAACCTAATTGTACAGTCGTAGGACCTATGTGGGGGAAGAATATCAGCTGCTTCTTTAGAAAATACATCTCCGAAGGACATGTATTCAAGTGGCAGTCCTGGCACCGCTGGAATCGTAGTCATGCAATTTATAGATGAAACCTCCTGAAGGCATTTCTCATGACATTCTGGGCCCCAACGTGAAAGATCCACGGAAGCCCAGTCAAATTGGGGTTGATGCAACTGCAACCAAGGCAACCCCAGAACAACAGAGTGCATCGCCTTCTCCAATACAAAGAAGGAGATGTTCTCCGTATGAAGTGTTCCGGTGCAAAGTGTAACTGGTACAGTCTCGCAAGTCACATCGTCCGGCAAGGGCTCCCCATGAATGGAAGACAACAGTAGTGGGTTCTTTAAGTTGATGAGAGGAATCCTTAAACATTCCACTAGCCGTCTAGTAATGAAGTTGCCTCCTGGCCCTGAATCCGCCAGGGCAGGAGTCTGAACCGTGACTGGTCCATAGGTCAGGGAGACTGGAAGAGAAAGTGGAAGAGAAGATGCAGTAAGTCCCAAGAACAGTCTTTCCGCCGGACTAGAATTCCCACGTCCTCCAAATAAAGTAGAAACATCACGGCCGGGCTAACCACAGTACATGCACGGACCACCTGTTTCCCCAAGTCTTCTCTCTTTAGAGATCAAGTGACCATGATCAAGTTGCATCGGTTCCTCTTTATCTACAGCAGGAATTGCTGGACCCATCTGAAAAGCAGAGGAATTAACTGATTTCAACCCAGGTAATACCTTAGGCTGGAGTTCCTTCACCTTGTCTCGGAGCCGCCAGTCAATCCGAGTAGCTAAGGCTATTAGTTCTTCCAGTGAGTCAGGTGTCTGACGAGCAGCCAGCTCGTCTTTTACGTGGGTGTCCAGGCCTCTGCAAAAGAGTGTCTTCAGACATCTGGGGTCCCAGCGAAGTTCTGCTGCAAGAGTTTTAAATTCAATGGCAAATTCAGCCAGAGATCTGTTGCCTTGCTTCAAATCCACCAAAGCGAACCCAGCAACAGACATACGAGCAGGGTCATCAAAAACGGATTTAAACAAATCCATAAATCCTTCTATGTCCTGCAAGATAGGGTCCTTGCGTTCCCACAAGGTAGATACCCACGATAAGGCTCTCCCATCCAAATAAGACAGATGTAGCTAGTCTTCGAGAGGCCTGTGGGAAATAAGGAAGGTTGTAAGGTGAAATGTAAGCTGCACTGGTTCAAAAAGCCCCGAGTCTTCTGGAGTTCTCCGGAGAATCGAATAGGTGCCGCCAGTGGAACAGCTGTCTTCAAAGTTACCTCCTGTAACTGATCTTCTTGTGTAGAAGCTGTGCCTTCTATCTTCTGTGTATGAAGCTGATGAACTGCTGCAGTAGGTTTCTCCAAGGTTTCTTGCTGTTCTGAGATGCGTTGAGCTAGGCCAGGAATAGCCTGCAAAGCAGAAAGGTAAGCCGGGTCCATGACTACAGATATCAATACCTTTAGCTGAATTCCTAGGAGTCCTGCTTCTTCAAATACTTTTAGCTGGATCCACTGGAGTTAGCAATGTGTTCAATGCTGCTCCCCCAAGGGGAGGAGCTAGCAATTTGTAATACTCCATGGGCGGAGTTATCGATCTGTAGTGGGTTGGTGAATCCCTGGGCCAATGGCAGATGACAGCGCCCC
Organism: Rhinatrema bivittatum; assembly: GCF_901001135.1. Taxonomy (NCBI): domain Eukaryota; kingdom Metazoa; phylum Chordata; class Amphibia; order Gymnophiona; family Rhinatrematidae; genus Rhinatrema; species Rhinatrema bivittatum. Next base: position 34,401,517 of record NC_042631.1, read on the forward strand.
CAGGAGGATCCCTGAGAGGGACCACCGGCTAGGCTGGAGTATGGAGACAGACACAGATAGTTCTTTTATTGGACAGGAAGTAGAACCACCAGAGGTGGCAGTAGTGCACAGCAGGGCTGAAGTCCCTCAGATACTGGATACTGAGTCCCTCAGATTCTGGGTTGCTGAGCTGTAGAGAGAGACTATAGGTAGTGAGTAGACAGGGTATGCTGGATACATAACCAGTAGTAGATGATACACTCACAATTGTAGATCTGTAATGGCTTTCTATGCAACAGAGAGTCTTCAGTATATTCAGGAACAGGAGCCATAGGCAAGTACTGGTTCCTATATGCAGTCTGGAATAAGAACTCACAATATCTGTGCATGAGATGGCTTCTGGAATAGAAGAAGGTCTTTGGAGGGTTTTAGGAACATAGGCCCTCGTGGAGCGAGTACCGGTTCCTATCTGCAATTTCCAGTAATAACTCACGATCTCCGTACCTGCCATAACTTCTTAGACAGAAGGGAGTCTTCAGAGATTGGGAACATAGGCCCTCGTGAAGTGAGTACCGGTTCCTATCTGTAATAGAACTCAGTGTTCACGTCTGCGATCGCTTCCAGGCAGTAAGGAGTCTTCTGAGCATTCAGGGACGTAGGCCCTTGAGGAGCGAGTACCGGATTGCAATCTGAAATCAAGAAGAGAGAGTGGGCCCCCAAGGAGCGGGTACCCTTTGGTAGTTCAAGGAGGCAGAGTAGCTTGGGTGAATCGAATCCAAGAGAGAATGATTCGAGTCCTTGCTAACTCGATTCGTAAGCATGAAAGAAGACCTTTTATGTTGGAAGCGGATGATGTCACTACGGAGGGATACCCCCGAGGTTTGCGCCCTTGCCGGTATATCTCTGGAGCGCGCGCGCCTTAAGTCATCCAGAACATGGCAGATTTGCAGCGTCAGGCCAGCCCGGGGACTCCAAGGAGAAGCGGCAAGGAGACGCCGCGGCAGCAAGCCATCCATCAGGTCCAGAGGGAGTCGCCACAGTGGTAAAGAGGGTGGAGCGAGGGCGAGAAACAGGCACGAACGCAACACCCACTGGTTGTGGATTCATTTGTCTGAACACTAAGAAAGGAGAAATAATTACTTACTGATAATTTCCTTTTCTTTAGTACAGACAGAAGAATCCAGCTTCCTGCTCTCAGTTACCGAATGATTGTACTGTGGTCCTCCTGCATGGCTGTGTGTTCCAGGGAGTGCTGGTAAATGTCAATCCAATCCCTAGATTAATGTTATTACACTCCTTATCTGAGCTCAGTATTTTCCTGTTGGCTCGGTGCTGAAATGGTTATCTGTCATAATCAAGTTTTGTTAGTTTGTTTACAGTTGGCTTTTGCAGAGAATACTGGCTGGCTGATGTCATTGCAGGGGTATATATACCGTAATGTCAGCTTTGCTCTGTCTCCATCGGTTGTTAATGTATAACCCACTGGTTCTGGATTAATCTATCTATACTAAAGAAAAGGAAATTATAAGGTAAGTAATAATCTCTCCATGGAGCAAAACATCTGTAGTAGGTAGGAAAATTGGTGATTATTTTGTCATAGTATACACAACACACTTATTTATAAGCATAGAAGTTTTACTTAAGTCTGTGAATAAGCAATAAAGCATATAAAATTAGAAATTGCAATAAAGAATATGTTAAATGAAACTTCCCCTCACAGCTTTGCAATGTGAGTCTTATATATCTTTGGAAATATGGAAACACAATGTTGGAAAATACAGGAATAGTTCATCAGGCAGTTCATTAACCACTGTAATGCCCAAAAGCCTTTCCTCTGATCTGTTCTTTCTCTGATTTCAAACAGCTTGATGTATGTCTTTTTATGTTGATTCTGCTGACCTTTGTCCTGGTTTCAGTCTTTCTCTGGGCTACTCCCATGTGTTCTTGAAGCCCCAACTGTCTGTCCTTATCACATCAGCAAACAGGTGTGGCTAAGTGACTACTGTTCTGTTTTCCCTGATATCTGTACAGTTAGCCTCCTGAGTAACTGCTCTTTAATATATCTGATCTCATGACTTGTTTCAAGCAGGCTAAGAAAAATGGCATATTTATTCTCATAACTTATAGGCCTTATATCAAATAATTACACTAGTAATATTAGTGATTCTCTGCCCCACTAATTTCTATCGCAGTACAGAGTTCTTCACATAAACTAAATAACTGCTTAAAATAATTTCTTACATTCCACCCACCAGATATTGGAGCAGACTAATCACTAATAGGAGTTGTTCTTATGTAACTCCACCTTGCACAGAGGAAGGGTAAGCACATGAGTCATAACAGCTTTACAATACATATCAAAATAGTAATTCCAAGTATAATAGCAAGGCTAATGCAAACAAATCAGGTTTTTCTTTTTCCATACTTTAATCTGTTCCCACTACACACATACTAACAGCCCAATCAGATTCTTTGGCCTATCCTGGGGAAAAATTACAATTTTCAATTAACCATTTAGTGCTGTTTAGTACCTGTGGGGTACGATTAATAATCTGTGTAACACTGGGCACAGAGTTTATCATTAAATCTAATGCCATACAATTACCCATAACAAGCAGATTTCACCACTCAGAAGGTATTACCCATCAGTAACACATTATCCCTGACTCCTTCATCACCCAACTACATTAATTATTTTTTTATTTTTTCTTATTGATATGTAAGTTAATTAAAATATATTAACTACATTTGAAAACAAAAAATATTTTTAAAAATACAAAATAATAATAAATGATTGGATAAAGTTGTAGGTTTCATATATTATGCCTTTCCACCTGGTAATAACTTTGATGTGTATTTATAATCATTAACCACCAGCCTCCTTCCAATTAGGCTGATATAGTCAGCGTGTTGAACAAAACAAATACTAAAAATTTGTTTTGTCCAAGACTCTGACTATATCAGCCTAATTGGAAGGAGGTTGGTGGTTAATGATTATAAATACACATCAAAGTTATTACCAGGTGGTAATGCATAATATATGAAACCTACAACATTGTCCAATCGTTTATTATTTTTTTGTATTTTTTATGTTTTCAAAAGTAGTTAATATATTTTAATTATCTTAAATAACAAGAAAAAAATAAAAAAAAATTAATGTAGTTGGGAGACAAAGGTGTCAGGGATAGTATGTTATACAATTATCTCTAGCATAACGATGAGTTTCAGCTAATTGATGTGCTAGTGCATGGAGATTATCTTGGGTAACATTCTTAAGGGCTTCTACTAAGGCTTGTAAGCATAGGACAGCAGTAGAGAGACAACCAATAGCATGTAAGTTGGAAAATGGGAAGCATGCAGAACCCATTAATCTATGGCATTCCTCAATAGTAATAGGTGTATATTGTAAGGCATTCTGACTGTCCTGGTTACAAAATTCCAGGGAGGGGAATAGTTCTAAGGTTTGCCATTTACAATGGGACTTATATGTCTACTTGTGCTGGGGAAAAACAGAAACAGGGAAATAAACATATACAAGGTTGCAATTTCCATTACAATCAACAGGGAGAGTAGCTTGAATTTTATATCCCCTTAACAAGAGAAATGCACAAGAGCTGAAACATGGTTAGGATGGGAAATAGTCTATGAGGACTGAATGTCCAAAATAATCATCTTAATAATAATAGACCACTCTTCCCATAAATGCAAACATGAGACATTGTTATGGGATGGGAGGCTAGTATGATTCACTGGTATTGAAGTTCTCAGTGACTACCTGGTATCGCTGGAATATCTGGTTATGATATTGCATGGCACCAGCAAAAATATTGGTGGTTGCAGCTTGTCATGAGGGGGTGAACTATTCTTAAATAAAACTGTGGGCTAAATCGTGGGTTTGGGTTTGAGTGGTTACTAATGAGGGCTTGGTAGAAACAAAGTGGAAATGAGTAAGAAAGAGTGACATCAGGAATGAAAAGAATCATTAATTATAGGTCTATCTTATGGGCATAGAGCAAAGAATCTGGGATTAGTATTACTATGTATACAGTTAGCCATTATGGCTAATGGTATGGGGGCATTTTATGATATACCAAACATGGGATGGTAAAATTAGAAATATTAAGAAAGGCCAATGTATGATATCCTCAAAGCTAAATTCTGAAGGATTAACTATTTCATGCTTATAGCATATGTGTATGTTACCATAATTATCATAGCAGGTGAGATTAGTGAATGATTCTAATGCTAAGCATGAAAATGTAACATAAAAAAAAAGAACCTGACAAACCCAAAAAGGTTAAAGTAAACAAACCAGTCTTTTGAATAAAATGTTCAAAACTGTAACCATGGCTTTAGACCTAAGAAGTAGAGATGTGTAGATGGTCTTTTGTATCTGTGTGCTTGCATCAGGGCTTATGGAGAAACATTCATTATGATGACAAAACAGGCAAGCAATTCAGTGTGTCTCATTGTCTTTCGGCAGTACATGCTGTAGTAGGGATAAAAGTATAGGGTAAAAAATCCAAACTTTAACACTAACAGTTTCCTGCTCTACATCTATTCAATATTCTAAGCACATGCTCTAAACTCTTTTTCAACATAACTATTATCAGACTAATTTATTCCTCCACCACCTGTCTAATAACTAAGGCAGCTCCATATCGCTAGACTTTTAAAGTCTCTCTCTCTCTCTCTCTCTTTGTGTGACTTTCTAGGCAAATATCCTGCATCTCATTCTGTAACTTACATTAAATAAAAAACAGTAATAGGAATAGAAAATAAGAAACTTATGAACAGAGTGGGTCTTGTGTAGCAGATGTTCCGGTCTAATGGAAACAATTTGCTGTAGCTGATCGGGACCATGCATTTTCAATGCCATTTCTTGTAGTGAGATCTCAGTATTAATTAGACATTCAGACTAATAAGCACATCTGCCTGATGCAGAAATGAAAAAGGAGAGGATAGACAAAAAGGATCAACAAAACACATACATTATATCCAAAGAAAATAAGAAATGCAGGTTGCTCTCTATATTTCTGATAAGAGCCTCTCACATTCCTTAGAGCAATTCTGGTCTAGCCAGCATAATCGTAATCCATCTCTTGAAGTGAGCGGAAGTTATATGGTCCTACATCCATTCTACAGGATAGCGCTCAATAAAAGTACCTAGAAGGGCTAACAGTTGTATGGCCAAAATACTATCAAGTAAAGAATTCCTAAGGAGCCCTCATTAATGTACAGTTTCTATAAAAACTCTACGATAGCCATTAAGGGGGGAAGGGGGCATATCTCCCTCATTATCACGTTGACAAATTGCAGTTCTCACTTTTGTCCAGGTAGAACTGGAAGTACATGGGAAATTCACTAAATTCAGTTCATCTGCAGTAAAAGTCAACTTACATTCCCACATTCTTAACTCTGTCTGTTTATACCTTTTAAAAGGATAAGCTAATTTTGTGCTATAGAAACCAATTTCTTCCTCTGTTTATGTAGGGAAAGGCAAGGTCAGTCTTGCATATCCTCCACTTTTTCTCTTCCTCGCTAGCACCATTCCTTTTATCAGTTAACTCTTCAGTTCCTTGTGTCTTTTCAGGTTCTAAAGCACTGGTAAACAACTCTACAGTATCAGAATTATTAATGTCCTCATTAGAGGGATTTTTCTGTCCTTTTGTGACCAGGTTCTACATTTCTGCATGACTATGGGTCTCAACTGCAAATGCACACTGACACTGAACACAATTTCCTGGATCTGACTGTTCTTCAACTTAGTGCTGTAAGTCAGTCACACCCTTCTTAAGTGTTTCCTGACAATAAAAATGATGGCAGCAGACAGACAAAAGCATCAAACATGCCTTCAGACAGTCCCTGACACCTTCCGACTTATACCAGGAGAAATATTTCAGAGTTCAAGTCAGTGCTCTGTCCCAGCTTTATAATCACTGTCACATCAGCTGTCTCTGTTTGGCTCAGTAACTGTGCTGCAGCATTCAGTTTGTTGTGACTGGTCCAGCCAGACATGATATCAGAAACCTAGTCAGTGGGAACATTGCTAGACTTACATATGATCCAAGTATTGACAGCAAGAAGGACACGTATTGTCAGTCTCTGCCACTTACTGTATAATAATATAACAAACATACTAGGAGACAAACTCCAATCCCATCTCATTGCCAAATGTAGTAGGTAGGGAAACTGGTGATTATTTTGTCATAGAATCTACAAAACTCTTATTTATAAGTGTTGAAGTTTTACTTGTAAATCTGAGAATAAGCAATAAAACATATAAGATTAGAGTTTACATTAAAGAATATGTACAATATTACTTCCCTCAGTTTCCAATGTGAGGGGAAGACCAGGAACAGTTCATCAGGCACTTCATTAACCACTGTAATGTCCAAAAGCTTTTCTCTGATCTGTTCTATCTCTGTTTTCAAACAGTTAGCTTGAAGTAGGTTTTTTTTATGTTGATTCTGCTGACCTTTGTCCTGGTTTCAGTTTTTCTCTGGGCTACTCCTATCGGTTCTTGAGACCCCAACTGTCTGTCGTTATCAAATCAGCAAACAGGTGTGGCCAAGTGGCTACTGTCCTGTTTTTCCTGATATCTGCACAGTTAGCATCCTGAGTAACTGCTCTTTAATATATCTGATCTCATGACTTGTTTCAAGCAGGCTAAGAAAAATGGCATCTTTATTCTCATAATTTATAGGTCTTATATCAAATAATTACACTAGTACTATTAGTGATTCTCTGTCCCACTAATTTCTATTGCAGTACAAAGTTCTTCATGTAAACTAAATAACTGCTTAAAATTTCCCACATCGCTGGTTATGCTGGTGGACCCTTAGACCGAGGGGGAGTTGCCGCTGCCTGTGGGGAGGAGCCCCACAGGCCCCCACCATCAGGTAGGTGAGGCTGAAGAGGAGCAGAGACCCTGCTGGAGCTTCATCACTACCAGCACATGTTCCCCTTTGGTTGAGCCCTTGGGTGCCGGGGACGGCTGGACTTACATGGGGTCTCCACAGAGTAGGAAATCCAGACAAGAGAGGAGATTGTAGCGCAGGCCAAGTTTGGAACAAGGGGAGATTCATGCCAGGATCGAGATGGGCAGCAGACCTGGAGACTAGGTCCAGACAAGGGTCGTGGCAGGCACTGTAGCTTGTAGTCTATGTCCAGGCAAGGGTTGTGACAGGCAGTGTAGCTCTTAGTCAGTGAACAGTCCAAGGTCAGGCCGAGTCAAGCAAGGAGTGAAGAAGGATGGGATGATGAAGGAACTCAGGAATGGCAACGTACATTGCAAGGAGCATAGAGACCTATTGCCAAGGCGAAGCTGGCCATGGAGCCTTGCTGGGAAATGCATCAGTACCCCCTCCTCTAAGCCCTTCTCCTGAGGATTTTGGCTTCTTGGGATGGGACATATGGAATTGCTGGATGAGGCTTTTATCTAAAATATTGGCAGCAGGCTCCCAAATGTTCTCCTCCGGACCCAATCCTTTCTAGGAGAGGAGATACTTCCATCTTGGGCCACATTTTTTCATGTCCAGGACCTCACATACCTGGTATGTTGTATCGCCCTCTAAGGCAACCTCCGATGGCTGTGGCATCTTCCAAGAGGGCCATGAGAGTACCAGAGATTTCAGGGGGGAAACATGAATGGAGTTATGAATCCTCAAAGATGCTGGTAAGCGAAGTTGATAGGTTACTGGCTTGAGTTGTCATAATACCTTGAATGGTCCAATGTAGAAAGGAGCGAGCCACATAGATGGAACTTTTGAGTCTGGTATAACGTGTGCTGAGCCACTCCTTTTCCCTGGGTTTGAACTGCGGAGCCAATCTACGGTGGATGTCAGTGAATCTCATGACTTTTCAGCCTGCTTCCTGAAGCATTTGTTGAATATGGGTCCAGAGTTGATGAAGTTCTTGGGCCATCAACTGAGCCGCAGGCGAAGGAACAGACAGAGGCAATGGCAAAGGGGGAAGCGGCTGCTTACCATATATAATCTGAAAAGACGAGGACCCCATGGAGGAACAGATCTGAGAATTAGCTAGCTAGTGTACACTAATGGAACTTAGTGCTCACTAATACGAAATATGAAATTTCACAAAATTCATCAATATTTTTTTGTTTCAGGGCGCTCCCGAAACACAACGAAATAGACAATTTCATTGCTATTGTCTATTTCGTTTAAAACTAATGCACATCCCTTTTGAACAGTATCGCACACAAAGGAGCGAGAGAGACATCTGCTCGAATGTTTTTAGCAATGTACAGTGCAAGCAACCAGGGTCTCAACTTGCAGAGAAACAGGAAGCAAAGAACTATATCTGAGTTCGAAATCAAAGCAGGTGAAAAAGATAGCCTGTCGTGGGTTCAGACGCTGGGCCTGATGGAGATGCTAAAGATTCTTATGGTCAGTGTAGACAGTGATATGGTGCTGAGCCCCCTCTAACCACTGGCGCCATTCTTCCAAGGCGACCTTAATGGCAAATAATTCCTTGTTGCTAATGCCGTAATTTCGTTCGGCCAGAGAAAATTTCTTCGAGAAAAAGGAGCAAGGATGCAGGGTTCCACTCAAGTCGGCCGCTACCCCTTCAGAGGAGACGTTTATCTTTACAATGGAAGGGCATTGTGAATTAGGAGTTGAAGACAAGGTTCCTGGAGGAAAGCCACTTTTAGTTCTTGAAAGGCCGTCACTGCTTCAGGAGGCTACAGTTTAGGGTAGGCCCTTTTTTGAGTCAGAGCCATGAGTGGGCCTGCCAGCTTGGAATAGTTGTTAATGAAGGTGTGGTAGGTTGTGGCCAATCCTGTATACACTTGAGCTTCTCCAGGTCCATTTGAAAGCCTTGCTTGGAGACAATATAACCTAAGAAAGGGTCGTGGCAGGTGGCGTAGGTCATAGTCCGTTTCTAGGCAAGGGTCGTGGTAGGTGGCGTAGGTCACAGTCAATGTCCAGTCTAAGGTCAAGCCGAGTCGAGCAAGGAGCGAAGAAGGCTGGGACAAGGAAGGAACTCAGGAATAGCAACATACAGTGCAAGGAGCGTGGAAACCTATTGCCAAGGCAAGGCAGGGACTTGCCTTATACAGTCCCTGAGCAATGATGTCATCAGTAAGGGCCGTGGGACTTTTTCCTGCCGTGGGCCCTTTAAATTGTGCAGAGAGACGCACGTGCCTAGGGGTCAGGCTGCAGAGGAAGACTGCGGCATTCCTGCCATGAAGGACAAGAGTGTAGAGTCAGCAGCTCCGGATTCCCCTGCTGCCGCCAGGGAACCCGGGCCTGCCTCCGCTGCAGCAGCGTGGCGTGGGATAAGTGAAGCCAGCTGCGGAGCTTTGCGGCTGGCAAACGCAACTAGGCTGTTCTGAGAAACTATAGACTGAGGAGCCTGATATCAATGCCAGCAAAATGGTCAGAATTATTCTTAACAAAATTACTGACCACATAAATAGAGATGGTTTAATGGGGGAAAGTCAACATGTAATTTGAAATGGGAAGTCTTGCCTTACCAATTTACTAGATTTTTTTGAGGGTGTAAATAAGCATGTGGATGAAGATGACTCAGTTGATGTAAAGAATCTGGATTTTCAGAAGGCATTTGACAAAGTCTCTCATGAGAGACTCCTTAGGAAATTAGGAGATCATGGAATTGGGAAGCAGTGTCCTTTTATGGATTTGTAATTGGACAGAAAAACATAGGGTAGGACTAAATGGTCAGTTTTCCGAGAAAAGGCTGTTAGTTGTGCCCTAGGAGTCTGTATTGAGACTTGCGTTATTTAGTATATTCATAAATGATCTGGAGAAAGGAACAATGAGTGAGGGAATCCAAATTTGCAGATGACACAAAATTGTTTTGAGTAGTTAAAATAGCAGCAGAGTGTAAAGAACCGCAGAAGGACCTTGTCAGACTTGGAGACTGGACTTCTACATGGCAGATGCAATTTAATGTGGCCAAGTGCAAAGTAATGCATGTAGGGAAAGCTTCATCCCAAATACAGGCACACTATGCTGGGGTCTGTGTTAGGAGTCACCACCCAGGAAAACGACCTCAGATTCCTTGGGGATAATACCTTTGGCTTAGTGTATGGCAGCAGTCATAAAGGCAAATAGAATGTTAAGAATTATTTGTAAAGGAATAGAGAACAAAACTGAGAATATCATAATGCCCTTGTATAGACCCATGGTGCAACTGCACTTTGAGTATTGTATACAATTCTGGGCACCCCCATCTCGAGAAAGACATATCGGACATAGAAAAGGTACAGAGAATGACGACAAAAATTATAAAGGGGATTGAAAAGCTGCCTTCTGGAGAAAGGCTAAACAGATTAGGACTCTTCAACTTGGAAAAGAGGCAGCCGAGAGGGGAAATGATTGAAATGTATAAAATTAGGATGGAATGGAATGGCTAAATATGGAATGGTTTATTTATCTTTCAAACAACCCTAGTACTAGGGGACAATCCATCAAACTAGCAACTAGCAGATTTAAAACAAATTGTAGGAAAAATTTTTTCACTCAGTGCACAATCAAGCTGTGGAATCTGTTGCGGGAGGACATTGTCAAGGCAACTAACATAGTGAGGTTCGAAAGAGGGTTGGACAGTTTCCTGAAGGAAATGTCCATAAACAGTTACTAGCCAGGTAGGACCTGGGAAAGTACAGCGCTGATCTCCGGGAGTGAGATGTAAGAAATAGATAAACCATTGGGGATCTGACAGGTACTTGTGACCCAGACCGGTCACTATTGGAGACTGAATGCTGGGCTTGATGGGCCTTGGTCTGGCCCAGCATAGCGTTTCTTATTTTCTTATTTATGTTTTTTAAAGTAAAATGGAGCTGTAATGTAAGCAACCAGGGTCTCAACTTGCAGAGAAACAGGAAGCAAGTTAAGTACACATATGGAGCAGTAGAGAAGTCTTAGCTCATACAGCTCAGAACTAGCTAATTGAATACAGTTCAGCACAGTGACATGGAATGTGTTTCCAACACTCTCCCACTCATGAATATCACGCTATGGTATTCTTCGGACTCTTCTGTTGGGATGTAGCTTAGTTAAAATTATCCCGGTTTTACTTCTTCTTTAAGACTAAACTTTAACTTAAATGCTTATTTTGAATTAATAATTTTCATGTCTTTTTTTTTTTTTGCTTAGCACTGGTTCCCAAGTTCTCATCCTGTTTGAGATAAAAGTTCTTTAGTAATAGCCTCCGACCACTTACCATGCTGGTTGGTCTTCATTGCATCTTTAGTGCATTTTGGTTATTTCACTTTATGAATCACACTGTTGCAATAAGACTTTGCCTCTGGTTTAGCTTCTGTCTCGTGTTCTTTTCATTTGGAAAATATGTGGCTTGATCATATTTCCTCAGAATGTCATCTCTGTTTTCTAGAATTTAATTTCCTTTTCTTGTCTCAAGAAACCTTGGATTTCTGCTTGTCAGGGTCTTTTTCATTTTGGTATCATACAAGCGGCATCCGTTCCTGTTTTCACAATAACCAATGGAGATTGTAGGTTTGCTCTTAGCATCTGACTTCTTCCGATATTACTTGGGAATCCAATCATATCAGGCATCGCCTTGGCAAGGGGTATCTTGCATACTTCAGGAGGAGCATACCTGGAGAGGCCAAGGTCCCAAAGTTGTGATGGAGTCAGGAGGTAATTATGTGGGCCTGAGGGTATATAAAGACCCAGGTGAGGAGTCACTGAGATGACTGGAGCAGGAACAAAAGCCAGACAAGTGAGTGTCGGACCAGCAAAATTGAGCCCTGGAAATTCTTAAAACCTGGCCTCAATTTGGGCACACTAGTGCTGGTCGAAGGGGGAGCTTCTGGAGGCATAACTCCCTTTCTTATGTATATTAGATAACTATTCTCAGACTTTCTCATGTTGCAGTTTTCCAGCCTATACTTCCCAGGCTCATGGGTTCAAGCCCTGTCACTCCTGACAATACAAGACCATCCAGACATTTTGAAGTATCCTTACAGGTTACATCTTGCTTGGCCATACTGCTTTTGGTGATCTTTCAGTAATTTGTTGTTGCAGTAGTTTCTTACATAAGCAGCAGCCCACAATTTGACTGGTAGTCCAGATCTTATCAGCATTATACTTTGCTGTTTCTAATAGAGATCGATTAGCACATTCTACCGTTCTGTTTTGGGATGGTGAATATGGAGCTGTCTTCTCATGATGAATTCCATATTCTTTCGTGAAAGTTTCAGTTATATACTGCTTACCACTGTTCCCTCTAAGCTGCGTGCGTGTGTGACCACACACAGGTTTTCTCACTGCCGCCGCATACTGGTAAATTTTAAAAAGACACGCATCTGCGCCCATAAACATACACCTCATTTTATAAAGGGCGCGTGTAGCATTTAAAATACTGTTGCTGTGCATACTTCTACAGCCATTACACAGAGAGAGAGCAAAGTTATGCAGGCAACATATGTGCATTGCCTTTGAAAAATTTGTGGTTACATGTGTCAGTCTTGGCCCCATCCCAGGAACGCCCATGACCTGACCCTTTTCCGCCTCCTTATTCTGGACATGTACGTGCATATGTGGCTGTTTTTGCACGAGCAACGTTTTTAAAATCTACTTCATAGCTTTTACCCCCCCCCCCCCATTTCGCACAGAAAGACCATCAGGGCAGTGGTGGAGCTCATCCCATCATGGCCCGAAGCAGGCCGGGTATGCAAACTGTGCAATTGCACAGGGCAGCACAACTGGGGTGGGTGGCATCCGGAGCAGGGATAGGCCTGTGTGGCCACTGGTGGTCCCCCCATCCCATTGGCAGCAGAAGAAGCCAATGGCCCGTGCAGCTGCCAGTGGACCTCACCCTTCCGGTGACAGAAGGAGCAGGAGACTCACACTCCACATCTCTGATCCTAGAGCAGAAGAGGAGACCCATCCTGCAGCTCCTCCTCATGTACCAGCAACGCAGTCTTCAACACAATGCACAAGATGAGCATAAAGGAAGTGCTAGCACCACGAGTGTTGAATACCGCAGGGCCGGCACATGAGGAGGAGTCTCAGGATGGTTCCATGCAGCAGCAGAGGAAGACTATGAGGCCCTGAGGACCCTGCCTGCCTGGGATGCATATGTGTGTGTGAGTGGGAACCTGCTAGGGATGGGTGTGTGTGTGTGAATAGGAACCTGTCTGGATTGCATATGTGTGGGTGTACCAATGGGAGCCTGTCTGGGATGAGGTGTACCAATGGGAGACTGTCTGGGATGAGGTGTGTGTGAGTGTGAATGGGAGTCTGCTTGAGGTGTATGTGTATGAATGGGAGCTTGCCTGAGATGGATGGGTGTGAAAAGAGTCAGCCTGGTGTGTGTGTGTGTGTGTGTGTGTGGGTGTGTGAAATGGGAGCCTGCCTGGGATGAGTGAGTGTGAGTGAATGGAAGCCTGCCTGGGATTTTAGGTGGTTGTAAATGGGAGTCTGCCTGGGATTTGGGTGGGTGGGTGTGAATGGCAGCTTGCCTTGGGATTTGGGTGGGTGAGAGTGTGTGAGTGAATGGGAGCTTGCCTGGGGGGTGTGGGTGTGAGAATGGGAGTGTGTGTGTGAGAGCATGTGAGAGCATGCGTGTGTGGGTGAGAGCATGAGAGAGTGAGAGTGTGTGTGTGTGTTTGAAGGAGTAAGGGAAGAAGACAGGTGGAGAGAGAGAAAAAAAGAGACCCTGTAAAAGGAATTGGGGAAAAGACTGAAAAAGGGAACATGGGAAAAAAAACCTGGGGCCAACTACTTTGAAAAATAAGATCAGACAACAAAGGTAAAAATATTATTTTGAATTTTTAGTGATTGGCATATGTTATTTTTGGGAGTGTGCATTACATATTTGTATTTTGTTTTTTATTCAGTATTTCACTGATTGAATTTGTAGTTCCTTATTCTGTAAGAGATAAGGGCCTGTCTATGTCCTGCATGTGTAACTGAGATGCAGTATTTGTGCTGGCATGTTTTTCTGTAGGGCTTTGTAGCAGTACGGCTTGTTCTGTTAATCCCAGTAGGTGGTGTATTGGTGTTCTAGGGCATGGTATAATATTTGAATGTTGTGATATTTAACATTTTTGGGCTCTTTATTCTGTATTTGATCAGGGTATGTCTGTGTTCTGCATATGAGACAGAGATGGGGTAGTTTTCTGGCATTGTCATTAAAAAGGCTGCTGCTGTTTGAGGGTTGAGGGGTTTGTGTTACTTGTCAAAGTGTTTGACAGTGAAAGGTTTGCAGTTACTGAAATGAGTGCATGTGTGGAAGAGGTGGAGAGTTGAGTGAGTGTGCATGTGCGTGTGAGAGTCTGGGGAGTGAATGCAAGGAACGAGTGTGTGTGTTTGTGAGAATGAGCATATACATGTGTGAAAGAGTATGAGAGTGAATATGCAGGTGTTTTTGTGTGTGTGTGTGTGTGTGTGTGTATGAGAAAGTTTGTGTGCAAGATGCTACCAATGTTCCCTCTAAGGATTGGGTTGCTGTGAGCATAAAATTGCTAGGGTTTTTGCATCAAAGAAAGTAATGCTCACAGGATAATGAAACCAAATATTTTTGCTCAGGAACAAAAACCTTTGCACACAACAACCCAATCCTTATTGCTGGCTACTATTAATAAAATCCACTTGCATGGATCCACTTAAATCCCATGTGTATTAGCTCCAATGGGTTTTAGCTTGGTTCCTTGGAAATTGCCTTAAATGGTTTTCTTGAATATTTACCTTTGGTACAATCTTCACATGCATCCAGAACTCCTGTCTTCAAGTGAGTACCTTTACATTTTCCCACTTTTGCTCATAGATTTTAGTGTCTTAATTTAAATGTGTAAAGAGTTCATGCCACAACACATGCAATATATGCATGATCATTCATTGGTATGGCAGTGGGGTAGCACGTGCAGTATTTGTGTGATCATTCACTAGTATGGCATTGATGTAATACGTGCAGTATTTGCATGATCATTCACTAGTATGGTATTGATGTAGCATGTGGAGTATTTGCGTGATCATTCACTGATATAGCCTTGATGTAGCATGTAGAGTATTTGCGTGATCATTCACTGGTATGGCATTGATGTAGCACGTAGAGCATTTGCATGATCATTCACTAGTATAGTATTGATGTAGCACGTGGAGTATTTGCGTGATCATTCACTAGTATAGTATTGATGTAGCATGTGGAGTATTTGCGTGATCATTCACTGATATAGCCTTGATGTAGCACGTAGAGTATTTGCGTGATCATTCACTAGTATAGTATTGATGTAGCACGTGGAGTATTTGCGTGATCATTCACTAGTATAGTATTGATGTAGCATGTGGAGTATTTGCGTGATCATTCACTGGTATAGCATTGGTGTAGCAGGTGCAGTATTTGCGTGATCATTCACTGGTATAGCCTTGGTGTTCATCCGATAAATGCCAGTCTTTGGATGCAGTGAATAAAAGTTCTTTGCAATTTTTGAATTCACAGTTGCCTTTTTCAATCCATCATCTGTTCATTTGGAAACTCATATGAGATTGTCAGCTGGTTCAGGTACACATAGTACATCTTCAGCTAAAAGACTTTCACAGTCACTGTGTCCATATGGCTTAAGTTGAATACATCCTATTCCCATTACTTCATAGGACAAGCCATCTGCCATTGTTACAAATCTGCCTTGTACTGCAGTATGTTTAGCGAGTAATTCATGTTGTCTAGTTTAATGATTAGAGAGGCGCTAGAACCTATCAGAAATGATTTTGTTGTCAGTTGTCCCTTGATCGATTATCGGGGGGGGGGGGGGAAGGAGTGTGTGAACGAGCTTCCAGGGGCCACCAGCAGCAGCTAGAAAAAGTTGCAGCGCTGAGCCAGCAGGATCTGTGAAGAGACACGCGAGGAGAAGCTGCCACACTGTGAAGTAACCTGGATCGCAGCTCTCAGGCCAGTAGCTTATCAGAAGCAGTGGCATTGCACCAATCGCTGCCTGCCTGCTGTTTCCTTTTTGGCGACTGGCACAGCCACAGAAGAGAGAGAGGACCGTTTTTCCTGCTGCAGCTAGGAGCGTTTCCAACTCTCTCCACGCTCTCTCCCTTATTACCGATAACTTCTTTCCTTCCCCCTTCTGATCCTCCTTTGCTTCCTCATTCCGTCCCCTCCCTTAAGTTGGGCCTCTATCCTACAGCTTTGCCTGTCCTTGCTGGGATCAGTTTTTCTTCTTAGCTCTGGCTCCTGTGTGTGGTGGCTCCTGCTTGCAGTGCTGCTTCATTGTCATGCTAATTTAATCACACCGTGTGGCCTGCTGCCGCTTCTCTCCCTCCAAGCCCTGGGCTGGCCCGGCCATCTCTCCGCATCCACTCCTCTCCTGTTTCAGCCACCTCTAAGTCCCACACGGGCGGCGCAGCTCTCAAAACCTAAGGTTGCTGTCTTCTGCATGCATCCATCCAGCCTTGGTAAAATAAAGGTGTGTTGCCTAATGCTGCTGGCTGTCGCTACAAATTGCCTGCCTGTCTCCTGAACCTGTTTCAGTCCCGCGGGGCCCTGTAAAGTGTTGAGAGAGAGAGACAGAGGAAGGGTGACTATGTGTGTGAATGAGCAGTGGAAGCCATGGGAATGTATAAGTATGTGTGAGACAGAGGACGTGTGTGTGTGTGTGTGTGTGTGTGTGTGTGTGTGTGAAAAAGACAGAGGAAGCATGTCTGTATATGTGAGAGAGCAGAGGAAGCATATATGTATGTATAGGTGAGAGAAGTGTATGTATGAAAGAGACCTGTGCATGAGTGGTTTTGTGTGAGACAGAGAAGTGTGTGTGTGTGGGTGTGTGTGTATGAGAGAAACAGAGGAAGCTTGTGTGTATATGTGAGACAGAGAAAGCATCTGTCTGTGTGAAAGGAGCAAGTGTGTATGTATGTGTATATATGAAAGAAAGGACGTGCACGAGAGTGTATGTGTGTCAGGAAGCATGTGTGTGTGTGTGTGAGAAAAAGAGAGACAGGAAGCATGTGTATGTATGTGTGAGAGAGACACAGGAAGCGTGTGTGTGTGTGAGAGTCGGAGGAAAGATGTGTGTGTGTATGTGAGAGAGACAGGAAGTGCGTGTATGAAAGAGGAAGCACACACATTCATAGATATGCTTACTCTCAGGTGAATTTTTAAAGTTGAAGTGCATTTATACATGCGAAACCCATGAAAATCAGGTCTTATGTCTCTCACTTTACCTGTGAAAGTGAGCTTTTGATAAGTGCTACAATAGTATGTTATATTTACATGCATAACTCCTTTGAAAATTCATCTGTGACTGTGTGTGTGTGTGTGTGCGCGCACCACCCCAATCCACAACAATCTCAGGGCGACGTGGAGAGCAGGAATTTTTAAAATCCTTATTGGTTGTAATTATTGGATTTTATTTGTGTCTGCTGGTTTTGAAATATTTTATCTATGTTTAGGAAAGTTTAAAAAATGTGTGCATGAGTTTTTAATTAGTGGAAGTTCTATTTGTCAGCTGTTTTGAAAAAAAATTTTTTTTTTCATATAGTATGGATTTACTATTCTGAGTGATGTTTTATGTTTCTTGATTGTATTGTTTTATGAGCAATGGTTTTTCTTTTTGCTTTTCCATTGTTAGACTGTAAACAAGAGTTTGGTTTGTTGCGGTTTCCACTTCAGATTTTTTCTGTGTGTTTCCATTTATACTTTATGGTCTCTATTCTGTATCAGGTGAGCGTCTATCTGTGTTCTGCAGGTGTAACCTTATTGTAGAAGGTTTATTCTGTGTATGGTGGTGTGATGTGTGTCTCTTTGTACTGTCTGAGTGTGGGATGTCTGTGACTGTAGTGCGATCTGCTTGCCTGTGTTTCTGGATGTGGTGTGTCTGGTTGTGGGATGTCTGCATTTCTCTGTGATATTGTGACGTGATGTGGCAGTCTTTCTCTCTGTGTCTGGGCATAGTTTTGTGTGTCTGCCACAGTGTGTCTGTCTCATTATCGGGGTGTGATGTGACCTGTGTTCTGTCTATCTGTTGTAATGTGTATTTCTCTGTGTAAGGTGATATATCTGTGTCCCTTTGGGTGTGCTGTGTTTCTCCTTGGGCCTGGCTGCCTGTGTCTCTTCCTGTGTGTCTGTGTGTGTCCATCTGTTTGTGCCATGTCTGTGTCTCTCTAACTATAGTGTCTCTGTATGGATGGATGTGGTTTATCTGTCTGAGCAGGGATGAAACATCTATCTCTGTGTTTGGGCGTGTTGTTACTCTGTCTGTCTCTCTGCCACTGGGTGTGCAGTATCTGTGTGCATGGCTGCGGTGGGTATGTGTCTCTCTGTGTTTGTCTGTGTGTGCCTGGTGTGTCTCTCTCTCTGGTGTCTCTGCCTCTCTGTGCCTGGCTGGATGTGGTGTGATATCCGCCTCTCTCTGTGTTTGTGTGCATCTGTTTGCTTCTTTCAGCAACTGAAGAGAATCAAAACTGGAACTCTGAGTTTCTGGCTGGCAGTGTGATTGCTGCTACTTGACAAGTGGTTCATCCGCTGATTGGTTGGTATGAGACTAACACTAGGCTATGAAGCCAGGATACCATTTTGTATGTATGTATGTATGTATGTGTGTGTGTGTACGTATACACATATATGTGTGTGATTGATGTAACCCAACTTTGGTGGAGCGGGAGGTGGGGGGAGCACATTGTATGGATGGAAGGGGGGGAAGGGGCCTTAGCTCACCCCTGATCTATACGGTTTGTTTCTCGGTGGACCCCAGTGGTGTTCTCGTCATTAAGAACATAAGAAGTGCCGTGCTGGGTCAGAGGTGGGTCCATCGAGCCCAGCATCC
The DNA here is from genome assembly GCF_901001135.1 of Rhinatrema bivittatum. NCBI lineage: Eukaryota > Metazoa > Chordata > Amphibia > Gymnophiona > Rhinatrematidae > Rhinatrema > Rhinatrema bivittatum. Next base: position 34,420,274 of record NC_042631.1, read on the forward strand.
TGTCCTCTCTGAATATGGAGCTCATGCTCAGATGATGGCAGAAAAAGACCTGCAGCATCCTTTACTGCTGCGCTGAGCGCCTCTGGTCTGCACGTGTCTTTGTGATTTTCTTCAGCCCCTTGCAGCTCTGCCTTTGTACTTTGGTCCGGTTCTGACGTAGCTTCTGCTGTTACGTTACTAAGTTCATTCACACATAACTCTGCCAGTGCATCTCAGTCTTGACCTGCAGAATGGCCGCTCTTCTAATACTGAGTCCACATTATTCTGCTGCAGCATCTGAGGACTGAATTGTTTGTACCCTGTGTTATTCCAGTGCTAAACTCAACCCATCCTTATCCATGCAGTCCCCTGAATCGTGAATGTTTCAGAGTACTCTGATTTTTCACGACCAAATCCGCAGTGTACATGGCAAATGATAGTTAAAGCACCTTAATCCTGACCTATAGCACCCTCTGCTGTTTTGTTACTAAGCTCTCAGAGAGCACTCTGAGTGCCTTTTTTTTTTCTTTAAACCGGATTACATTTTGTAGCATTCCATTAATGTGCTCCAAACCTTTAGTGCACCTTTGGCCTAAGACAACCTCTGTCATTTCAGCACTGGGTCCCCAGTAGCTGTCAGTCCCTTCTCACAAAGGACAATTTTCCGAGCCGTTTACCTGGCTAAATTGGCTTGGCTGATAATTGCCCTCCTTTGCCTGCCTGAAAGCATGTGCCGGCTTCCACGGAGCGTGCATGTCTAGGCGGATTGAGGGGGTGGAGCGAGGGTGGCTTTCTCTTTGAAAGTTCGCTTGCAGGCCCACAAGTATCAGGGGGTCTGCATGCAATACAGGGATTTAAAAAAGTTGCTTGCTTTAAACAGAGATGAGTAGTGACACTCAGAGAAATGGGGGGGGGGGGATCTTCAGTTATGTCTTGTAGTTTATTCATTTAACTGTTTGGGACATCTGTAAACTGTGGACAGATACCTACTTCAATATTTCTCACTGATACTTTGATCAAAGGCTTCCTGTTGAGTCTGGGCAAATATATTCAGCATATACATTATTTAACCTGGAGGTGATATTGAGAGCTCCCTGCTGTAGCTGGCTTAAGGAACAGGCTGCAAATTCAACCAAAGTCTCTTGCATAGCAGTACTTGGTGCTGCCGATAAACCAGCATATCAGCATTGTAAATTAATAGTTTCAGAAAAATAGGTAGTATTCTGTTGCTGCCTTTAAAACAAAGTATTGATCTATAGGTGTAACCAGCAGCTATGAGTCACGGGTTCCTAGCTTCAAAATTCTGCTTTGCTGTCAGCCCCAAACGGAAGAAAGCAGAGTTGCTGTTCCTATCACGGTTTACCTCTCAGTTTCGTGCAAGATATAAATAGAATGCAAATGCTATTGCTCTATTCATTGTAGATCCAGAAGCTCATGAGCTTTGACTATGGCAACAAATGTGAAAAAGTCATTGCTAATAGTGTTTGATTAATGCAGAGTAAATAGATAATGGTTTGTTTTGTGAATGCCAAAAAAGCTCCCGGCTTTAAAGACGCTATCAAATGTTCTAACCCTCAGTGCAGCAGTTTGGCAAGTGTTGAGGAACAGTAAAAGTAAATACATGCAATGAAGAGATTTGATACTGTACCTTATTTGTCCCTTCTGTAGGATTATGAAAGGAAACTTATCTGCTGTAGCTTACAACAACATCTGCAGTGCATTCTCACCAGGGCTGGTGCAAGAGTATTTGGTGACCTAGGAAAACATTTGGTTAGTTTCCCCACTCCCACCCCACCCTAACTTACCAATTGGTGGCAGCTCTAGCACAGTGCTGCCTCCTGCTGGTGACAGTGGCTACAGCACAGTGCACCCTTCATTGCCAGTATTCGCTCTGGCACAGCGCCCCTCCGGGTCCCTTGCTGGCAGAATTTTACTGTCCCAAAATGTTGGCGCTCTAGGTGACCGTCTGGTCTGCCTAATGAAAGCGCCGGCCCCGATTCTTAGCATTTGTGAGTGCACCTTGCACTTGGGAACACTTTTTCTGAGCGTGAAGGCCAGATTAATAGCAATGCCTTGCTTTCACTTGGGGTTTAGAAGCACAGGGAGCTAAGGTTAACTTATCCAACATCAGTGGCCAGTAGGGTTGTCTTGAACTCATGTCTCAGGACTTTCCTGAATCAAAATCCAGTGGTACTTCTCAGTCCTAACTACTTAGCCCACTCCTTCGATTTATACGGTCATGTTAAGCTATGCCATTTCTCATTTCACATTTAAAAATCAAAACCAAATAAATTCACATAAATACATGAAGAAAACATTCGGGTGAAAAACGACATGCTTTACCAAATACAAATACAGCGCAATGTAGAATATTTGCAAAGAGTACAGCAGTGATGAGGGTAATATTCAAAAGGGTTTGCCCAGTTAACTTGTAAGTTAACGAAACAGACCCCAGAATTTGAAATTTCCACTCCTCTCACCAGCAAAATTTTACCTAGCTTAAGTCATTCCCTGGATAAAATTTAGCCAGACATAAAGAGTAGGGATGTTCCAGGGTTTGTTCAGCCAGTTAGCATTCAGCACTAGTCCGATAAATGTAGCCAGGTAGGCGTGGCCATTGAAAAGTGTCCTAAATGTAGCCAGATAACTTTTATGTGGTTATATCTGCATTCACCCGATCGCTTAATATTGACTTTGATGTCCCTGCAAGCCAAAGAAAATGGCAGTGATTCAAAAAAAGGTATGGAGAGGCTATAAAAATTGTCAAGCTTTTTCAAAAGGACAAGAACATTTCTCTTTGGGATAATAAAATAGATCCTACTAGAACATAAAAAGTTTTAACAAAGGATTAGGAATTTAGACTGGGAGCAAAAGAGAACCACTGACTACCTCCTTTTTGATTTTATTCTGATATTTCAGACCGTAAAATAACATGCTGGATAATCCTATCGTTTTTTTTTACACACGACCAAACTTAGCCAGCATAGATAAAAGCCCCGATTTTCTAACCAGCTCCATATAATTAAAAAAGTCAGCCAGCAAACATGCAGTTTTGTATATTTCCTTTTATGCTCCTTAAAAGTCTACAGAGGGTGCTGCATAGTGTATATTTATTTTTATTTTTTTATTTAATGAGTTTTATATACCGTCATTCGAAACGTCAAAGTAACGCCATCATAACGGTTTACAAAAATCAGGATATAGGTTAAAGGAATAGAGGGGGTTGACAAGGGGTGTAAAAACAAACATGTTATTAGGCTTAGTAGTATATAAATTCCTTATAACGAGTCCTATGCAATAAAACTTGGTGGGCCCTACTGAACCGGTCTCAAAAGAAATTAGCAAGTGCACTCTCTAAAATAAGAATGCAGCCACATGTAAATGAAAGAACATCACCTGCAAATTAGGGTTTGTTTGGCACATGAAAAATATCATGGTATGCTCTCCTCTACCGATTAATTAGCGTGTGCTTGCTTAGGTGTAAACTTTAACACCTGATCTGAGGCAGGTGTTAACTTTCTAACATACACCCTCTTGAAAGAGCTCAGCTGTCAGCATACATTATGCCTAAAATGTGCAAGGTGATATACAAGAGATGACACTGTAACAGTTAACCCACAGGCCCTTGACCTAGAACACATCTTTCCATACTTAATGTTAAATTGTACTTTTATGCCACTTTCCTCAAACAAACATTCAACCCAAAGAAGTTGCAATGGTCAAATACATCAACAACAAGAATACAATATATCAATTAAATACAATATAACATAATGCAAAGTAAAAGTAAAATATCTTAATGCATCAATATGTAAAGTACATCCCTCAAATACAAATATACATTAATAACAGTACATAAACATTATGGATTTGTAATTCCACACACCCCACTGTCATTATGGAGGGGAAAGCCACTAATCAAACAACCACTGAAACCTGCAATCACCTAGTTGCTCCTGAAGGAGCTTCCAACTAGATTTGCCCTTTGGTAGTGACCCAACCAAGCAACAGGGGGTGCCTAAAAAGAATAACATGGGTGAGAAAGAGGCAAGGCCACAGAAGACAAACCGCAAGGTTGTGTAAAAACTGCAGCAGACCTTGGAAGAGTTGGTCATAGGGTTGAGCAGCAAGTCCTTCCTTTGGCCCCCGTAGTATCTTCAAAGGGAGCAGCGTCTTCTCTTCCCATGATGGAAAATATCTAATGAGGCTTCCTTTGATGACATTGGCTAGAAGAGGATAGGGCCACATCGGACCAGGAGGCAGGTGATGGAAAACTGTAGTAGGTTGGGACAGAACTGGTTGTGGGACTCAGCAGTAAAGATCCTCCTTTAACCCCTTTGGTATCTTCAGAAGGGGCAGTGTCTTCTCTCCCTGTAACGAGGGATGCATAAAAAGGCTCTTTGAAAAAGAAAAATATATTAACACTTGTTTCTTTTATAACTTTCCACACAAAACCAAATGTATTTATACCATGAAACTGTCTTTTCAAACAAATAGTGAACTCATGACAATAGGAGTATTTTTGTATACTCTACAATGTATAAGATACAATGGTTTTACTATCTCTTATAATTCGACAAGGTCATATAGAATGACTTGCTTGTGATGACCATTGCTGTTATTGATGTGATTAGTCAGTTCAAAAACCTTTGCAGATGTTCTGACACTCTAGAACAACAGTCTGGGAAACCATGGATTATCAGCAGTCCACAAATCTTTTGAGGTACAGCAGAGCTCAATACTGAGGGCTTTGCTGTCCTTCTGAGTAGCAAATCACCTGGATGGGATGGTATGCACCCTAGGGTACTGAAGGAACTAAAAAATGAAATTTCTAATCTATTAGTTAAAATTTGTAATCTATCATTAAAATCATCCATTGTACCTGAAGACTGGAGGATGGCCAATGTAACCCCAATATTTTAAAAAGGCTCCAGGGGCAATCCGGGTAACTATAGACCAGTGAGCCTGACTTCAGTGCCGGGAAAAATAGTGGAGACATGGTTTAATGGAACACAGTCAACGTGGATTTACCCAAGGCAAGTCTTGCCTAACAAATCTGCTTCATTTTTTTGAAGGGGTTAATAAACATGTGGATAAAGATGAACTGGTAGATGTAGTGATTTTGGATTTTCAGAAGGCGTTTGACAAAGTCTCTCATGAGAGGCTTCTAAGAAAACTAAAAAGTCATGGGATAGGAGGCGATGTCCTTTCGTGGATTACAAACTGGTTAAAAGACAGGAAACAGAGAGTAGGATTAAATGGTCAATTTATTTTATTTTATTTATTGAGTTTTATATACCATCGTTCAGTTTCACCATCACAACGGTTTACAAAGTTTCGATGTTTAACAGAGTGTTCAAAAGTTCAAATGCTTAACATAGTTGTCTTAGTCATAATAAACATAATTTTGTTGTTAAATTTTACAGGTTATATTACCTGCTTTGGATTTTTCTTAATGGAAAAGGGTAAACAGTGGAGTACCTTAGGGATCTGTACTTGGACTGGTGCTTTTCAATCTATATAAATAAAAATGTAAATGTTCGTTTTTCAAAATCTTAAATCTCCGAAAGTTCTTCACCGATTGCTTTGAAATTTTGACACAACGTTGCATTCGAATATGCGCGTGTTTTTATATACCTATATTATATAGATGTCACACCTGTGACAGGTAAAAACATGCTTTTTTGGAAAAACAGCGCCATCTGTTGGACGTAAAAGCAACACACGCTATCCCTATGAGGATAGGCTGAAGAGATTAGGGCTGTTCAGCTTGGAGAAGAGACGGCTGAGGGGGGATATGATAGAGGTCTTTAAGATCATGAGAGGTCTTGAACGAGTAGATGTGACTCGGTTATTTTCACTTTCGAATAATAGAAGGACTAGGGGGCATTCCATGAAGTTAGCAAGTAGCACATTTAAGACTAATCGGAGAAAATTATTTTTCACTCAACGCACAATAAAGCTCTGGAATTTGTTGCCAGAGGATGTGGTTAGTGCAGGTAGTGTAGCTGGGTTCAAAAAAGGTTTGGATAAGTTCTTGGAGGAGAAGTCCATTAATGGCTATTAATCAATTTTACTTAGGGAATAGCCACTGCTATTAATTGCATCAGTAGCATGGGATCTTCTTAGTGTTTGGGTAATTGCCAGGATTTTTGTGGCCTGGTTTTGGCCTCCGTTGGAAACAGGATGCTGGGCTTGATGGACCCTTGGTCTGACCCAGCATGGCAATTTCTTATGTTCTTATCTACAATATAAATGGGCTCTGACCGACGGACCGCAAATGCGCAGTAGAGAGCAGCTCTACCGCACATGTGCGGACCATAGAGCTCTGCGCTACGTGCTGGGTGTCACAGAGGGGAGGAGGAAAGGGCAGACGAGTCGCCGCTCCGAGAAACGGCTCAGCCCGTTCCTCCGCTGCTGGGGAAGAGGGGAGTGAGTAGGGACTGCCAGACAGTTACACACAGGAGGAGGAAAGGGTAGAAGAGTTGCCGAGCCAGTCCGTCCACCGCCGGGGAAGGGGGGGAGGGAGTTGGGACGGCCGGAGCAGAGCAAATGCAGTAGAAAGCGGCTGTGAAGAGATCACAAGCAGCTGCAGCCTGCAGCAGCCAAAGCGCTGAACAAAGAAGAGCTCGCCCTCTTTCCCCGCCCCCTGAGTCCCGCAGATAAGGAGAAGCCAAGTTAAGATCCCACAACTGCGGGGGGGGGGAGGGAGAAGACAGTGCTGTCAAGCCGCCCATGGGTCTCAGCCACCACGGGAAGAGTTTACATGGGCATCGCTCCACCCCCACTCCCAGCAAAGCACCGTCACGAAAGTGAAAGCCAGAGCCCTGCTCCCTCCTCCCTCTCAAGCCCTCGATCGGATTTCTTAAAGGCACAGGTCTCCCAGAAAGAGCAAAGTAAGCTAGGCAACGTGTCCCAAATCTGTTGCTGTGCCTGCCGCCTGCCCTTTGCAAGGGGGGACGGGGACAGAGTGATTTCCTCATTCTCTCAGACAAAACAGGCGTGGGAACTTTGCAAGCTCTTGCGAGTGCAGAGCAAAGACTTAGGTGGAGAGGGAACAAAAATATCGCCCGTTTTAACTGTGTGAGAGAGAAGTGTGTTAATGTGCGCTGAAGGCGAGTGTGAGTGCCAGAGCGAGAGGGAGACTACGTGAGGGATTGTGTTCGTGTGTCAGAGGGATTGGGCGTGCGTGTGTGAGGGACAGAGGGAGAGTGTATGTGCAAGAGAGAGAGAGAGAGAGGAAGCCTATGTACGGGGCTGTATGAGAGAGAGAGTCTCTATACCCCCCAACTCTCCACTTATAGGTTAGAGTGGAAGGGGTTGAGTGTAGAGGGGAATGGGAGAGCAAAGGAGTTGGGGCCTGTAAGGATAGAGTGAAAGGGGTCTGAGCCTGTCCCTCCGCCACCGGGGAAGGGGGGGAAGGAGTTGAGATGGCAGGACCATTACACCTCATGATATCCCCCTCGGCCACCTCTGCAGCTCCTACCACCGCCGCCGCCTCTGATCCTTCATGGTGCTGGGGGGGGGGGGGGGGGGGAGGAGCGGAGCAGAGCAAAGATGTAAGAGGAGAGGGGACAAAAATCTCGCCCGTTTTAACGGGCTTAACGGCTTGTACTAAATATTTTACGATTCCATTTCACTGATTCTGATTGCATTGTTAAATTGAATTTTCATAGATTTCGATGTGACATTGCGTTCGAATTGAGCTGTGTTGTTTACCATACCATTCATTTACTGAGTATAGTTTATTTTTTTTATTTTTTCATTCTTTTTTATTTCTAGAATTATGCGGTTTACATCTAGACATGGATTGATTCTCACATGGACAATTATATTTTGCGTGTTCTAGAGTTGGCAAACCAGACAATCTCTATATCTGCACAGACAATGGAACAACAAAAAATATTGTATACCCACAAGCATTGTGAAATTTAAACATATTAGAAACGTGCGCTTTCTCTTTTCTTTCTTTTCCATTTAACCAGACTGAGCCACAGCAACGCGTGGCTGGGTACAGCTAGTATATATATAAATGATCTGGAAAGGAATACGACGAGTGAGGTTATCAAATTTGCAGATGATACAAAATTATTCAGAGTAGTTAAATCACAACGGATTGTGATACATTACAGGAGGACCTTGCAAGACTGGAAGATTGGGCATCCAAATGGCAGATGAAATTTAATGTGGACAAGTGCAAGGTGTTGCATATATGGAAAAATAACCCTTGCTGTAGTTACACGAAGTTAGGGTCCATATTAAGAGCTACCACCCAGGAAAAAGATCTAGGCATCATAGTGGATAATACTTTAAAATCATCGGCTCAGTGTGCTGCAGCAGTCAAAAAAGCAAACAGAATGTTAGGAATTATTAGGAAGGGAATGATTAATAGTACGGAAAATGTCATAATGCCTCTGTATCGCTCCATGGTGAGACCGCACCTTGAATACTGTGTTCAATTCTGGTCGCCGCATCTCAAAAAAGATAAAGCTGCGATGGAGAAGGTACAGAGAAGGGCAACCAAAATGATAAAGGGGATGGAACGGCTCCCCTATGAGGAAAAGCTGAAGAGGTTAGGGCTGTTCAGCTTGGAGAAGAGATGGCTGAGGGGGGATATGATAGAGGTCTTTAAGCTCATGAGAGGTCTTGAACATGTAGATGTGAACCGGTTATTTACACTTTTGAATAATAGAAGGAATAATTGAAGTTAGCAAGTAGCACATTTAAGACTAATCGGAGAAACGTCTTTTTCACGCAACGCACAGTGAAGCCCTGGAATTTGTTGCCAGAGGATGTGGTTAGTGAGGTTGGGGAGGAGAAATAGCCTAGTGGTTAGAGCAGTGGGCTACAAACCTGGAGACCAGGGTTCAAGTCCTGCTGTTGTTCCTTGTGACCTTGGGCAAGTCACTTTACCCTATATTGCCTCAGGTACAAACTTAGGCCTGGATTTATCAAAATGTGGTAAGTACTGCAAAAGAGCTAAGTTAGTGCAAATTGTGATACCCTTTTCAGATTCTGTGATAAGTGCCAGATCTGTTGTATTTCCTACATTCAACCACTGGGGGACCATTGTTAGAGAGAGACTGAGACTAGCCATAATGTCATGGCCCATAGGTAGGTATTTGTATCCCTATGGTAGGCCCACCTAGTAACTCGAGGTGGGGATTAGGTAAGAGTGTAGGGGGTTAGGGGCCACTTTGATATTCTACATGACACCTACGAACAGAACAGTGGTCTCATGAAGATTTGATGGCCTTCGGAGTGAAGAAACTCACTCCAAGATGAGATTTGGGCAAGGTTCTCTCAACCTAGCTTGATGGACTCTCTACCTGGGTAACAGGCTAACCCAGCCCACTCTCTGCCCCTAACTCCTCCTATTTTCTGAATTTGCATCGCACCATACGATATGGTGCGATCGCATGCGTTAACGGGGCTTTTTGCATGCGATAAGCCCTTAATGCATGCGAAAACGCCTTATCGCATTTTGATAAATGACCCCCTTAGATTGTAAGCCCTCTGGGGATAGAGAAATACCTACAGTACCTGAATGTAAACTGATGTGATATCTCAGATCAAATGTTGGTATATAAAAAATAAATAAATAGTGCAGTTAGTGTAGCTGGGTTAAAAAAAGGTTTGGATAAGTTCTTGGCGGAGAAGTCGATAAACAGCTATTAATCAAGTTTATTAGGGAATAGCCACTGTTATTAATTGCACCAGTTGCATGGGATCTTCTTAGTGGCCTGGATTGGCCTCTGTTGGAAACAGGATGCTGGGCTTGATGGACCCTTGGTCTGACCCAGCATGGCTTCAGTGGTGGCTACCTTCCCCCCCTCCCAATATCTTCAGTTTGGCTGCATAGGGCTCCATGAGAGCTCCAGCCCAAACACTGTAGGATTGAGGGTAGGTGATTGTTGAGGGTGGGTGGTCATATACATACCAATGCCCTCTGGAGTAAGAGCTGGTAGAATTCTCTCCCTGGCATCAATGGCATGGGTATAGCTGCACTGGGATTTATTGAGCGTTACAGATAGAGGAGAAGTGGCTGCTGCAAGTGTAGGATTTATGGGAAATGTTGGACCCAATATTTAAAGCGTGTTCAGCACTATTTAGCCGGATAAATGGGACTTATGCGGCTAAGTAGTAGCTGCTGAATATGCACCTACATTCAGCGGCTGCTGCTTAGCTGTGTAAGTCCCTTATACGGCTAAAAGTTACATGCACAAAAAGTAGGCGTGTACTGGGCAGATCGGGGCTGGACCATGTTAGCCATATAACTTATATGGCTAACTAATGATCTTTAGAGTTACCTGCATACATTTTTGGTTAAGTTTAGACACTCCACCCCCCCCCCCCCATAGAGCAGGTCTAAACTTAGTTTGGGTAGACTTATCCAGCTAAGTGCACACATATATGCGTATATTTAGCGGCTTTGCCATGCTTCTGAATATACATCGTAACTTAGCTGGATTAGTCATATTCGGCTAATTTACTTAACAGGCCAGCACTGAATATTGGGCCAATTGAGTACAGGACAGGGAAGAGAGAGAATGCAGAGAGAAGTGGAGGAAGTAACAGAGGAGAAATATCAACACTAAATCTGCATTTACACAAGCTTAACAGAAGACAACATTTTCTAACTTTTGTGTACACTTCAAAATGTGTAAGTCACAGTGCTGTCATGCATTATGGTGCATCCCATAAGTTCTTAACCATTGCCATGATTGTGCACAAATGTTTCATAGCATATGTTCTGTGTCCTGCATGGTATCAGATGGTTTGTACAAGATGCATCTTGCAGTAGAGACAAGACTGTAGTAGGTCTAGGGAAAGTCCCTCATAAAAAGCAATTGAGGGAACCTGTGAGAGATGATCAAAAGGCAACCTCTTCCCATCAAACCTTGGATGTTCCTCTCCAGCTCCAAATGTGGTCCATGGCCCTTTGAGATGGCCTTCATCATTGCCCCAACACTACAGGGTGCTTGTAGGCAGGGGATAGTTGGATGCTGGTATCCTGTCTCAGGGCTGACAGATTTTCCTCCTTTCTGTCAGTGGGAGGGAATTTCTGACAATGTAGAGTGTGATATACAGAACTAGAAGTGTAGCGTTTATATTGAGATTTTGTCTCATCCTGTATAGATTCGTCTTCACCCCTATATAGAACAATTGGTTGAATGCAATAGGTGGCAGCTCTGTGGGTACTTGAGCACCCCGATATTGAGTGAACTCCTTTGCTGTGTCCAGGGAGTTGGTAACTTTTGAGTTTAGCACCCTCAGTCATTTTGAAAAGTTGGCTCCTATGGTTGAATGATTCTACCAAATGATTATAATGGTTGTTTTACTGGGTGATTGGGGGTTTCTTTATGCATAGAAGACCCTTGGGGCTTTTTCTTGTAGTGTCTTTTATAGCTAATGTAACGGCATGGTGGTGGTGGTGAGGAGGAATACACTATGGGCGTGATTTGTGGAAATGTCATTTCGACTCCCCTTTCCTTATCTGGTTTGCTCCGTGTTGTCCCCCTCTCCCCCCGCCAAATACTTCTGTCTAGAGATGCCTCTGTCCGGATTGGCCACTATTGGAGAAAGGATGCTGGACTATATTGACCCTTTTCTCACCCTGCATGGCACTTATGTTCTTTATGACCAAGTGAGCAAACATTTGCATTAATTGGAAATTTCCCATGCTCTGATTTTCAGTAATTATTTTTTCATAAAACATTTTCCTTCTTGGTATTTTAGAGAGTCTGGATCTTTGACTTTGCAGGCCCTAGGGACCATGGATTCTCCCAACTTCTGACCCCATAATATATCTCCCAGTTTCCAGTCAGTCAAGATATGGGCTTTTCATATTCCAGCAAAAAACACGTGATGACACACGAACATTTCATGATGCCTAATTTCTTTTTTTTGCACAGAAATGTGCACATGGTTATGGCAATGTTTGTCATATGAATTGGTGTATAGTAAGTACACCATTATACATTGAAAACAGTTTTTCCGTTTGGAAAACTAGACAAATAGCAAGATCTCTTTAAGCTCTGAAGAGCATTCCCCCATTCCCACCACTGCTGTTGGCAGATTTGCTGGATCTGTCTGCCGAGCCAGGTCCTTGGAATTGAGTCATTTGTGTTGCATTGGCCAAGATGAGCAGCGCTTTGTACAGGGCCAGGGGCCAGACGAGTCTTCAGTCCTCAACTTACCTACTGGTAGCAGCTCCAGCGCCGTGTTCCCTCCTTCCAGCAGCGAGAGCTCTGGCACAGTGCTCTCCTTCTTTGGCAGAGGTGGATCTGGCACAGTAACCCCTGGCCCCGCCATCTCCCTCTCACCAGCATCCACCCTCCTGTCTCTTTCTCGAGCATTTACCACCCTGCCTCCTGCCTCTTTTCCCCCCCCTTCTCAGCATCTACCCCGCCTCTTTCCCAGAATCTGCCCATTTGCCTCAGCCAATGCCTTCCCTGCATCTTCCTTCTCTTCCCGCCTCCTGCCCTCTTCCCCAGCACCCACCCTCCTGCTTCTAGTGCAGCATTTTTGCCATTCCCTTCCCCCCTGAATTTTGGTTTTCTAGATGACTGCCTAGTTCGCCCAGAGGTAAAACCAGCTCGGGAGCTGGGGCAGAGGCACGGGTGTCAAAGTGTGAGCACAAGATGCCGCAGTGGGGAAGACGGGGCAGTTTGAAGAAGAGCACAGTGCAAGCATGGATAGAAAAGCTGATTTAGAGAGAGGGTTGGTTTAACTTTTGAACTAACGGCTGCCTAAGCCTAGAAATGTGCCATACCTGCAAGGGTTCCCATCCCTCATGCAATTTTAAGAAATTGCTAGTCTGGTGTTTGTTGCCTCCAAAGCCTCAACAAAAGAAGAATGGATTTTGAGGTTAGCCCTGATAAATTCTTTTTCCCTCAGGTCTGACAGAGATTAGAGAGTGAAGCTTTTTTTTTTTTTAAATTAAATAATGCTACTTTTAGGGGGGGGGGACGGGACGGGACAGTTTTCAAGCTGCCTACTTTTGAACAATTTCTGTGGGTCCTTGTTACCCATGGACTTTGCAACCAGTGTTCAAAGTGAGAGTGCATGCATACGTTTTGCTTTGAAACTTGCCGCAGATACAAAGTACCTATGTGGACGTTTGCCCCTGCTTTTCTGCGAGCACGTTTCGTAGAAAATATTGGCTATTATTTTCCTCCCCTTACCGAAACTCCCCTAGGAGCTCTTCCTCTAAATGTGGCTAAAATTCTGTGCGCTGTGCAGAGCTGCACAGAGAGAGTGCAATTCCCAGATGGCAGTTTAAGAAAGCAAATCACCGTTTAGCTTTGAAAATGATCCTCTTTATAGTGTAAGAAAAATGGGTATTCCCAAATGTTTCAAGACTTACCTAGGAAAGATGTAAGGCATCTTCTGTGTCTGCAGTAGAAGCTAGTTTTGTTGTTTTTTAATTAATTAAACTCTGTGGGGTACATTTTATATTTTCGGCCTTATCAGTTGGAGTCTTCCTTAAAGATAGTCTGCCTGTCTCTGCTATATAACTGGATAATATTCAATGTCTTAAATAGGGGGATTTATTGACTCGGTCTGGCCAGTTTAGGAGTAGTATGAGATTGGTGATATTTTTGTAGCCAGTTGGGCTGTTCCTTTTTTTTTTTAAATATTTATAAGATTTGTATTCACCCCCTTCTAATTATAGTCTCTATTTGCGATGGTATAAGTCTATATATATTTTTTCTTTAATTGGTATGTTTGTCGTGGTGATAATTTTGAGGGGAATAATGCTTTTGGCATCTCATTTTCTATTTAAAGTGCTGTACTTGAAATACTTTGAAATAATTCAATCAATAGAAAGATAAAAAAAAAAAGGAAACTAGGCAAGAAATGGAGTTAGCTGGCTGTTGAGAATCAGAAAGTGGATCCTTGGTCCGACCAGCGAAGAAGGGAAGGAGTGGTTCTCCGCAGATGGAATAGGTCGGAAGGCAGTGCCGCAGCTGAAGGCAGATGATCTTCACCCTGGAAGTCCGTGACCCCTCCAAGCGAGTCCTGTGGAGGCCCGGACCGCTGGGACTTAGGTGGCTTCGCCCTGGAAGCCATTGGTCCCCCCCAGGAGGAGCCCGTAGGGACCCGGGTCGCTGGGACTTAGGAGAGCGGCTAGAGATGGGAACGAGAGAACAGACCAGGTTCAGGGCAGGCAGCTGAAGATGTGGACGAGAGAACAGACCAGGATCAGGACCAGAAGACACTCCAAAGATTGGTTCCAAACCACGGACTGGAACGGGAAGGCTGAACAGGCAGGCAGGAACAGGCAGGTAGGCAGGATCAGGATCAGGACAGCAACTCTCCACTCAGACGAGTCGACCGCGTTGCAAGGCGAGGATCTGCGGTCAGACGCCGAGTTTAAATCTCCCTCGGTGTCTGACGTCAGCAAGGAGGCCGGCTCCGCTCTTCGCGCCAGAGGCCCTTTAAAAGGGTTCCCTCTGCGCGCGCACGAGCCTGGGGGGTGGGGTTAGCACAGCATTCGGCGTCTCCCTCGTGGAGACGCCGCGATTTAGGCCCAAGCAGGCCCGGGGAATCCGCGGCCCAGCCGGCGCCTCCTTCGCAAGAAGAAGGTAAGGGTCCAGTCGCGACCGGAACCGCAACAGCTGGCAAAAATAGAGGGTCATTGTTTAAAACGTGATGTGCTGTTATCTCGAGTGATAACGCCCCAACGCACGCGATAACTACTGCATTGCGATGGTATTTAAATGAGGGGAAGGGGCGGGGTTAGAAACGTTTTGATTCCGCTACCGCTGCGGGCAGTAATGTTTTAGACATCATCGCCAGCAGTAGCATTGGAAATAACACCATCTTTCCCATTGGCGGTAGGAGGGGGGGGATAGTGTGCACCACAGCTGCAACCGCTGCGGGCAAAAATCCCTCCCCCCGCTCCTTTTTTTTTTTCGCGACTCATCATTCCGCTAATGGGCATTAACCAGTGGCAAAGTGGCTTTAAAAATGCTCCCTGTCAACCAATGTGAGGGGAGTTTTAAAAATTCAGTGACATCACATTAGTGCTCTGGCCTCTTATTCCCTATAAGAAATAAAAAGAAGAAAGGGTACTACATAGCAGGGGTGCCTTATGAAAATTGTGAAACAAGGATCATTAGGCCCTCTATTATCTGCGTTACAAATATGAATGGATGAATGGGTCAGGAATTTTTGTGGGGAGGGGGGAGAGGACAGGCAGGCAGGAGTAGTCGTACAGGGCTGAATTTTCAAAGCCATTTGTGCATATAGAAGTACATGCGTAACCTAGTTACATGTGTACTTTCAGGCGAACCGAGCGGATACAGTCAGGGGGTGGATTTAGGGAAGGAGACGGCACTTCCACACTTAGGAGCGAATTTTCAGAGGAGCTGTGCACCTTAGAGCAACGCATCACAGCAATTTTCAGAAGCTCATTTACATGCGTAAAGTCCAATAATACACCTAAAACATTTTGAAACAGCCCGACGAAGTGGTTTTCGCAGGAGCTGCACGTGTAAAAGTATTCAAAAGTCCATTTACGCACATGAAACCCAGTATTAAGTTGAGAGTGAACTAATGCGTGCATGTTTGCTTTGGAAATATCTGATAAAGTCTGTCTGTACAATGTGCACATTACCCCTATGCAGACTGTTTGAAAAGTATCCTCATAAGGCAAGTTTCCTGATAGGAAACTAAGCTACCCCCCCCCCCCCCCAAAAAAAAAACAAACGAGAGGTTCTGAGTGTCAGGGGCATAGAGGGCACATAAGGAAGGTATTTCTCAAAGCCATTTCCACAGTATATTACCTGCAAAATTCCTCGATCTATATGTGGGCAAATGTGTGCGCATGGGGTCTGTATGTGCATATCTTTACCCACGGCGAGCAGAGGCCTTCTCAGGGGTGAGCTTGGGGGGAGGGGTTAGCTCTTACATACATATATTTTCTTGAAAAAGCTACGCGCACGCATTAACAGCGGTAAATGTGTGTGGGTAGTTTTTTGTGGAATAATTTCGAAAGGAAAGGACACATGCGCCCGCACGTTTTATACAAAAACAACGAGCAGTCACAAAATTATCCCTGAAAAGGAGGAGCTGGGCTCACTGGGTGCCCTACTGTTTGTAGCACAAGTTTTAAATGAAATTGGATGACTGGTTAAACAAGTTACCAGAGAAGGATAGACAGAGAGACGGAATAATCTTCTAAAGTCAGTTTCCCTATAGGGAAATAGCCTAAAATCACCAATGTGTGTTGCCAGATAATGTACAGCGTCTTTCCCCTGTCCTTGTAATAGTTTCAGGCTTAATCTTCCCCTCTTAAACTTCCAGGCATATTGCGAGAGTAACACATTGAAACCAGAGAAGAATTGTCTAGGCGACACTACTGTTATCAGAGAGAGTAAGTAAAATAATGTAGGCAGGCAGTTCACGCTAACAGATTGTATCTGCCAGAACCAGTTTGCATAAGTTCTGTGCCACCTACATACATTTTTCCAAAGTCCTTCAGAAGGAGCGCATTACTGGCAATATACAAGGAAGAGATGGGTTAGCAGTCACATAGGCAGCTAAACATTTCAGTTCAGTCCCTGACCATTTAAATGGATATATTTCTTGTAAATTAGTCCTTGGCATCTCTTCCCCACTGGCATAGTTCCTGATTATCTTAAACTCTTCTCCTATGCTGATATATCCCCGCAATCATTTTAAAAAAACTCCAGCAATGTTGGAATTGAAGTCTCAGGAGACGTAACATATAATAGAACAGCTGCACACAGCACATTTCTGCGCTTGGCTTTTAAAGTTTTAATCCTCTTAATATTAGCTTGTGATCTGATATGAACAGCCAAAGGCACTGTGTCTCTAAGGCAAATAAAAGGGAAGATGATAGCATGTCTGCCTTGTGCCCCCCCCCCCCCCCCCCCCGTTCAAAGAAAATTTCTGGAATCTGAATCCATTAAGTACCTTTCTACATGGCTTCACATAGAGAACTTTCATATAAATTATCCCATGTTCTCTTACCCCTTTATTCCCTTGTTAACATGTTTTATTTGTTCAATGTAAAGCGCCATGCATGGCGTATGTTTGTGTACACTGTGAACCGATGTGATATCCTGGATGAATGTCGGTATATAAAAATTTTTAAATAAATAAATAAAATTATCCCTGAACCCAAAAGATTTCCTGCATAAATGTCTACTTGACCCAGTTAAATGTGATGGACCCAAGAAACAGCAAGGTAGGTGATCCAGTAGAACCGAAGGAAGACAACAAAAGGGATGCCACAAAAGCCTTTTTCAATTCTTTATTGGAGGAGACGTAAAAAACTGCCCGACTCTGGCCGAGTGGCGAAACTCGGCCAGAGTCGAGCAGTTTTTTACGTCTCCTCCAATAAAGAATTGAAAAAGGCTTCTTTGTGGCACCCCTTTTGTAAGTTAAAAGTGAGACATCAGGAATGCCTCTGGAGGGGAGCTGGGTTGAACCCCTGATCCAGACTAAAAAAAACCAAAAAAACAAATTATCAAAGGATTTTTTTTTTTGTCTAATAAATCCCGCCAGATTCCTATTTACTACCTTAACAAGAACTCTCTTCCTCTTGTGTGCCAGGACTTTAGAAAAGAACGTAAAATCTGTGCTTAGTAGTAATATCAAGTGGTACAATGGAACACTCATCCTGTGGCCTCACCTTCATAGGGATGGCCACTATTTCTGCTTTACAGAATAAATCAGGAAGAAGTAGTTTCACCAAATGTTTTTAATATTCAAAAGGAAATCCATCTGGGCCTGGGGATTTCTTAAACCATAACAATTTAATTGCCTTTAATATTTGTCACTATACTGTGTGTGTATATCTACAATGTATTCAGACCTCTTCACTTTTTCCACATTTTGTTACGTTACAGCCTTATTTTAAAATGGATAATGTGCATTTTTTCCCTCCTCACACAATACCCTGTAATGACAAAGTGAAATCAGGTTTGCAGAGATTTGTGCAAATTAATTAAAAAAAACAAACAAACCCAAAAAAACCCCTGAAATATCGCATTTACATAAGTATTCAGACTCTTTGCTATGACACTCAAAGTGTCATAGCAAAGACATCCTGTTTCCATTGATCCTTGAGATGTTTCTCCAACTTGATTGGAGTCCACATGTGGTAAACTCAATTGATTGGACTTGATTTGGAAAGGTACAGACCTGCCTATATAAGGTCCCACAGTTGACCATGTATATCAGAGCAGAATCAAAGCGATGAAGTTGAAGGAATTGTCTGTAGACCTCCGGGATAGGATTGTGTCGAGGAAGGGTACAAAAATATTGGTGCAGGATTGAAGGCCTCCATCATTCTTAAATGGAAGAGGTTTGGAATCACCAGGACTCTTTCTAGAGCTGGCCAGCCACTGGCACAAACTGAGCAATCAGGGGAGAAGGGTCTTGGTCAGGGGGGTGACCAAGAACCTGATGGTTCTGACAGAGCTCCAGAGTTCTGCTGTGGAGATGGGACAATCTTCCAGAAAGACAACCATTTCTGCAGCACTCCACCAGTCAGGCTTTTATGGTAGAGTGGCCAGACGGAAGCCACTCCTCAGTAAAAGGCATATGAAAGCCTGCTTGGAGTTTGCCAAAAAGCACTTAAAGAACTCTCAGAGCATGAGAAACAAGATTCTCTGGTCTGATGAAACCAAGATTGAATGCTATGGCCTGAATGCCAAGCATCATGTCTGGGAGACACCAGACACCACACATCACCTAGCAATTACCATCCCTACAGTGAAGCGTGGTGGTGGCAGCATCATGCTGTGGGAATGATTTTCGGCTGCAGGAACTGGGAGACTAATCAGGATTGAGGGAAAGATGAACGGTGCAAAGTACAGAGAGATACTTGATGAAAACTTGCTCCAGAATGCTCTGGACCTCAGACTGGGGTGACAATTCATCTTCCAACAGGATAACGACCCTAAGCACACAGCCAGAACAATGCAAGACTGGCTTCAGGACAAGTATGTGAATGTCCTTGAGTGGTCCAACTAGAGCCCAGACTTGAACCTGATTAAACATCTTTGGAGATAACTTAAAATAGCTGTGCATTGATGCTTGATCCTGACAGAGCTTGAGGGGATCTACAGAGAATAGGAGAAAATCCCTAAATACAGGTGTGCCAAGATTGTAGCGTCATACTAAAGAATGCTTGAGGCTGTAAAAGATGCCTCAACCAAGTATTGAGTAAAGGGTCTGAATACTTAAGTTAATGTGATATTTCAGTTTTTTAAAAAATGAATGTGCACAGATTTCTGCAAACCTGATTTTGCTTTGTCATTATGGGGAGATTGAGAAGGGAAAAAAATGCATAATTATCCATTTTAGAATAAGGCTGTAAAATAATAAAATGTGGAAAGGGGTCTGAATGCTTTCTGAATGCACTGTATATTACTTATCTTATATGGACATAATGTGGGCAAATCTGCTGACTGCAAAAGATGTGAGATCCTAAATGGTCTGCTTATACTCTACAAATGCTGATGCCAGCATCTTCGAAGCATGCACCATCCCACTCTGGCTATTTATTTCTTCACTACATTTTCTAACCTCCCCTCTCAGCAGAACTCTCAAAGCCTTATACCCACCCCTTCCTATATAAAAAGTATCAGCCTTCACCTTGTACTCAGTATCTTTATTGAGGACTGCATTCAGTCTACCAGCTTCACTCTGCTTAGCTATCGGACACTTCAAGGTTTTACATCCCCTTGTTCCTTTTCCAGTTCATCTATCTCTCACTCCCGAGTAAAAATCTGGCTGCTCATGTGCTCTCATCTCTTTCAGGCGTCCTGTCACCACCATGTTATCAGCTTCCCAGTGGGAATTTTCCCCCATAGATTCTAAACAACAAACCAAAACTACCTGTATGAAGACACAATAGAGGTTCCCAAAACCTGCCCTAAGGGAGCTCCAGCCAGTCAGGTTTCAGGATACCTGTAATAAATATTCATGAGGTAAATCTGCATACAGTGGAGGCAGTGCATATATATATGTTCATTGTGGGTATCCTGACTAGCTGGGGGTCCTGCAGGACAAATTTGGGAACCAGTGATATAGGGCAATTAAACTAGAGTACGAAATTCAACTTCTCAGTGAATTTTTCTGAGTTCACACCGGATATATGAAGTGGAAAATTTGCCAGGGAAATTTCGAGTGCTTTACTTTTCCATGGCTAATTTTCCGTTTCTAAAAATGTATTGCTTCATAAAATTAATTAGCCACAATGAATGGATGCTAACGTGGCATTGAGAAAGCTTGGCAATTTCACATTTTGAATTTGTTTCAGTATAACATTGAAACCCCTTTAAGGGGGCAGTTTTCAAACTCTGCAGATTGCTGCAAAGTTCACTGGTACTTTTGCCTGCAAACCTGGCACCAATTCTCAAAGGGAACGTACATGCGTATTTTCTTTTCGAATATTGCCTTGGGAAAAAGGCATCTGCAGAGATTTGCCCTGCCTTTTCTGAGGATACGTTTTACCTGAAAAATAATGTGCATACTTTTGAAAATGTAAATTTGGTGCCTCCCCCGGCTTAATCCTGCCTCAGGAACTCCTCCATGTAAATATTGTTACTGTTGTGATTACTGTGGTAGTGATAAAGTGGACCCTTGGGCCGGACTGCAAGGAGGGTTCCTAAGCAGACCGGGAGGCGGAGTCTATGGGTCTGGCAGGGCTTCACCCGGGACCCAGAATCCCCCGGGAGGAGCCCGTAGGGATCCGGGCCCTCGGGACTTAGGCTGAAGGTGGGCTGCAGAGGGTATGGCAGAAGCAGGCCCAGGTAGGTAGAGATCAGCAAGCAAGTCCAGAAGCAGGCCTGGGGCAGACAGGCTGCTAGCCAATAGTGTACTGAGGCCGGGCCGGGTCAAGAGCGGTAACAGGCAAACAGAGTTCGGAAGCGGGCCAAGGGCAGGCCTGGCAGCCAGTAGGCAGAGTTCAGATCAAACTGAGGTCGTGGCTGGCGGCAGGCTGGCGGAGCGCTGAGGCAGACCGAGGTCGTGGCTGGCGGCAGGCTGGCGGAGCGCTGAGGCAAACCGAGGTCGTGGCTGGCGGCAGGCAGACGAAGTACTAAAGCAGGCCGGGGTCGAGAACCAGGAAGACAATCGAGAAGTCTCTGAAGCAGGAACGGGAACGGAACCAGGAACCAGCAGAGTCCGGAAGGCAACTAGCATTCAAGGAACTTCGTTGCAAGGCGTCTACTAGGAGTCTGGATGCTGGTTAAATGCAGGCCCCGGGTGAGACGTCAGCTCGGAGGCTGTCCCGTACTTCCGGGTGCTGGATGCACATAAGGGCCTTCCTCGCGTGCGTGCACGCGAGGCAAAGAGAGGGGTGGAGCTTCTGGCAGCCTGGACGGCGTTCTCCATGTGGGGAAGCCGCGACCATGCGGCCCACCGGACCGGGACCTTGGCGCGTCTTCTCGTGGACCGGAGTGGAGGTAAGCGGACCCGACCTCGAACATGGAGGAGGCGGTCGGGACCGCAACAAATATGGGTAAAACTACACGTGTCATGGAACAGTATGCATACTCTTACTGTCTCCCAGGTGAGTAATTTTCAGAAAATCTGTTTACCAGGATAAATAGCCATTTAGATGGCTAAATGACTTGTTAAAATTGCCCTCATAAATTTTAAACCAGATGTACGCATGAGTTACACTAGTCTTCAAAGGGATAGTATGCGCATGCTCTCCCCTAGACAATTATTCCACCAAAACTACCCGCACACATTCATACCTGTTAATTTGTGCAGAGATTTTTTTTCTGGGAAGAGTTTTGCACAAACTTTGGAAAATGCAAAAGTCTGCGCGTAAGTATAATCATTGCAAATCTGCGCGCACAAATCTATGCCCGATTTTATAACATGTGCACGCAGCCGTACGCATGTTATAAAATCTGGGGTCGGTGCGCGCAAGGGGGTTGCATACTTGTGCACCTTGCGCACGCCGAGGCCTAGGGGAGCCCCGATGGCTTTCCCTGTT
Organism: Rhinatrema bivittatum; assembly: GCF_901001135.1. Classification (NCBI taxonomy): domain Eukaryota; kingdom Metazoa; phylum Chordata; class Amphibia; order Gymnophiona; family Rhinatrematidae; genus Rhinatrema; species Rhinatrema bivittatum. The sequence continues at coordinate 34,442,247 of NC_042631.1, forward strand.
TCCTCTGAGGCCGCTCCAAAATCGGAGCAGCTTCGGAGGGAACTTTCCTTCCGCCCCCCCCCCAACCTTATAAGAACATAAGAACATAAGAAATTGCCATGCTGGGTCAGACCAAGGGTCCATCAAGCCCAGCATCCTGTTTCCAACAGAGGCCAAAACCAGGTCACAAGAACCCGGCAATTACCCAAACACTAAGAAAATCCCATACTACTGATGCAATTAATAGCAGTGGCTATTCCCTAAGTAAAATTGATTAATAGCCATTAATGGACTTCTCCTTCAAGAACTTATCCAAACCCTTTTTGAACCCAGCTATACTAACTGCACTAACCACATCCTCTGGCAACAAATTCCAGAGCTTTATTGTGCGTTGAGTGAAAAAGAATTTGCTCCGATTAGTCTTAAATGTGCTAAAATAATTGCATGTACGTGCACAAGTGGCCTGTATTCATGCACATGTTTTATAAGTATCAAAATTATGGGTGTCTTTGGTTTTGCATGCACATTTTACCAGTACAAAAATGGGGTGGATTAGGAGGGGAAAAGAGAAGGGGGGGGAGGGGGATATGAAGCAGAGTTTTAAATACCTGAAAAGTATTAATTAATGATGCTTGCCATAGAACTGGGCTTCAGAATAGGAAGCTCCAAGAGGGCAGACTCAGGTTCAACGTCAGCAAGTATTTCTTCATGGAAAGGGTGGTGGAGGCATGGAACGCCCTCCCTGAAAAGGTGGTGAAGACGAGAGCTGTAATGGAGTTCAGAAAGGCTTGGCATAAATATGGAGGATGCTTAGTGGCTAAAGGATAGAAATGAAGGGATAACCTGCGTGGGACGGGGGTAACCTGCACGGAGCGGCAGTTATTATCCATTCAAAAAAAAAAAGAATTAAATACAAATAAAAAACAAACCCCCAAAACTCACTGGACAGACTTGGATGGACCACTTGAGTCTTTTTCTGCCATCGTTTACTATGTTGCTGTGTTCCAGGGACGGGTCAAGAAGCTGCTGTTTTGTAGGAGATTTATGTGTATACATTGGCCAGCTTGCCCGTACACTTTTACACCTAACTGACTGGAGCAAGTGAAATCGAACTTGCCAGTTCTCTGCAGTTTTTTGAGGGGGAAGTCTGGGGGAATGGAGGGAGCTCAGGGTGACGTGCGAGGAGGTCTAGGTCAGGGCTTCCTGAACCTGTCCTAGAGGACCCCATAGCAGTTGGGTTTTCAGGATATCCACAATGAACATGCATGTGGTAAATCTGCATATACAAAGTCTCCATGGTATGCAAACTTATTTCATGCATATTCATTGTGCACATCCTGAAAATCCGACTGGCTTTGGGATCCCCAGGACAAGTTTGGGAAGCCCTGGCCTAGGTGAACTGGAGATGGACTGGAAAGCTTTAAAGGTCTATTTATTCATACAAGCTTTCCTACAAGATAAGGGTAATGATTTTTTTTACCTACCTTTTCTCTCATGGGTTTCTTCTTCTTGTTACTTTTGACTGTTTTTAATATACTATCTTATTACTGTTTTAAATTTTTGTTTCTTTTATATACTTTTTTATTTGCTGTTTTATTGTTGTTCATTTACTGTTGATTATTGTTTTAATTTTTACAAAGGATTTGATTGTATTGAAGAGATTAGCAAATACCGGAATATACATGTGTACTTCAGAGCAGAACTATGTTGTGCTCCTGCTGCACAGTTTATACAATATCAGGATAAATTTCCATGCACCCACTTCCATGCACAAATCCAGTACCACACACGTGTTTCAAAGTTAGGCTTTCTGGGCATACAGGAAGGTAGCCCGTATTATCACATCTCATTTCTGCAGGCAAAGCACTTTTTACCCATGGAAATGCCTTTGAAAATGACTCTTCCTTTCTTTATTGATTCCTCCCCCTCCCCCTTCCCCCACATACAGAGTGCTTGAAAAACTTTGAGATCTAGTGTGAGAAATTAAGATGGTGAGGTGGGTTTTATTTTTTTTTTTTTCCTAAATAAGTCAAATAAATCAGATCGCAAATCTGTCTATGGCATTATAAAAATTTGCATAGTGAAATAGTCTGAAATTGCATGCAGATACGAAATTTTCCTCAACATTTTTTTCATTCAGCGCGTTCCAGAAAACCTACATCTCTGGTTCAGATTCAGACCTTCTGGTAGAGAAAGGTGCCTCAGACATCGTGCTAGTGAAATGTATTGCCTGCTTATTTTTTTCTTCCTTTAACCCTAGTCATGTAATGCTGTTAGCTACTCAGCTGAAACGTGCACTGTACATTTTTCTGTACTAAATCCTTCTTTGACAGAAAGCAGTTCCCACAGGTCCTTAATTTGATGGTGCTGGGAAGGGAATTCAATTTTCCACTCTCGCTTGTTCTCTTTGTCTTGAAATGAACTGGACAGTCATTAGCTCGGCCCAATCAGGTTTCTATTGATCTACAGATGAATACCATGAAAGCTTTCTAAAGACATTTGTTTTAAAGTTCAGATATAGTTCATATTTATTTTCTGTCTCTCAGAAGGTCAAAATCCTAAATCAGCAGAGATGCTTTTTCCCATATTCATGGTGATGAGAGTCCTGGAAGGGAGGACTATCTTGTGTTTTGTTTTGGGTTTTTGTTTTTTTTTAATTAAGATAACAAAGGATTAGTTATTAAAGTGTGCTGTAAGGCCAAAGACTCAGTAACTCAATCACCTGAAATGTAATATCAGATTCAAATTGTGCATTTACTGTTACAGCATGGATAATTAGTACAGATATTATTGCTAATTCTCAAATTGAAATGTTTGTGATATCAAATCACGGGTTTTTTTTTTAATTAAATCTATCCTTTACAACACTAATATACAACAAAAGGAGTAGTAGTAGCTAACCAAATTACAGCCTCGAATTAAATAAAACTGTTAATTACAAGAGGGGGACGACATTGAAGGGGTTCAGATTACTTTACAAATAACCGTGGGAATGAAGTTTGATTGGTGGTGAGTTGTCACCTGCGCATTGAGATATAATGAAAGCAGTAGAAATCATAGTAACATTTGAAAAATCGGCTCACCCACAATGCCTATGGTGAGTGGATTTTTCTGCAGGTGAAGGAGTGAAGAGTCCCAGTGCCTTTTCAGTGACAACCTGGGACTTTCTCGGGGTCCTCAATGGAGAAGACCAAATCTTCTTAGGGCCTTTATAATAGAAGACCCGCATTTTCTTGGGCCCCTGCAGAACAGAAAGAGGCTTGCGGGGGGGGGGTGGGGATGGAAAGAAGAGTGATAGGGCTGGAGATTGGGTAGTGGTTAAGGCTAATAATAGAGCTGGGGAGGAGCAGAGCAAGAGGAACATACAGGAGGAGATTGAGAGGGCTGGTGACTAGAGGAGGAGGGTGATAGGGCTGAGTAAAGGGGAGAGGATTGCAGAGGAAGAGAATGCGAGGGCTGCCTGGGGAGGGGGAGTAGAGAAGGGGAGAGTAGGGTGGACTGGGAAGGGGGAGGGTGTTGAGGAAGAGAATGAGAGGGTGTAGAGGAAAAAGCTGTGGAGTAGAGGGGCGTGAGAAGGTGATTGGAAGGTAAGGGTAGGGGCAGGAGAGGAAAGAAGGAAGTGAATAGAGGAGAGAGCGGACTGCACCTGGGTGAGGTGGAGGGAAAGAGGGCTGCATGGGGGTAGAATGGGGTTAATACGCACCACCGAAGAAATGCACTTTGAGTAAATGAGGAAAAATAGCAAATACGCACGTAAGCAGCATGTATTTTGCATATATGCTATTTTATAGGCATCAAAAGCATGTGTGTATCTTTGGTTTCTTGCACACATTCTACTGGTGCAAAAAAGAGGTGGTCTAGGAGCGATCCAGGGCAGAGTTAAGTAGTATGTGCGGTAATTGCTATTTTATAAGAGAGATAGGCGTATAAATCATTTAATTTATTTGTACAGTTTTACACCTGCTAACTGACTAGCGCAAGTGAAATCGGACTTGTATGCAGTTTTTGGGTGGGAAGCCTTGGTGAACTGGTGAGGGTTCAGGGTGATGTGCTAGAGGGTATAGGTGATCTAGAGATGGTCTCGATGAACTGGTGGAGGTATCGGCAAACTGGTGATTTCAAAAATGTATTTTCAAAACAGTATATTATGCGTATAATGTTTCTGCGTAAAAATTAGGGTGGTTATGCGTACATTTCATTTTATTTTTGCGCCTAAAATATACTTTCATATGTTTATAAACTAGGTAGAGAAAGTTTGCGTTTTCTTGCATTGGAAATATTCATGCATACTGAAACATTTAAGGTGAATTTAAAAAAACTTGGCATGCAGAGTACTTGGGGATGAGCAAATAAGTCGGACTCATGCGTGCCGATTGTGTTTTAAAAAGTGCTCAAATATACGCATAAATGCCGCAGCACGCACATCTGAAAAATTTCCAGCGAGGGCCGTGGACATTTCAGGGCCTGGCCAAGAGATGCACAAGTAAATACTTATGCGCCCTGGCACGCGCCAAGGTCCTTATGGCGTAACTTTACTTCTACTATGGATAGCATGTAAGTCATAAAATAAAAGGGTCAAACCTTTCTGAGGGGTTTAAAGAAACTGGCCAGGCAATTTGGTGCCCATGGCCACGTGAAAAACTGCGCCCTCACCCATTACACACAACATGACACCACAAGTTGGGAGACTCTAGAAAATGTTTGTACAGCAATGTCCAAGTCTGGTGCAAGGGTATTAGGTGTCCTAGTGGAATCTTTCAGCCTTGCACTCCACCCACCCCCCCATTACCCTCTCCCCACACACAATTAAGGATTATGCTTTTATAATAACAGATTTTACATGAAAAATAATATTCAAAGTATAGACTTCTGAGGTAATAATATCATTCACAGTATGAATATTATATTTATATGCACTGCTTTGGTGCAAACCAGAAAACCCTGCAAAAAAAGCAAATGACACTTGGAACCCATGTGGTATTAGGTCTACTTTAATGTGTCTTAAGCATGGGCTTGGCCCTCAGAAAGCCATGAGAAAACAGAGTTACTGTTATGGTCGTGGACCCTTGGGCCGGCTAAGACTGCAGATGTTACACTGTGGGGCCCACAGTGAGCGTCGAAGCCGGGAGGCAGCGTTGAAGAGACTCCGGAGAAGACTTCCGAAGTCCAAGGTCCCCCCCAGGAGGAGCCCGTAGGAACCCGGACCTCTTGGACTTAGGTAGGACCCTATGCGACCAAGGATCCAGGCAGCGGCTGAAGAGATGGTCGATGAAGACTGCAGGGCCCAGAGGGCTGGAAGAGTCTTCACCCTCGGAAGCCCGCGACTCCCCTGGGAGGAGCCGTGAGAGCTCGAGCTGCTGGGACTTAGGAGAATCCCCTGGGTCAACAACAACCGGATACCTGCAGAGGTGGAGGAAGCAGAAGTCGGAGTCCAGGAACGAAGCCGGGTCAGAAGCCAGAAGACAGAGGTCCGAAGTCAAAGCCAGGGGCGGAAGCTGGAAATAGTCGTTGGATGGAGCCAGGTCAGAAGCCAGAAGTCAAAACCAAAACCAGGGGCGGAAGCGAAGACGAAGTCAATGGACAAAGCCGGGTTGGAAGCCAGAAGTAGATGAGAAGATCCAAGATCCAAAGCGGCAACTAGTGACTCAGGGGACTGAGTGAACCTCGTTGCAAGGCACTGAAGATGTCCAGAAGCAGGGTTTAAATACCCTGATAGCGTCTGACATCATCCGAGGCAGGGCTGGCCCCTTTAAGAGGGACTCCTCCCCGTGCGCGTCTAGGGGGCGGGGCCAGCCGCGGCAGATCGTCGGCATCTCTCCTGAGGAGGAAGAGACACGCTGGAGGCAGTGCAGGCCCGAGGAGGCCTCGAAACGGCCCGGGCCATCCCCGAGGTAGGTGGAGGGATCGGGGCACGGCCCGGGACCGTAACAGTTACAAAACAGTAAGAACATAAGTCCTGCCATATGGGGTCAGACCAAAGGTCCTTCAAGCCCAGTATCCTGTTTCCAACAATGGTCAATTCAGGTCACAAGGACCTGGCAGGATCCCAGGAATAAGCAGTAGATTTCCCCAAGTCCAGTTTAAAAATTGTTTATGAACTTTTAATCCATAAACTTTCCAAACCTTTTCTTAAACACAGCTACACTGATAGTTTTCACTACTTCCTCTGGGAACTAATTCCAGAGCTTAATTATGCATCGAGTAAAATAATATTTTCTCTTAATTAGTTTTAAATGTATCACCTAGTAACTTCATTGTGTATCCCCTAGTCTTTATACGCTTTGAAAGAGTAAACAACCAATTAACAGTTTCTCATTCCACTCGACTCATTATTTTATAAACCTCTATCATATGTTCCCTCAGCTGTCTCTTGTCCAATCTGAAGAACCTTAACCTCTTTAGCCTTTCCTCATAGAGGAATCATTCCATCCCCTTCATCATTTCAGTTGCCCTTCTCTGTACCTTTTCTAATTCTGCTATATCTTTTTTGAGATGTGGTGCACACAATATTCAAGATGAGGCCACATCATGGAGTGATACAGAGGCAATATATTCTGTTTTATGCTCCATTCCTTTCCTAATAATTCCAAACAGCTTTTGTTGATTTTGTGTTTTGGATTACAAGATTTTTGTGTTCTGAATGCAAGAAATTAGAAACACCATCGAAACATGAATGTAAGATAGGAGATTGCTCACCAAAATTGGCAGTGTATCTTTCCTCCATTTTTTTGTGAGAAAATATACACCGACACATATGTTGTTGCTCAGATTGGGGTCTGTGTACTAAAAGCACATTGTTTTTGATGGTTACTGTGGATATCCTGCCAAAAATAGCGCATACTAATATAGTTTTATGCAAAGTGCAGGTGAACTCAAAAGGCTGCATTAAAAGGATCATGGCTTTGTGAGGGTGCTTGTGTTCTGTTTATTGTTTTTATGTGCCCATCAGGTTAACCAGCCCAAAGTGAAAGGTTAGTCAATGCAGGGGGAACCCATCCCTCTCACCTTAGATGAGCATAGGACCATACCTCCCGAAAGCAAATCACAATTTCCTCTCCCCCTCGGTGGTGTTCCCCAAAAGAAATCCCTCCTCTAGTGGTGATCCGCAAAGGGACTCCCCCCCCCCTTCCTGGAAGCTATCACCAAAGGTTGACCTCCCCAGCCCCTGCTCCCCACTATGCAGTGATCTATCCCCTAACGAAGTCCTTTCTGCTCCCTCCCCCTGTCCCCAGGCAGTAATCCAGCTTTATTCCTCCAAGTACCTTCTCACCCCTCTAGGCTCCCCATGGGCACCCCAGATTCTGCTCCCTCCCATTAGTTGGAGGTGTGCCTTTTATCTGTTGCCAGCTTGGCAGTGCTAGTGAAATGGCATTGCTGAGGGCCACCTCACACTTTGGAATGAAGTTTGGATTTCTACTGGGGAGATCTTGGTGTCGCTGTGAGGGGAGAACGGTGGCATTCATCTTTGCGTATCACCATAGCAAGGCTACTTCTTTTGAGGATCACTGTTGGGAATAGGAGGGTTCTTTGAACATTGGTTTGGGGTGGAATTATGAGGAGGTCGCGGTAAAAGGGTCAGGACAATGCAACTCCAGCCTCCTTAGGTAAATGCTACCACACGAATTCTGCCATACAGAGATGGCATGCTAGAATTTACCTACAACCTACGAGACCAGGGCAAAGTTTTCTGCAGTAAAATGACGACTAATGGGCTCATTACCTTGCTATGTGCATGTTTAGCATTTGCAGGTGCTAAATACCTCTACGTTCTCCCACGTTGAGAGCTTAGTAGATTCTATATTCCTTAATGCATGCATCAGTGGTGATTAGCATATGCATTATGCTTACCGATTTTTATATATAGGACACCACTAAGAGTTATTAAGATAAAGGGACAATAGATTGCTCTTGGTTTTAAGGACTCATTGCAGAGCAAGTTTCAAAAGTCAAAAATAAACATATTGGTATGCTTCATGAGTAGTGGGTGTCAGTGAGTGCTAACAGCATTTGTTTTAATCATTAATGTCAAATACATTAAGCGGAGATTAGAGTAGCTATACGTTGGGTTATTGGGCTTGAAATACACAGGTGAAGAAAACGGATGCAGAATTGCTTAATATTTAAACAGAAGATGGATAATTCGTATCAGGGGAATTAGTAAAAGGTTCTGTGGACAGAGTGAGAGAGTCATGGAGATTACTTATATAAGGGGTTATTGGTTGGCAGACTTTCCTGTGATACAGGAGTCCTGCCCACGAGCTCATACTGTAATCAGATGTGATGAGGAAGGCAATTTTGTGGAACTCGTTACTGAAGGCTGTGTACCTGATCTCGTGTACAAAAAATGTTTTAAAACCCGCTGAAGACATATTTGTTTCAAATGGCGTTTAATGACTGAGTCTAATGATGTGAGTGGGTTGTAAAATAAATAAATAGTAAGATTCTGAGTATCAGTTTTAATGTTCTGTTCTGTTTGAGCCTGTTTTATATTATGTTTATCCTGATTAGGGATGCTCTGTCATATATGCTGCTTAGAGCTGTGGCTGTAGGTGGCCTATAATATATTTTAAATAAATAGAAGCACTGGAACTATTTTTTGTTTTCAAGATTTTATGTAACAGTTTAATAGATCATTCAGTTATCATTTTTGTTGACTGGAAATGTTTCCAATTACATTAATTATACCTCACTTAAATAAAACCTTTTGAAACAGCTTTTTACTTACGACTGATTCTTGTCAATGCTTACTGCATATTTACATTTCAAATAAATTAACAAGTACTAGAATAAAACATGAAACACTGCTGCTTCAGAGGGCTGATGCTGAAATGAGACTGATGTCTTCATATTTTTAGTGCATTCTCAGTAGGCATCTTGGACTTCCATTAGTGAATTGGGTTACATTTCCAGCAAGATTGATGGTTGGGGCAGTTTCATACCTGAAGTATCTAACCTCCTAATTTCAGGTGTTAGGCGGCAAGATGGGCCCCATTAAAAATTGAGTATGGCCTATTTTCACTAGATGACTTAATTTAGCTGTTCAAATAGTGGGCAGTCTAGGCACAGAGTTAGGACGATTAGACGTGTAACGTTGATTTTCAGCATTAGGCGCCTGATCTTGGTGGCCAAATTTAGGGGCTGCGGTACCTGATTTTAGCCACCTAAGCTCGGCTAAACCTAGGCAGTCAAAATTGGGTTGCCCAGCAGTGGCTGAAAATCGATCCCATGGGATGGTTTTATTTATTTATTTAGGATTTTTATATACTGTCGTTCCAAAAGAAGATTGCCATGGTTTACAAAAACAACATTCACATTATGGGTCAACACAATATCAGAACATGTTAACTAGATTATTGATATAGTAATTTGTGATACATTAGTTCCTTTACATTCACATATTGGTTCCATTCACATATTAATCAGAGAGTTGTCTTAAAACTTTACGTCTCTCAATAATTATCGCTCATTCATCTAACAATATCAGTGTTGATATTGAAATTTTCTGTATAATGTTATTTTATGTTAGATCATATGCATTTTTGAAGAGCCATGTTTTCAGTTCTCTTTTGAAGCTCTTTCTGTCTGTTATCAGGCGTAGAGAATTCCACAACACTAGGGGGCCCGCTATGGAAAACATTCAGTCTTTTATTTGTGTTAGATTTGTACTCCGTGTTGTAGGCATCATTAATAGTCCTTTGTTTTGCTACCTTAGGGGTAGATTTTCAAAGGGGTACGCGCGTACCCCCCAAAAACCTACCCCAAACCCCCCCTGCGCGCGCGGAGCCTATTTTGCATAGGCTCGGCGGCGCGCGCAAGCCCCGGGACGCGCATAAGTCCCGGGGCTTGCCGCAAGTGACGCAGCGTTTTGGGGGCGTGGTCGAGGCCTCCGGACCAGCCCCCGGGTCGGGTGATGGCGCGCACAGATTTACGCCTGCTTTCTGCAGGCGTAAATCTGCCAACAAAGGTAGGGGGGGTTTAGATAGGGCCAGGGGGGTGGGTAAGGGAGGGGAAGGTGAGGGGAGGCGGAGGGAACAGGCAGCGCGCGCTGGGCTCGGCGCGTGCAGGCTGCACAAATGTGCACCCCCTTGCGCGTGCCGACCCCGGATTTTATAAGATACGCGCGGCTACGTGCGTATCTTATAAAATCCAGCGTACTTTTGTTCGTGCCTGGTGCACGAACAAAAGTATGCCTGTGCGTACATTTATAAAATCTACCCCTTAGTGTTCGCTGTGGTGCGTATGGATGAAGAGTCACTCCTATTAAACAGGGTTTTTTGACATCTATGATGTTAAAAATTAATATTAATACTTTATAATGGATTCTTGATTGTACTGGCAGCCAGTGTAGGGCTGTCAGCGAGGGGGTGATGTGGTCTAATTTCCTTACCCCTAATAAGAGTCTTGCTGATGCATTTTGTAATAGCTATAATGTTTTAATAGACCTGAAGGAAGGCCAAGAAATAATGAGTTGCAGTAATCTATGTTTGAGAATATTAGTGTTTGTAGGACAGTGCGGAAATCCTGGAATGTTAGTAAAGGTTTCAACCGATGTAATATTCGCAACTTTTAATTTATTTATGTGCTTTTTCATTGTGATGTTCTCATCAATCTGTATTCCTAGGTCTCGTACTTGCTGTAATGTAATGTGAAAATTACCCAAGTCTGGTGTGGCAGTTTATCTATAGAGGGGTTTCTCCTTAGCCACCCGATTTCAGGGGGGTTTTTTTTGTGTTTAGTGCTTAAGCTGAGATAGTTCTTGCTGTGTTGCCTTCATGTAAGTTGAGAGCGTTGATGCTGTATTTTCAGTTGATTTGGTGACAGGAATATAGAACTGTATATAGGAAGAATTTGATTCCTAGCTCCGCTAGTAATTTACCTAGAGGAAGCATATAAATGTTGACGGGTGTAGCTGAGAGTGCTGAACCCCGGGGGACACCTGTATTGATTAGGGAATGTGTCAGATTAGTGGTTGCCCAGTTTGACTTGGAATGTCCTGTCAGTTAGGAAAGAAGAGAACAGTTTGCGAACAGTTCCGTCTACTCCAATTTTTTTTCATTTGATGGCATAGTAGAGTGTGGTCCACAGTGTCAAAGGCTGCAGTTAAATCTGTTGGTGCCAAGTGGTAAGATTCGTCATTGTCAAACCCCCGTAGCACTGGGTCTACTGGGTTTTCTGCAGGACTTCAAAAGAAATTGCAGTGGTATTGCTGGCAGAGCTTAACTAGATTTGCTGATAGGAATGTGAGAGCTCGTTAGAGAGCTCAGATAAAGGCTCTGTACGTCTGACATCTGAGGCTCACCTCACTCTGAGATACGGCAGTGTTGCCAGTACTTCTTCAAGAGAGAGACTGCCGTTTTGAACAATATTAATTTCTTCACACTCTCGCTCCTAAAGGTCTCTTGACTACAATGCATTTCAACAGGGAATTAAAAGATGCCCTTCCTCTCTCTCTCATTGAATGTAGCTAGGCCAGCCCAGCTGGGTATGCTGTGCTGCTGCTTCTCCCTGGTAATGGAAAATATGTCTGCTGATAGAGAGAATGCAGCTCACACAGAGGGGCCATTGCAATCAGGGGCGCTACTCCTATTGCGTGTTTTCACTCGCGTTTTAGCACGGGTTTTTCAGCGCTAATGTAGCCCTGGTATGTAAAAAGGGCTTTAGCGCCAAAAAACGCAGAAAACATAGCACACAGTGCATGCAGATTGCAGGGTAATAGCCTAATTAGCTGTTACCCTGCAATGCAAGGAGGCGCGCTAAGCAAGAGACTGTCTAGACCGTCTCCTGTTACCATGAGAAATTTAATGTCTGCTCAGAGGCAGGCATTAAATTTCACATGGCTAGCCTGACCAAAGCTCCCTTCCCAGGTCTGGCCCGATGGACCAAGCAGTCTGGGTCGGACCCAGGGGTCCTCTACCTGAAATGGTGCATTCTGAGGTCTATGTTTTAAAACTGCTTGCCAGACCTCAAATCTCCCCTCCAGGCCAGGAACCCCGCCAGAGTCTGTCCTCCAGCAGGGCTGTTCCCGCTTAGCCCTTTTCACTGACACTTGTTAGAGAAAGGACCAATCCCCTTTAGGACAGCTTTCAGAAAGGGATTGGTCCTTTTGCTGACATGTGACAATGAATGGACCAATCAGCAATAAAGAAAGGAGTGAGTAAATTAATATTAAAAGCTTGAACATAAAAATGTGTGCAAAAATTTAGGCACCTCTGGTCAAATTGTATAAGTACATAAGATTTGCCATACTGTGTCAGTCCAAAGGCTCATCAAGCCCATTATCCTGTTTCCAACAGTGGCCAATTCAGGTCACAGGTACCTGGCAGGATCCCAAGGGGTACATAGGATTCCATGCTGCTTATCCCAGGGGATACGAAGTGGATTTCTGCAACTCCACCTTAATGATTTATGGACTTTTCCTTCAGGAGCTTGTCCAAATCTTTTTGTAAATGCAGCTACAGTAATAGCTTTCACCACATCCTCTGGCAGTGAATTCCATAGCTTAATTATGCATTGAAAATTTTTTTTTCTCTTATTAGTTTTAACCATATCATCTAGTAACTTCATTGTGTCTCCCCTAGTCTTTGTTCTTTTTGAAAGAGTACATAATCGATCATCATTTACTCATTCTTCTCCATTCATTATTTTATAGACCTCTTATCATAGCTTCCCTCAGCCGTCTATTCTTTAGCCTGGAGTGTCCTAACCTCTTTAGTCTTTCCTCATAGGGGAATTTTGCCTGGCACAGACATCAGACTCACTGGTCTGTAGATTCCTGGATCACCTATTGATCCCTTTTTAAAAATTGGTGTTACATTGGCAACCCTCCAGACTTTAAGTACCATAAACAATTTTAATGATAGTTTACAAATTACTAATAGCAGGTCCGCAATTTCATTTTTCAATTCTTTCAGCACTCAGGGGTGTGTACCATCTTGTCCAGGTGATTTGCTACTCTTCAGATTGTTACTTTGCCCTATTACATCTTCCAGGTAGACAGATTTGTTTCAGTACGGTATGTTTCAGTGAATCTCTGCTGACACATACCTCTACATGGTACAGAGTAAACATGATATTTTTGTCCTGTTTTTAATGCTAAATTACTATTTGTTGATTTTAATAGATTGAAAATAATAAAATAATGAATATGGCAGAGGAATGACTGGTTCAGCATAGTCCAGGGTGTAGCTCAAGCTCTGTTTTCCTCACTGGCAAACTTGCTACTAATGTTACTACTTATATCACTTCTGTAGTGCCACTTGAGGTATGCAGTGCTGTACAAAACGCATAAGAGACAGTCCTAGCTTGATAGAACTTAACAATCTAATCAAGACAAACTTCCAGCAGGATGAAAAATTCTCAGAAGACAAAAACTGGAGAGAGAGCTCTTTCCAGCAAGGGATAAGAGACCCTGTACATGCCTTTGGTGAGGTCTCACCTGGAGTACTGTGTTCAGTTCTGGAGACCGTATTTCAAAAGGGATACAGACAGGATAGAAACAGTCCAAAGAAAGACAATCCAAAATGGTGAGGGTTCTGCACCAAAAAAGTTATGAGACTGAAGTGCCTAAATATATATAGACTGAAGGACCTAAATATATATACCCTGGAGGAGAAGGGAAACAGGAAAGACATGATACATACTTTTAAATTCCTGAAATGTATAAATGATCCATAGGAATCATATTTGTTCCCATGGAAAGAAAGCTGTAAAATTAGAGGTCATAATATGAAGCTCCAAGGGGGGTAGACTCAGGAACAAGGTGAAGAAATATTTCTGCAAGGAAAGCATGGTAGAGATATGGAATGCTCTCCTAGAAGAGGTGGTGAAGATAAGAATGGTAATGAAATTCAAAAGAGCTTGGGATAAACACAGTGGATCCCTAGTGGCTAAAGGATGGAAATGAAGATAAGGGGTGAAGTGCACGGAGTGATAGTTGCTGCCCTTAACAGAAGGTATGGGGTTAAGCTGCATGGAGCAGCAGTGACTACTCTTAGCAGAAGGTATGGGGGAACCTGCACAGAGTGGCAATTACTACCCATTAAAAAAAACAACTTGCTGAACAGACTGGATGGACAACTTGGTATTTTTCTGCCATCATTAACTATGTTACTGTGTTACTATGACTACTCGTTAAAGCTAAGCTCTACAGTTGACTTGAGGGGCTAACGAGGCAGCATGCATACGGGAACTCCTGCACATGCTCAGTGGTTAAAGTTTGCTGTTGTTAGATGTGTCCGATTGGCGCCTTTGGACGACATCACCCCACGTGCCATGGCTAATTTGTCCTGCTGCCTACGGATAACGCTGTTTACGGTACACAAACTTCATTTTTAGAATCTTTGAATGATATCTAATATGTATACAAAATTAATATATTTATTGAATGGTTCAGGTGATGTTTTCAAACACTTGAATATAAGTATTTTTGTCCTTTCTTGAAAGTGCATTAGGAATCTCTGAGTAACTCAAAGATCCTATTTGTATTTTCAGGGAAACGAACTGAGCTCAAGGTCATATGGGAGACATTCTCCCTTTTGCTTTTAGGCCAAAAGGTAAAATGTCTCCAGGCTACAGAGAGCCCAGGAACCTGTAAAACCAAGGCTGGTGGGGTTCCCCCCCCCCCTCCTCTAGCCCATATCGATTTCACACAGTGGTGATTGCTGATGTGGGGGATGAGTTCAATTTGAGTATCTAGTAGAGGATGTAGTTGTCTGCGACCTCTCCGAGCCCAGGCACTTTATTTCTTGTTTTCTGCTCCAGTGCTGGCCTTAATTGAATGTTAAAAATAAATCCCAGTATCTTCAGCTCTGTAACATTCCCCTGATCACGTCCAAGTGAGCAGGAGGATTTCTTGTTCCTATATTGGTGAATATGCAAATTGTACTTATTTATTTCCCACTATCATTAACCTAATAAATGAACCAACAGATTTTTGGGTGTGAAGGTGGAGGTGGTGGTGGGGAGTTTGTCGTTTCAGAGTTGGTTAGATGAATATAATGCTTGCAGCAGTTAAGGCTGTAATTGCTGCACATCATGGAGTTAGTTATGCTTCAGAAATGAGCCATCTGGAAAGTTTTTAGCTGAACATTTTGAAGTAGCTGTTTGTAAAGTCTCTCCATATTCCCTTAGCTTCCCTTAATATCTTTAGTTTTCTCAGATGAGTTCTGAGTGCTCTATGCCTCCCAGGTTATAGTTTCTCAGCCTATTTTTAAATTTATTTTGTGCACAATACATGAATTTACTGTACTGTGAAAAACAGGATATGAAGGTCCAGGCTGTCCTACCTCTATTCTTGACACCAGACAATGGCCAACCAATTTTCAGATGCCCTGAATAGAAAGCTCAGCTTTATAATTTAACTAGCTGAAACCCACAAAACGTTTGCAGTCATGTGAGTATTTCTATACAAACAACTCTCTCCTCTGCTCCCCCTCTTCCCTCTTACACCTCTCCCCTTACCTCTCTTCCTCTTCACCCTATCCACTCTTCTCCCTCTCCACCCTTCCCCACCTCCTCCCATCCACCCCTCTCACCCATCTCACCCTTACTTCTCTCCCTCACCCCTCTTCACCCTTGACCCATCCTTCCCTTCCTCCTTACTTGTGACCGAGTACTCCTCTGTAAGTGCAGATAAAAGTTTGTGTATAGGTTTGGCCGCATTGGGAGGAGGCGTTCCCAGGTCAGAGGAGGAAAAGTACACCTGTAGATTGCGTTTTTAAATTCTAGGCCATGTAATTTTCCAGCAGAATTCTACCCATAGAAAAATTTAGTGAAGTGTCCATGGCCACTTTATACGTAAGCATGTTTCAGTTTGAGAATTCATGCAAAGCTTGCAGGTAAAAAGCAGACATGTCTTTGTTCCAATGTGGACAGTTTGAAAATTGCCCCCATAATGTATGGCACTAAAAGCATCACTGACTTCATTTATTTATTTGTTTGTTTTTCTATACCGACATTCGATAAAGAATATCACATCGGTTTACATAGTAACTCAAGGGATAATTTGACAACAGTAACAACAGGGTCCAATTATCTTTACATCACAACAATAATAAAGTCTTATTATATTAACAGTATAATATTAACAATAACGAAGTCTTGTTATCTTAACAGTATAAAGGATAACATTTTTTTTTTTTATTTAACAATCCCGAAGTCTTGTTGCCTTAACATCCCTTCCCCTTTCTCCTTCACCATTACCAGAAGGGTAATCGGTTTTCTCTATCACTTCAGTCTGGAGTTATTTGCAGCCCCCTGCTTTGCAATCATTCTTACTGTGAGCATGGCTAAGCTGCTCATGCAGGGCATGATAGTTGCACATTTTCTCTGCCCCCCCGTGGCTTTCAGTGCTGACCAGCAACATCTCTGTGCTCCTGAACCACTGCCTTGAGCTCCAATGCAGCTCAACTGCAGGCACCCGTCACCTGCTTCTCTTTCAATTTGCCACTACGCCTCAGCTTTCAGCAAAGGCATTTCAGGATCCTTAAAAGACTCAGGGCACAGGCCCATACGGTCTTACCTCTGTCCCCAAAGTTTTCATAACTACATTAAACATTCATGATCTACCTCCTGCTGTATTCCCCCCAGAACGATCCTTTAAAACCACAGTACACTGGTGTTACTGAGATGCTACTGGCCTTACGGGGACAGATCTGCACCAAACACACTGGAAGAGCCAAGGGGAATCACTGTACTGCCTGACTCATACACAATCAGTGATATGCTACCAGTTTATCAGGGGGCTTTCAGCAGCTCCGTTCCATTTTTTCTGTAGGCGAGGCTGTAAACCGCATTGAGAAATATATTTTTGGATTTGGCGGTATATTATTTATTTATTTATTTATTTAGTTATTTAGAGTCTTTTATATACCGAGGTATAGCAAGCTGCCTTCACGCCGGTTTACATTTTAACAACTTGTTACAGAAAGAAAATATTTAAAAAACTGAGCAACTTGTTAATTTAACGCAATTAGAACCATTCTATATATAGGCAAATACAAACAATGTACGGATAGATATTACAGTTAATAACCATAGTACAAGTAGAGAAAGAAAAGCAGATCATACAGTGTAAATAATATTGTCTAAGCAGTGTATAATAGGGTAATGATACAAATGTTATGTAAGGAAACTCGGGAATGTCTTCGAGTCACCAGAGTGTGGGCGATCGGTTTATCCAACACCATCTGTGAATGTCTGTCGGAAAATCCAAGTTTTGAGTTCCTTTTTGAATGATTTGGTGTCATGGAGTGTGCATAGGTGGTCTGGTAAGGAGTTCCATGATTTCGGCCCCGCAATAGAGAAGGCTCTGTTCCTAGTGTTGGAAAGCTTTGCTGACGGGAGAGGGGGTATGGCTAGATGCAGTTTGCTGGTTGTTCTTGTTGTGCGTTGAGTTTTGTGTATTTGGATCATGTTCTCGAGGGCGGTATCGTCTGTTTTGTAGATAGCATTGTGTAAGATTGTTAAGGATTTGAACTTGATTCTTTGTTCGACTGGTAGCCAGTGAAAACTTCTTAAGACGGGGGTGATGTGGTCTGATTTTTTTTTGCCGGTTAGAACTCTGGCTGCAGCATTCTGCAACAGTTGGAGAGGCTTTATGGCAGATTTGGGAAGGCCGATTAGGAGCGAGTTGCAGTAATCGAGGCTGGTAAAAATAAGTGATTAAGAACATAAGAAAATGCCATACTGGGTCAGACCAAGGGTCCATCAAGCCCAGCATCCTGTTTCCAACAGTGGCCAATCCAGGTCATAAGAACCTGGCAAGTACCCAAAAACCAAGTCTATTCCATGTAACCATTGCTAATGGCAGTGGCTATTCTCTAAGTGAACTTAATAGCTGGTAATGGACTTCTCCTCCAAGAACATATCCAATCCTTTTTTAAACACAGCTATACTAACTGCACTGACCACATCCCCTGGTAACAAATTCCAGAGTTTAATTGTGCGTTGAGTAAAAAAGAACTTTCTCCGATTAGTTTTAAATGTGCCCCATGCTAACTTCATGGAGTGCCCCCTAGTCTTTCTACTATCCGAAAGAGTAAATAACCGTTTCACATCTACCCGTTCTAGACCTCTCATGATTTTAAACATCTCTATCATATCCCCCCTCAGTCGTCTCTTCTCCAAGCTGAAAAGTCCTAACCTCTTTAGTCTTTCCTCTAGGGAAGCTATTCCATTCCCCTTATCATTTTGGTAGCCCTTCTCTGTACCTTCTCCATCGCAATTATATCTTTTTTGAGATGCGGCGACCAGAACTGTACACAGTATTCAAGGTGCGGTCTCACCATGGAGCGATACAGAGGCATTATGACATTTTCCGTTTTATTCACCATTCCCTTTCTAATAATTCCCAACATTCTGTTTGCTTTTTTGACTGCCACAGCACACTGAACCGACGATTTCAATGTGTTATCCACTATGACACCTAGATCTCTTTCTTGGGTTGTAGCACCTAATATGGAACCTAACATTGTGTAATTATAGCATGGGTTATTTTTCCCTATATGCATTACCTTGCACTTATCCACATTAAATTTCATCTGCCATTTGGATGCCCAATTTTCCAGTCTCACAAGGTCTTCCTGCAATTTATCACAATCTGCTTGTGATTTAACTACTCTGAACAATTTTGTGTCATCTGCAAATTTGATTATCTCACTCGTCGTATTTCTTTCCAGATCATTTATAAATATATTGAAAAGTAAGGGTCCCAATACAGATCCCTGAGGCACTCCACTGTCCACTCCCTTCCACTGAGAAAATTGTCCATTTAATCCTACTCCCTGTTTCCTGTCTTTTAGCCAGTTTGCAATCCACGAAAGGACATTGCCACCTATCCCATGACTTTTTACTTTTCCTAGAAGCCTCTCATGAGGAACTTTGTCAAACGCCTTCTGAAAATCCAAGTATACTATATCTACCGGTTCACCTTTATCCACATGTTTATTAACTCCTTCAAAAAAGTGAAGCAGATTTGTGAGGCAAGACTTGCCTTGGGTAAAGCCATGCTGACTTTGTTCCATTAAACCATGTCTTTCTATATGTTCTGTGATTTTGATGTTTAGAACACTTTCCACTATTTTTCCTGGCACTGAAGTGAGGCTAACCGGTCTGTAGTTTCCCGGATCACCCCTGAAGCCCCTTTTAAATATTGGGGTTACATTTGCTATCCTCCAGTCTTCAGGTACAATGGATGATTTTAATGATAAGTTACAAATTTTTACTAATAGGTCTGAAATTTCATTTTTTAGTTCCTTCAGAACTCTGGGGTGTATACCATCTGGTCCAGGTGATTTACTACTCTTCAGTTTGTCAATCAGGCCTTTCACATCTTCTAGGTTCACCGTGATTTGATTCAGTCCATCTGAATCTATACCCATGAAAACCTTCTCCATTACGGGTACCTCCCCAACATCCTCTTCAGTAAACACCGAAGCAAAGAAATCATTTAATCTTTCCGCGATGGCCTTATCTTCTCTAAGTGCCCCTTTAACCCCTCGATCATCTAACGGTCCAACTGACTCCCTCACAGGCTTTCTGCTTCGGATATATTTTAAAAAGTTTTTACTGTGAGTTTTTGTCTCTACTGCCATACAGTTCTGAATTCTTGTTGGTGTAGAAGCGGTTTAAGATGTTTGAGGATGTGAAGTTTATGAAAGCCTTCTTTTGCTTTCGTTGCGATGTTCTTTTTGTAGTTTAGTTGGTTGTTGATCCAGATACCGAGGTCCTTCGAATTATTCTTCAGTTGGATGTTGGTGTTGTCAATTTGTAAGGAAGGCATTGGGGTTATTTGATCTGTGTTTCTTTCAATGAGGATGCATTCCGTTTTGTTCATGTTGAGGCATAACTTTAGGTGGTTTAACATGTTTCTAATTGAGATAAGGTGGCTGGCTGTTAAACTCAGTGCGTCTTCGATCGTGGAGGCTATAGGAATGAGGAGTTGGATGTTGTCGGCGTACATATAGAATGTTACGCCTAGACTAGAGATGAGATGACAGAGTGGGAGAAGGTAGATATTAAAGAGGGTGGCCGAGAGGGCAGACCCTTGTGGTACCCTGGTATCAAGAGGGAAGGGATCGGAGGAGTTGTTGTTGAAGGTTACTTTGAAGAACCTGTTGTTTATGAATGAGGTGAACCATTCGAGGGTTTTGCCTGAGAGACCTATGCATTCGAGTCTTGATATCAGGCTTTTGTGGTCTACGGTGTCGAAAGCCGCAGAGAGATCTAGTAGTATTAGTAAGTGGCTTAGTTTATTGTCGAACCTCTTATGATTTTATTTGATAAATTGAGTAGTAGGGTTTCTGTACTGCGATTTTTCCTGAAACCGTGTTGAGCTGGATGTAGTATTTTGTTGTTCTCTAGGTGTTCGTTGAGTTGTATCAGTGCTGCTTTCTCAGTCATAAGATTTTAAATAAATAAAAATAAATTTGAGGGAGATATTCTTTCTCATAAAATTGCTCTACCACTTCTCTCCATATAAGAAAATATCAATTGTACATAGAACATACAATAAAGTAACACTAAAAATTACATTCCTATTATGGAATTCTTTGAAGATTCTGAATCCTTTTACTGGAACAATATACAAATTATCTAAAAATATTGTATCGGGTGTTGTGTAACCATTGCCTCCCCCCCCCCCCAGCGCCCCACTGGATTGTCTCACTAATATAATTTTTGTGCCATTTTGTAGGCCATTCAATTTGGAATTTAACAGTACCTTACGTATTACTTACATCTATTATTTATGGCCGGAACATACAATAGCAAAAAACAGCGTCAGATTGTCTGTATTAAGATTATTGTTTGTTTGTTTTTTTGAGGTGCATGATGCTGGAGCAAACTTTATTATGGAAAAAGTGGATTGCCGAAAAATTAGGTCAAAGCGAAAGCTGGGTTCAGAGGACATGGGGCAAGACTGCCAACGAGTGTTTTACGGAATTTGGTGACAGTCGATCACTAAAATTGTTTCAAGAAAACCAAAAAAATTACTGAAAATTCCAGTAACAAGCAGAAAAAAAAAACCCCGTGACCTCGCTCATTTTAAAGCCACTTTGTAAGCTAACAGTGGGCACGCCAACTATTAATTATGAGGTAGATTTTAAAAGGGTTGCGCGCGGCAAAACCAGGAGATATGTGCATGGCTTGCGCATGCCGTGTGGATTTTAAACGGCCCGCGGCCACACACATCTCCCGGCACGTGGATAAAAAAAAGGTTTGCCAAAAAAAAGGGTGGGACGAGGGCGTGGTCTCGGCGAGGCATAGGCGGCCTGGGACTGCACCATGCAGTCAGTTTAGCCCACTAACATGCACCGGGATCCCACAACCGCGAAACAAATTTCTGCTATGGCTGTGTGTTAAGTAGATAAATTTATAAGAAAAAAAAAGGGTAGTTAGCAGGGCGTTAAGGGTCGGGTTTAGGGTAAAAGGGAGGCTAGTTAGGTAAGGGGTTTAGGAAGTCCTCTCGTTTACGCATTTTATAAAATCTATGCCTCCATGTGTGGACGCGTGTCGCTTTGAAAGTTACCGCTGTTATGTTTAATTCTGTGTTGAATGCTGATTAAAATGGTACAAATATTGCCTGTTTCTATCTGATTTCTGGTTGCTGCTGCAATGGGGGAGGCCAAGGTTAAGCAATACCCGGTACATGAACTTTTGAAACTACGCAAAGTGCAGATCCAGAAGGCTTCACGATAGTTAAGATGTGACTGCACCTCACCCTTTCGATTAATGTTGACTATCTGTTCGATAACAGATGGTAAGTTGTTAAAAGAATGCTGCAATGCTACATCACAGACCTTCACATCTGAAGAAGAGACTTGTATGATCTTGATAGCCCATGTAAGATATTTTTGTACATGCGGAAAATTCATTTTACTCCAGATGCTGTACAGCTACTAGATCACTGCATTACATATTAGCAGTAGCATTTTAGCATTTATTAGGATTTATTGTTCACACTCTTTGCACATAGCAGTTCGAGAAAGTACAAAGTAAAACACATACATAGTAAATAAAACAAACAGAACGAAGAAAAATTACAAAGTAAAAACAAATAAATACAAATGCTGCCTTTCACAACAGATTCAAACCAGTAAGGAGGTATAATAAAATATTTTAACGATCAAAATGGAAAAAAAAAATCTTAATTAAGATCATGGATCTCCTAGCTGAGTGATTTATTTATTTATTTATTTTATTTATAGGTTTTTATATACCGATAGCCGTTTGCACATCGTATCGGTTTACAGATAACAAAAACTTTTTGACAGTGTCATTATACAGAACTTTTGGCACTGCCATTACATAGAACAGTAAACTTTGCATACAAGAGATAAACATCAACAAACAGTAACTGGGTAACTATCTACAGGGAACGAAGGTTCCTCAAATGGGAGCAGATGAGGGAAAATTAACAAGAGCACATAGAGACGGTAGTACATGGAAAGCATTGTAATCAAATCAAGAGGTCATAGGGGAGAAGGTAATTGAGAGAAAAAGTCAGCAGAAGCACGTTGTAAAGGGTGATACAGGGAATGCATTATACACAGCTTAGGGGGTCATCAGGAGGATGATTGTTGAGGGAGGGGTAGGCCTGAAAGAATAGCCAGGTTTTTAGGTTTTTTTTGAATTTGGGTGTAGATGTTTCAGTGCGCAAGTCTGGGGGCATAGAGTTCCACAGGGTGGGGCCGGCCAGGGAAAAGGCTCTGTTCATTGTGGAAATAAGTTTAGTGGATTTGATAGAGGGGGTACGGAGTGTCCCTTGGAGGGCAGTACGAGTCGGTCTAGTGGATGTGCGAGAAAGCAGTGGGGGGTTGATCCAGTCAGTATTTTCATTGGTGATGCTTTTATGAATGAGGGAGAGAACTTTGAACAGGATGCGAGACTGTATTGGGAGCCAGTGGAGATCGATGAGGGTAGGAGTAATGTGGTCACGTTTCCTGGAATTGGTGAGGATACATGCTGAGGCGTTCTGTAGGAGTTGTAATGGCTTAGTATGTGTTGCAGGGAGACCAAGGAAGAGTGCATTACAGTAGTCTATTTTGGAAAAGATAATAGACTGTAGTACTGTGCGAAAGTCAGTGAAGAATAAGAGGGGCCGGAGTTTTTTGATAGTTTGAAGTTTGAAGTAGCAGTCAGTTAGGATAGATTTAATGAAGGGTTTGAAAGAGAGCTGGCTGTCAATGAGGACGCCAAGGCTACGGGTGTGGGAGGGGAAGAGCGTGGAGGAGTACGCAATGGGAATGGAGAGAGAGGAATGTTTGTTAGAGATGATGAGGAGTTCAGTTTTTTGCGGGTTAATGGCAAGGTGCATGTCAGTGAGTAGCTGGTTGATAACTGTCAGGCAGGATTCCCATTTTTGAAGAGCAGTTTGGAGGGAGTCAGTGAAGGGGAAAAGGATTTGGACATCATCTGCGTAGATAAAGTGTTTGATGCCAAGATTAGTAAGGAGGGTGGTGAGGGGTAGCATATAAATGTTAAATAGAGTAGAGGAGAGAGAGGAACCCTGGGGGACGCCTTGGTTAAGGCTAACTGGGTCGGATTCATTGTTGCCAGTGGATACTGTATAATGACGATCTTGTAAGTATGATTTGATCCAAGAGAGGGCAGTGCCGGAGATTCCTATGTTACTGAGAATGTTGATTAATATGATGTGGTTAACAGTATCAAAAGCTGCAGATATGTCTAACATAGCAAGGAGAAATGAGTTCCCAGTGTCAAATCCTTTAGTGATGGTATCCGTCAGGGATAGCAGCAGTTTTTCAGTGCTCAGGTTTTTCCGGAAGCCATATTGTGTGGGAGGAAGGATGTTGTGTTGTTCTAGGTGATCAGATAGGCGAGAGTTGACTAATTTTTCCAAGATTTTAGATAGGAAAGGGAGATTAGAGATAGGTCTGAAGTTAGCTAGAGTAGAAGGGTCAAGGCTGGGTTTTTTAAGGATTGGTTTCACGACTGCCTGTTTTAGGAGTGTAGGGACTGTACCTTGCTCCAGGGAACAGTTGCAGATGGATGAGAGAGGTTTGGCAATAGCTTTGGGAATAGATAGGAGAAGTTTAGTAGGAATGGTTTCAGAGGGGTGAGAGGAGGGTCTCATTTTTTTTAAGATGTTTTCAATTTCAAGGGAAGAGGATAGGTCGAAAGATGAGAGGGTAGAGGTAAGGTTGAAAGAAGGCAGTTTCACAGTGTTTGGGTTGGCCGCAAAGCATGCAGTGAGAGAGGACACTTTGGTTTGGAAGAAGTGAGCAAGTTCATTGCAATGTTTTTTTGTGGTGGGAGTAGGAGGTTGAGTGGGGTTGGAGCTGGTCAGATTGGAGATCATGGTGAAGAGTGCTTTGGGATTGTATTGGAACCTGTGAATCTTTTTGGCATAGTATTCACGTTTCGTTGAGAGTGTAGTATTCCTGTATTGGTGCATAAGCTGGTAATAGGCGGTTTTGGATGCTGCAGAGGGGTGTTTGCGCCATTGCCTTTCTAAGGTTCTGAGACGGGTTTTGAGGTTCTTGAGCTCTGCGGAATACCATGGTTTCCTGTTTGGATGGGCAGGTTTAATGGTTTTTGTAGTTTATTGGATATCAGGATGTTGGTTTGGGTCACATCTGACTATAAGCAGCAAGTTTAAATAGAAAGGTTTTCAGGACTTTCTTAAATGAGTAGTTTTTCAGCCATCCTAATCTGAACAGGCAGGGAATTCCACAAGGCTGGGAAAGCAATTGTAAAGGCTTGGTCCCTGGTAAATTCTAAGGGCCAGATTTTAGTAGCTACGCGTGGGCGTAGATTTGTGCGTGCAACCCGGCGTGCACAAATCTACACACGATTTTATAACATGCGCGCGCAAGGGGTTGCACACTTGTGCACCTTGCGTGCACCGAGCCCTAGGGGAGCCCCGATGGCTTTCCCCATTCCCTCCGAGGCCGCTCCGAAATCAGAGCGGCCTCGGAGGGAACTTTCCTTCCACCCCCCCACCTTCCCCTCCCTTTCCCTACCTAACCAGCCCCCCAGCCCTACCTAAATCACCCCCCCCCCCACACCTTTATTTTATAAGTTGCGCCTGCCTCCGGGCAGGCGTAGGTTGTGCACGCCGGCCAAGTGCCGGTGCGCTCTATCCCGCCCCACCCGCTCCCCGCCCCTTTTTTCAAGCCCCGGGACATACGCGCGTCCCGGGGCCTGTGCATGTCGCCGGGCCTATGCAAAATAGGCTCGGCGCGTGCAGGAGTGGGTTTAAAAGGGTTACGCACTTAACCCTTTTAAAATCCGCCCATAAGTGCATGCCTGATGGAAGGGATTTCTAGCAAGCCTTTGTTCTCAGATCTCAGCGATCATGTTGGCTTACAGAGCCTTAGTACTGTGCTGATCCAGGAATCAGGATTGCCTTGGAGTACTTGGTATACCCGTAGAGCCAATTTGTTTTGAATTCTGTATTTGACAGATAACCAATGAACAGAAATAAAAACTGGGGTTATGTGGTCACGAAGTAGGATACCAGTAAGGATATGGGCGGCAGTATTTTGAACAAGTTGAAGAGGACGCAAGGTGGATGCTGGTAGCCCTGTGTACAGGCGTTACAATAATCTAACCCTGTAAGCAGTAAGGTCTGTAAAACAGTGCAGAAAATAGTGGGTTCACTTGCTGTTTGATTGGAATGGAAAGAGTTTCATGTACCAGAAAAGAGGGAACATTGTTTAGCTGAAAGTTAAGTAGGACAACAGTATCGGTCTTCTCCATATTCAGTTGTAACTTGTTTATTGAACTTAGACACAAAGATTTGAAGGGGTGTATTGCCCATACCACCAGAACACCTTAAAGGACTGGGTTCAGCTTAAGAGATACCCAAATTGGAAAACCAGGTCTGAGCACAGTTCCCTGGGGAGGGGAAAAAAAAAACCCAGGTTCCAGAAGAAGCATTAGGTTCAGACTGGGAGGAAGAGGCACCAGGAGTGTTGGATTTGATAAGGTGATGTATGTATGCAGGAAAGCTTCCTCTTCCAGCTCCATAAACTGTTCTTACCTGCACCATGGAAAACAGGCAGTCTCAACAGAGGGAGAGAGAGAGCATCGTTGGCATGGAGGCCACCTCAGTCCTCTTCTGGCTGGCGAGAGCTGATGCTGCATCGCTGATTCTGCATGCAAAATCTAAAATGCTGCACGTATTCTGTGTTCTATAGTTGCACAGAATTGCCCCCGGAGTAACTGTTTTGCACAATGCTCTTGTGCTCTATAAATAATAAAAAATGTCAGTGAATGCCTTTTTGCATCTCTTTGGAAACCATCTGTGGAGATGAGGGCCCTCAGAAAGATATGATGAGATCAGGGATGAAAGCTTTATGAAGTTGGTCTGTTATTGTGTTTATAGCTTTGTAGATGGCCAGATACAGCCAGATAAGAATCTGTTTAAGGATGAAAATTTAAATTAATAATGTAATTTGGAATTCTTTGCTGAGTGCCTGTTTAATAAATAATCTGGGTGATTTATTTCTGTATGTAGTGGGATGCTACTGATACTAGATAATTTTTCCATTGATTTTTTTTTCTATCCGCTGTTACAGTTTTGGTGTGATGGAATCCAAAGGCACGACAAGTGTTTCTGGAGTCTTGCTAAGATCAGATCACAAATAGGGTTGTTGTGGGAGTCTATTCCCGCATCACGATCTCGACAGTATGCATTTTCCCACCTTTATCTGGCAGAGGAGCAGGTGCACATTTGCCAAGTGAGATAGAGAGGAGACTGAGTGTCCTGTACCGAAATCCACTTTCTTCCACCCCTGTCCTTACTGTCAGCTTTTTGCTGTTTTGTTGTTATTCTGCCTCACCTGCTAATTTAACAAATGAGTAGTGGCGGTAGTTGAATGTGGTGGAGGAGAGAGAAATGAATAATGGCTTTTGAATCTATTGATATTAATCACAGCACGGTTGCTTAGTGGGAAATAAGGTAAGTTATAAGGAATGGTGTGCAGAAGGGGAATTAATTCCAGTTCACTTAAGGCGTACCTTTTTACAGGAAACCTGCAGTCACCGCATGTTAAAAAGCATCAAAAATACAATAAGTAGAGTGCTAAATAAATACATTGTTGGTAATGCTTAGAATGGTCTCTGTTTATTTATTAGGCAATGCTTTTAGCTGCAGATAAATTAGATTGAGCTTTGCTCTGCCTTTCCGCACGTACCGCAGCCTTTCTCTTGTGTGCCTTTGTCACATCCTATCTTCTGTTTCTCTTTCCTTTCACAGATGGAAGGGCAGAACCTTCATGGAGACAATGCAAAGGGATCTGGGAGGCTGCAGACCCTAAACCTGACTAGGACTGTCTTTCCATGGGATGAGCAGGTAAGGGGATCTGATCAAAATGCAGAATGGTTACTGAAAGCTAATTTTCAAAGGGAACAACCCCCCCACCCCGGCACACCCCCCCCCCCCAGAAATTTCACTTTGAAAATTTAGGGCCGGTGTAGACTTTGGGTGCAGGAGTATGCCTGGGAAAGTATGCCCAGGGATTTCAGAATTGCCCTTCCCCATCCTTAATTTTGGCTGCATTGGGGAAGAGGGCCAATATTCAAATGGAGAAATCTAACCACTTTAATGATTACTAATGCACTAGAGGCGTCTGAAAAGTGTCCTCGCTGTGTATCTCTTTGTTTAATGATGTTCTGCTATTGGAGGCAGAGATGAAGTACAGAAAGGGGCTGACGAAGCAAGTTTGCTTCCCTGTAAACAGGGCCTCGCCATTGACCGCAGGACAAATCGGGCCATTCTCCAAGAAGGCTGGCAGTGCTCTTAAATCGGTGACATCAGATAGATCCTAGCAAGGAACTTTGACCTCAAAACATGGAGAAACTTTTAGCGTGGAAATGTGCGGCCCTGACCCTCCCCCACATCCCATGCAAGGGCCTCTCAGTCATACCTTTCCTGCAGAGCCCGCAGGTCTTAGCTCCTCTCTCTGTCTCACAGCTGCCACAGTGAAAGTTTTCTGGAGCTGTAGCAGCTGTTTTCACAGGGCCATGAGGTTGTTTTTCACCCTCTAATCCTCTTAAGTAGGTTTTTTTTTTTTGTCTGGTTTTGTTTCTTTATTTTTATGTCGACTGCATGGCGCTCTGGTTTTGGTGCTCCTGAGTGACACCAGTCAGTTTTTGTCCAGCCTTCGAGTCACTTATTTGCCTAGCTTATTTTTCATTGGATACCTTAAGAGGGTCTGTGCTTAGATATTAACCCCCCCTGCCGCTGGGTTAGATCTATCTCATCCGTGTGATAAATGGGGTGCCTTGAAGGTAGGAAAATCTTCAGAGAGATAACTGTGTTACTCTGGTATAGCAAAAATGACACAAGGCGGGGGGATACCTTATAAACGAACCAATTTAGTAACCACAACATTTCGGCATGCTTCCTCCGTGAAACTTTTTTTTTTTTTAATCAGCAAGACATCATCATCAATCATTTAGTACAACAGGAAACAATATGTTCAGCCAAATGTACACGAACAAAGATGTGGGCATGTCAGTATGACCAAAATATTTGTCCAGCCTTTAAAATACTTTACAATAAGTTTATAGCTTAACCCTATAACCTTCAAAAGGGCGTCTGCCATCTGAAACCCCAACATAATATTTCTCAAACCATATCATTGCTGAGACACTTTTCATTTCCTCATAATAACAATATGCCCCCATATTTTTAGGAAAGCATTCCCTCCAGACAATTAAACCCCTGCTCCTTGTCGTTCCCCCCGGCACAGCCAATTCCCCACCCCCCTCCTCTTCCTTTGTACATAGTAAGTTAAATTCAGAACATGTTTTCGGTTAAGATAGTTATTATGTAAAGCAAGTTCTCTGTATATTTTTCTCGGTTAATCTGTTATACTGTATCATGTCACCAAAAGGCTTGCCTTGAGACATCCTGTTGTATGTAAACCGGTGTGATATCTCGAATCGAATATCGGTATAGAAAAACAAACAAACACATATCATTATTACCCCCTACCCACAGCATTCTCCCTCAAACACCCCCCACACAGGCTCCCATCTCCTCATCACATTCATCCTTATTGTACTTTACATCTAGCCTTTCCAGAATCATATAATCAACCATCTTCCGCTGCCGAACATAAATGTCTGGAGGTTTATCCTCCAACCACTGTATCAAGAGACCTTTACAATTCACAGTTATTTCCAGTGCTTGGAACAGGCCTCTTTCCCCCTTCTTGTCTCGTCTTTGTAAAGGGTTCTCCAGGCAGGACAGTTGCTCCATCGATGTCTGACTTTGTTTCCGTACAATTATATAACACCTGTTGAATATGATCCCCCAAATTTTTCATAATCCATGTTAAAAAGCGATGGGTCATAGACCCATTTTCAGAATGGCATTTATTACAAACAGGTGAGGTAATCAACTTCATGTGATATCTTCGTAGTTCAGCCCAATATACATTGTGAAGAATCTTAAATCTCATTTCCCTTAAACCTACACCAGTGTACAGCTTATGAAGAGAAGCACAGATTTTGCCCATTGTCTCTGGAGTGATCTTCATTTGCAGTTCTTCACTCTAGAATCTGCCCAACTTAGTCAATTCATCACATCATCGTTGTTGCTTGCATAGCATCGTCCGTTGTGAGACAGGGTTTTTCAAGTCTCTTATCCCCTGAATCGAATTCACAAATGCCACTTCACTGCGTAGATTCTTCTTGAACCATTTGCAAGAGTCCCAGTAATGGCTTAATTGTAAATATGCAAAGAACTGTGTCCATGGCAAAACAAATTGAAGTTATAGCTCCTGAAAACTGCATTCTTCTCACAGAACATGGATTTACCAGAAATCCATTCCCCCAGAAACCAAAGTTGGCACGCTACATTATACAATTGAAAGTTCGGAAGGCCTAAACCCCCTGTCTTTATTATTTAATAACTTCTGATAGCTAATTCTAGTGCTTTTGTCCTGCCATAAGAACTTGACAAACATAGATTTAATCAGTGCCAAGCCAGTCCTGTTTAACCATCATGGCAACATATGCAGTCTATAGAGCAGTTTAGGCAGAATCATCACTTTCAATAAAGCTCTGCGCCCCATTAATGAAATAGGCAGATTCATCCACGTATTTAATTGCCCTGTGCTGCCCTCAAGCTGTCTACTGTATTCAAATCATGGAGCTTAGCTAGGTTCATTGGTATCCATACCCCTAAATACATAATTTTATCCTCCGCCCATTGAAAAGGAAAAGTTCCAGGCCTCTCAACGCCCTATCCAACGTCAGTGCCTCATATTTCTCGCAATTAATATTTAGACCTGCAATTGCTTGAAATTGTAAAAATAACTTGTATTTTTGGTACACTCTGGTATGCTTCACTGATGAACATCAAAATATCATCAGCGAACATTGAAAGTTTGTACTCTTTTCTCCCTATGTTTATTCTTTGAAAACCCCCTTCCTTCCTTAACTTCAAAGTCATAGGCTCTATAGCCAAGATGACTAATAGAGGCAACAGGGGGCATCCTCGTCTCACTCCTCTCCCCAATTGAAAGCTTTCTGAAACTGATCCATTAATAAGAGCTCTAACTGAAGGATTACTATATAACGCCTGTAACCATTGTGCAATAGCTCCAGTAATCACAAAATTTGCCAAAGCCCAAAACATGTATTCCCAGATCAAGGAATCAAAAGCTTTTTCTGCAACTAAGCTTAATATGAGGGCCCTTTTGATGTGAACTTGTGATATGGCTGCTATCAACCTACAAACATTTTTCATACCGTGCCAGCTCTGAACAAATCCGGTCTGGTCCTCTGCCATCAAGACTGGAAGTAGAGCCCCAAGTCAAGCTGCTAAAATGGACATTAATTAGTGAAATCGGACGATAGGATTTAACATCTTGAGAATCTTTTCCTTTTTTGGGAAGCACAATTATGAGGGATTGATTCATGTCTCCTGCAATCTGTCCCGAATCCAATATAGAATTATAAAATTTTGCCAGTGGCTTCAAAATCCCGCACTGCAAAATTTTGTAATATTCAGAGCTTGTTACAGTTTTGGCTGCAGTGCAACCGCCTCACCACCAGGGGTCCCTCTAGTGCTGGCTCTCCTGACAGGCCCAGTCCATCTCCTCTGTCCACTCTATGTTCTGGGTTTGCCCTTATAACCCTGCCTGACAGTTCCCTCAGTGCTTCGGCATCGAGCTCACCTGGGCTCCCTGCTCTAGCCTGCCTTGCGCGGCCTTCGGGCCTTTCCTTGCCTTGCCTTGCCTTGCGCGGCCTTCAGGCCTTTCCTTGCCTTGCCTTGCCTTGCCTTGCGTGGCCTTCGGGCCTTCTTCCTTGCTTTTCTTACCTGGCCTACGGGTCTTCTGTGTGTGTGTGGCCTACGGGCCTTCTGTGTGTGTGTGGCCTACGGGCCTTCTGACCTGCCTTGCTCTGCTTACGGTGTGTGGCCTACGGGCCTTCTGTGTGTGTGTGTGGCCTACGGGCCTTCTGACCTGCCTTGCCCCGCTTACGGTGTGTGGCCTACGGGCCTTCTGTGTATGTGTGGCCTACGGGCCTTCTGACCTGCCTTGCTCTGCTTACGGTGTGTGGCCTACGGGCCCTCTGTGTGTGTGTGGCCTACGGGCCTTCTGACCTGCCTTGTCCTGCTTACTGTGCCCTGACCCAGCCTGAACCTAGACACTGCTATCTGCTGCCTGCCCTGACCCAGCTTGGACCCAGACCCTGCTACTTGCCGCCTGCCCTGACCCAGCCTGGACCTAGACACTGCTACTTGCCGCCTGCCCTGACCCAGCCTGGACCCAGACACTGCTATCTGCCGCCTGTCCTGACCCAGCCTGGACCCAGACCCTGCTACTTGCCGCCTGCCCTGACCCAGCCTGGACCTAGACACTGCTACTTGCCGCCTGCCCTGACCCAGCCTGGACCCAGACACTGCTATCTGCCGCCTGCCCTGACCCAGCCTGGACCCAGACTCTGTTCTAGCCATTCTTGTCTCTCTCAACCTGGAGCCACCCTTCTGGGTGGTGTTCACGACTCCTGACCGGAGCCCAGTCGTAACAGAGCTCAGCCCATCAAGGCCAGCTGCTTTACTCAGTTTTAATCTACGGATGGCCATAGCCACCTCAATCTCTGAAATAGGGGAATTTAAAGCCTTGGTTTGAGGCGGAGAGATTTTAGGCCACTCAAGCCCAGAAAAAAATTCCTGTCGAGTCTCCTCATTCACCAGTTGAGGTTTATATAATGCCCGATAAAAGGCCAAAAAGATCTTTTCTATACACTGCGAATCACGTCTCAATTGACCCTTTTCATCTTTCACACCAGTATTAACTGACATTTGTTGCTTAATTTTGACTAAATTGGCAAGCAACTTACTGGCTTTATTGTTTGTCTGAAAAATGTGAGGGAATTTTGCACTCTTTGAAATAGGTTATTCAATGCTAACCTTGATTGCTCTCAACATCTTTTATCCTCTTCCCTAAGGGTTTCTACATGTTTATTTTGTGCTGTGTGTGCCAATCTCGACGGTCTAAGAATCTCAGCATTCCTAAGCTTGTTTTGCTTAGATACATAAGCAATAATGTGCCCTTTCAGGACCACCTTGCTAGCTTCTCAGAGCAATGCTGCACCGGCCTGGCCATTTTTATTAAAGTGAATATATTTTTTTCCAGCTCACTCTTAAATTCTCTTGGAACATTTGATCATGATATAATCTGGGACTCATCTTCCAATTTAGTGCTTACTGCCCAGTTATCCCTAGTTTTAACCCAACCATTACTGGAGCATGATCTGAAATAACATAATGGTCACAATTCTAGCATTGTTTACTAGTGAGCAAAGCCCCTCTGAGATCAATAAATCTAATCTCGAGAAATATTTATGGTGATTGGAGTAAAACGTGAAGTCTCGCTCTACTGGGTGAAGTGTCCGCCAGATGTCTACTAATGCTGGTTCACTGTTTAAAAAATTCACTCCCATTTGTGCATGGAGTTGCTTCTGTCTTTTTTTTGCTGGCTTTCAATCAATTCTTGCATCTGCAACTACATTAAAATCTCTGCCCACAATTAGCTGATAACCGGGGAACCCAAGCAGCACAGAGACCAAGCCCTCAAAAAAAACATGGGAATAGACATTAGGCGCATGTAAATTAAAAATACCTACTTTTCATCCGACAGTGTTCCAAACATCACAATATATCTGCCTTCTTCATCTGCAATTTGGCGTTCCATTTGAAATGGAGTCTGCTTATGTAGGAGAATCACTACTTCCCTTTGTACAGGAAGAGAAGTAACACTGCCAAACCCAATCCCTTTTTAATTTAGCATGTTCTTAGTTACTCCGATGCGTTTCTTGCATCAGAACTACATGTGCTTTTCACTTCTCGAACATGTCAAGCAGTTTAGTACTTGTAACCGGGGAGTGAATCCCATCTACATTTGAGTATACATTTACTTCAGCCATATTTATTTATTTATTTATGTATTTATTTATTGGTTTTTATATACCGCCGCTCATCAGAGATATCGCGACGGTGTACAGATAACAAAAACATACACCGGAGCGTTATATATGGAACAAGAGTAACAGTTGAAGTCTTATACAAAGCAACTAATAAAGAACAGAAATATAACTTAAGAACATATTTATAACGTAACATGTACAGCTTAAATTAAGGGTAAAAATGGGGATGCTGAGAGGGGCAAAAAATATAATTTGGAAGGAAAAAGGCAGAGAGAAGGCGTAAAAACATAGAGAAAGCATATGAGTGGAGAGAGAGACAAGAATAGAAAGGCGTATCGATTACATTAAGAGTGGTGAGAAGGGCATAAATAGAGTGGCTTAGCGGTTACATAATAGGCTGTCTAAGGTATAAGGGTAACAAAAAAGAACGTGAAAGAGTGACATATTAAATGAAAAATTTATAATAAGAGGGGGGGAGGTGGGCTGTAGCCGAGTATGCAGGGATCATGTGTAGGCTTGGGTGAATAACCATGTCTTGAGTTTTTGTTTGAATATTCGTTAAAATCCGGCTGGATTTACACGCACAGGGCTTTTAAAATCCGGCCCTAAGTGAATTATCAGGCTTGATTGTAACCACCGTAACAAGCAAGCTACACCCATGCTTATTTGTTTACCCAGACTATGTAATTCATTCCTTGTTGGTTGATGCTGAATATAAATAATCTTTTCTTCATTCCCCCTGCTGTTGAAGCAGAGAGCTATGCTGGATATGCATTGAAAGTAAAGTATCAGGCATTTTTGGTTTGGGGTAGTAGTCACAAAAACAGTACACAGGAATACCATAAATGGTTTAAATTAATTGATAATTCCATATGCAAATTCTAGAGCTCTTCAGTCTACTAAGCCACTTGCTTGCTATTCCACATTTTAGAAATTTGGAAACATCTTAAAACCTACTTAGTTCAAAAAGCTTATAATTATTTAATTGTTGTTATTACCGCAAGATGTCCTGATATTGTTTGTGGGCAATTGTGATTTTAATTATGAATGTTTTACTGTAATCCATATTGGACACGTTGTCTTGGAAAGGGCAGGATAAAAATGATTTTAAAGAAATAAAATAAATAAGCCCTTATTTAAAAGGAAACCAGCATCTAACCAACACCGCCCCCCCCCCCCGCCCTAGAAACGCCCTGTGGTATTGGGACGGTGACAGCATGTTGCCAGCTGTTTATGCTGAAGCCTCAGAGTGCCTCAGCAGTGACAGCAAAGCGGGTAACCATGGACCCCATCTCTAGATGCCACTGTCCCCGTTTGCAGCTTCTAGTCCATCCATGCCATGTCATGCAGGAACAAAGTCTCAGAAGGCCAGGAGCCAGGGGAGAGCAATGCTGGAAAGGAGCATTCAAACTTGTATGGGAAAAGGCTGCCCTGTGAGTATCCCTCCCAGTTCCTCTTTAGAGCCTTCTGTGAGGGACTTGCAGGTGAACTCTTAGCTTTGTGTCTGCTACAATACATAAACATGTCATGTAGACTGGACCATCTGAGACCATGCAGGATACAGAACACAGCACAATCATGGTGTACATTTTCTTGTCTAAATAAATGTAGAATGTAAGTCCACAAGAGTGTATAGGTGTCTTTCTTTTTTTTCTGGCCTCCTCTCTTTCGCTGTCTTCTCCCATCTTCACCTCCCACAACTTCTCCAGCTCTGCTAGCCTCACCACCTCCATCAGTAGCCCTCAATGCATCCTCTTAGCTGAGTCCTTGAAATGGTTTGTACACTAATATGTTAGCCCCGGTCTAAGCAGCTATTTAATTTTAGATCTTAAAAAACATATGCTAAATAGTAAAGTACGCTCTCTTCCACAAGCCATACAACACGCACCCACTAACTTGTCATTTGCAGCTCATGTACCTTCATTTACGTGCGACTTTGTGCCTAGCACATTATTTTGCATGCGACCTAAGCTTTTCTACTATTGCCACAGCTTCTTCGTCACTTCTGCAGTGGCATGCAACATACACAGCGCTTAAGTGCATGGTCCTCTATTTGTTGCAGGTCTCTGTAGTCAATTCAGAATAACATTTTTTTTGTAACTCTCTTCTCTGTTCTGCCTTCCTGTATCCTTTGCCCCTTGTGATGATTCTAGAGTTCCACAACTGAACTGATCTTCTCCTTTTCGCTTTATAAGAACATAAGAGGTGCTGTGCTGGGACAGATTAGTGGTCTAGCAGGCAGCATCCTGGGACCAGTCTGGGTCATTTGGAAGAACCCAGCAGATCCTAATAGAAAAGTCCATTCCCTATTGCTCATTCTTAGAAGTAAAACGTGGAGACACTCAGTCAGTTCTATCTGATTAGTAATGGTTTGTTATGTACCTGCCCTCCAGAAATTTGTCCAAACCTTTTTTTTTTTTTTTTTTAAATTAAGCTGTACTGCTAGCCTTGATCACAGTCTCTTTGTAATTTGATTTAAATCTGCCTCTTGTCAATTTCATGGAACGTGAGTAAGTAATTGTTCCCTGTTAACTTGTTCTAGGTCACCTTTATCATGCCCCCTCTCGGGCATCTCCTCTCCAAGCGGAGGATTCCTGACCTGTTAAGCCTTTGGTTGTAAGGGGAACTGTTCCACCCCCTTTACTATTTTTGTTGCCCTTCTTTGAGCTTTTTCTATCTTTTTAGAAGTCGTAACCAGAACTGCACGCAGTAGTCAATATGCAGTCACGCCATGGATCGATAGAGAGGTTTTATTGTATTCCCTCTTTTCTTTTCTCTTCGGCTGCTGCGGCTGCACCCTCAGCCATGATTTCAATGTGTTTTCCACAAGGACACCCAAGATCCTTTGGCTGACAATTCATCTATCTCCTTACGTGTAGAACTTCACTGATTTCCATTTACATTCAGTATAAAATTCTAAGAACATAAGAACATACCATACTGGTTCAGACCAAGGGTCCATCAAGCCCAGCATCCTGTTTCCAACAGTGGCCAATCTAAGCCATAAGAACCTGGCAAATACCCAAAAACTAAGTCTATCCCATGCTATTGTTGCCAGTAATAGCAGTGGCTATTTTCTAAGTCAACTTAATTAATAGCAGGTAATGGACTTCTCCTCCAAGAACTTATCCAATCCTTTTTTAAACACAACTGCACTAACCACATCCTCTGGCAACAAATCCCAGAGTTTAATTGTGTGTTGAGTGAAAAAGAACTTTCTCTGATTAGTTTTAAATGTGCCACATGCTAACTTCATGGAGTGCCCCCTAGTCTTTCTATTATCCGAAAGAGTAAATAACCGATTCACATCTACCCATTCTAGACCTCTCATGATTTTAAACACCTCTATCATATCCCCCCTCAGCCATCTCTTCTCCAAGCTGAAAAATCCTAACCTCTTTAGTCTTTCCTCAGAGGGGAGCTGTTCCATTCCCCGTATCATTTTGGTTGCCCTTCTCTGTACCTTCTCCATTGCAGCTATATCTTTTTTGAGATGTGGCGACCAGAATTGTACACAGTATTCAAGGTGCGATCTCACCATGGAGCGATACAGAGGCATTATGACATTTTCCGTTTTATTAACCATTCCCTTCCTAATAATTCCTAACATTCTGTTTGCTTTTTTGACTGCTGCAGCACACTGAGCCGACGATTTCAATGTATTATCCACTATGACGCCTAGATCTCTTTCTTGGGTTGTAGCACCTAATATGGAACCCAACATTGTGTAATGATAGCATGGGTTATTTTTACCTATATGCATGACCTTGCACTTACGCACATTAAATTTCATCTGCCATTTGGATGCCCAATTTTCCAGTCTCACAAGGTCCTCCTGCAATTTATCACAGTCCTCTTGTGATCTAATTACTCTGAATAATTTTGTATCATCTGCAGATTTGATTACCTCACTCGTCGTATTCCTTTCCAGATCATTTATAAATATATTGTAAAGCATGGGTCCCAGTACAGATCCCTGAGGCACTCTACTGCCCACCCCCCTCCACTGAGAAAATTGACTATTTAATCCTACTCTCTGTTTCCTGTCTTTTAACCAGTTTGTAATCCATGAAATAATTACTAATAGCTACTGTCCCCACAAATGTATTATGTGTTGGAGTCTTACAGTGTGGACCGAGCTGCGTCTGGATCTGAACGATGTGTTTTGGATCTGCCAGAAAGAGACCCTAATCTGTTATAGTTCAGTCTAGAATTTTTTCCATAATGCTGTTATGGCACATCATTTCCCATAAGACCAGTCAAGATAATACTGCAACAAAATACTTAGCACAAATTGATGCTGTCTCCAGTATAACTCTAAAAATAGTCTTTTCTGATGTGAAATTACCAAGTAACTAAGAGGTGCTTTCATTAATGCCAGATACAAGTGTATTCCTGGAACGCAGAATCTTAAGGCAAATATCTGTACCGTGTATGCCTTCTGCAGAGTATGTGGGCTGAGAAACACTATCCAGCTGATATGCAAGGATTTTATTTCCATCCCGAAAGGAGATCCACTTAATATTCATGAGCCGAACACATCTTATGGACTGCATCATTTTTGTGGACTAGCAGGGCATCCGAGGACTGGTATATGTAGGAAAGAGTCAGAATTTAGTTGGTTGTGATCCCGGTTTTCATTGTGTTATTTTGTTAAGCTAATGTGTACCACATTGGGAGAACAATTTTCAAAGGGCCTTCTGCAGGTGAAACAATGTTTTTACATGCAAAAATGACCTTTTTCAAACTTGCCGCCCCCATATGCAGGTCATCGTATGCACTTAT
Organism: Rhinatrema bivittatum; assembly: GCF_901001135.1. NCBI lineage: Eukaryota > Metazoa > Chordata > Amphibia > Gymnophiona > Rhinatrematidae > Rhinatrema > Rhinatrema bivittatum. Next base: position 34,480,422 of record NC_042631.1, read on the forward strand.
ATTGTTTTCATGTGTAAGTTTACCTGGACTGAGCAGAGGTGATCCAGGGGACAGAGTTGGGGAGGTTTTTAAAGCAAACGTCTGGATTTCTAAAGTTACCAGGTGTAACTACTATGGGTGGAATTGGTGGTATCATTTTCAAAGCAGATGTAAGCGTGCAAGTCTGCTTTGGAAATCTTGTGCACATATTTGCTGACTCTTCAATGAGTGATGCTACAAAATGACTTCCATAATCGGTCACCTTGTGAGCACTTGGGATAAAAGTGCTATAAAAATGGAATTGTGGAGCCTGCCACTGTGGGAGGAGGGAAGGCAGCTGCCAGTATGGTGGCAGCCTCTACCAGCCTCTGGGATGGCAAGGGTTTCCAAATTCGCCAGTGCAGACCATCTAAGGAGAGGGCAGCGGTTGGGGGAGACTGCCAAGCGATTAAGGAAAAAAGGCTGCAACAGTATTTTGCTTGCACGGTGGCAATGGAAGTATCCTCGGTGGACAGGAATCTATAAAAACTCCCAAGCATCCTTCGGTGAAGGAAGTAGCTTGGCTAGCAGTAGTGGGACTGAGAATGAACAAACCTTGCATTCACTTGAGAAGATCATCCTCAGTTTTGATTAGTAATCATGGCGTGTAAGATGCCCAGTGACACCCAATATATCATAATAAAGCGAGAAATTCAGTTTGTAAGCACAAAGATGCACAGTTAAATCTCTGTAAAGAAAAAAAAAAGGTGGCTTTGAAAGTAATTTCCTAAATTATGCGGTTGCACTATAAGCTGTACATTTGAAATTTGATCCTTCTCGTAGTTCCATTGTGGCATTTTACTTATTCTCTATTCATAAATTAAATCAGGCCATTAAGGGCAGAGAAATAGGAAAACCTTTTAGTTACATCCAGGCTTTGGATGTGTTTTGGGGGAGGAATCTGGGGAGAGGAGGTTGGGGACTGGAAGGGTGGCAGTAGGGGTATCAATTTGTTATAAGGAAGAGGGCTGGAGCCTGGTTTGAACTGACTGCTCTGGCCTGCTACTTGTTTTTCATTCATGTGGAGAGTTGGGGGAGATAGAGTCAGATGCTAGCTCCAACATTGTTTTAATTCTTTTGGGGGGTGGTGGAGAGCTTGGAGGCTCACTCTGCTTGTGCTGTGTATGCCATTTAAGGTTCAAGTTATCTGGATAAAGGTACCCAAATGACTTTAAGACTGCCCTGAGGCAGGGCATATAGATGCTTTGTTCCCTAATAGAACATTCTTGGCCTTGAAAGGTATGGAGTATGGTGTGTTGATGAGTAGAAAAAAACACTCTTTTAAATGCATCCAAGTCTGGTGCACTGATACAACATAATGTGAAAAATGTTCATGTAGCAAGCTGCTATAAATTATGCTCCTGTCTCCGCAAATGTATCGTGTGTTGGAGCCTTACAGCGTGGGCCGAGCCGTGTCTGGATCTGAGTGATGTGCTCTGGACCTGCCAAAAAGGGTTTTTCAACCCTTCAGAGACTGCAAACTGCCACAGCCAAGGTGAAGGAATATAAAAATGCATCAAAACCCCTGTGAGCTCTCCTGTGAATGACAAATGCTCTGCAAGAACCAGCACCCAGCACTAGCGGTGTTAACAAGTTGGGAAAAGGGCTGCACTGTTTAGCCTGCCCGGAGAGCTGCCTTCAGATGTCTTGTTTTGTGTAGCTCCTGCCAATTAAGATGGATACTCCCGTACCAAACTGTAACCCCTCCTCAGAGGTAATTACCTGCAGCCTGAGGTTCTTAACCAATCGATCAGTCTGATGTAGACGTGAACCTTGGGTTCTCTTCTCTCTATTACTGTATTAAGTACACATACCCTGCAGTAGACCAAACAGTTCTGTGCGCACCAGATAAGACCCAAGCTGTTTTCTTTATTCACAGCTCACAAACACCACAGTCTCATAGGGACAGCAAAGAAAGAATTGATTTTGACTCTCCAGCAGAGACCGTTTTTAAGCTAACGATGCAGATGGAATTGAAACCCTTTTTCAACTTAACCTCCTTGTGGTGACCTTCTCTTGTCTACCTGCAGTTCTCCACTACTTCCTCCTACAAGTGCAGAATCCCGTAATACTCCCTCAGCTGTCATTTTGGAAGCCTTCACAATGGAGAGGTTTGTCAAAATGACCTCTGGAGGAGCCTAATGCCGCTCTACCAAGGAGTTGGGTGTCTTTGGGCAGGGTATCTGGGAGCATTGTTGTTGGAATCAGGGACACAGAGAGATACTGTTTTGGGATCTGGGGTACGGACGGACATTGCTGTTGGAATCAGGGGCGCAGAGAGATACTGTTTTTGGGATCTGGGGTACGGACGGACATTGCTGTTGGAATCAGGGGCGCAGAGAGATACTGTTTTTGGGATCTGGGGTACGGACGGACATTGCTGTTGGAATCAGGGACGCAGAGAGATACTGTTTTTGGGATCTGGGGTACGGACGGACATTGCTGTTGGAATCAGGGGCGCAGAGAGATACTGTTTTGGGATCTGGGGTACGGACGGACATTGCTGTTGGAATCAGGGACACAGAGAGATACTGTTTTTGGGATCTGGGGTACGGACGGACATTGCTGTTGGAATCAGGGACGCAGAGAGATACTGTTTTTGGGATCTGGGGTACGGACGGACATTGCTGTTGGAATCAGGGACACAGAGAGATACTGTTTTTGGGATCTGGGGTACGGACGGACATTGCTGTTGGAATCAGGGGCGCAGAGAGATACTGTTTTTGGGATCTGGGGTACGGACGGACATTGCTGTTGGAATCAGGGACACAGAGAGATACTGTTTTTGGGATCTGGGGTACGGACGGACAATGCTGTTGGAATCAGGGACGCAGAGAGATACTGTTTTGGGATCTGGGGTATGGACGGACATTGCTGTTGGAATCAGGGACACAGAGAGATACTGTTTTTGGGATCTGGGGTACGGACGGACATTGCTGTTGGAATCAGGGACGCAGAGAGATACTGTTTTGGGATCTGGGGTACGGACGGACATTGCTGTTGGAATCAGGGGCGCAGAGAGATACTGTTTTGGGATCTGGGGTACGGACGGACATTGCTGTTGGAATCAGGGGCGCAGAGAGATACTGTTTTTGGGATCTGGGGTACGGACGGACATTGCTGTTGGAATCAGGGGCGCAGAGAGATACTGTTTTGGGATCTGGGGTACGGATGGACATTGCTGTTGGAATCAGGGGCGCAGAGAGATACTGTTTTGGGATCTGGGGTACGGACGGACATTGCTGTTGGAATCAGGGGCGCAGAGAGATACTGTTTTGGGATCTGGGGTACGGACGGACATTGCTGTTGGAATCAGGGGCGCAGAGAGATACTGTTTTGGGATCTGGGGTACGGACGGACATTGCTGTTGGAATCAGAGGCGCAGAGAGATACTGTTTTGGGATCTGGGGTACGGACGGACATTGCTGTTGGAATCAGGGGCGCAGAGAGATACTGTTTTTGGGATCTGGGGTACGGACGGACATTGCTGTTGGAATCAGGGGCGCAGAGAGATACTGTTTTTGGGATCTGGGGTACGGACGGACATTGCTGTTGGAATCAGGGACGCAGAGAGATACTGTTTTGGGATCTGGGGTATGGACGGACATTGCTGTTGGAATCAGGGACGCAGAGAGATACTGTTTTTGGGATCTGGGGTACGGACGGACATTGCTGTTGGAATCAGGGACGCAGAGAGATACTATTTTGGGATCTGGGGTACGGACGGACATTGCTGTTGGAATCAGGGGCGCAGAGAGATACTGTTTTGGGATCTGGGGTACGGACGGACATTGCTGTTGGAATCAGGGGCGCAGAGAGATACTGTTTTTGGGATCTGGGGTACGGATGGACAATGCTGTTGGAATCAGGGGCGCAGAGAGATACTGTTTTTGGGATCTGGGGTATGGACGGACATTGCTGTTGGAATCAGGGGCGCAGAGAGATACTGTTTTTGGGATCTGGGGTACGGACGGACATTGCTGTTGGAATCAGGGGCGCAGAGAGATACTGTTTTGGGATCTGGGGTATTGACGGACATTGCTGTTGGAATCAGGGGCGCAGAGAGATACTGTTTTGGGATCTGGGGTACGGACGGACATTGCTGTTGGAATCAGGGGCGCAGAGAGATACTGTTTTGGGATCTGGGGTACGGACGGACATTGCTGTTGGAATCAGGGGCGCAGAGAGATACTGTTTTTGGGATCTGGGGTACGGATGGACAATGCTGTTGGAATCAGGGACGCAGAGAGATACTGTTTTTGGGATCTGGGGTACGGACGGACATTGCTGTTGGAATCAGGGACGCAGAGAGATACTGTTTTGGGATCTGGGGTACGGACGGACATTGCTGTTGGAATCAGGGGCGCAGAGAGATACTGTTTTTGGGATCTGGGGTACGGACGGACATTGCTGTTGGAATCAGGGGCGCAGAGAGATACTGTTTTTGGGATCTGGGGTACGGACGGACATTGCTGTTGGAATCAGGGGCGCAGAGAGATACTGTTTTTGGGATCTGGGGTACGGACGGACATTGCTGTTGGAATCAGGGGCGCAGAGAGATACTGTTTTTGGGATCTGGGGTATGGACGGACATTGCTGTTGGAATCAGGGGCGCAGAGAGATACTGTTTTGGGATCTGGGGTATGGACGGACATTGCTGTTGGAATCAGGGGCGCAGAGAGATACTGTTTTTGGGATCTGGGGTATGGACGGACATTGCTGTTGGAATCAGGGGCGCAGAGAGATACTGTTTTTGGGATCTGTGGTACGGACGGATATTGCTGTTGGAATCTGGGGCACAGGTAGTAATGTGTAAATCTGGGAGTATTGAGGGCCATGTATGTTAAGAATTGGAGTCGGGAAGTGAGATTAGGCTTCGTGAGGTGGATTAGCTCACATAGGGGGAAGCTAGGAGGTATTTTGTTTGCAGCTAGTTTGTGGTTAAACATTTTTTTTCTAAAAAGAAAAAGCATTTTGAGCCTGCGCTTTTGTGTCATTGACATATATAGAAAGCAATGATCAAAGGCATTTTCAGGGTTAAACTGTGTTTTACCCATGGAAATGGGTCTCTTTGAATATTGCACATCCTGTATGCAGATGAAATTGTGCATGTATTTCAGTGTTATCTGCCTACTGGTCCCAGAGGTAAGACGTAGGTGGAGAAATGAATTACATATATAATTTTGTGCCAAATAATTACATGCAGAAAAGCCAGGCACAAATCTTAGCGCATAATTTTTCCTTAGGCAATAATCAAAGCAAAACTACTGATGCAGTTTGCTTAGTTTATTGGTACAAACTGTTAGGGCAGTGGTTCTCAACCTTTTTTCTGTTGGCACACACTTGACAGATGGTTCTCACTTGTGTGACACACTAACACACATGACCGTCATGGGGTTAAATATAAACATATACTCTGCATCCATAAGAACCCCCTCCTCCCTCAACAATGGCTACAGAGCAGAACAAAGACATTCCTTGTTCAATTCACCATACAAAAAAGATATTTCTGCTGTCATCTCAGTTATAGCAACATAAACTCTTTCTCCTACCAGGCACAATAGCCCTCCTTATGAAAAGACAGTAATTTACCACCAATACATGTCTTATTGAGAAAATACAACAAATAAGATTGATACAAATACCTATATGCTAGTAAAATACCTCACCTCGGTCACACACACCTAGAATCAACCTTCACCAAGTACAAAAACACCGCAGATTACAAATATGGAGACAGAAACTGGAATGGAAATCCCAAAACTCCAGTCTGCAAGCAGTATAAAACTGGAGAAATGGAAATAGAAATATAGCCCCTAACAGACTCCCAGGATCTGCAATAATGCACACAAATGAATGCGCTAAAAGTTACACCTGCATTATGGGATGCACTCAAACAGTAACAACCCTTCCTATGAAAAAGCAATGCTACAAATGTTTAACCAGGCCCTAAATACCAATACACTTCCTATTAGGAAAACAGAAAAAGCCAAGCTTGTATACACAAATTACAAGCTTGCAGAATATCTTTACCTGGGTCATACATGTAGAACACAGGCAGACCCTCACCAAATACAGAATAAAGTGACCATCAAGTTCATGTTTTTGTTTTTCCATTGTTGCACTGCATACACTCAGTTTGGCTTTTTACTGTTTCAAGTTCAGTTTGTCTATTCATTTCTATTTATAAATCCTCAATAAATATAAAATAATAATTCTAAAACTAGAATAATAAATATAATAAATGTTTCAAAACAACTGATAAATAGAATACCGATGAAGTCAGCATTAAGCAAAAGAGCTTTCTCCACAGCGGTCCCCAAAATCTGGAACACTCTCCCACCAGAACTCAGATCAGTGCAATGCTACTCTACATTTAAAAAAAGACTCAAAACTTGGTTATTCAACCAAGCTTTCCCATAACAGCAACCTGCGGAACATCCCTGCCAATGATCCCTTCGGTGGTAATCCACTTAAGAGCTATTTAGATCATCTATAGAACTCACTTAAACTTTGGCAGTCGTAGATCATAACCCAGTCTTATAATTATCATCTGTTTATCTAACCTACATTAGGCACTGTATCTTTACTTATGCCTACATTAGGCAATGTATCTTATACTTATGTTATTATCCCCATATATATTTATCCAAGTTATATCGACCTGTTCATTGTAAGACAGTTACTTGTCAATGTTATTGTTAAAATGTAAACCAAATTGATCAGTAATTCTGTTATTGGAAAGTTGGTATATAAAAATGCTAAATAAATAAAATAAATAAATAAGTTAGCTGGAAAAGTAGCTTCTCCCTGGACGGTCCATATCCTGCTCACTAATTATCTGGCTATGTATTTAGCTGGATAATTAATTATCCGGCTAAGTGGTGGCTGCTAAACGGGACCAGATATTCAGCACATATTCATTTAGCTGTATAAATTCCTACTTACCCAGCTAAATAGTGCTGAATATCAGCCTCCATGAGTAAAAGTACTCAAGGAGTTTGCCTCAGTGTGCCTAGTTTTGATTATTTACTCCATAAGATGATGGATTAGGTGGGTATCATGTTCTGAAATTCTGCTGAGAGAATGCCTGATTGCCCAGCTCCATACCACAGCTTCCTGAAGTTCGTAAGATTATGATGTTTGGTGCTGAGCTGAAACTAGGCAGTAGGAAAGAAAGTGACTGATCTGTGGACAGATTTGTCTCCAAGAGCCCCCATGAGATAGCTGTTAAACTACAAAGAATGCATGAGAGAGAAACAAAACCAGGGAGTCCAAGATGGCTGCTGTGACTCAGATGGAGAAAATAGTGCAGGAAGTATCAAAGTTCATGTCTATAAGACTTTAAAAAATATTTAGTAAAATTCAGATTTCCTTAGATAAGATAAAATCCACTCTGAACTCATGCTTGATTTGAATCACAGAGATTGAGAACTTGCCACAGGAGCACTTAAAAGGTAGGCTGAGACATTTCTTTAAAAAAAAGCCGCACTTGAGGAAAACATGAATGACCTAGAAAACTGAAGTCACTGCAATATCGTGAATATGACTAGATTGCCAGAAATGGTGTAAAATAAAGATTTATTGTTCTGTTATTGAGAATATTATCTTGCATAGACTGGCTATTGATATGGAGGCCTCACTCATTAAACTGGAACAAGCACTGTGACTGGGAGTCTTATGGACAACAGTGAAAGACCTAGATTAGTGATGGTCAGAGTTTTGAATTATGCAAATAAAATGAAAATCCTGCTGGCCCACTGAGCACTGGATTCAATTCCAAAAGAAAAATGAGATTTGCTGGTCATGGGCTCAGAGGAACTGGTAGCAAATGAGCTAATCCTGTACTAGAGGATCTGCTAAAGGACAAAAGAGTGGAAAGCAGGGAGCAGTTTGAGCATTGACATAAAAATGGTCACGATCTAGAAACATTGGCAAAACGAGGAAAGATTAGCACAGAGAGAACTGGCATTCCATAGTTCATCAATCTTTGAATTGAAAGTAGCACTTGATGATGATAGATTATAACACGGCCATGGTGGATAGAATGTTGAGCCTGAACCCAGAATCCTCTGTTTACCTGCTCTTAGTACACAATAGAATTTTGTCCCTAACATGATAGATTTTGCCTTCTTTGACTGATGCTAGTTAAGAATTAAGACCATTGGTGACATGGTGGATCTTGGAAGCGCTATAGCAATACTTCTAGAAAAGATGGGATGAAATGTTTCAGTTGCCCTGGAAGAATTTATATGTTTTTCTTCAAGTCAGGCATTGCATACTTTTGTTACACACAAATACACCTAATTTATTAAAGTCAGACATTTCAATAGGCACAGATAGTTCACTATCTCTGCGGAGTAGATTTCTGGTTCACAGGTAAATAAGAATGCCATCCCATAGGTGAAAGATAATTGGCACTAAGATCACATCACTAGCATCACAAATAAGGAAACAGAGAGATTTTTATATCAAATCTTTAAAACTCTGGTGCCAGCTAGCATGCAAAAAATGCAACTTAAATCACTGAAAATATTTTATATCAATCAGCCTAGAGGCCACAAAATGGGGTTTCTGCAACCTAATGCCTGTCTTAAATTCCAAGAAGAATCTGGCACTTTAATTCACTGTTTCCTGACGTGTGTTAATATAGTTCTCCTTTGTCTGTCCTAGAAGATAGGAAGTTGGGAGTGGGGAGTGGGGTTCTTTCCCATCAAGGGGAAGCTCAGCTTTAGGATGCTACTGATGATGACATCAGAAACCATGTTAGTCATAAGAAAGAACTGCCATACTGGTTCAGACCAAAGGTCCATCAAACCTAGTATCCTCTTTCCATCAATGGCCAATCCAGGATCACAAAGGGTAGATAGATTCCATGCTGCTTATCCCAGCGATAAGTAGATTTTTTCAACTCTGCCATTAATAATGGTTAATGGACTTTTCCTCATGGAACTTGACCAAACCTTTTTTAAAATGCAGCTGTACTAATAGCTTTCATCACATTCTCAGGCAATGAATTTCAGAGCTTAACTATCCGTCGAGTAAAAAATATTTTCTTTTATTAGTTTTCACAGTGGAAAGAGGACACGCCACATGATATTGTTCCAAAGAAAAGACTTACTGAAAATAAACATCTTTAATAATAATGATCTCATATACAGTACATCTGTTAGGAGAAGAATCCATTTAAAATCCACATTACTTCTTCCCACCAGGGGAATTTACCAGCCTTGACCAGTTCCAAGGTTAAAGTACTAGCAAAACCACTTCTGTCTTGATATTTTGGATCATTGACGTCTGCATCCAAGATCCTGGGGATAACCACTAGCAAATTCTTTTAATCCTGCTCTTCCCCAAACTGATTGCATGAACAAACTCCCTTATGGATTTCGTCTCTCACCACTCCTTGTACAGGTGCCCAAAATCTGGAGGTCCTGGCTCCCAAACGTTTCCTTATGCCATAGGCTGTAGACAAGACTCTTCTACTTCTAACTGATTATATCGATCGGGTATGCTGAAAGTATGACACAGGTTAGTCACATGCTTATTCTTTCACATCTTAGGTACAGAGTGGGCTGCTGCACTAGGATTCCAGAAAACCCTTGGAGATCTGGTAGCGAGCCCCTCTGTTAACAATGAGAGGATTTTCTCCTTGTTTCTCTTCTTAAAATCTCTTTCTCTCAGGGATCTCTTTCTCTCTCTCTCTAGGGCTGACCTTTCCCATTTAAGACTGTTCTTTTTCAGACTCACACAAGAGTATGTCTCTGGGCCTGGAAGACAGCATTATTGTCCTTGTACTAAAGACATTAACTTTAGTGAGAACTAGGGAGTCCCTACATTAAAATTCAGGATTTCTGGTTTGACATGTTAGAAAAAATTAAGTATACTAATGCCATTGTTCTCTGAAATTCTCCTTCTGCTAGGGGAAACTTGGAGATCCACGATTGCATGAAATATTTTAAAAAGTTAATTGCATTTTGAGTATTTGCTAAGAAATATATTCTTGGATATTAACTATTAGCACACTTTGATGTGCAAAGTTATGGGCTAGGAGAAGACGACTGACAATAGGGTTAGACAAATTCTTTGCTGTCTGGGAAAATATATATTAATCCTTTATCCCCTGACTCAAGCAGGCAGGCTTTCCATAATTCCATTTGGTACAAGTGGCAGTTGCTCCATCTGCTAGAAGTGGCTAGCAACAATCTCAGATAATTTAGAGGGTTAATTTCAGAACTTCACACATAGCGGTAAAGTCTGTACGTACTTACTATGCATGAACTTTGTTGCTATTTTCAAAGCAATTTTATGGCATATAAATCATTTTGAAAATGCTGGTGTAAAGTCTCCTAGTATGTGCACAAAGCATATGCAGAAAGTTAACACTGCTCCTACCAGTGAGTAATTTCTGAAAATCCAAAAGTCTGCACGTAAGTCCTAACCCACCTCAGCTCTGCCCCCAGAACGCCTACTTTGAAGGCGTGTAAAAGTACGCACGTACTCAGGTTGCACATGTACTTTTGCATGCATTAAATAATTTTTTCCTGCACGTAAGTGATTTTGAAACCACCCCCTTAATATTAGATGCTGGCTTGTGATCCAGGTTGTAATTAATATTGTATATGTTTGTGTGCTGGCTCTGTGTTAGTTCATTTGGTGGATATTAATGTTGTAAGTTATCCTGCTCTTGGTTGCGTTGTTTTGATTGTCAGTATATATGATTGTAACCACATTCAAGAGCAGAAAACTGGTTGGAACGGGGATGTTGTTTTTCTTTGCAGGGTGCAACTGTTTAGAGTCCTACAATTTAGAAAGCTATTTCTGTGATTTTCATATTTATGAGTACAATTTGCCAATTAAGGGACCAGTTTTCAGTTTCTCTGTAGAGCTTGCAGGTCCTCCGTGATGCTGCAAGCTCATTTTCAAAGGCGTTTCCCTTTGAAAATCCACCCTGCAAAATCTGCTCTTTCTGTGGATCAGGTGAAAAATAATCGCTGAAATTTTTAAATCAAATCTCCGAGTGTACAGTCACTCCCCCGACTTCTCTCCCCACCCCTAGGAGAGCCCCTTTTCTCTGCTGATAAAAGTACCCATGCTTTTTCACATCACACATGCTTTTACCTGCATAGAGGCTGTTTACTGGCATAAAATGCTTTCAATATTGCCTTAAAAAAAGATTGTTAAAAATTAAAAAAAAAAGGTTTATCAGGGTGGTTAAAAAAACTCATTTCTTTTCATAGTCACTTTTCATATTCTTATCTTTAGAGCAAATTGCAAGGTGGGAGGAAAAACAATGAGAGATAAAGGGCAGATGAGTGTGCAAGACGAGAACAGAAATAACAAGTGGTCCTATTCTAGTACCCTGGATAGAAAAAGAAAATTAAATCATGGCAGATCGTGATGTAGGAAATAATGCAAATGGAAATGCTGACCACCTATGTAGAACCTGGAACAGACATTGAGCAATGAATGAAACGTTTGGAAGGGATTCCTCCTTGATTACCTAAGGAAACTCTTGAGATAGCCATAGCGGCTTTGTCTAGAACAGGGTGGAAGCATTCATGCAAAGGAAAGCTCTAGGCAGGGATGAGTCTGTGCAGGCTGACCCTGTTTGTGTGATCGTCTGCACGAAGTGAGTTAGGCTAGGTGGGTTTGCATGGAGGGTACAGATGTGCGTATGGGACAAGGTGGCATTGTCTACCAGGATTACAAGAGGATTTCAGGAATACAAAGTTTCAGAGACACTGGAAACTTTCACATTGTTTATATTGCTTGTTTCTGTTTGCTCCGGTTTGATTGCAATGCCAGTTGTCTTTGAATAATTAAAAAAGAAAAGATTAAAAAAGAAAAAAATAATAATAAATGATCCCATAGGAACCAAATGTGTCACTAACATATTACCAAAGTTTTGCTTTCTGATTAGATCTGTGAGCGTGTTAGTTTTTTTTACTTTGTTTTGATTTATTTATTTGAAGCTTTAGTGGAGCAGCAATGTGTTCTTGTCTAAATAATGTTCCCTTTCAAGCTGACAGCAGATTATTCACCACGGATTTTGAATTATGGCTCTTGCAGCTGAGCCTTCATTGTGATGAATGTTTTTTGTTGAGGGATAGAGAAGGTAGGAGATACTAAATGTTAGTCTTGTTTATGACCTCAGCACGGTACACTTATTTTCAAAGCCCTGTAAGACATGGTTTTATACCTGTAAATGGCTGTTATAAAGTTACCTGAGCTCAGGATGACAATGTGTGTAACCTGATTTCACGTGGACTTTTACGCTCACTGGAGAGAGGCTTTATGGGGGGGCGACTGAGTGTTGTGTGTTAAAAAGTATGCATGTAAGTTAACTTGCACGAGTTACTCCCTCGATAAAGCGGGCGTCGCTTTGTATGGCTGAGTCTGTGTAAGCACCAGCCCATTTACACAGGAATTTTCAAAGCGAACTTACATAAGCGTAGCATTCTCTGACTCTATCCTTTCCTGCGAGTTATAAAATTACTCTCCCCGAGGGTAATTCTCAAAGCCATTTCTGCAGGGAGAGCAGTGCTTCACCCGTGGAAATGGACTTTCTGAAAATTGCCTGCACTATCTGCACGTAAACGTGAGTGCTTGGGGCCCCATGCGCTTATTTTTACCCACATTAGGTAGATGACGTTCTTAGGGTGAATTCTCCACAGTTGCTCGTGTAAAAATTAGCCTATACATGCGGAAGTAACCTATACTCAGATAACCGCTATTTCATAAACATCAAAAGTACAAAGCGTACTTCGGACTTAGCGCACACGGATACGCTCAAATCAAACGTTTTCAAACGCCCGTGTCCACGTGCAGATCTCCCCAAAGGGGGACCGGGATTAGGGCCTATAGCCTCACTGCGCACATGTTCTAAAATCCCCCTCCCCCTTCCTTACACGTGCGAGTCGGCATTCGCGCGCACCCGCGCATGCCGATATAAAACTAGGCAAGCATGTGCGCATTGGTAGCAGATTTTATAACATGTGCGCGTCGACGCACGCATGTTATAAAATTGCCACATCCGTGTGCACGCACCGGCAACCGCATTCACATAGACGCCTGCACGAGGGCTTGAACGTTACCGTCTTAGGCCTATAGATACATCTTTCCGTTATAAAAATAGTGGAATGATGAGCCATGGGGAAAAAGAAAGGGGCGGGGTGAAATTGAGCAGGCGGCTGCATCGTTGCGGTGTGTTTTCGCCTGCCGCGGTTGCAGGCGCTCTGCACACTTTCGCCCCTCCCTACCATCAGTGGGAAAGGTGTTGTTGTTTTCAGCAGTACTGCCGATGATAATGCGTAAAACGTTACTGCCTGCAGTGCTACCGGGCACTACATTTTTAAATCCCGCCCAAACCCTTCCCCTTTCCCTCATTTAAATTTTAAAATCACCATGCGGTAGTTATCGTGTGTGTTAGGGCGTTATCACATGCAATACAAACATACGTATGTTCTGGAGTAAAGATATGCGTATTTCGTAACACGGGTGTGCATGATATGCATGGGTTATAAAATACTATCGTAGATGTACGTGTAGCCGTAAACGTGGATATATGCCGCTGAACGGAGTTTTTTAAAAGTTATCCTCCCTGTGCAGAGTTGGGGAAGGCTTTGCTCTTATGCATGTACTTTCGATTTTTATAAAAATAGTGATTGTGCATTTAGGCTCGTTTTTACATGCGACAGCTGTTTGAATATTGCTTCCATACTTTTGACGTTATAAAAATATGCACACAAATTTTTTTTTTAATCAGAAAACTTACACAAATTAGCAAGTGTGAATGTGTGTGCTTAGTTTTCCTGGAATAATTTTCAAAGTGAAAGTATATGCATGTTTTCACTTTTAAAATTAGTGTGAAGCCCTTGGGTAAAAAAATATTCATAGACTTTGAATTTATGTGGCCAATCTAAAATTGCCCCCTTAGAGGTCAATTTTCAAAGCCACCTCCATGGGTAAAGCAGTGCTTTACCTGCCATACTGGGGTCTTTGAAAACTGCCCACCATACATGCGAATAAACAGCCGAAGCAATATTGGTGTGCATTAAACAGGGGTTCATGATTGAGCACCCGCTCTCTTAACGCACGCCGATTCACCTCTCCCAGAGGCCCGATTTAATATGAAAATGGGCTGCCATGGTAAAAAGGAGGCACATGGGGAAATTGTCCCCCCCCAGCGCCTCCTCGGCAGCGGGCACTCGTTAATTGACCGTCCCTTTTCCTAACCTGACCGTTGGCGCACATATATTTTTCTTTTTTTTTAATGCTCCTATTTCGGTTTCTCTGACTTGATATTAAGTGAGAGGAACCAAAAAAAGGAACAGAAAAGCGGTATTTTCTGCTTTTCTGTAATTTTTTGGGCTCCTCAAGAATTAGCGACTGCTCCGGGCAGGCGTTAACTTTTGCAGGTTAAAATGTGAGCGCCGAGCACAATTTATTTATTTATTTTTTACATGGGGGAAATAGGTAATAGCCTCATGAACATGAATTTGCACGTGACGAGCGCTATTACCTACTCGCTCGATTGGACGGGCGAACCCCCATTTTTGCATGGGGGGGCTATGGATGCGCATCCAATCGAGTGTTGAGCCGTTGCGCATGGCATTGCGTCGGCATGAAAATTATGAACCCAGTGCTATGATGTGTGCAGTTTTACCTGTGGTGAAAGAAGGCAGGGCTGGGAAAGGGCTTGCGAGTTAAGTACAAACTTTTTTACATTTTAAAATTTTACCCAGGACAAGTATCCGCACGAAAAGGAGGTAAGAAAATGTATTTTACACAGTTTTCAAAAGGAAAGTTGTTTGTTTTTTTCCTTTCGAAAATTGGTGCAGTCCCCGTGCGAAACGTACGCACCACATTTGCACTTCGGCGGAGAGTTTGAAAGTTAGGGCAGTAAGGGGCGTCCAGCCGAGCGCGTGGCTTTACTCGCGGTTGAGCGCCAGTTTTGTGTGCGTAATAAACAGCCGCCGATGCAGCAAGAAGTTTTATGCACTCCAATTGTGCACCCTGACAGGCCGGGTATTGGCCACATATTTATTTATTTATTTATTTTTAATTTTTATATACCGGAATTCCTGTATGCAATACAAATCAATCCGGTTTACAAGTAACGAAAAGGTTGCCCTGGTCTGGGAAGTTAGACTGGGGTTTTTTACATAGAACATTGAACAATAACAATCAACCATTGAACATTATTACAAGGAACAGTGAAAGTAACAATAGTATTTAACAAACAAATATTATTATTATAACATTATTCGTGTTTTGAGCTGAGTGTGTGTGTTCACATTTTACAAGGAACTTTAGTAGCGTATATAGTCTGCAAGTAATCGGTTAAATAATATAATATGAAAAGGATGACTGTTAAATAGCTATTGCGAATAACCAAGTCCGTGTATGAAATTAAGTGTCAATGTGTTAGTGACACCTTGCAATGGTTGGATCTGAAAGACAGGAGGAGGTGCCTAGTTACACTCTGGGAATTGGAACGCTTGCCTGAAGAGCCAGGTTTTTAACCTTTTTTTTAACTCTGGTAGATTGGGTTCGAGTCTTATGTCTGGTAGGAGCGCATTCCATTGATGTGGTCCCGCAGTGGATAGTGCTCTTTTTCTTAGCGTTGATTTGGCGGGAGCTGCGACTAATGTGCCTTTGTAGGCGCTTCTGATGGGTCTGGCCGATGAGTGTAGGCGAAGTTGAGTTTGTAGAGATATAGGTGCGACGTTATGAATTGCTTTATGGATAATGGTTAAGGTTTTATATATGATTCTCTGTTTGATGGGTAGCCAGTGGAGGTTGCTCAAGATGGGGGTAATATGGTCTCTTCTATTAGTGTTAGTTAGGATTCTGGCTGCGGCGTTTTGTACCATCTGTAGGGGTTTGATGCTGTTGGAGGGGAGGCCCAGTAAGATTGAGTTGCAGTAATCAAGTTTCGAAAAAATAATGGATTGAAGAACGAGGCGAAAGTCATTGAAGTGAAGGAGTGGCTTTAGTTTCTTTAGGACCTGTAGTTTAAAGAAGCAATCCCTGGTGGTTGTGTTTATGAATTTTTTAAGGTTAAGTTGATTGTCAAGCCAAGTTCCTAAATTCCTGACGTCTGCAGAGAGCTCCATGTTTAAAGATGTGGTTTGTGCCGGACTAGGTGGGTGGTTGTTCGGGTTGTGTGAGATTAGTAGCAGTACATATGTAAATTCCATGTAAATGAAGACATTAGCTAATGCTTTCTGATGTAGGGAAGTGCGCCCAAGCGCTGGGAGCCCAGTGCACTTTTTTTTTTTTACACGGGAAATTTAACTCCAGCTCTGGAAGTGGAGTAAAGTTTACTCACCGTGAAGGGTTCATAAAACAACATTAAAAAAATCGGGTCTCTGTGTTGCATTGAATGTGTCCTCTTTAGTATCATCCTGGCATACCAGTATTGTTTAAACTTACGTTGGAAACCGGGAAATACATCTTGCTGCTGTTATCTTAATTCATTGTTTCCCTTCCAGGGAATAAACATATTTTACAGCAAATAATTCAACTAAGGTTTAATTTAACTCGATTCTAGAAAATAAAAACTGAATTTACCACTTCTCTGGTTTTTCTGATCAAGTCAGTGTGTATATATATTTTACAGCAAATAATTTTTAGGAAAAGGGGTGTGTTTTCATGGTAATTTATTGCAGTTTGATCTAATACATGTGTAAAGCACTAAGCGAGATAACTTTTTTTGCACTTTGTGCCAGAATTGTTGTATTTCCTACATACAACCATGGGGGGGGGGGGGGGGGGGAGAGAACCATGTTTAGTAGTTACCCAAGTAGAGAGTCCATCAAGCTAGGTTGAGAGAACATTGCACAAATCTCATCTTTGGGTGAGTTTCCTCACTCCGAAGGTCATCAAATCTTCACAAGAGTGCACTGTTCTGTTCCTACGTCTCACTTTGAATGTCAAAGTAGCCCCTGACCCCTACACTATTTATTTTATTTATTTATTTAAATTTCTTATATACCGGCATTCGCGATGGGAGTCGCATCATGCCGGTTTACAAATAACAAGGTGTGACAACAGAATAAATACTTAATAACTTAAAAACATTAACATGTGATAGAAGAATAAGGTAGCAGTTACAATAAAACAGGGATAAAATGCAACTTGGAATGAAGAGAAGGCAAAAGAGAGATTAACACTGAGATAACAAAAGAATGACCAAGGTAAATAAAACCAAGGTAAATAAAACCTGCCTCATTAAAAAAAACATTATTGAGTTGTCAAAGGTTGTTGATTACCCTGACGGGAGTTCTTAGTTGCTTGAGTTGAGAGTGGGTTCAGTTGGTGTCTGGAAAGGCTTTCAAGAATAGCCAGGTTTTAATACACTAATACCTAGCCAGGTTTTAATACACTAATACCTAAATACACTAATACCTAGCCAGGTTTTAATACACTAGCCAGGTTTTAATACACTAGCCAGGTTTTAATACACTAATACCTAGCCAGGTTTTAATACACTAATACCTAAATACACTAATACCTAAACCTCACCTTGAGTTACTAGGTGGGTCTCCTATAGAAATATAAATACCTTTCTAGTATGTCAGCCTAATGGTTAGTCAGTCTCTCTCTCTCTCTCTCTCTCTCTCTCATGACTGTAGGAGGGCCCTAATAGGAGCTTAAATATGGAATTTGCAAAAACATCACACCATGCATTAAAGGCATTTTTTGCATGCGAAAACACCATATAGCACTTTGATAAATGACCCCCTTTAATAAGCTCTTTGAGAGCCAGTATTTAAAGTGTTAAAATCATTGCAAAGTACATTTTTGGCCAAGTGCGAATTCCAGAAAATACTGTGGTCAGGCCCTAGTGCATATTCTAATTAGCAAGCAGTCAGTCAGATTTCTTAAAATAAACATCAAAAGAGAGATGAGAGAATGGTCTGCTGTTTGCTGCATAGAAACAGATTCTTATGTCTCCTTTGTACATTGGAAAGAGAATGTCGTACAAGAGCGAAAGCTCCACTCCTCCTTCGAAGGCAACCTGTGCAAGACAAAATGAACTTTCTAGAACCTGGCAGCTCCTATGTGGTTGAAGGGCGTATTCATTTTACCTGTCTGTCAAGGTCCATGAATTTGATTCCAGGCTGGTTTTAAAAATGTCTTAGCAAGCCTGAAGGTAGGGTCAGATTAAGACCAACTGATGCCCTAAGCACAGCCCAACAATGGTGCCCCCCTCGGCCCTTCCATTGCTTTAACTGACAAGACATTAAGATGTAGTCAGGCCGATGCAATATCGTCCACTCGGCCGAGCGCGTGGTTTTACTCGCAGTTGAGCGTGGCTGATGAAAGAAACCAGAAACTCCTGCTTTCTGTGATTCCTCCTGTTAGTATCCTAGCAATACTAGTTAGGAGGAATCACAGAAAGCAGAATTATGTCCCGCTCAAGGGCTTAACAAAAAAAAAATCCTACTTTCTGTGGTTTTGAAAATGTGTTTTGAAAATGTGTTTTCCAACATTAAAATCAGCAAACCTACAAACCTCAGCAGTAGAAGCAAAAAGAAGCACCCTTCCGTTAGCAAAGCACAGTTTTAGATGCCCGATGCAATAAAGATGCCCATATCAATTTGAACACCAGAAATGGACATTTTCCTAGCGTGTAGCAGATGGACTCAGGACCAATGGGTATCGTGTACTCCTGATAGCAGTTGGAGATGGATCAGATTTCAATCTGACGTCAGCCGCTAGTACATATACCCCTGCAGGAAGTGCAGCTCTTCAGTATTTTCCGTCCCCATAGCAGTTAGGGACTCTATGCATGCTCGCACAGTGTTAGAGTGATTTTACCAAAGAAAACCAAATTAAGAAGCAAATCTTACCTCTACTCTCCTGCGGTGACACCCATTGGGTCCCTCCCCCAGTTGAGAATTCCCGAGGTGATTTCCGCGATCCCTCGGAGGTAAGCCTCGGTCCGGCAGCCGACTCTCGGCGAAGACCTAGCCCCCGACATTGGGTGAGGCTGAGAGGCAGCGGGTGTAACCTTGAGCGCGGCGGTGAAGGTATTTTCCCTCTCCCTCTGCAGCCGTAGACCGGGAACAAGACTGGGAAGCGCCGAGACAAGGTAAGGTAGAAATTTATTTAAAAGTCTCCGGTCTCCAAAGCTCGAGAAGATGCACAGGTTGCCAGCCGGGACCAGTGCCACCGGGTTGATCTGCCCTAGCAGGGCTAGACCCCGGTCAGATCCGAGGGTCCTCCCACGTGAAGACTCTCCAAGTAGGTCGCCACATTGTCCGTGTGGTCGCCGTCACCATCTTGCTCTGTTCACCGCCCTGTCCGCCGTTCCGATCCGTGCGCACAGAGACGAGCCGGCGTGCGCACAAATACCTTGTGCGCACGTCGCGTGCCCAAGTACCATGCGCACAAGCGACACGCATAGCCACGCACTTACTGTGCCAGGCGCATAACTTTGACCTGTGCGCACAACAGCGCGCACATCTCCCTGAGCGCGCACCCAACCTACGCGCATAACTTACGCGCATAACTTACGTCTTCAGCTCCCGGACAGAGTTCGGACCCAACTATGATGGTGGCTACAAGAAGCCCATCTGAGCCAGGGAATGAGGCTTTCCTCACCAACCTGGATCCTACTCACCACGGCTGCCAGCCTACGAGGATGGGGAGCACACTGCCAGGAGCTAACCACCCAAGGGCAATGGAACGAACGAAGAAGAGTCTGGATGGAACATCAATCGCCTAGAAGCCTGGGCAGTCAGACTAGCCTGCCTAAGGTTCGTTCACAGACTCCGAGACAAAGCGGTCAATGTTATGTCGGACAACGCCACAACAGTGGCCTACATCAACCGTCAGGGAGGAACCAGAAGCCAACAGGTGTCTCTGGAATTAGACCTTCTAATGTCATGGGCAGAAGTGAACCTTCAAGAGATCTCGGCCATCCACATCGCTGGGAAAGACAACGTCGCTGCGGATTACCTCAGCAGAGAAAGTCTAGATCCAGGAGAATGGAGGCTGTCGACCACACCGCTCTGATTGAAATATCATTTGAATACTGCATCAGATGCACAGAGGACATGCATGGCAACACATGCGTTAGGAAAATGGGCGCTCAATTGCAGAACACGTTTTCGATGCACGTTTTATTGCATCAGCCCCCACAGACCTAACCTTCCCAAACATCATTTGCATGTAATGCTTTCCTTCTATGGGAAGATTATGGGGGTGAAAGGGGAAGGGGAGCTGTATCCCTAAATTGTGGAGAGGGACTCCTACCTAAATGAGGGGAGAGGACTGCGTAACTATCCTTATAAAATCAGCATGTCTCCTTGTCCCCCTAATAATTTTTGAACCATTTTCCTAAACTTTTTTTTTATAATTGCAATTTATAATTAACACAGGACAACTTGTTACAGAAATTCCGGGCTTACAGACACCATAAATCAAGCAGTCATTGTAGGAAAAGGAAAAAAAGAACAAATCCCAGTTCCATATGGCCCCATTTGTGAGGAAAAAAAAAAGGAGGGAGCCAAGATAAAACAGAGCAAGCATAACCAAAAGAAACAGAAGAAAAAGCAAGTATGAAAAGACAGCATCAGCTGAGCATTAATATGACAACTGGTTAGGTAGAGCTAGACGCTGATGATTTCTGAACAGGGCCCAATGTGGTCAGAGCTGGGTAGCACCGCCCACCCTCTGACATCACTGGCGCTGACCAGAAGGGACTTTAAGGAGGCCCTTCATTTGGAAATCTGTATTTTGGTATATTACTATCACTGTGGGTAAGTAATTTTTATAGTCCTGTCAGCAGTGTGGATATTCTGGCAGTGTTGGGGGGAAGGGGGGCGATAGAACCTTACCTTCAGTTAGGTCATGTTTTACAAGAAGTGCCAGGGCGAGGCTTCTGGTGAGTGCACCATTGCGGCCACAGAAGTTAAGTGTCTATTTTTATCCGCGACTGTTTCCTCACAGGAATTGGATATGTTAACATCTGTTCGTTAAAAAAGAAATATGATGTGATACCCTCCATACTAGTAGAGGACATTTTATGTCCATCAGAAACTTGGCTTGCAGATTCCGATATTTCATTTTTTAATTGAGGTCCACAGGGCAACTCCTATCTCCATTGTGCAAGAGGGGATAACAGGAGAGGAGGTGGGGGCTGCCTTTTAAGAGAGTTCATTTAGAGAAAGGAAATGATAAGGATATGAAAGTCTTGCAATAGTTCAAAACTGGTTATTTTGTTTGTTGTATTGTCCACCGGGGAATATCAGCAAATGATTAGACTTTTTTTTTTTTTAAATCTTTTCTTTGCAGTTAAATTCTGAATTTGTGCTAATTCTCAGGGATTTGAATACACACACTGTGACAGTAGGCTGTCTGGTATGTTTGAGGGGGGGTCTTCTTGAATCTATTTTCTGCATTTAATCTGCGGCAACTCATTCAGACCCTGACCCGTAAAGCAGGGCAGTACTGAATATTGGATCAGTTACCGTTTCCTAATCGAGCTTCATTATTGGGGAGAATTAAGGAATTAAAAGTGTCCCCAGTGCCATGGTCAGATCATTTCCATGTTTCTTTTAAGATTTTCTGTTCCTTTGGATTCAAACAAATTGATTAGGGGTAAAGAAGGGTGTGAACTGGCCTGTTCTAATTATAGAAGGGAATTTGATGGAGCTAGGAAGGTTTATTTTAACCAATGTCTTCTGGTTTCCTTAAACCGATCTCACTCGCTTTTTGATGAAATTCATCTGATTTTAAAACCGCCAGAGGATAATTGTATTGAAAATACATCGGAACTCCAACTCTTTGCCAGTTTCTGGGTAAAGAAATCATTCCATCAAGATCAGGTAATTCAATGACAGTTGCAAGGATTGTCTTTACCAAGTTTTGATCTACAGGCTGATGCGTTTTGATGAGCCATTTTGGGATATTTTGATTCAGAGACTGAAAGAATAATGACAATAGTGAGAAATTCTTGTTCTTCATTAGATCCCTGCCCCTTTTCAATTATTTATGTAAAAAAAGGAGTTGTTTTTGGATCTAATTCAGAAATTAGTTCATTTTTTTCTTCTAGAAGGTTTTCTTCTTAGTGAATTCAAGAGCGCTATTGTGTGGCTGATTGCAAAGTGAGGTAATTTACTGTTAGATGTGCCATCTAGTATTAGGCCAATATCGAAACTTTAGGAAAAGATTTTGAGAAAATTGTATTAGACCAACAGATTTTTTGACAGAAAGAAATGTTATATTCTAATTAATGTGGTCTTCGGTCCAACTACAGTGCTGAAACTCTTCTGTTATCTATTTCAGATTATTTACTTACAAAATTGGGCAGTAGAGGGTCAGTATTGGCAATTCGATTTGGTTAGTCATTAAATATTGGTAGCTTGAGATCTATTGCTGTTGGAGACAAGGTCCTTGCTTAGTTTAGTTCATTTTTACTATGCAGGGAACAGAGAGTTAAATGCGAGGATTACTCCACTTGGTATAGTATGAGTTCGAGGGGGGGGGGGGGGTGTCGGGTTCAGGGAGCTGTGCTGTCTCCTACCTTATTTCATTTCTGCATGGGATCTCTCGGTACCCTGCTAGATACATATGGTATATTTTTTAAATTATACGCTGATGATATCCAGCTTTTGTGTCCTATTGGTCAAGACATTCAGGGGATCTATTGAGGGTTAATTACTGTTTGCAGGAAATATATTTCTGAATGTATACAAACCAATTCTAAACCCATAACAATCTGAAGCTGTTTAGTTTTCTAAAACCTCTCATCCAGATATTGTTATTCTTGTCTGACTGGGATTGCCATACCTTTCTGTGAATCAATATGGAAGCTAGGTTTCATTTATGATGAGCAATTCTTATTTAAGACCCAAATAAATAATGTCTTAAAGACTATGTTTTTTAACTTAAAATTAATATATCTTCATTTTGATGATTTTTATACCTTAGTACAGGCTTTTCTTTTAACAACTTTAGATTATTACAGCTCTCTTAGGCCTGGATTTTCTAAAATCGCAGGCCTTTGAGAATCGTGCGATACTGGGAGGCCGAAGCGGGGGGGTGGGCCTGTGAAAGCCGGCAGCGATCGCACCACCACAGTGTTATCGCTGCCGGCTTTCGCAAACCAATAGTGCCACCGTGAAAGGTGGTGCTATTGGGCGCATTACTGGCGGTGATAAGGGTTCTTACCTTTTCGCCGCCAGCGATGTCTCCGCCACATCTGCCCCAGTTCCGCTCCGACTCCTCCCCTTCTGGTGCTGACACTGCCCTGACCCCACCCCAATCTAGGTATCGCACGCGAAAAGTCCCTTTTCGCGTGCAATCCCGTTAGAAAATGACC
Source organism: Rhinatrema bivittatum (assembly GCF_901001135.1). NCBI lineage: Eukaryota > Metazoa > Chordata > Amphibia > Gymnophiona > Rhinatrematidae > Rhinatrema > Rhinatrema bivittatum. The sequence continues at coordinate 34,503,781 of NC_042631.1, forward strand.
CCCTTTATGTAGGGCTGCCAAAAATTAGAATAAAGGCACTCCAAATCCGCAGCTAGATTGATTTTGGGGGCGGCTCACCGATGGGAACATGTTACCCCATTATTGAAATTGTTGCACTGGCTACCTGTTGAGTCGAGAATTCATTTTTTTTTTAACTGTTTATTTTATTGGAATTTTATATAAACAGAAACAAGAATAAAAAATGCACTGCATGAGAAGCACAAAATACAAATGAAAATGCATGTCTCACAGTCAATAAATCATATTTGGCTCAAATTATATGCGGGTCATGCCATTATTGCAACATAAAACATTGTTATGCAGAGCCAATTCTCTCCAATGAGAATTCATTTTAAGCTGCTAGTTTCAGTATTTAAATGTGTGTATAATCAACCTCCTTCATTTTTGGCTAAATTATTCTCTCCTTATGACTCTCTTGCATCTTTGTGGTCTGCTAGTCAGAGGTTTTTGGGGTTTTTTTTATTACAAATTCCTTCACTAAGACAGGCGTGTTTAGAAAATACTTGTGGTTGTGCCATTTCAATGATTAGGCTGGTGTTATGGAATGCTCTGCGCTCAGCACTGTGCTCTTATTCAGTTCTTGAAGCTTTTGGTAAGCAATTTAAGACCTATTTGTTTCAGGAAGCATATGGACAATAATGTTAATTTTATCGGTCTTTTTTTAGCAGGATACTATTGTTAGTTTTATTAGTCTTATTGTTTTATATTTTATTATGAATGTATTAATGTAATCCGCCTAGTACATTTTTTTTGGGTATAGTCTAACCATAAGTTTTATAAATAAATAGCGTTATGAAGTGCAAAGGTTCTGATTATTGGATGTCTTCTGAAAGACGTCAAAGTCCGACGAACCCTCACTAGAGCCATAAATGTAAATATGAAGGACCCAAGAGCTGCATTGACTACTGGAATTGAAGGAACAAATGTTTTCCTCAGAGTCAAGATCCAAGAAAAGATCCAGGAGCAAGGAACCTTCCTGCTTTTCCTTCTTGACTCATGAAATGAGTTTCTTGGAATCAGGTTCAGATTCTAGAAGAGTCAACACTGCTCTTTGGTGCCAGTAACTAAGAGTCTGGAGATTATGGCTGCATCAGGGGATGAGGTGAGTCTCCTATGCAGAGACTGAGCTGTGACAGTCTCCAGGAGTTCATACTGTTGCCATCTCTACTTTCCTCTGGCTACCTGGATGATATGTCCTCTCTTATCAAGACCCTTTCTCTTTTGGCCTTAGTAATTTTTCAAGGAGTAATTGGACAGAAGGATCCTCAAGGCTCTCTTGACACCTCAAGAGGATAGAGGTACCAGCATCAAGTATCATGACTCCTCTGATAGTGGCAAAGGAACTGGTTGGTGAAATCTGTGCAATGGCACCAAATTTGATATCTCAGCATCGAGACAGTTGGCATCTAGTCAAAGCTATACAGCATTGGAAATGGAAGCTTCTCTTGCACAGCAACATTCGACTCTCAAGGCCTCCCAGGCCTAAGTAACCATCTTTTATGCCTAATGAGGCTGTGCTTCAGGAGTTGGTACAAGCTCAGGCATCTAATATATATCATATAATAGTAGTATTTCTCAGGAGAAAGAGGAAAACACTCCAAGACAATGTGAAAGTTAAACTCTAATTATTACATAGATAGTTTGCTTTTCCAGAAAAGCTCTTGCAGTGATGCAGTGCCCATCGTTTGGCTCAGATATCTAACATCTCTCCACTTAGATCTAGTAAACTGCAGAAAAGTCAATTGTTCAGTCAATCAGAGCTAACACCACAATGGTTAATAACAGGAAGAATGTTCCTTCTCCCAAAGGAAGACCCCAGTAACAACCCCCAAAATTACTGACCAATAATCTGCTTAGCTACAAACTATAAGCTGTATACTGAGGTAGATGCAGGTAGCATGTGTGATCACTAGTGTAATGGTCTATCAAAAATGAGAGGTAGAAAAGAATTGTATGTGCTTAGATTCAGTCTTCCAACTCCCGGGAACATTCTATTCCTTACTGACTGAAAATGACCTTGGGCAAGTCACTTCACCCTCCACTGCCTCAGGTACAAACTTTGGGCTTGATTTACTAAGGCTTTTTTTTTTTTTCCAAATCTATATCTATGGGAAAAATGCTTAGTAAATCAAGTCCATAGATTGTAAGCCCTCTGGGGACAGGGAAGTGCCTACAATACCTGAATGTAACTCTCCTTGAGCTACCAATGAAAAGGCATGAGCTAAATAGAATAAATTCATGTGCTTACTTTCCCCAATGAATAACCAAATGTGAGCTGAGTCAGGATGCACATTTCTCCTAGCTATTAAAAAGTGCCCATACTTTTACACGAAAAAAGGATGGACAATGATCAGAATGCCATTTCACATATATAAACATGTTTTTACCTATGTCAAGTGTATAGAAAAGATACAAATTTTCTATACACTTGATACAAATGAGAAAATTATTTTTATTGTATTTCATTTTCAATGAAGGTTATTAAGACACACTTTTTGGTAGGATACCGAACATGCACCCTAAGATGGTAACTTTCAAAGTGGCACGTGGGTGCATGTTGGCACATGTGCGTTTACGCACGCCCAGGGACATGGTGATTTTATAACTTACACGCATGATATAAATTAGCCTGAGCGTATGCACATGTGCAGCTAATTTTAAGTGGGCATGCATCTAGGCCCGTAAATCCCATTTCTACAACGTAAGTCAGGGTATTTTAAAACCAGCACACATCCATGCCATGACTAGATTCACCAGTTCGCCCAGTGTTGAGATAGGTCCTCCAAACCTCCCTGACTTAATAGTCTGCATTCCCCCCCCAGTTACCCCAGACCTTTTAAACCCCTCCAAAATGGCCATTTTTTGTTTTGTTTTTTTCAACGTGACTTCCTCCATAACAGAAGTAAACTTATGTGGCAGTGGACCCTGGCGTGTGCCAGGGCACGCAAGTATTTATGCGCTCGTCTCTTGGCCATGCCCAGAAACACACCCACACCATGCTCCCAATACAACTACAGCTGCCGCAGAACAGTGCCAACATGGCTGTAAGTGAGTTTGTCTCTCAAGACCAGCACAGAAGTTTGAACACTATGCAGTTCAATCTCACTGAGAGCAGTGCAAGGTGTAGACCAGAAGGAACAGCTGTTGTAGTGGCAGTGACAGCCAGAAGGTGATTGGGAGAGATAATTAGCTGGATTCTGGGGATGCTGCAAACTCAACCTGAATGGGATGGGATTGGGGGGGGGGGGGCATATGACTGGATCTAGCAAGCAGGATGGATAGCTGGTTTGGGGAGTTGAGTGACTGGCTGACTGGGTGGGGGTAGAGATGACTGACTAGGGAATGACTAGGTGGAGGGTGGCTGGGGGGTGACTGACTCGGAGAGGTGGGAATGGCTGGTTATGTGGGATGAGACTATGAGGATGGGGGAAGCTTGAGACTGCTGGGGACAGGTTAGAGGGATGGGGACAAGGGAGGTTGAGAAAGAAAGACTGTTGGGGACCCACATTAAATTGAAATTGAGGGCTTCGTTCACTAAGCTTTTTTTTTTCTATAGACACAGAGTAGGAAAATAGCCATAGATGCTGCAGCAGATTCTACTTCTACCCCATCTCTTGCTCCTCACCCACAGCTGCTGACTCCTAACTTTGGACTTCTAGATCCAAATAAAATTTGTCAAGGCCTGTGTCAAGGTTACATTAATTGAAGGAAACCTATCCCAAACTGTAAACATTTCCTTGATTTTAAATAAACAACTTGAACAGGAAGGCATATATAAATATTTAGGAGTAGATTAAGGTACAGCAATCCACCATAAAATATTTTTATTTACTTATTCATTCATTCCACTATTCTGCAATTTCTAAGCAATTGTTTAATACTGAACAACTAAAACAAATCTGTGTGATAAGTGAGCAAATAATGGATCAAATTAACAAACTAAAGAGTAACAAATCACCAGGATCAGATGGCATCCACCCCAAAGTCCTAAAAGAACTCACATGAAATTAAAACCCTGTTGCTAGTAATCTGTAACCTATTATTTAAAACCGCCACAATATCTGAAGACTTGAGGGTATCCAATATGATGCCAGTTTTTAACAAGTGCTCCAGAGATGATCCAGGAAACTATAGACTAGTGGGCCTGACATCAGTGCAGGGTAAAATGGTAGAAGCTATTCTATAATACAAAGATACTGCCCATATAGATAGGCATGGCTTAACGGGGAAAAGTCAATATGATTTTAGAAAAGGGAAGCCTTTCCAATCTTTTAGATTTTTTGAAGGTGCAGATAAAGGTGAGCCAGTTGATATAGTGTATTTGCATTTTCACTAGGTATTTGATAAAGTCCCCCATGAGAAACTCCTCAGTAAATTATAAAGTCATGGGATAGGAGGCAGTGTCCTATTGTGGATTAGTTACTAGTTAAGACAGGAAACGGTTAGGACTAAATGGTCAGTTTTCAAAATGCAGAAAGGTTATTAGTGGAGTACCACAGTGGTTGGTACTGGGACTCATGCTGTTCAGCATATTTATAAATGATCTAGAAAAGAGAACAAATGAGAGATCACATTTGCAGATGACACATAATCATTCAAAATTGTTAAAAAAAAAAAAAAAAAAAAGCAGTGGATTACGAGGAACTGCAGAAGGACCTTGCGAGATTAGGAGATTGAGAATGTGAATGGCAGATGAAATTTAATGTGGGAAAATGCAAAGTAATGCATACTGGGAAAAATAATCCTTAGTACAGGTACACAACGCTGGGTTCTGTATTGGGGGCCACCACCCAGAAAATGTGTACAAATACATTGAAATCCTCAGCTCAGAGTATGGCAGTGGTCGAAAAAACAAATAGAATGTTAGGAATGATCTGGAAAAGATGCAGAATAAAACAGCAAATTAGCATATTGCCTCTTCATTGATCCATGGTGCAGCCGCACCTCGAGTATTGTGTGCAGCTCTGGTTGCCCTGTCTCAAAAAGGCAGAACTAGAAAATGTGCAAAGGAGGGCAACAAAAATCATTAAGTGAATGGGTTCTCTGTAAGAAGAGGCTACACAGGCTAGGGCTCTTCAGCTTGGAAAAGAGACGGCTGAGAGAGGACATGATAGACGTTTATAAAATCATCAGTGGGGTGGAACGGGTAAATAAAAGATGGTTATTTGACCTTTCAAATAATACTAAAGGAAGGGGGGATGCTCCATGAAACTAACCACCAGCAGCTTTAAAACAAATTGTAGAAAGTACTTTTTCACTCAACGCACAATCAAGCTGTGGAATCTGTTGCCAGAGGATGTAGTCAAGGTGACCAGCACAGTGGAGTTTAAAAGAGGATTGGACAAGTTCCCTGAGGAACAGTCCATAACCTATTATTAACCAGGTAGGCTAAAGGAAGCTATTGCCATCCCTGGGAGCGAGTAACAGGAAATAGATCTACTTCATGGAATCTGTTGGGTACTCGTGACCCGGACTGGCCAGTCTTGGAGACTGGATGCTGGGCTCGATGGACCTTGGTTTGACCCAGCAGGGCAATTCCTGTGTCCTTATGTACTGAAAAATGATTTAACAGCATGTAATAAGAGACAAGCCATTTCTGTATTGACATACAGCTTTGGAAGCCTGGACTAGCCCCAAAAAGACCTCAACCAGTTGGATGTAAGAGAGAGGAAACTCCTCCATGTCCTCCAGCTAGTTTATAAGAACTGGTGTATGCTAAGACTGCAGATCCCAAGAGCTGAAGAGGCTACATCTTGTTTTTAATTAATACTTTCTGGTAGACATTTTATTTTAATTAATCATTTTCTGTAAATCAGATAGACAAAATATACAACCTTTTCCATGTCCCTAAAAGTACCAATATGCCTTACTGTAAAAATTTCTTTAGAGTATTTCAGAAATGTTTAGCATTTTTTTTTTTTGACAAATCAGCAAGAGTATGATTTGCCTTGAATTTCCCAACGCCTGCATTCATTGCGCAGCTATGCAATGCTGCGGTGATGCGCCTCTCGGAATAATGATTCCTAATGTTTGTTCTCTGGATACTGCTGACAATACCTGGACTGAGTCCAAGAAGAGAATTCCATTTTCTATCCCACATTACCTACCTTTCTCGCTCTTCATCTCACTACCTGGTGATTAAATAGCAGCTGCATTTTGTTGTGCCAGGGGGTTAATTAATCAATATCACTTGCTTACCAGCAAGCGACTGGCTTCAGGGTATGTGAAATGGGATTTTGATACTTTTTTTTTGTTTTACAGCAAAACTTTGGTTATTAAAAAAAACAACAACAAAAAAAAAAAACTGAAATCTTGAGCTCCAGATTAATCCGTATACACAAACTGGCACTTCCATCATCGGGTATTGTTGCAAACCGTATGTTAAGAAGTATGGCTTGCAAACCTTTTTTCAGTTAATTCAATTGGCAATTTAAATAAACACCCGCCTGTCCTTTCTCATTCTGATGTGTATTTGTCATCAAGAAATATTAACATTTAAAGTTTTTGAACGCTCCTCATGCTTAGCCACCTGGCCAGCATGAATTATAAGTAACTCAGGTCCTGCTGTGCCCCCTCTTAGCAGAAGCCCGTACAAACTGCATATTGATACATAAAAGGCAATCATATGGCCCGGCCTGGCGGCAGTTCTGCGCATTGTCATCAAGGGAAAACTCCAAAACTTGGTTTCTGCGCTCAAGGCTATGGCTGGCGATTATTGCAGTCGCCATCGGGTAAAGATGACATCTCATAGTGCATGTGCATCAGAAGCAGCTGTGGTCTGTGGCGCTCAGCACAGCCGCTAGCAGGGTATTAGGCACCCTTGGTGGAGTTTCAGCCTTGCACCCTCTCTCCACCCCCCATAGGCCATCCCATCTGCTCCCACAAAGTTTTGATAATTAAGCTCAACAATCATGATAACCGCCCCTCTCAGAAGAATCCTATAAAAACACACAACTAGACATGGGGGAATCATTTTCAAAAGCCATTCAATGCAGGCAAATAAGTTTACCCAGGTAAAATGGCTTTTTGAAGATCGCCCACATTAAAAGTGCCTAAAAATACAGGGGTATGAAAGGGAAAATATGCTCATCTGGTACTGGTACAAAGCCCACAGGTGAGTGTATCTGCAGACTTTGCAGCAAAACTTGTCTCCTATATATATATATATATATATATATATATATATATATATATATATATAATAAAAGTGTACTTCAGGTATCATGTCACAGTGTCTGATGAATCTGTCATCGGTGATTTTTGGTGGTAGATTGCAAAAAAAACAAAACATAAAAACCCATCAAGAAAATACATAAAACTGCTAAATTAGAAGAAATCCATTCTGCATTTGCCGAAGGTCGTCTCTGAAATGGCTGGCTGATCTGAAGGGTGATTCTTCTTAATATTCACCATACAAAAAATTCTCAGATTCTTTTGTCACTTCAGTAGCAGAGACACAAAGCACGAGAGTCAACTTTTGAAAATGATTGGGGAAGTGAAGAACTCAACAGAAATTACAGTGCTCCCAGCAAATAATTAAAAATCACAACACATTGGGTCATGTCTGTGGCTGACCGGCCTGTATTTAAATGTCCAGAGAGGGGCAGGCGATGCAGACCTGGGGAAGATTCACGTGGCCAAAATTAAAGCTAGGGAAGCACTCAAAGGCCCACTGGTCACTCTTCTTCCCAACCCCAGCTCTTCTCTCCAACCTCAGCTTCCCCCTAAACCCAGCTTTAAACTCTCCCCCCTCCCCCGTCCCAGACCCCACTACTCTCTGACGTTCTGCTAATCTCTTCTGCCTCCACTCCCCATCTTATCCTAGTCACCTTCTCTCCTTACTAAGCATGGCTAAACTTTCACTTTGATAGTTGGGGAGGGGGTTTATTACCCACCTGCAAGCCGCACTCCCTAAGTCCCCTTAGCCTGCTCTGCTCCCCATTTTCCCTTGGTCCTTCCTTTTCCGTTTCCTTCCCAGCAGGTTCTTCCTTACCCCTCCCCTTCCGTGCAGGTTTGATTCAGCTGTCCCTTCCTTGCTGCCTGCCCGAACCCCTGCTTAGCAGGTTAGGCTTTCCTTCAGTGATGTCCCCTCCATGGGCTCAAATCACGTCCCCTTCCCTTCCCTCCCTGAACTCAAGCACATCTCTTCCCCCCCTCCCTGGATCTGCTCCTGCCTCCCCATCCCTTGCAGTACTGCCCCAGGCCAGAGCCAGCCCCCGTGCCCGCAGAGTCCTCATAAGATTCTCCGGCACCTGCGTGGTCTGAGCCACAGCAACTCGGCCGTCGGCATTCCCCAGCTCCAGGGCCATAGGGGCAACGTGGCACTTCCTGCCAGCAACTTGGATACTCCCAAGTTGTGTGGTTTAACATGGCAACGGGGGGGTTGTTTTGTGAACAAAGAGGTCGGTGTCTTCCATTTCCCCCTCAAATCAAGCCCTGACTGCAGCCCCTTCGATATTTGAATTGACAAAGGAGGAACAATCTTTGAGAGGATTTTCAGCCCCATGGCTTCGCATTTCATCGCGGCCTCATTTGTGGTAACGACTGCAGGGCTGGAAAAAACCGGGCAGAATCCACCTCCCCCCCCCCCACCCCCTTGACCTCTTCCAGCAAGCTACAAAGTCTTCACCAAACAAAATAAACAGTTTTCCCAACTTTCGTCTCTGTAGTTTGAATCTGTTCTCTGTCTTTACAAGTCCAGTGAGGCCCAGTAAATGGGGCAAATGAGTGCATGAGGCTGACAGTGCCAAGTTTTAAAATGGCAGCACTGGGCCTGGAGTCCTAGGGGATGCTGCATCGGGCTAGTAAGCCCTGAAAAAGAGGGGGGAGGGGGGGGCGGGGTCAGATGGGCTGGAGGATGAGTATTTCTACTCAGAGGGGGTGGGGGTCTGGCTGGGGACTTTCAGCCTTTTTTTTAAAAAACTTTTGGCCGCCTCTGAGGAGAGTACAGGGGTTCTTAATAGATCCCCAAGAATTTTTACTCAATTGAGATGGGGGGGGGGGGGGGTAAAATATGTGGCTGCTCTGGCCCTTTAAAAGATGGCTGCCTCAGTCTGTGGGGACACAGTCACGCAGGGCACTTTGTGGTATTTATTTCCCGGTACTATTTTACCACCGGGAAAACAATCGCACAGGATTTACAAAGCTGCCATACTGAGTGAATCCCTCTGGGAATAATACTACAGTTTAGTAAATAAACCCTTTTGCTAGCTAGCGCTAATTTTCAACACTAGCTGGCTAATTTACAGGTCGATACTCTAAGGCCGCGGTAGAAAGAGTGCGGCATTGCCAGGCGCACCCTCATTCCCCGCACGCACAGTTCTCTTCACCTACCGCTCGATACTCTCTTCTAATTGCATGCAAATGCATGCCGCGGCTGCGAAGCCTTAGGCAAGCATTAGGCCCGCGCAACCCATTTTACTGTATAGAGCGCCTATACAGTATCCTGGGTTCGCGGGCCTAACGTTTCACGGCCGCGCTGGTATCTGTCATTTCAAATGACATTTGAAATGACAGGTACCAGGAAGTGGACAGTTATGTTCTCCGATGCTCGGCAAACTTTCCCCCAGCCCCCGCTCACCTGCCCTGGCCCCGTCCGGTCTCCGGTGCAGCCCCAGTCTGTCTCCTCCTCCCGAGGCAAAAAAAAAAAAAAAACCCGAAAAAGTAACAAGGCTCGGGCCTGCTACGATAGTCCCTTCTCCCTTCTCCTCTCCTCCCGATTTCGGCGCTCAAGGCGGCCGGGTGGGCGTGCATTCATCCAGGCAGAGGGAGCCGGCGGCAAAAGCGGCCTCCGGCTCCCTCTGCCTGGATGAATGCACGGCCCCCGCCGGCAGTGAATGAATGCCCGTGCGATTTCGGCGCTCAAGGCAGTCACATGACATGACGTCACGCCTTGAGCTCCAAAATCGCACGGGCATTCATTCACTGCCAGCGGGGGCCGTGCATTCATCCAGGCAGAGGGAGCCGGCAGTGAAAGCGGCCTCCGGCTCCCTCTGCCTGGATGAATGCATGGCCCCCGCCGGCAGTGAATGAATGCCCGTGCGATTTCGGCGCTCATGCCTTGAGCGCCGAAATCGCACGGGCATTCATTCATGCATCAAATTCCTTATAGGAAAACCTCTTTCTAACAAATAAGTTGATCTCCAGCCTTTTTTTTTTTTTTTTTTAATCAGAAAAAGACCACTGAACCCTAGTCATAATGAAAATAACTTTGGCTCCTGAATGGGCAACCGATTAGACTGGGATAAACAGAAACAATGCCCGTGCGATTTCGGCGCTCAAGGCATGAGCGCCAAAATCGCACGGGCATTCATTCACTGCCGGCGGGGGCCGTGCATTCATCCAGGCAGAGGGAGCCGGCCACTTTTGCCGCCGGCTCCCTCTGCCTGGATGAATGCAAGCCCACCCGGCCGCCTTGAGCACCGAAATCGGGAGAAGGGAGAAGGGACTACCGTAGCAGGCCCGAGCCTTGCTACTTTTTCGGGTTTTTTTTTTTTTTTTTGCTTCGGGAGGAGGGGACAGGACTGGGGCTGCACCGGAGACCGGACGGGGCCTTGAGCGCCGAAATCGCCCCCATTTTTACACTTTATTCCCGTTTTAATTTTCTAACACCACACTAACACCAAGTAGAGGGTGGCAGTAAACTAACAGGTTAAGGACGCGGCAAAATAGCGGGTTACAAAGGAGATAATCTGAGCGCGCGTCACAGTATCGGAGGGGAATAGCTAATTCCTTCATTATACAGCTAATTCGTTCATTTACATATCATATACATGCTGCGTGCGGAAAGGGTTATGCGTCTGTTTTAAGAAGCGCTAAGGACGCGTGAAACTGGAGACTGTATCGCTGGATCGCCTTACGCGTCCGAATTGTGCGCTCCCAGCTCGTTACAGACGGGAAATCCTCAACCGCACGTTACAGTATCGACCTGTTAGTAGGCTGTCCCTGTGCACAGAAAAAGGTGTCTTAAACTGTCTACACCTGTGCACCCAGAACCAGTGTTCCCTGCCTCCTCCTCCCCCCCAGTCTTAGAGCGAATATCTTCCCTGCCCCATAGCAGGCACTCGCCTCTCCTTCCAATTCCAAAACCCCCGTGGTCAGATCATTGTCAGCTCCACCTTCAGAAGCATTTAGACGAATAGCTCAGAAGTTATCTGACTAAATTAATATTGGACACTTAGCTGGCTATATTATAAGTTATAATAAGTTAGCCGGCTCTGATACTCAAAGTTATCTGGCTAACGTAAGGCCTCATTTGCTAAACATTTTTCCCGTAGAGACAAGAGTGGGATAAAATTTGCCTTAGTAAATCAGGCCCTTAGAGGCCTTAGGTCTGGCTGGGCAAAGAGCTGTCCTAAAGTTAGCCAGCTAACTGGTCAGTGACTATGTGTGCACCTCTGTGTGATTAAATTCACTGTCAAAAGCTGGGTGAGGAAGAACCTCAGTTATGTGGTAAAGTGTGTTAGTAGATCAAGAGGAAAGATCGGTCCTTCCCAGTTTAGTGAGTTGCTTGAGGGAAGAAGTGACTCATTTTATTGGGCACTCAGTGGGCAAATTAGTCCCTTGTTGGAATGAAGGGGAGCACTGAGGCAAGGAATTGAGCAGCAGTATAGAGATGACACCTCAGTGGTATGGATGAGGGGATCGTGTGGGGGCGAGCACTGGAAGGGGAGCACTGAGGCAAGGAGTTGAGCAGCAGTATAGAGATGACACCCCAGTGGTATGGATGAGGGGATCGTGTGGGGGCGAGCACTGGAAGGGGAGCACTGAGGCAAGGAGTTGAGCAGCAGTATAGAGATGACACCCCAGTGGTATGGATGAGGGGATCGTGTGGGGGCGAGCACTGGAAGGGGAGCACTGAGGCAAGGAGTTGAGCAGCAGTATAGAGATGACACCCCAGTGGTATGGATGAGGGGATCGTGTGGGGGCGAGCACTGAGGCAAGGAGTTGAGCAGCAGTATAGAGATGACACCCCAGTGGTATGGATGAGGGGATCGTGTGGGGCGAGCACTGGAAGGGAAGGCACTGAGGCAAGGAATTGAGCAGCAGTATAGAGATGACACCCCAGTGGTATGGATGAGGGGATCGTGTGGGGGCGAGCACTGGAAGGGGAGCACTGAGGCAAGGAGTTGAGCAGCAGTATAGAGATAACACCCCAGTGGTATGGATGAGGGGATCGTGTGGGGGCGAGCACTGGAAGGGGAGCACTGAGGCAAGGAGTTGAGCAGCAGTATAGAGATGACACCCCAGTGGTATGGATGAGGGGATCGTGTGGGGGCGAGCACTGGAAGGGGAGCAAGTCACGCCTCATAGTCACCTCTTCCGGGGGTGGGGGCCGGAAGAGGAGCAGTGCGCTGTCCCATTGCCATTTCTCTCATGAGCCCCCGGTCTCTCATGGTAATTTCCATGACAAAGGCCACATTTTGCAGCCCTCACTGCAGAAGTGGAATCAGGAGAGGACACCCCTGATCATAAGGTCATTTATGCAGGGACATGAATTTCTTCACCCTTTATCAGACATAATCCTGTCAGTCTTCTCCCTACTCTGCTACCATATCACCCTCCCCCATCCTCCCTTCCTCTTCACACCACCATTGTAATGTAATTTGTAAATCACTTGTATAGTCCATCAGCATCTTGCTTTGTCTTTACCTGCTCATTCTGTTCTGACCTGATGAAGGGAATATTACTTCTGAAGGCTACGCAAGAAAAATATTAAATTAGTGTAATAAAAAGTTATTGCCTTATTTGATTTGATTTTGCCTTTATTTTCCATGCATTCAAGTGGGCTAACAGAGCAACTACAAAGCTTTATACTAGGTCAGTGATGGTGAAATCCAGTCCTCCAGTGCTACAAACAGACCAGGATATCCACGATGAATATGCATGAGATAGATTTGCATACAGTGGAGGCAGTGCATGCAAATCTATCTCATGCCTTTTCATCGTGGATATCCTGAAAACCTGGCCGGTTTGTGGCCCTCGAGGACTGGAGCTCGTCATCACTGTGCTAGGTGGTTTAGATGACCTGTGATTATAAGGGAATTTACCCTTTTTTTTTTCCTGTTTCCTCTCCCCCTGTCCTGACACAGAACAAAGGGAAAGCAAATCTGCATGTGTTTGAAGACTGGTGTGGAGGAGCCGTCAGGCAGCTGCGGAAAAATCTTCATTTCCCTCTCTACCCACATGTGAGTAAATAAACTTGATGTGTGCAGCCATAGATGAATGCCGACATCACTCTGTAAGAGTCAGAACGGAAGATGCTTTTAAAATGCCTGAAAGGGAGAGGAAGGATGGGGCATTGAATATCGCCATGATATTAAGTCAGAGGGTGCACAGAAAAGCAGTTTTTACTTCTTTTCTGTGCACTTTCCCGGTGCCGAGAGAAATTAATGCCTACCTTTGGGTAGGCGCTAATTTCTGAAAGTAAAATGTGCGGCTTGGCTGCACATTTTACTTTCTGAATCACGCGGGAATAACTAATAGGGCCATCAACATGCATTTGCATGTTGATGGCCCTATTAGTCTCGGGGGGGGGGGGTTGACGCGTGTTTTCGATGCGCTATTACCCCTTACTGAATAAGGGGTAAAGCTAGCACGTCCAAATACCGGTTAACAGTGCACTCCACTGATAATCTGGTTAAGCAGCGATGCTAATGGGAAAAGAAAACCACTGCAGGCCTACAGGCCCCAACCAGCCGCCTCCTCCCTCCCACCCCTGCTCCAGAGGCTGGGCTGAGCCTGCCACCTGCTCCCAAAAACGCCCTTCATTGGATGGGTCACCAAATATAGAGGCCGGGGTTGGTGAATGCCTCTTCCCCTCTCCCCTACCCCAGCCCTAACCCTCCCACCTTTGCTGTACCTGTTTCTCTTCAGCCTGGATCGTGGTAGCCTCTTTCTGCTACCTGGGCCCGATGCTTCTGTCGTAGCTAAGCGGGTGTGCTGGAAGCGCGGGCGTCCGCCATAACGCTCATAGGGGCCGATGCAACACTTATGCGCAGAAAGCGGGCGCTGAACAGTCAGCGCCCGCTTTCTTAACGAGCCCCCCGGTGCCCCTTCTGGGGACGCCATGCAATATTTAAATCAGGGGTCCCGAGAGCGTCAGCTGTCTGCCGGTTAGGAAAACCGACGCCGATAAACTCGGCGTCGGTTTCCCTAAATGCTGCGCTGCCATGGGTTCAGGAGACGAACGCTTGTCAATTGAGCGTCCGTTTCCTGCACCCGGCTGCCGGCGTTTTTTTTTTTTTTGTGAATTTACTTTAGTTTTTCCTCCTACTTAATATCGCAACGATACTAGTTTTAGGAGCGCTCAGCTATTAATGCCTGCTGCAGGCAGGCAATCCTTTCTAGTTGCTAAAATGTAGAGGCGCTAATCCCCTTAGGGGCGGATTTTAAAAGGGTTACGCGCACCGAGCCTATTTTGCATAGCCCGGCGATGAGCGCCAGCCCCGGGGACGTGCGTATGTCCCAGGGCTTTGTGAAAGGGGCGGGGGCAGGACTGAGGCCTCCGGCACAGCGGCCATGCCGGGGGGATCGCGTGCCGGCAGTTGGCCAGCGCACATAAGTTACTCCTGCCAAAGGCAGACGTAAATAACAAAATAAAGGTGGGGGGAGATTTAGGTAGGGCTGGGGGGGCGGGTTAGATAGGGGAAGGGAGGGGAAGGTGGAGGGGGATGGAGGAAATGGGGAAAGCCATCAGGGCTCCCCTAGAGCTCGGCGTGCACAAGTGTGCACCCCCCTTGCGCGCGCCGACCCTGAATTTTATGACGTGTGCGGCTGCACGTGCATGTTATAAAATCGGGCGTAGATTTGTGCGCACCGGGTAGCGCGCACAAATGTAGGCCACACGCACAGGTTTTAAAATCTGCCCCATATTGCATAAGGGGATTAGTTAGCGCCTATACAACCCGCATCCAAGTGCAGGTTATATAGTGCGCTCGGCTGAGCGCACAATATTGCATCGGCCCCATAGGAAGTTACTGTGGCGTTTCTTATGTTGTTGATTTTGTGTGCTTTGCTAGGAAGATGTGCAAGAAATAAAATTGGATTAGATTGGATGTTTGTTTTTGTTTGAATGATTTGAATTTTTATTTTGTTTTATTAGTATTACAATTTTAAAAATGCTGTGTGGGCTAGAAAACCCTGACCTCTCGCTTTCCCCCAACCACACATACATCAGCATAACAACACGTGCATTTTGTAACCTAGAACATATCCATCCCTCCAGTGTCTCAAACAGAGGGAGCACTGTGCTTCTGGTATTCCAGGTCACACTTGAAGGAGAGAAATTTTTATTCAAAAAATGAATGGAAAGAATAGAGAATGTAATTTTTGTTGTCTGTGTTTATTTTTTAAAGACTCGTACTACTGTGAAGAAACTTGCCGTCTCTCCAAAATGGAAGAATTATGGACTGCGTATATTTGGTTACATTCACCCTTTCAAAGATGGTAAGTTACAACAGTGTTACCCCTTGCATAAGAATATAAGAACCTAAGACTTGCTATACTGGGTCAGATCAAAGGTCCATCAAGCCCAGCATCCTGAGTCCAACAGTGGCCAAGCTAGGTCACAAGTACCTGGCAGGATCTCAAGGGAATAGATAGATCCCAAGCTGCTTATCCCAAGAAGAAGCAGTGGATTTCTGTAACTCCACCTTAACAATGGTTAATGGACTTTTCCTCCAGGAACTTGTCCAAACCGTTTTTAAATGCAGCTATACTAATAGCTTTCACCTCATCCTCTAGCAATGAATTCCAGAGCTTAATTACATGTTGATTAAAACAATATTTTCTTGTATTAGTATTAAATGTATCACCTAGTAACTTCACTGTCTGTCTTTGGCTGTATTGGAGAACTAACGTAGCCCTGACATGAAACTACTTAGACAAACTACAATATTTTCCAAAAGGAACAGATCTCGCTCTGCTGCTTTTATTGTGTGGACTTTTATGTTTTCATATGTTTGTGTAGTAAAACTAGTTACACAGTGAATGCACTGTGTTGTAGTCTGATGCTGCAACACATGTGGTAGCTCTGAGGTTGATAGTTTAATTGTAAAATTTCACCTGTTCAAACTAAAACAGCAGTTTTGTTTTAAAAGAAAATATTTTACGTATTTGCATTTGACGAGAGCGCTATTAGTTTCCCAGCGCATTGAACGCACATTGTGGAGGCACTAATCCCCTTATTGCAAAAGTGGATTAGGTTGCGCCTACAGAACCCGTGTTCAACTGTGTGTTAAACAGTGCACTTGGCTGAGCACACTGTTTTGCATCGGCCCCATACTGTTTTAAGAAAGGTTGGAATCAGACTAGTTTGTCTCCAGGCCTATGGGAATCGCCACTCGGTCTCACACAGCCTCAGACTAGGAGTGCTCATTCTTATTTTATCTCCTTTTTTTTTCCTTTTTCATTTTCTTATATTAATATTGGAGGATGCACCAAGAGACTAAGAAGACCTGATCAATCTACTTTTCAGAAACTTTTTATGGTTTCTTATTAGGTTGATTTTTTTTATTCTGCTGTGGTCTTTTTGTTACGTTTGTTTTTGTATTTCCAATATGTTGGATAAGGGAGCCGAGGGTTGGGATTGGGAAGGCGTGGGCATTTGTTAAGACTGGTCTGTCCTTTTGGTCCAAAAGTGTTTCTCTCCAGTGGAGCTCAGAGTTACTTGCCAAACCTTTTGTTTTATTCAATCCAACGGGATGGTGGCTGGGAATGGAAATTGGATTGGCGTACAAGTAGGGGGTTGGCTCTGGTTGGGTTAGGGTGGATGTGTGCAGATAGGGTGGGGTTGAAAGATGGCATACTAAATAGCATATTAATTGGAGTTTCTCAGGATGTGTTTTCCAAGTGATATCGTCCTTTGTGTAAATATAAAGTCTGTATGGAATATACATTATCCTTGTTAGGCTATGAGAGAGGGTGATGGATGCCTGGAATGCCCTTCCGGAGGAAGTGGTGAAGACCAGAACTGTGAAGGACTTCAAAGGGGCATGGGATAAACACTGTGGATCCATAAAGTCTAGAGGATGTGAATGAAGCGTGGGTGGCTTGCGGGAATGACGGCTACTACCTGGAGATAATACCCTTATTCAATAAACATACACACGGTTAATGTGATTCCAACATTGCTCTAAGTTTCAACGGCAAGAGGAAATGTGGAATAAAGGATTTGCATTCACAAAAAAGCGGGGAGTAGCTTGCTTGTTACGGTGGCTACTACCCCAAACCGAATAAGCCTGATACTTCACTTTCAATGCATATCCAGCATAGCTCTCTGCTTCAACGGCAGGGGAGAAAGACTGATATTTCATTCATATCCAGGATAGCTCTCTGCTTCAACGGCAAGGGAGAAAGTCTGATATTTCATTCATATCCAGGATAGCTCTCTGCTTCAACGGCAGGAGAGAAAGACTGATACCTCACTTTCAATGCATATCCAGCATAGCTCTCTGCTTCAACGGCAGGGGAGAAAGACTGATACTTCACGCATATCCAGAATAGCTCTCTGCTTCAACGGCAGGGGGAATGAAGAAAGGTGGATCTATATACAGACAACAACCAACAAGGACTGAATTATTTAGTCTGGGTGGGCAGGTGGGCGTGGGTGTGGCTTGCTTATTGCGGCGGTTGCTACCCTAACTAATTGGGCTAGATATTTCACTTAGATGCAGTTCCAACACTGCTCTCTCATTAATGGTGGGGGTGGAAGGGAAATAGAACCAAAAGGTTACTATGAGCCAAGAGTAACATAAGTATGAGAAAAAAAAAAGTGCAGAACTTGCTGGGCAGACTGGATGGACCGATTGGTCTTCTTCTGCCGTCATTTCTATGTTTCTATGTTTCATTTCATTTCTGTATTGTGATGATACACAAGTCATTTGTATATCACTCAATGTTAAAGGGATTTCATCATGAATTATAAAGAAGCATATTTTACAATTTGCCTTTATGAATAAAGCCCAAATTATGATGCTGCTGCAGGAAACTCATCTAACAAGAGCGGAGAATGAAAAAATATGTTGTGGCTGTGTGGTCAGGCTTATTATGCATTATGTAAGTAGAGGGATCTATATCCTGATCTTTAAGAATCTTCCCTTAACAGTAAGGGTACATTCAGTTTCACTTACTATGGACTCTATATGTATCAGGATGAGTTCTATGCTGCCCTGTCTGGTATCTTGGCTGGAATAAATACTTCTAGGTTGTATTTGAGGGGAGATTGGAGTATTTGTATGGATCCTTTGGTTGATAAATCATCCTCTGTCAGGGGTTCTTTTAAGCTGTGCATCGGTCTTTAAGGAGTTGATTAAGATTTTCTACTTGATTGATGTCTGGAGAGAGCAGCATTCTAACTGCAGAGATTATACATTCTATTCTTTCAGACACAAAATGTACAGTAGAATTGATTATTTCTTGTGTTCATCTAATATGGTATTTCTGGCCAGCAAGAGTAATATTTCAGTCTGCTTTCTCTGATCATTACCCTATTTGGGCAACACTGGATTTTGTAGGTAATTAGGCTCATGGTGCAAAGATGGAAGTTGAATCCTGCTAGGCTAGGAGATGAGAGTTTTTAAAAAAAATAATGAAATATCCTGTCTTTGAATTTAATTTTATATAATCCTGAGTCTGACTGTAGTCCAGCACTGCATTGAGAGGTGTTCAAAATGTTCCTTAGAGGGAAGATGATAGCTTAAGCGAGTCACCTCCAGAAGGAACACAAAGTCAAATATTGGCTAAGATTAAAAAATGGAAAATTAAACACATTTTGGATTCCTCTATTAAAACACTGGAAAATGTTAGGTGTGAGTTAAAATCTCTTGAAATTGATAGGATAGAGTGTAATTAAGTATATTAAACTTAAATTTTATGAACATGGGAATAAGGCTGGGACTGGATATTCTCTGCCCCCACTTAGCTGGATAAGTGGTTTTTATGATATATGATATGTACTCAATGCAAATCACATAGAACAATATATTCTTTATTTCTCTGTAGTCTTTTATTTCTTTGCTACTTATTTGTTCTTATGTGATCCATTCCCCGATACCTGTTCATTGTAATTTTAATTCTCCAGTTCTGCTGGTATAGAAAAGTCTTTAAGTAAATAAATAAATATTTGGCTTATGCAGTGTATAAAATTTGTAAATAAATAAACCTTGACTTATCTGGCTAAGTAGTGCTGATTAACAATCTCACAGAGTGTCTAGTTGTAGATACTCTGTGAGTGCCATATCCCTTCTCAGTTGTCTCTTCTCTAAGCTAAGAGTCCTAGCTTTTCTCTATAAGGGAGCTTTTCCATCCCCTTTGTCATTTTTGCCACCCTTGTTTATTTATTTTAAACCATTTCTATACTGCGGGCTCCAGTGAGTGCGACAGTTTACAAAGTTTAATATAAACCCACACAGTTAACATTTGTAGGCAATATTTATAAACAGAAACTAAAACTACATCATGTACATCGATATTTCAGTTTTGCCCAGCTACGTCTGTGATGACTCAGTACCCCAAAGAGCCATTCCTACAAACTGGCCCTTCCGCATCCTTCCATGCTGCCTTCTGTCTGGCCTTATCTATACATTTCTGTGTCTGCCATGTATTTTTTAACATGGCGTGACCAGTCTGCACACAGTACTCAAGGTGCAGTCACACCATGCATCTGTACAAACATATTATAATAATCTCAGTTTTGTTCTTAATTCCTTTCCAAATAATTCCTAACATTCTATTTGCCTTTTCGACTGCTACCACATACTGAGCTGAAGATTTCAAGGTATTGTCCATAAGGAATCCAAAGTCCTTTTCCTGAGTGGTGACTCCTGACATGGAGCCCAGTATTGTATAGCTGTAGTTGGGATTATTTTTCCCTACGTGCTTTACTTTGCACTTGTCCAAAATAAATTGCATCTGCCATTTAGATGCCCAGTTTCCTAGTCTCACAAGGTCCTTCTCAGTTCCTTGCAATACGCTGCTGTTTTAACGACTCAAAACAATTTTGTGTTGTCTGCAAATGTGGACACCTCATTCACTATTGCTTTCTCCAGATCACTTATGAATATACCAAATAACACAGGTCTCAGTACAGAGCCCCTAGGGTACTCCACTAATGGCCTTTTCCCCATTTGAAATACTGACCATTTAGTCCTGTTCTCTGTTTCCTGACTTTTATCCAGTTACCAATCCACAACAGGACATTGCCTTCGATCCCATGACTCTCAGTTTCCTGAGGAGTCTCTCTTGGGGGACGTTATCAGATATCTTCTAAAAATGCAAATACACAACAGCCACCGGCTCACCTTTATCTACATGTTTATGCATGCAAGTGCCAACTCTGCTCCTAGTCCAACCCCTGGAATGCTTCTCCCCAGTGTGCGTAAGAGTACACAGAAAAGCAGGTTAGGAAAATACTTTTAAGTGCACTGAGCCTGGGTCACTTTTAGAACAGCTGTTTACATATAGAAAACCAGGTTTTATGTACTTAGATGGGTTTGAAAATATCCCCCTTAATGTAAATTTTCTGCATTAGCCAGCTAAATTGGCTATATATCTCTATGAAGGGATAACAGGCTTAAATCTAGTCAGCTAAAGAGAGGAGAAGAAATGTACATAGCTAGTTCTAACTAAAAACAGATAACGGCAGGTGAATTTTCTCCTCAAATTAGCCAGTTAGTGTGTGCATGTGAAAATCTTTCTGAAGTTACCCGACTATTTGGTGTTAAGCGCCAATCACGCTTAGGGGTAGATTTTCTAAAAGTGCGCCCGCGCGTACTTTCGTTCGCACACCAGGGGGTCAGCGCGCGCAAGGGGGTGAACATTTGTGCAAGTTGCGTGCGCCGAGCCCTGCGCGCGCTGCCCGTTCCCTTCCACCCCCCGCACCTTCCCCTCCCTTCCCCTATCTAACCCACCCCCCCACCTGTGTTTTAAAAGTTATGCCTGCCAGAAGCAGGTGTAACTCGCGCGCTCCAGCGGGCTGCTGGAGTGCGATTCCCTGGCCTGGGACCCATTTCGGAGGTTTCGGCCACGCCCCTGAAACACCCCCAGGCCGGCACCATGCCTCCCGACACACCCCCCGGAACGCCCCAAATGTTGCGTCGGCCCCGACACCCCCCGCAACACACCCCACCCAGAAAGCCCCGGGACTTAAGCGTATCCCGGGGCTTGTGCGCGCCGCCGAGCCTATGCAAAATAGGCTCGGCGCGCGCAGGTTTTTTTTTAAAGGGTTAAGCGCATAACTTATCCCTTAAGGTGCTTCTCCACGGACACAAGGATACCACACCAAAATTTTGTAGAAACAAATCTCAATTTTTTATTGTATATCAATAAGCAATACAGGTATCCCTGGGAGATACAGAATAGCAGCAGTTCTCTGGCAAGATGCTCATGAGAAGCACTACTCTCTGTCTCCCTTTGTACATCAGCTAATTCTTCTTTTATAGGTGAAACAGGCAATCTCAAGTAAGTCCCTAAATTGCATGAACCTGTGGGCGTAACATGTACACAGTTTCTCATGTCAAAAAAAAAAAATTAGACCTATGTTACCCTGATCCCTTTCCCAAATTCGGGCCTACTTGCTGGTGTCCACATCAACCTTCTGTTAATCTTTTGTCCTGTCAATTTAGAGCAACTTTCTAAAATTGTATCCTTTAAAGATACTCATGGGTGAGGGCCAGTTTGCCTTGGAGAGGATAGGTAAGTACTGGCCAGGACCAAAGTCACATTTAGAGACTGGAACCCAGAACTGGTGATGGCCACAGCTGGGCCGGAGTGGGACGTAGAGAGCTGTAGCTGAGGTGCAAGAGCGCATCTGAGTTAGGGCAGAATCCAGGAATCACTGTGAAAGCAGGAGGCTCGCTTTGCTGGGAACATCTTCCTGATTCCTAGCAGCTCCTGTTAAGCATCAGACAGTCTGGTTCACTGGGGGACAGGATCAAAAACTCTCTTCTTGGTCTCTCGTGATCCTTGGCCTCATTTGCTTCCTCCCTACAGGTTAACTCTGTAGCTAAGGCTCTGGATGTCCACTTCCCAGAGTTACCCCCAGCTCAGTCGCTGCCTGCCTGCACTTCCCCCTGATACACATTATGTGATATGTGCTTTATCTTTTCCAGGTGCAGGTAGTGTCCCATCTAGAAGGAAGCATTTTCTCTCTAATAATGACTCTGCTCCTTATTTTAATTGTATATTTTTCATGTACAGGAGACTTCCAGTTTGCTGTTGCCTCTGATGACAATTCAGAATTTTGGTTCAGTACAGATGAAAGCCCAGCCAATGCTAAACTGCTGGTGTTTGTTGGAAAGGTAAAAAGCCATTAAAATCTAATTGTGATAGGAAGGGAAGGGTAAAATTTTTGTGGTATGAAATATTGTGCCAGAGAAAACAGAATGCTAATGGTACTCTGCTTTTATTTAGACATACTGTCGTAAATAAATAACGACCCATATATTGGTGGGACTAATAAAACGGAGTTACTTCACGGCTCCATTTTCAGCCACTATCCAGCTAACAAAAATAGCCAAATAAACTTATCTGCTAAATATCCCCAGCTAAAGCTTATCCAGCTAACTTTAGGACAGCTCTTTGGATTTCACAAAGTTATCTGGCTAATGCTGAAAATCAATATTTAGCTGGCTAATTTATCAAAATGCATGTGATAGGAAAAGGGGTGTGTGTTTTATGGTAATATGCAGTTTACCTATGTGAAGCACTATCTTAGTGCCTGAGTTGTAGTATTTCCTACATACAACCACTGGGGGGGGGGGGGGGGGGGAGAGAGAGAGAGACTAGCTGTAATGCTATCACCCTAGATAGGTATTTATATCTCTATGGAAGGCCCACCTAGTAACTCAATGTGAGGTTTAGGTATTAGTGTAGGGGGTTAGGGGCCACTTTGACATTCAAAGTGAGAAGTATGAACAGAACAGTGCTCTCTTGTGAAGATTTGATGACCTTCGGAGTGAGGAAACTCACCCAAAGATGAGATTTGTGCAATGTTCTCTCAACCTAGCTTGATGCTACCATCTCCTCAGTGGCCCTGATAGCTAGGCTGGCTCTCCAGGAGCCCTATCACATGGCTTTACACAAATGAAAAAAGGTGTAGTTAAAGCCGTGCGATACGGGTTCACAAAATTGTGAACCCAGCCCACTCGGTCACAAATCACACCCCACACTCCTCCCTTTTTTCTGATTTGCATCGCACCATGCATTATGGTGCTTTCGCAGGCGTTAAAGGGGCTTAACGCATGCGAAAACGCCTTATAGCAATTTGATAAATGACCCTGTTAGCTGGATAGCTGACTGTCCCAGAGTGCCCCCAAGTTAGCCAGAAAAATGTTTAGCCGGATAAAAAGTTATCCAGGAAATTTGGAACTGGTTAGTACAGCGGGATTTTAGATCCACCATTTGTGCAGCTAAATCTGAACTTAGCTGGACACATTGCGCTGAATATTACCCCCCTTGAATTATAGCACGCGTGTTATTGCCAGCTTTGGTAGCATGTTTAAAAATGTGATGGCTGGGCAGGAGTTTTGCACTGGGAAAATGTAGTATGACTATTGCTTGTAATTCAGAAATTGCAGACACGACGGGGTCGATTTTAAAAGGAGCGCGGACGCGCCCACGTGCGCGCAGTTCCCGCGCTTGCACACGGGCGCGCCAATTTTATAATATGCGCACGTTGGCGCACGCAGGTTATAAAATCGAGTGGCCGCATGTACACGTGCGCTGGATTTTAAAATCCGCGCACGCATATGCAGGCGACTCGCAGGGGGGTGGGGGGGGGGAATTTAAAAGGCCATGCGCGGCGATGGGAGTAGGGCTTTCCCAGTTCCCTCCCAGTCTGCTCCAATTAAGGAACTTCCTTATATCCCTACCTAACCTTCCTATCCTTTCCTTTTGCCTCCCCAACCCCTTGTTTTTTGTTTGATTACTTACTGCTCCTCGAATGGCGCTGTCCCAGCCCGCCGCCCCTCCCCACCCAGACCACGCCCCCCCCCGGCCAGCCTCTTTGGAAAGGCCCGGCACTTCGATGCGTAACGGGATTTACGTGTGTGTGCCCGGGCCCTTCCCCCCCCCCCTCCCCCATTTTTACGCGCGTGGCCCTTTTAAAATCGGGCCGTACATAACTAAGGGGTGAATTCTCAGCACTGGCTTAAGTGCCAGAGCTGCCCGACTAAAGTTTGGCTGGCTAGGTTTGGGATAATTTCTAGATGGCCACGAGTGCTTGAGCGCTGCAGTTTAGCAGCTTAAGTCCCTTCCCTCCCCAGCCTCCAGGGAAGACCCTGGGGGCTGCTCAGCCACGGGAGATTTTCTCAGGGGCAGATCTAGCTGCCTAACTCCTAAAGTAGATGGTAAAACCCTTTGAAAAATTACCCCTAAATGCCTATGATACCACTGTGACACCCAGCATAATAAAATATAGTATTGTGCATATATACACGCTGGAGGCAAGGTTGACTCAACTACCTACCTGGTTAGTTTTTCTTTGGAAATTTGGTACATGTTATGTGGGTACAAAAGTGCCCATGTGTCTCACACCTGCTATACCTATGGATGCCTTAGGCACTGAAAAATATCCGCCTGTATTTGAAGGTTTAATATGCATATTCCTCCCCCTCCCCAACCACACGTCCTGAGCTGCCCATTTTTGGAGTGACTTAATATAACTATTTAACTGCTGTCTGGGAGACGGTTCTGAAACCCAGTGATCCAGCCGTCTGTGTGGATAGGCAGCAAGATTGTGCTGCAAATTGCTCTCACTGGGGACAAGTTAAAATAGCTTTTTTTACCTGTAAAGTATTATTGTGCGCTATTTTAGCCCGCATCAGCTCCCAAAGGGAAACGACCTTTCTTGTCTCCCTTTGAAAACAATTATGCATGTTAAAACCATCCACGTACTCTACACCTGTGGAAGGAGGGGACAGGAAAGCAAAGTAGCCATGCGTACATTTGAAAAATCGAATGTCCAGAGAGGCAGTTACCACCCATAACAGAAGGCATGGGGGGGGGGGGGGTAACCTGCATGAAATAAAATTAAATAATAAGCTTTTTCTGTCGACATTTCCCATGTTGCTGTGTTTTTCTCCCTCATCCTACACTTGCCCGCAGGAACGCCTCCTTTTAACGTGACTAAAACCCTGGGCGGTTTTGGATGCCGTACAGGGCAATTTTCAGCCAGGCCATTTTGCCTGGGTAAATGCCTTTGAAAATTGCCCTCACAATGCTTAATTATTATCATTGAACAAATTCCATAATATTGCTGAGTATGGTTTCCTATTTACAGGGTGTACCAAGTTGCTTTGCATTGAAACATTTTTTTTGCACTGTCCCATATCTTCTCTTTCAGACGGGATCTGAATGGACGGCACCTGGAGAATTCACCAAGTTCAGCTCACAGGTTTCCAAACCTATCAGGTAAATTCAGCTATTTTCTGCTTTGCCGCTCTGCTTTTTTTTTTTTTTTTCCATCCAGTTCTTAATTCCTGTTTTATTTATAGCCAACATACGTAGTAGCATAATAGTTATCAGTAGAAAAGGACCACATGCCTCCCTCCATGCCCCCCCAGCATATTATACATCTGTGCCCTACCATAGAGACCCTGCTTGATCTTTCGTCATCTCCCTCCTTTACAGTTAACCGCTGCCTTCTTTCCCTGTCCCAAGTTTATTTAAGTAGAGAGGTGCTGCGAACTTCTTCAAAATTGGTCAGAACCCTCGGCTTTCTGTGGCAAATTTTCAAGATTTTGCAGCAACTATTTGCATAAAGATTCATACCTCTGACTATGCCAAAAAAAAATGTCAGTTTTAATTAAAAAAACATTCACACTGTTTTTAAACCATATTTAAACTCCATACAAATTAAAAAAAAATGTAACAAGTACAAAAATCAGTACTTTATCAAGTTAAGATCTATGTTACAAGCTTTTAACTGTGAAATTATCTATTTGCATATTTAGCTCAGGCCATTTCATTAGAAGATCAAGACAACAATGGTTTTTAGATTTGCTTGAGAGAGTCATTGTTGTCTTTCCAAGTGTATGAGCTTCTGTATGCCAGAAATGCATTCAACGTCAGCATTTTGTGCTGCTGTTAATTACACAAATGTTGGACTCATGGTAACAGGTACGAAAAGGAGTTGAATTATCACAGGTTGAAACTTGTCAGCAGTAGTATCAGCATTCAAGGCTTCTACCAATTGAAATGAATGCCCTTTCAGCCAGATATGGGACACCATCGGTTGCAGACTTCCAAAAACTCATTCCAGTCTTTGCAGCTGGTGTTAGGTTGGCCACGTATGCAGGCATAAGAAGCTTTGCATAAAGATAAAAATCTTCCAAAGGGACATCACTCCATCCAGGAATCATTTCAAAATCATCTTCGATTTGAAAAGGATTTAAGAGATCTTTGAGGGAGGCCCACGTTTTGACTGCTTTTGCTTTCACCCCGACTTTAAGCCCCCCTCTGCTTCTTGCTCACTTCAGGACAGGATAAGGAGGGTGAAGGGTACAACAGAAGGAGAAGGTTCCCGGTAGGTTCTTGGCAGGAGAGACAGCTGAGAGTGAAGGCAGGCAGGTTCCCTACAGCTTTCTTCAGAAATCTGAACTAAGAGTGTGGCAGATTGTAAATGATGCAGTAACAATCTAATGCGGTTTCTCTCATGGCTGCTTGCACAGTCGTGGGAGGCTAGAGGTAGTGAAATAGGTTTATCAAACAATTGAACAAACCAGGAAATTCCTTGAAGTTGCAACAAACCTTTCAGAAACAATTTTTGAAATCGGTTTCAGATTTTTGACAATCAAGCAGATTTCATCAGATTGTTAGAATTGTTTTGAATTTTTCTAAATTCTGAATTACATTTTTCAGATTTTTTTCCCCCAAATCTGCTGGTAAAAATCCAACAACATTCTCTGCTAGAACGAGTGAAAATCCAAAAAAAGTCCATCATACTTGAACATGGCTGAAATTTGTCTGGTTCACGATTGACCTCAAATTGCTTGAGTTCTATTACAGTTTTGATTGCTACTGTAACGTTCGTTAAGTGGAACCTGGGTCGACACCGCTTACCTTGAGTCTGGGAAGCACCGGAACGGAAAGTCCTCCTCTCCTGGATGTAGAAGAGACACCCCTGAGACAGTGATCAGTAGAATCCAAAACGACAGTCCAGGTCGGGACCGGCGGCAAAAGAATCCAATGCCGTGGTCCGGGTCAAGGCAGGCAGCAAACAGGATAATCCAGGGAAGGAGTCCAGATCAGGGCAGGCAGCAAACAGAAATAATCCACTGGGTCAGTCCGGGTTCAAGCAGGCAGCAAACAGAAATCCAGAGAGGCAGGCCGAGGTCTGGGCAGGCAGCAGGCAGAATAATCAAAGTTCAGTCCGGGTCTAGAGCTGAGCGACAGGCAGGGAAGCAAACAAAACACTCACCAAGCGCACTGTGGCCGAAGCGAGGAGCTCAGCAGGAAGCTCCGTTTAAATGTCAATCCTTTCCCGCGCAAACCGCGGCTGGTCGGCGTCTGACGTCAGGGGGCGTGTCCACGGCGCGCTTTAGCGCGAGATTTGCCCGCGGCGGCGGTCCTGAGCACGGAAGTCCTCGGGGAACGTCGGGGCCGTGCAGGAGGAAGTTGCGCCGCCGGCGCCACGGGAACAACGGGGACAGAAGCAGAACCCCGCCGACCCCGGAGGACAGCCCCGCCGGCATGGGAAGCGGTAACAGTACCCCCCCGGCAAGGTCCCCCTCCCCGCCTCTGGGGACCGGGCTTGAGCGGGAATCGAAGGTGAAATCGCTGAATTAATCGGGGGGCAAGCACATGGGTCGCAGATTCCCACGTGTTTTCCTCCGGGCCATAGTGTTTCCAAGAGATTAGATATTGTAACTGCCCCCCTCACTGTTCTAGAATCCAGGATGTCCTGTACCTCAAATTGATCATCATTCTGAACTATGGTAGAGTTGACCTTACGCTTCCTATGTGGCCAAGTCATGACAGCAGGTTTCAATAAAGAGATATGAAACGCATTGTGGATACGTAAGGAGGGTGGCAAACAGAGTTTGTAGGAGACAGAGTTTATTCGTTTCTCAATGGGGAAAGGTCCAATGAAGCGAGGAGCAAATTTTGCGGAGGGTAAACGTAGACGCAGATTGCGAGTGCTCAACCAGACAGGATCTCCAGCGCGAAGGAGGGGAGCCATGCACCGACCCTTATCCGCTTGAGCCTTCATCTTGGCCGCATTCCGGAGCAACAAGGCCCTAGTCTTCGTCCAAAGACTGGACATGGATTCAACAGCGGCATTGACCGCAGGACAATTGGAGGACCCTTCAATGGGCAAGGGAAGACGAGGATGCCTACCAAAGACCACAAAAAAAGGAGACTTCCCAGTGGCCTGAGACGGAAGATTGTTGTGACACATTTCGGCCCAAACCAGAAGAGATGCCCAATTGTCCTGTCGTTGATTAACGTAAGTACGCAGAAAGGTCTTTAGAGATTGGTTTGTCCTTTCAGTGAGGCCATTGGATTGAGGATGGTAGGCAGATGAAAAGGCAAGCTTGACCTGAAGAAGTTTGCATAAATTAGTCCAAATGAGGCAGTAAACTGGACCCCCCTGTCGGAGACGATACTGATGGGGAGACCGTGAAAGCGGAAAATGTGTTGAATAAAAAGGTGGGCTAACTGGGAGGCAGAGGGTAGTCCAGGTAGAGGAATGAAATGTGCCATCCGGGAGAAGCGGTCTACTACTACCCAAATAACGGTATTCCCCTCAGAGAGCGGCAGATCCGTAATGAAATCCGTGGCCACATGAGTCCACGGGGAAGCAGGAATGGGTAGAGGTTGTAACAAACCAAAGGGCTTACGTCGGGGAGTCTTCTGTGCAGCACAAACTGGGCAGGAATCCACATACCGTTTGACGTCCTGTTGCCAGCGGGGCCACCAATAGCGTCTGGAAAGAAGATCCTTGGTCCGGGCAATCCCGGGATGTCCTGCTAAACGCGCATCATGAGCCCAGCGAAGAACCCGGAGACGCAAGCGTTTAGGTACCACGGTTTTCCCCAACGGAACTGTAAAAGTGGCTGCTATCTGAATGCGAGCTGGATCTATGATATAGCGAGGCGGGTCCGGAGTTTCATCCAGATCAAAACTGCGGGAGAGGGCGTCGGCTCGAACATTCTTGTGAGCTGGTCGAAAATGGAGTACAAAATCGAAACGGCTAAAGAAAAGCGCCCATCTGGCCTGTCGTGGGTTCAGGCGCTGAGCCGTAGCCAGATACGCCAGATTTTTGTGATCCGTGTAGATCGTAACAGTGTGCCGTGCGCCCTCCAGAAGATGACGCCATTCCACTAGAGCTAGCTTAATGGCTAGAAGCTCGCGATCTCCGATGGTGTAGTTCTTCTCAGCAGGGGAAAATTTCTTGGAGAAGAACGCACAGGTCAGCAAGCGGTTGTCGTCTGTTTCTTGCAGAAGAACCGCCCCAACTCCCACTGCGGAAGCATCGACCTCCAGAATGAAGGGCCTGGTGGAGTCGGGACGCCGGAGGCATAAATCCTTAGTGAATTCTTGCTTGAGTTGAAGAAAAGCCTGTACAGCCGCAGCAGGCCATTTATGTGTCGGGGCTCCCTTTTTGGTAAGCAGCGTGAGGGGAGCAATCAACGAAGAAAAGTTGGGAATAAACTGCCTGTAATAATTGGAAAAGCCCAAGAACCGTTGTAAGGCTTTCAAGCCCACAGGTTGAGGCCAAGTCAGAATGGCCTTCAGTTTATCGGGATCCATGGATAGTCCTTTATCGGAAATAATATATCCCAGAAATGATAACTTGGATACATGAAAAACACATTTCTCCAACTTAGCGAACAAGTTGTTTTCACGAAGACGTTGAAGCACCTGTCGAACATGAAGTAAATGTTGGGGCAAGGTATCCGAAAAAATGAGAATGTCATCTAAGTAAACAATGACATGCGAGTACAACATATCCCGAAAAATGTCATTGATCATATCCTGGAAAACGGCAGGAGCATTACATAAGCCAAACGGCATAACCCTGTATTCGTAGTGGCCGTCATGGGTGTTAAACGCCGTCTTCCATTCATCCCCTTCCCGGATCCTTACCAGGTTGTAAGCTCCGCGTAAGTCCAGTTTAGAAAAGATTTGGGCTCCTTTAATGCGATCGAACAATTCAGAAATAAGCGGGATGGGGTACTTATTCTTCCTCGTGATACTATTGAGACCTCGGTAGTCGATGCAGGGTCGTAACGACCCATCCTTCTTCTTGACAAAAAAGAACCCTGCTCCAGCAGGAGATGTAGACGGTCGAATAAACCCATTCGCTAAATTCTCCTTGATGTATTGCCGTAACGCCTCGGATTCAGGCTCTGACAACGCATAAATCCTCCCCCTGGGTGGAATCGTGTCCGGAAGAAGATCTATAGTACAATCATACGGTCTGTGGGGTGGCAGGGTTTCAGCACGCTGTTTACTGAAAACATCCTGGAAGTCTTGATAGGGAACCGGAATACTAGGAGAGAGTTGAGTAGACTGGATGGAGGTCCTGTGGATAGACGTTAAACAGTTCTGAAAGCAAAAAGGACTCCAAGAGGTGAGTTGCAATGAAGCCCAGTCCAACCGGGGTTGATGAATCCGTAACCAGGGTAGACCTAAAATGATTTGATTGACCGAAGATGGAAGCACATAGAGCTGGATGAGTTCTTGGTGCAAAACTCCAGTGGTAAGCAAGATGGGTTCGGTGACGTAGCAGATTCGCATACCTACAGAATGTCCGGACACTGAAGTAACAGAGAGGGAAATGTCTAGAGGTTTGACCGGAATCTGGTATGACTTAACCAGTTGCTCCTGAATAAAATTACCGGCAGCGCCTGAATCAATGAAAGCCTGGGCCGAATGTACTTGCTCCTTAAATGAAATGGTAACAGGAAGGAGTAGTTGTGGAGAGGAACCAGTGGGACCCAGGGAGGCCTCTCCTACCCGTCCTAGGTCCGAGAGTTTCCCGCCTTGTTGGGACATTTATTGACGAAATGACCGGCGCCCGCACAATATAAACAGAGATTCTTGGTTCTCCTTCTGTGACGTTCCTCCGGCGTTAGACGAACCCTATCAATCTGCATGGGTTCATCAGTACCACTCGAAGCTTCTGCAGCAGATTGAACCGAAAGAGGCTGCTGAAAAGTGGGGGCTAGGCGAAAGATCCTTCGGGAAGCAGCTCGCTCACGTGTTCTTTCCTGGAAACGTAAATCTAAGCGGATAGCCAGTCGAATTAATCCCTCCAGAGTTTCAGGAGGATCTCTGCCAGCAAGTTCATCCTTAATGTTCTCTGCTAGACCTTGTCGAAAAATTGCCAACAAACTATCCTCTCCCCAAGCAAGTTCAGAGGCTAATGTCCGGAACTGGATGGCGTATTCACCCACGGATCGGGATCCCTGCCTAATGTGAAGTAATTCAGTAGCTGCTGAATTAGAACGTCCAGGTTCGTCAAAAATAAGGCGAAATTCTTTTAAGAATCGGTCCAGGTTAGAGAGAAGGGGATCATCCCTCTCCCAAAGAGGAGAAGCCCAAGCCAGGGCGGGTCCCTCCAACAAGGAAAGAATAAAGGTAGTCCTGGTCTTGTCATTGGGAAAGGAAGTGGGCTGTAACGAGAAGTGCATTCGACACTGATTAATGAATCCTCTACACAGTGTGGCAGTTCCATTAAATCGAGGCGGAGGAGGAATCCGAATAGGTGTAGGACTTGCGGCAGAACTGGTTATGGGAATAGCCGGGGTATGGGCTAACGCATCCATTCGGGCAACCAAACGATCCAAGACCCCTGTGACTTGGTCCAGAACCCCTTGCTGCTGTTGAATTCGATTGGCCATCCCGGGAATTGCCTGGAGTGCGGCCAAGTCGACTGGTTCCATGGCTTCGGCCAACTGTAACGTTCGTTAAGTGGAACCTGGGTCGACACCGCTTACCTTGAGTCTGGGAAGCACCGGAACGGAAAGTCCTCCTCTCCTGGATGTAGAAGAGACACCCCTGAGACAGTGATCAGTAGAATCCAAAACGACAGTCCAGGTCGGGACCGGCGGCAAAAGAATCCAATGCCGTGGTCCGGGTCAAGGCAGGCAGCAAACAGGATAATCCAGGGAAGGAGTCCAGATCAGGGCAGGCAGCAAACAGAAATAATCCACTGGGTCAGTCCGGGTTCAAGCAGGCAGCAAACAGAAATCCAGAGAGGCAGGCCGAGGTCTGGGCAGGCAGCAGGCAGAATAATCAAAGTTCAGTCCGGGTCTAGAGCTGAGCGACAGGCAGGGAAGCAAACAAAACACTCACCAAGCGCACTGTGGCCGAAGCGAGGAGCTCAGCAGGAAGCTCCGTTTAAATGTCAATCCTTTCCCGCGCAAACCGCGGCTGGTCGGCGTCTGACGTCAGGGGGCGTGTCCACGGCGCGCTTTAGCGCGAGATTTGCCCGCGGCGGCGGTCCTGAGCACGGAAGTCCTCGGGGAACGTCGGGGCCGTGCAGGAGGAAGTTGCGCCGCCGGCGCCACGGGAACAACGGGGACAGAAGCAGAACCCCGCCGACCCCGGAGGACAGCCCCGCCGGCATGGGAAGCGGTAACAGCTACCCCCTGGGGTAGATTTTAAAAGGGTTACGCGCATAAGTTATGGGCGTAACCCTTTAAAACCCCCCCCCCTGCGTGCGCCGAGCCTATTTTGCATAGGCTCGGCAGCGAGCGCAAGCCCTGGGACGTGCGTAAGTCCCGGGGCTTCGCTAGGGGGGGGCGTGTCGGGGCCATGCCCGAGGCCTCCGAAATGGGTCCTGGGCCGGGGAATCGCGCGCCAGCAGCCTGCTGGTGTGTGCGAGTTATGCCTGCCTCTGGCAGGCGTAACTTTTAAAACACAGGTGGGGGGGGGGGTTTAGATAGGGCCCGGGTGGTGGGTAAGGGAGGGGCAGGGGCAGGTGCGGGGGGGTGGAAGGAAAGTTCCCTCCGAGGCCGCTCCGATTTCGGAGTGGCTTCGGAGGGAACGGGCAGCGGGCGCAGGGCTCGGCGCTCGCAAGGTGCACAAATGTGCACCTTGCGAGCACCGACCCCGGATTTTATAAGATACGCGCGGCTGCGCCTGGTGCGCGAACAACAGTACGGGCGGGCATAGATTTATAAAATCTACCCCCCTATGTTTTGGAGCTTTTCCAGGCATTAATTTTTCATCTCAATTCTTCTCCTGATGGCTTTCTTTAGGATGTTGATTATTCTTCATTATTCCACTTTGTTTCTAATTAAACTGTTTAGCTTCACATAAAGTTTGGGCAAAATAGCCTTGCAGTGTGGATAAATACAGACTTTTCCAATAAGCCCCGCTGTTGCTGCTACCTTGTTGCCTCTGGTCTGAGAGGCTCCTGAGGACTGTCAGTCTCTCCTTGTGAGAGAGTTCAGTCAAGACTTTTCTGTGAGTAGCTGGGGACTTGGTCGAATATATAACTTGCAAAAAAAAAACACATTTTCCTTTATTTTGTCAAGAAAAAATGAGCTGCTTAGAAATGTCTTTTTTCAGTCTTGAAGGACCTGCCTTGTCAAAATAAAACAAAAAAACCCCAGAACATTTCAGGCCTCTAGCACCTTATTTATAGTTTTGTAGTAGGCAAAACCTGACTTCTGAATGTTTCCCATGGGATCCTGCCACACGTTAGCAGCTGTGAGAAGTCCATATGTAGGCTGCCTTTTTTTTTTTTAACCACTAGAAGAGCATTAGTGTTCTTATCAGAGTTCAAGGCAACACTTTTTGTTTTACTCCAAAAGCAGCCCCCTCTTCAAGGTTCTTCCCCCCCTGAGATCTGCAGAGGTCCCAGCACAGATCCCTGAGTTTTCCTCCCTGCATTGGGAAAACTGACCATTTAGTCCTACTCTCTTTTTCCTATCTTTAAAGCAGTTACCAATCCAGAATAAAACATTGCCTCATATCCAATGACTTTTTAATTTCCTGAGGAGGCTCTCATTAAGGACTTTGATGCCTTCTGAAAATCCAAATAGTCCATGAAGGTAATTGTCAAAAGAATTTACGTGTGTAAAAGTAACATTGTGGGGTAGATTTTCAAAGGTTTGCGCGCGTAATCCCCGAAAACCTACCCCTGCCTCCCCGAGCCTATCTTGCATAGGCTCGGCGGCGCATGCAAGCCCCGGGACGTGCGTAAGTCCCAGGGCTTGAAAAAATGAGCGGTTCGGTGGCGGGGCCGAGGGAGGGGCCCAGGAGCAGGATCGAGGCCTCCGGAACAGCCACCGGGCCGGGGGATGGAGAGCCGGCGTGCGCAGGTTACGCCTGCGAGGAGGCAGGCGTAACTTCTCAGATAGAGGTTAGGAGGGGGATTTAGGTAGGGCTCGGGGGTGGGTTAGATAGGGGAAGGGAGGGGAAGGTGGGGGGAGGTGGAAGGAAAGTTCCCTCCGAGGCCGCTCTGATTTCGGAGCGGCCTCGGAGGGAAACACAGGCAGGCTGCTCAATTGTGCACCCCCCTGCACGCGCCGACCCTGGATTTTATAACATGCACGCGGTAGCACGCGCATGTTATAAAATTGGGCGCAGATTTGGTCGCGCCAGTTTGGGCGAACAAATCTGCGCCCGCGCGTACCTTTAAAGATTTGCCCCATGTTGTATAAATTTTCAAAAAAAACATTTACATGAGTAAAACCTTTTGAAATTTATTTAAATTTCAAGGGAATTGTGTGTAAAAGTTGCAATTTTCAAAAGTCCATTTATGTGCGTAAAATTTGAAACTTTACCTCCCATGAGGATAATTTTCAGAGGGACTTCTGCAGATAAAGCAGACCGATGTATGCAATTGATATTCATGTAAAATTATGTGCATACTTATTGTATGCTTGTATATTTACGCACACAGGGGAGAGGTATTTCAGGGAGTGAAATTTGGACAGTATTTGGACTATGCACATATATTTTTTGATTTGAAAAAGTTTACATGTAAATGCTTTCAGTAAAACTATATGCACCAAATAGCAGGTGTAATTCTGTGTGAATAATTTTGCCGAGATAATTTTCAAAATGGATTTATGCGCATAAATCAGCTTTAAAACTTGGTGTAACTTGTGCACATATTTGCTGGCTAACTTATGCATGATATTACAAAATTACTCCCTACATATAATATTAATATCCTCCCAAATAAGTAAATGTTATGGAAAGATAGAAGAAAACAGCCATTAAGGACAAAAAGGTACATCTACTCTGCCCAATTTGCTTCCTTTTTGCAATTTCATAGACCCTCAGTTGAGAATGGTAATACCAATTTTCAACTTGTTGACAAGCCAGTTTACAAAAGAAATCATACATCAATTGCAATGAAACATGAAACATAATCAAATAAAATCAATCAAAGTAATAAAACAAAGCTCATAATAAAAATACAACCTAATAACAAAAAATATAAACTGTGCCAGTAATTAATCAAAAACCTGACCGAACTGGCATGATTTAATGTTTCCTGAACTTTAAAAAAAATTCCTCTCAATGTGTAAGTCTAATGAGAGAATTCCAAAGAAACTGGGGCTTGATATTGAAGTGTAGAGAGCCTTGTGTCCTCAAGAAAGGTCTTGCAGGGGTGATGGTACCCTTAACAACTCCTTTTGTGAAGATCTTAGTAACATAGTGCATAATCAGTAGTTATTCAGCTATCTTGCTCCGCCCCAGTACACGCCTACTTTTTATTTATTTATTTATTTTATTTAACATTTTTTATATACCGAGGTTCTGGTAACAAAGTTACCAATCACTCTGGTTTACATATAACTTTGGGATGACATAACACATGTGTCTTACATATAACAAGGAAATGAAGAACTGGGTGAATAATTCAATAAATTAAATTAAATTGCTTAAATTTTTGTGTGTAACTTTTTTTTTTTTTGTGTGTAACTTTTAGCCAAATAAACTTAAATTTTTGTGTGTAACTTTTAGCCAAATAAGGAACTCATACAGCTAAGCAGCAGCCGCTAAACGTAGGCGCATATTCATCGGCTGCTACTTAGTTATCCAGCTAAATAACCCTAAATGCAATTTGAATATCGGACCCAATTGTGTACAATGAGTTACAGTAGTCAATGTGACAAAACCAGTGCACAAGCCAGCATTTTAAAATCTGCTTTAGATAAAAAAAAGGAGCCAATTTGCGAATAGATCGGAGACCATATGAAACAGATTTTATCAATGAGAAAACTTGTTTGGATATGGAAAGACATTTACTTAAAAATGGAAATGAAATGTAAATAAATAATACCAAATACTCAAACTTCCACCAGCAGAATATCTACATTATTCATTTCAGGAGGTAATTTAACCCCAGATTTGCATCTCCCCCAAAAAAAAATTGCTTTGGATTTGGCCTGAGTCTATGCTCGAACAGCCAGTTTGCAATTTTAGTTAAACAAAAATGAAATCTCAACATATCAGCTGCTGAGTTAGAGGTAAATGCTGCTAACACCTGAATATCGTTGGCATAGCGATAGCAGCTAAAGCCCAATTCTTGAATCATACTTGGAAGAGGAGACAAAAACAAATTAGAAAGCAAGGAGAAAGAATCAACTCCTGTGGAACTCCACAGACATAATCCTAGAAGATAAAATGTCATTCTGCCACCCTATTTGGAAGGAGCGTTCTTCCAAAAGAGACTTCAACCATCTCAGCACTAATCCAGAGATTCCCAAATCGTTCAGACACAGTAACAGTAATTCTTAATCCAACGTATCAAATACATAGTTCATGTCAATAGGTACAAGAACATCTGTATCCTTATCAATATTCAACCTAATTTTCTCCCATCATTCATCAAAAAGTGTTATTAGCGCATTGATAATGCATGTGATAAGGAAAAGGGCGTGTCTATGGAAATTTGAGTTATTGTGTGGTGCGGTAATTTACCACTTCGCATTGGTATTATTGCACGGCATGGGAAGTTTACCACGCTGTGCTCTATTCCCTATTTTTCAAATCCTGCACTAAAGGGGGGGGGGGGGG
This sequence comes from Rhinatrema bivittatum, assembly GCF_901001135.1. NCBI lineage: Eukaryota > Metazoa > Chordata > Amphibia > Gymnophiona > Rhinatrematidae > Rhinatrema > Rhinatrema bivittatum. The sequence continues at coordinate 34,540,795 of NC_042631.1, forward strand.
GAGGGAGAGAGAGAGAGAGAAATTTATTGAAATTTCAAGGGAGTTGCGTGCATAAAAGTTGCAATTTTCAAAAGTCCATTTATGTGTGTAAAATCTGAAAATGTACCTCCCATGAGGGTAATTTTCAGAGGAACTTTTGCAGATAAAGCAGATCGATGCATGCAATTAATATACATGAGAGAGAGGGTACCATCAAGCTAGGGTGAGATAACATAGAACAACATTTCATCTTTGTGAGACTTTCCTCACTCCAAATGATGTTAAGTCTTCACCAAGGTGTACTGTGCTGTTCTTTTATCTGACTCTAATGTGAAACTGGCCCCTAAACCATCACTAACACCTCACCTCAACTTATTAGGTGACTCTTCTATAGAGATCCAAAAATTTATCACAAATTGCATTATGGGCATTTCAGGCACAGCTTAACACTAGGGAAAAAGTTGTAGTTATTTCCAGCATTAAAAGTGCGATAGCATGTGTTATGCTATCGCACGGTGAGATATTGCCCCTAATTTAACAAATTCCCACCCAACACTCCTTCCTGATCCCCCCCCCAAAAAGATTTGCGCTACATTGTTTTTCGCATGCGTTATGGCGTTAACGCACGCATTAACGCGTTATCTCGTTAATGCCATAACGCATTTTGATGGTTTGCTTTTTAGAGCCAACAGGGTTGTTTCTATGCTAAAATGTTTCCAATAGTCTGATTGTCTTGGGTAGATGGCATTTACCTTCTCTTCAAAATCAGTAACTTTCATAATAAAAGGTTTGAGGCATCTCAAAGAGAGTCTGTACTTCATATTATAGTTTGCAACTTATTTCTTCACGCAGCACACAGTTAACTTGTGGAACTCACTGCTGATAGTTTGGAAGCAAACAGTGTAACTAGGGCCAAATTTGTGAAAGATAGATCACATACAGGCTTATTTAAACCATGATTTCTAGAAACTGGAAAGGGTCTGAGAGGGGATGGACAACTCCTGCGTCCTCTGAGCACTTGCCACATTCTTAGACGAGGTGCTTGGCTAGCTGGACCTTTGGTCTGACCCACTTTGTCAGTTTCTAGGACAATCACACTGTCAGTCAAAGCGGAGGATGTTCACTAAATGGAAGCTGTATAAAAAATTCCTGGAATTCAGTAAATAGATACGAACACAACAAAAATAAAAATCTTTATCTGAAAACCTCGTAGACAAGCATTGGCAGCGGTGAACGTTCCCTTCCCCTCTGTGTTGGAACGTACATAAATGTGTTAAGCAGTGTCTCCTTTCTCCTTTGGGGATTGTCAGTACAAGTTTTGTGTTTCCATTGAGAGAAACAAAGCAAGGGGGGGAAAAAAATCCCAAGAACGTTTTTGCAGCGAATCAAAAAGTATGCCTGGGGCTTTGAGAAGTGTCATAAAGTATATCAGACCTAGGGGGGTGACTTTGTGCTGTCTTTCAACAGGAGCCAGTCCTGCTAGGGGAAGGGAAGCAGTATGGAGGTAACTGAAGGGTGAAAATAAGCAGCCAGGAATAACTTTGTGTCTGTTACCTCTTCACTAATCGATCTGCAGCGAACAGTTTGTCAAGAGGGGTAGGAAAATGAATTTAACAGCTCCCAGATTAGGATCATTCCAGCTAACAGCAAAGAAGCTTAGAAGACCCTAAAAATGCAGCCCATTTGTGTTACAGATACATTTATTATTCAAATACAGGTTTCAGTAAAATCAGATTTATATCAAATGATCTGTGTAAAATTCATAGAGGCCCAACCTTCCAAGGGGTTGTCTGCCTAACCTTTGGAGATAGCTAGACAAAATGCAAAATTTGAATATCCCCTCCCTGGGCTGATTGCAGGGCATAGTTTCATTTGGTCCATGCAGTGCTGATATTCAGCGCTATCTGGACAGAAGTAGCTCAGGAAACAGCCAAGGAGTTTCGTGCTCGCAAAAGGAGCCTTCCAGAAATGCGTGGTCAGCTCAGCACTTTCACGTGGAAGTTTCATGCAAATGAGGGCATTAAGCATTCCCTTCCAACGCAAAGAGGGGCGCTGGCTAGAACTCTGACCAGGAGTAACGTTTCTTACGCTGGTTCCGCCACAGGGCCACACCCCCCCATCTGTGGGGGACAAGCGGCAAAAGCTCCACAGTGCCTTTATTTATTTATTTGTTTGTTTATTTTAAGTCTTAAGGTGGCCAGATAGCCGGCTAGAAAGTTATGCTCCTATACGCTCTCTCCTATTCAGCCCCCCTGCACATTTTAACTTCCAGTGCATTAGCATAGCATTAGCTTATTACATTGGCAGTTAAAAAAAAAAAAAGTTTAACCTGTGCATTTAAAACCGTGTTCTGAAATTCAGTGCATAGGTTCTTGACGCACAGATTATTGCATTGGCCTGTCTACATGGACCTCTTAGTGGTCAGTTTTAAAAGAGTCTAGCCACTAGCCATTAGCCGCTTGGAGCCGATTTTAAGCTCTAGCCAGTTAAGTTTAGCCACCAAATTACAACGCAAAAGGCAGGCTAAATGAATTTTGCTTACGTGGAGTTAGGAACGTTTTCAGCCACTGCCAAATAAGCCTTCATCTAATATGGCAGTGAAAATTATCCCTTTATTCCTATAATTCATCTCACCACTCTTCTCCCAAAATATCAATTTATAAAATACATGCATGGGCCAGCCCAGTGGCTGAGTGGAAGCACTAAATGCAGGGGGGGGAGGGGGCCTAGGTTTGATTCCTAGTTGAGGTTTTCTGCTTCCTAGGTCAGTGAGATCTAGAGCTTTCATCATGCATTGGCAACATCCAGTGACAACTACAGGAAATTGAGAGGAGATTATAAAATAGAGGGAAAAATTCCCAGGCTAGTCATGAATGAAGGCCCGTAGCATCAGATCCCAAACCTGGCTCTGGCTGAGCTGGAATCCCAAAGAAGCCAAAAACAAAAAAATGTCTAGGCTTTGTTGTTACAGTTTGGGAGTCTTCATTGGGTGTGTCTAGAGATTCAAAGCAATCAGAAGTAAATGCAGTCATGGATCCTTGTGTCATTTTTTGTATGCATAGGTGCTTTGTTGGCCTTACATAGAAACATAGAAAATGACAGCAGAAAAGGACCAAACGGTCCATCCAAACTGCTCAGCAAGCTTATGGTAGCATCTGCTGCCCCATTCAAGTCACCCCCGTACTTAAGTTTCCCAAACTGTAAAATCCAATGCCCTTGTTGGTTGCTGTCTGAATCTAAAGTTCCCTTTCCCTCTCTTCCCCCTGCTCTAAAAGCAGAGAACAATAATGTAGTTGCATCCCCAGTATGAAGTATGAAGGCCTTCTTTGTTTAGTGCTTTCAGTGTTCTTATGATCGGGGAAGCACTATATTAAGAGCTTTTTAAATAAATAGAGGATGACAAAAGCAGGATGATTAAAACTGTTGTCTTCTGCATTTAGTTTAAATGCCAAGTGATGCTTGTCAGAATATAAACCTCTGTTGCTAAATACGGCCAGTGGTACTGCATGGCTAAAGGGACTGCCTCTCTTCCCCATGAACCTTTTCTACATCTGAAGATAATGTGTGAGGACTGGTGAGTGACGGATAAACAGAAAGCAGTCAGGCTGATGCCATGAATGTCCCAGGAAGGACTTTGCACACATTCTTTGATACAGGTGTGCTCTTACTGAAATCTTTTTTTGCAGAATTCACTTATTTTTAGTATTTATTATTTATTTATTTAACAGTTTTTTATACCGACCTTCATAGTAAATTTACCATATCAGATCGGTTTACAATTTAACAAAGGGAAAAACTAGAGTAACAGATTCACGTAAACGAAAGATAACAATAAGTAGGAATAAGTCAAAGTTACAATCAACAGGGGGAGAGAACTTGGAAGCTTGTAACAAGCTGGAAAGAAGATAGGCTGGTAAAAAATTTTACCATAGAGTGTACAAGTTAAAAACTTAAGGACGGTGCTTTAACCTGAATGTCTCAGAGTCCATTTATTTTTTCTTTGAGAAACGGAGTGCCAGACCGGGTAGGAATGAAGGCCAACTAGTGATTGTCTGGTGGTTCAGGGAAGGCTTGTTGAAAGAGCCAGGTTTTAAGACTTTTTCTGAAAGATAAAAGGCATGGCTCCAGTCTGAGGTTTGATAGGATACTGTTCCAGATCGATGGGCCTGCTATCGAAAAGGCTCTGTCTTTGGTTATAGCGAGGCGTGTGGCTTTAGTAGGGGGAACATTAAGAGTGCCTTTGTAAATGTCTCTAGTTGGTCTGATAGAAGAGTAGAGTTTGAAAGGTATTTCCAGGTCAAGTTGAAGTTGATGATGGATGGTTTTATGGATTAAGGTAATCGATTTGTATAGAATTCTGTAATTTACTGGTAACCAGTGTAGTTTCCTGAGAATTGGTGATATGTGATCGTAGCGGCTGGTACTGGTTAACAATCTTGCTGCCGCATTTTGAATCATCTGCAGAGGTTTAGTAGAGGACTTGGGAAGTCCTAGTAGAAGTGCGCTGCAGTAGTCTATTTTGGCGAACAGTAGCGCTTGGAGGACTGTCCTGAAGTCGTGGAAGAATAAGAGAGGTTTAAGTCGTTTTAGAACCTGTAATCTGTAAAAGCAGTCTTTCATTGTAGTATTGACCATTTTCCTTAGGTTTAGTCTGTTATCTAGAATCACCCCAAGATCTCTAACCTGCTTACATGTGATGTGAGAGTCGAGTGGTGTAGGTTGGTGGATATTGTTGTCATTTGAGGAGATGAGGAGAAGCTCTGTCTTAGAAGCGTTAAGGACCAAGTTTAAACTGTTGAGTAGATTGGTGATGGAAAGTAGGCAGTTATTCCAATGGGTGAGCGCTTTTGAGATTGATTCTGTTATGGGGATTAGAATCTGTATGTCGTCTGCGTACAGATAATGAATTAGGTTGAGATCTGTTAACATTTGGCAGAGGGGGAGGAGGTATATGTTGAAGAGGGTTGGGGATAAAGAAGATCCTTGTGGTACGCCAAGATTAGATTTTGTTAGGGGTGACTCTTTATTATTGATTTTGACTTTGTAAGTCCTATTGCTGAGGAAGGACTTGAACCAATTGTACGCAGATCCAGAGATGCCGATATCTGCTAGGTGATCCAACAGGATGGTGTGATTGACGGTGTCGAAAGCCGCCGAAATATCTAACAAGACTAGTAAGAAGGAGTGTCCTTTATCTAACCCCATAATAATATGGTCTGTTAGTGAGATGAGGAGGGTTTCAGTGTTGCATGATTTACGGAAACCATATTGCGAAGGGTATAAGATCTTGTGGTCTTCCAGGTAGTCAGAAAGCTGTGTGTTTACCAGTTTCTCCGTTAGTTTAGCGACGAAAGGGAGGTTAGAGATGGGTCTGAAATTTGCTGGTACATTTGGGTCCAAATTGTGTTTCTTGAGGAGGGGCTTGAGTGAAGCGGTTTTTAGGATGTCTGAGTAGCTTCCTTGGGATAGGAGGCTGTTTATTATGCTGGTCAGAGGTCCTGAGATCAAGTTTGGGATGAGAAGCAGGAATCTCGATGGGATATTGTCAGCTGGATGGCTAGCAGGTTTCAGTTTTTTTAGAAGGGATTCAATCTCTTTGGTGGAGATTGATTCGAAACAGTCAAATTTGGGTCTATTTAGAGAATTGGAATTCTCACCTGACTTGATGGGAGTTGTATTAGTAGGAAGGAGGGCGAGGGTATTCAAGATCTTCTGTTGGAAGTAGGAAGCGAGTTCGATAGCTTTTGAGAGAGCTTGTTCATCTGGAATAGGTGGTGAGGTTGATTTAGTGATTTGTGATACGTAAGCGAAAAGGGCCTGAGCATCATATTGAAAATGGTGTATTTTGTTTGCATAGTATTCCTTCTTTTTCTGTAGAATGGCGGTCCTGTAGTGATTTAAGAGTCCCTTGTATGATGAGAGGGTTGTTTTGTTTGGGGTTTTGCGCCATCTATTTTCTTTCTGGCGTAAGTCCTGTTTCATTTGTTTCAGTTCCGAGCAGAACCAAGGTTGGCATTTTTATTATAGTATTCTTACTGTGGCATGGACTGACACCGTTGAAGCAATTATTTTTAAGAGTGTGAGGAAAACAAGCACGGGAGGCAGAAGACGAAATTCCTGAAAACAATTTAGTGTTATTATTCACTTTGCACAAGGGGTGTTTTCAGGAACATGGTTCTTAGGATAAGCAGATGTACAGTAAAAATATGCCGAAGCTTTCGCAAAATGGGTTTCTTCCTCCGGGTTTCTAACCTCATCAGGCTTCCCTATTCCTCTGCCCTTATTTTCCAGCCCACAAGAAGAGGCGATTGCAGACGCGGTCTCCAGGTGTCTTGAGCCTCTGTGCCCGGGGCTCCCTGCGTAATCCGGCAGGCCTGACCGGAGCCTGGAGGGTACGAGTCGTCTCTGCACAGCTCTCGTGTTTAGAGGCTTCTCAGGCAGAGAGCATTCCATGTCACTTGAGGGGGGGAAAAAAAAAAACTAATTTTAAAAAGCTGTTGGATCAGTGGTTACCATGAGAACAGCGACAGTCTCAGCACAGAGGAGGGGGGGGGGGTGGTCTGCTGGGGGTGGGCGGGCACGTTCGGTTGCCTGAAGAGGACCGACAGCTGGCATTGATAGAACAGCGGGCTCTTGGCTTGGCTGCAAATCTCTCTCTCTTGACTCCTGCCTGCTATCTCGTGGGCCCACGAGCTAAAGTTGTCTACAGTTCTCCCTCTCCCCTCGTTTCCCTCGGATGCTGCATTTTTTTTCTGCCCCTTCCATTTGTTTTCTCTTCTCCCTCCCCCCACCACCAAGGATTGAAGGGAGGACATTTTATTTATTTATTTTTATCATGAGCATTTTTTTGGGTGTAAGGAGCTGGGCTAGAGGGGTAACCGCAGGAAGATAAAGCTGAAACTTGACACCAAGCAAGCAAAAAAAAAAAAGGATCCAGATAATGACCAGGAGGAAAATGTGCATCTGAAACCCTGTCCTGAGCCCTCCCTTCTTCGCTGGGATATATGGGTCCGCTGTTTCCCTTTCCTCTCTCTATTGATTCTGAGCTCTGCCTGCGAATTGACAAACTGCTTATCTGAGCCAGGGCCTAGCACTAATGAGAGGCCAGGGCTGACTTTAATTAGGCACTTGTTCAGCATTATGCGGTAAGGATGGCGGAGGTTTTGAGTCAGCCTGCAGGAAGACGCTTCCCTCTATCCATAAGCTTTGCGTTTTGTTTTGTTTTTGTTTTTTTTTGTTCAGTGGGTCACCCATTCACAAAGATCTGTTGTCCTGGAGCTGAATGAACTGCATTGGAGGAGTCCATTTAAGTAGCATGGGCCCTCCCTGTAAGTGCTGAGGTAAGAGTGCTTAGAGCACACGGCAGCCTGTTCGCATCAGTTTACACCAGCACAGCTCAGAGAGGGGCTGCTATTGGAAAGCGAAAGGAGCCTTCGGCGTTTTCCATGTTCAGAAATTAGAGACCGGATGCTTCATGTGTTAAGACTTAAAGACTGAGATGAAACATGTTTTATGCAACAACAAAAAAAAGAAGACGACAGCCCAGCCTGAGAAACAGGAGCCTGAGCCAAGAATCAACCCCAGACTCCTACTTGGCAGCACAGAGTGCTAACCTGTAAGCCATTAAACTGTTTCCCTTCATCCTCTTTTTGTAATACTACAAAGTTCCTGTTACATTCAGGACATTTTTTTTTTTTTTAAGATTGGCAGTTTCCTCCTTCTGCTTTGACCTTTCTGCTCGGTCGAAACCAGGGTTGGGATTTCAGCACCACGAGCCTTCATTTGCAGCTGCAGAATTTTTTTCACTATTTTATATCCCATCTCAGCTCTCTTAGTGCTCAGTTGGGGGTCCATGGATCAGGACTTGCAAGCGTGGACCCTAATTCCAACCCCTAGTTGTTTCCACTGAACATTGACTTGGACTCCCTCCGGCCCCAGGAGCTGTGAACACTTCCTCTGTGGTATCCCCAGCTCTAGCTGGTATGGAGAACAGCAGACCTGACCCTGGACTTGAATCCATAGCCTCTACATGGCAGACGTCTCCGGGCCAACTGTGCAAAATCAAAGAAAAGAAAGTTAGCAAAACGCCCATTTGACTCCCAAATATTTTTAGTATTTTCCTTCAAGTGCCAAAGATGTTCCTAAAGATGATGATCAGCACTAGATTTGCCAACTGCCACCTCTTTGTAGAGTGCCCCTTCCTTTTACACACTAACAAATTGTGAAGGGTAGCGGCTGCGTGAGCCCTTGGTGCTGCAGCCTCAAGATCAAACCCCCCGAGGCCTGGTGAATGCGCCCTGTAGCACGACAGTCTGAAGCTTACCATTATCTGCCGCCTCCCCTGCAGGTTGAGCCCTTGGATTCTGGCGGCTTGCAGGATTTAGGAAGCTCCCTAGGGCAGCGGTGATAACCAGAGTCCAGGTACACACCAGGGTCAGGGCAGGCAGCAGGCTAACGGAGTCCGAGACGGGCCAAGGTCGGGGCAGGCAGGTAGCAAGAATAGTCTGTTCCGGGCAAGGGGTCAGATCAGGTGGCAGGCAAACATGGTCAGCTCCAAGCAAGAGGTCAAGATCTGAAGTGGCAACCAAAGGGCAGACAAAGATACACTGAAGACACTGGACAAGTAAGGAAGATGAAGCTGGACAAGGCAAGGCTGGAAGACAAGGCACGCAGGAACTGGGAACACTGGTAAAATGCACTTTTAGGCAGGAGACCCATTGCTGAGGTAAAGACGGAGTACAAGCAGGATTTAAATAGGCAGTCCCTTCTGACATCATCACTGGGCACCGCTGCTAAGTTCCCGCCATTGGCCCTTTAAGAGAGAAACCGTCAGGTGTGCGTGTGCCTAAGAAAGCTTGGATGGGTGGCAGTGGTCATGGGGGTGTTCCGCATCACATGGTGGAGCCCAGCTGTAGGCAGCGTCCTGACTTTGGCATGCTGCTGACTAGGGTGAGTGACGTGGCTCGCAGGGAGCCCCCTCGAGCCACGAATCTAAAACAAACATTCATACATCCTTGATATCAATATTTTTCATTCATGTCTGTGCATTTGCCACTTTCTCTTGTCAGTCCTAGTCTTTCGCGTAGATCAGGGTATTTTATAACAGGCACACCAAGACCAGTTTCACCCATTAATCCACGAGTTCGCCCATTTAAGAGCTAGGGTCCTCTAAACACCTCTGGTTTGATAGCCTGCACTCTCTGCAGTTACCCCAAATCCTTTAAACTCCTCCAAAACAGCAGGGTGGTTTTGTTTTTGTTTTGTTTTGTTTTGTTTTTTTACACCTTCTCCATAACAGAGGTAAAATTACGCAGCAGTGGCCCTGGGTGTGTGCCGGGGCATGTAAGTATTTGCATGCACATCTCTTGGCCATGCCTCGAAATGCTCACACCCTGCCCACATCATGCCCCCTTTTTTTTGATTGTTAAATCGAGTGAGATGTGCACGCAGTGGGAGATATGCATCTGTGCGGCTTTTAAAATTCGGCAGGCATGCACGAGCCTGACTTATGCACACATCTCCCAATTTTGGCGCACACTGGGCTTTTAAAATTCATCTTTTGGTATCCTTATACAAAAATGAATGCAAACCCTTCATTCAGAAATTTCTGGAACCTCTTTGAACAGCAGTAACTTCAGGTAAATGTTTCCTTTAGCTGTTGCTCAGTCTTTCACATGGCCCTTGAAGAATTTTGGCCTGTTCTCCCTTAGAGAACTGTTTTAACTCTGTGACAGATGAGGTCTTCCTTGTATGAACAACTCGCTTCAGGTCTTGCCCAAAATTTCAACATTTAGGTCGGGACTTTGACTTGGCCAATCCAAAACATGAAATCTTAATCTTCAGCCATTCTGTGGCAGATTTACATGAAAATTTAGAGTTTTTATCTTGCTGCATGACCCACGTTCATTTCAGCTTCAGCTCATGGTCTGACATTCTTCTCTAGAACAGAACTCATGACTCCATCAGTGATGGCAAGCCATCTAGTTCCTGGTGTAGCAGAACCTCATACCATGACATCTCTACCACCATGCTTGACAGTTGGGATAATGTCCTTATTTTAAGAGGTGGTGTTTGGTTGTCACCAAACAAAATGTTTTTTATTGTGACCAAAAAGTTTAATTTTTGACTCAACTGTCCAGAGAACATCATTCCAGAAGTCTTGTGGGTCATCCAGATGCTCTTCAGTGAACCTGAGTTGGGCAGTGATGTTCTTTTTAGAGAGCAGTGGTTTCTCCCTTTCTATTCTCCTATGAACATCATTTCTATTCAATTTTTTCCTGTTGGTTGATCCATGAACCCTCACATCAGCCATGGTGAAAGAGGCCTGCAGATCTGTAGATGTTAGTCTGGGGTTCTTTGTGACTGGATGATTTTCTGGTTTGCTCCTGGGATCTTGGCAGGATGGCTGCTCCTGGGTAGTGTCACCGAGGTCTTCAGATTTTGCCATTTGTAAACTGTCTGTCTGACAGTGGATGAATAGAGCTCCAATGTTTAGGAATGGTCTTGTAACCTAGCCAGATAGATGAACATCAACTACTCTTTTCATAGGTCCTCTGAAACTTCTTTTGATCATGGCATATGCATTTTATTTATATTCCATTTTGAAGGTACTTTGAATGTAATCCACTTTGAGTTCCTACTAACTATTAATGGTGAAGATAAAACTCCAAACCTTTTGGACCTTTATATAGGACAAGATACCCAAACTCGATTGTGCAGATTTACTCTGCAGGGTGGTTTCCTTGTTAATTATTTAAGCATCTGATTCTAATGTCAATTAATTGTGCTAAGGAAACTAGGGATTCACTTACTATTTTACACTTGCACACTGATTCTGAATTAGCCTTACTGTTCCTATTTTGTACATTATTGTGTCTCAAGAAACAAGGAATTGTTTAATTTATACACTTTGTACTGCATAAGAAAAGATTAGTTTAAATTAAACAAGGATAACATGGTAAAGAACTTATAATTCTCACTATTATGCTTGAGGGATCACACACTTTTTCTCAGCACTGCATGTGTGTGTTTGAGACAGATATTGTGTGCGCCACACAGTGCATCATCTGTACATGGCAGGCTGGGAGTGAGTGAATGTGGCAGAGCGTGACTGTGACCTTGGCAGCATTTGAACACAAGTGTGGAAGTCTGAATAGTGCACCCGCTGTCACATTTCTGCTCATATTCTCTATCGGAGCGTACCAGAGTCAAAAGTGATTACCTCTTCATAGCCAAGAAAAAGGCACTAAAGAATAATTTGACAGATAAATAAAGAGAGCTGTAAAAGAGACAGGAAGATAAGTAGGGGACTATAGAAAACAGAAAAAATGCAGGAAGCATGGGAGAATTAAAAGGTGAAGAGAGAAGGAAAGATAAAGGGGATCAATGTCAGCATTATGCTAAATTAATGAGCAGCAGCAACATGTCCTTGTAGACTTTTTAAAAATGTTCTTCCACAGTGTAAGCAATATAAGGGTGTTCTGTAACCTGTCTGATGCAGCGCATCTCCTTCCCTCACATGTCAGGATGGACAGTGCTACAGACAATTATCTCTGTCACTGCCTATACCTATGTAATCTGAGTAGCTCAGAAAAGACCATGTGGTTTTCCCACATAATCAGACTTTTATATTTCAGACTTTTCAGGTTTAGCAGTTAGAATAAAATAAACAATACATCTCTCTGCAGTCCTTGCTGCTCAGCATCAATTTATACTGAGTAAAGTTCTGCATCATTAGTAAAGTTTAACATCTCAGAGACCTTGACTTGCTTTAGGGTATATTAATAAACACAATTAGTTAACTACCCCCATAACTTTAAAAGATTACCTTCCGTTTTACCCTGAAGCAGTCTCTGAGTAGGCAGTTTCTGTCAAAGGGATCAGGTGTTCTTGGCCCCAGTTATTTGATGGCTAAGGCTGGTGTGAGCCCTGGAGAAGAAAAAGACAGGTTCAAGATGAACAGCCAAGTAACAGCAGGGCTTCTTACTGCACGGCCCTGCTTTGTTGCAGGGAGGGCTCTGGCATCGTCGTCTCCAGGTGTTAATGGTTCTTTTTTCACCAGCCCCCTGAACCCTGTCCCTGGCTGTTTTTAACAGGCAAAGCAAGAATATGTAAGAAGTTTATATGTAATCAAGGAGCAGGACGGATGGGGTTGTTTCTCCATTTCAGACTGCTGGCCACCCTCTCCCATTGGTGGTGGTGCAGTGGGGGGTCGGGGGGGTCACTGCTCCTGCTGTGTGGTGACTTTGGACCAGAATATGATCTCAGTCCTGCAACTTCTTGACCCATGAGCTGTCTTGCGGTGTTGGTGCCTGTCCTTTGGATAAGCTGTTTTTTGACTCTGGGCAGGTTTGGGTTGTTTTCGCCTCTCTGTCCTGGGCAGGTCTTAGCTCATTGTTTATAGAAAGAAGCTATAGCACTAAGTTAAACAGGCAGATCAAGTAACCTGGGCACATGTCATTCTGGTCAAAAGTTCCTCATCTTGTTTTCCTGTTGAAACATACATGTCAGCATCCATCTTATGAAATCGGCGACCCTCTTGTGGGGTCAATAATTTGTATTTGGTAGCATCAAGTGGTAAAAACCTCTGATACCTCCTACAGCAGCAAGGGCACACTTGCCTTTTCTAAAAATGTTATAAATCCCTTCCCAGCAACCCCACTCTCCACCAGCATATTTTTTTTACCTTTTTTGTTTTACAAATTTTAGGAGAATGATGCAGAGAGAAGATACCATTCTAATATATTAAACAGCAAATTCTTTGCAGGATCTATGGGGATTTGCAGCTTCCTGTTAGAGGATGGTGACTGGCGATAAAATAGCCTTATAGAGTAATATTAAAACTAATTTCCAGTGCCGTTTCCATTTGGTGATGATATTACTTGAGCAACTATTCAAAATATGATAAAAAATAGAATAATTTGACTAAAACAGCAGATGATCAGACCCTGGAGGTAACAAAATAAAATACTATAAAGAGTGTCAAAAAGTGCTGTAATGACAATATTCAGTTTGCGGCAAGCATCAAATTTATCCTGGGGATATTATGCACATAACTTGTCCCAGATATTAGATTTTAGGAATGAGATTGATATGTTGGTTTCATCATGTTGTTTTATGCTTTTATTATATGTTTTATCATATGTCTGTGTTATTATATGTTTCATGTATGTGTGTTTTATTGTATTTTGGATGTTATTTTGTTCTCCATTGTGAGCAAGCTCTTCAGATCAGCTGAATATAAATATCCACATATAAATAAATATTACACTGGAATTTTAGTTTGCTTTGTTTGCATTTATACTATTGTTATTGATGCACTAGAGACTTAAACTTTCCTTTTTAAACTAAACAAAAAAAAAAAAGAAAGGGAAAATATAATTCTACAGTCACAAACTTGAAACCAAAAGAGATTATCATACAACTCCTCATGAACTCCCTACATAAGCACAAAAAGTTCATAACATGCACTCATTTTGAGCAACACTTTGATATGCCTCAAGAAGAAATATCAACCAGCAAATACAGACAAAACTAATAACAGCCTATAAACCATTAGTCCACTTATAATTGCATTCTCCTTTTTCCTTCCTTTTAGAAGCTCCCACTGTTAATCAGATCTGTCTTCATTCTCAATAGATCTTTAAGTGGTTTGACAGCCAATGATCTAGAGCAGTGCATCTCAGTTTATTTTATTTCATGGCACACTTTCAAGCTTGCGTCTCTTCACGGCATACTGAACCAAATTTTACACAATCTTCTCTCTGCTTCCACCCTCCCCCTTCCCCCTCTCGCAATCTTATCTCTTTCCTACTTCCCCCAATTCTGCCTCTTACCCTCTACGCTACACGATCCTCTCAACTCCCATTCTCTCTCTCTCCACCCCGTTAAGGTGATGCTGGTGCCTTCTGAAGTGATCCTCGCTCTCATACCCGTGTGTGATCATCTTAGCCCCATGTGAGATTCTCTCTGCCCTCTCATGTTCCCTCTTCATCCTCGCACCTCGTCCCTCTTTTATTCCATCCCCTCTGTGCGATTCTCTCCCGCCTCCCTCTGCATGACTTTTTCTTCCATCCTGTCTCCTATGCAAGTCTGTTTTTTCTATCTCAATTCTCCCACCTCTCCTGCCATATGATGCTGTCTTATCCACCCCTGCATGTTCCTTTTTAACTCTCCCCCACCCCCTCACACCCTCTAATGAGATGATCCTTTCCATGCCCTTTCGGGTTGGCAGGAAGAAAACATGCTTCCTACCCTTGCCTGCCTTCTCATCCTCTGGCTTCACTTTGAAGTTTGAATGCATGTTACCGGTGGGTCCCATGAGACTAAAGGTGCATGTTCAAACTTCATTTTGAAGCCAGTGGAGAAAGAGACTGACGCAACATGAAGTACCCTTAAACCCCTCTGCTAGCTGGAAGAAATGGGGGAAGGTCACACTGGAGCTGCTGCTAACATGGCACGTCAAAGGCTTTGCTGTGGCACACTGGTTGAGATTCAGCAAAAAAAAGCATCTCCGGTTCCTACTAGTTATGCTGTATACCTGGAGCTTTAGAAGCACTCAAATAAGTGCTCAAGCCTTGACTGACACTGGTGCACTATTTTCAGTATTTGCGTGAGTGGTACTTGTTTAATTATTAAACACCAACCAAGCTAAGGGTCTGATTTACTGTGCTTTTTCCCTTCACAGACACAGAATGGGGGAAATAGCTGTAGTAAATCAGGACCTCAGTGGGCTGCATTATTACCACTGCTGTGGTGTCCCATTTCTTAAGCATTGTAAAGTTTTTCTCTCGGGCAGTTACTTTTTTTTCCTTTTCTTTCATTATTGGTTAGGAGAATCCTTTGCCGTTCCTTTCAGCAGATTATTTTTCAAAATGATTTTGGTGCCGCTGATCAAGCTGGACCAGTCACGATCCGAGCTTGAAGCTGGGCATGATTTATACTATTTCCAGCCGGTCATAATCCTCAAAATCACAATTTTAAAATCAGTGTTTTATCACAAGAGGAGCTAAAGAGCCCTTCTTAGAAAGCAGGCTTTTGTATCTTTTTGCTCTAAAATACTAGTTTGAAAATTGTGATTACAAATTGTGATCAGAATGCACGATTGTAATGAACAGAGAACATCACAAACCATATCCCTTTGACTGGAAATCATGATTTTGTGGATCTTTGGATCCATCTGTAGTCTCACAATAAGAATATTGCATGCTAAACATACTTTAATTAGCATAATATCTACTTTGTATCTGTTAAGTTTTCAGAATTCCCTTATGCATCCTTTGACTTTTGAAATGTTTTACTGTGATTCATCTAGAATGTACATTTGAAAGCATTAGAACAGAACTGCAGACATAAAAAAGAACTCCTGGCTAGAACCTCTTATGATGCAAAATATTTTCATAACATTGAGAAAGCAAAATATAAATAATTGAAATGAAGCAGAATTAACAATGAGAATTAAGATACATGTGTTGCTAGTTAGAGAGAGATTTGTAATTCTGTGTGGTTCTTTCATGCACATTGGCATCGCTTTTTTCTTCTGCTCAGGCTAATGACCTCCCGCAGGTACTACTTTGAGCTCCTTCACAAGCAGGATGACCGAGGATCTGACCATGTGGAAGTTGGAGTGAGTAATTGTTTAGTTCAATTTAGTTTCCCATTGTTGTCAAACGAATGCACAGTTGCCAAGGGAAGGGAGAACTGTGGACACGTGTCTAGGGAAGATGCAGTAGGATTCCTGCTGTTAATAAGACTGATAATGTAATGGTTTTATTTAAAATTAGTGTAAATTGATGCAGCGATGTGCTTCCTGTTTCAGTTATCAGGTTATGCAGCATTTCTATTTTTTTGGTCCGGTAGTTTCCGCCTGCTCTTTTGGGCTTCCAGCTCAGAACCAGCCTCTTAATGGGCTAGCATGCCATGAGCCTTCATTTCCCCCCCCCCCCTCCCTTTTACAATTCCTCTCTGACAGCCTAACCATTGCTGCAGCAGCCTTGGGCCAGATGTCACAGACTATGCAGCAGCGACTTCTGGCACCTCATACGTACGCATCCTGTTCACATGGCAGAGGTGTCCTCATCACCAAAACGATTTTCAATTGAACCTAACTGGCACCTGTGTGGCAAATATTCCCGTGTCTCCTTGCCCTCCCCCCCACCCCTCCAACCCTGAGCAAATTTGAGGGACATGCTCAGTATATGCAAATGAGCTCTACTTTTGCACATATTACATCTGATTCATGGGTAAAGGAAGGACGTAACCTAGCACCTTTCACCAGTTCACTAGTGCTGTGCATTTTATTTTATTTTATTTGTGTTTTTCTATACCGGCATTCACGGAAGTTCGTATCATGTCGGTTTACATAAAACAAGGGGTGAGCAATACATTATAACGTACATAGCTAAAACGTAAGAGTATACATTACAAAAGTATAACAAGTGCATAGAAGAAAAATTTACAATAAAACAGGGGTTATTCTAACTGGGATTAGAGTTAGAGGAGAGATAAAAAGTTTAACAAGAAGTAAAACATTGTAGTGATTGGTTGGTATTGTCTGTTTCAGTTTAATAGAAGATGCTCAGTGTTGCTGCATTTGATGGAAGTGAATCATTAAGGGTCCGGAAATGCTTTCATGAACAGCCATGTTTTAAGTCTCTTCCTGAAGGTTGGAAGACATGGTTCTTGTCGTAATTCTAAGGGGATTGAGTTCCATAGTGGGGGACCTGCTGTGGAGAAGGCCCGATCTCTCAATGTTATATGCATGGAGTTTACTTTTAACTCCCCACATGTGCTTCACAGCAGGGAAGTTGCCCCCACAACTGTGCAAATAATTACGTACCGGTAGACCCCGCAGAGGAAAGGATTTTACAAGGGAAACTCTGCAGGAAGATACATGTAGGGGAGGGAGGACTAAAAATAGCTCTCCCCCAGGTTAGGTCTGTCACCGAACCCACTAAAATATGGACAGCTGATGGGATCGCTATACCACTCTGCTCTTCTTTTTACCTGTTTATATTTAATCGTGAAAATAGATCCCAGTTAAATGTTGGATGCCCACCTCTGAATCCTGTATCATACATCATTTCCCCTTTCATTTTCTAGTATCTTCTCACGCTGTGATTCATGAGATTCTGTTTTTCTGTCGAGCCATTTTCAGCATGTCTAAATATTCTTGACATTCTCATAACAAACATCAATTCTGCATTCCAGAGAGACATCTCTGACAGACTCAGTCAGGAGTGTATCAGTGTTGCAGCATATTTACATCTCTCCTCTCTCCTCCGCACAGAATATCAAGAATAATTCCCTTCTCACTGAGATACGGCAATAATCAAGGCATGAGGGGGTTCTGGGATTAAATGCACTGCCGAATGTTGGTGCTGAAGTTTTGCTTCTTATAGGGAAACAGTAATAAGGAATGGCTGAAGTGCTCAGAGGTTATAGGCATAGACAAGATGGCATACAGCCCAATGTCATGGATAGCCATTTATCAAATTGACATACTTATGAGAGCTCAAACGTCCCGCTGAATTCATTGGGGTGTGCATGCAGAAGACCCCTTCAAACAGACCACAGATAATACCCTCCTTCTCCACCCCCCCCCCCAAAGCAGAAGCATCCATTCAGTAAAATGCATTACTTTGTGCTGTAATAATAAAACTCTGGTTACCCAGTATAGACTTGAAGATTATAAACACGCTAAAGGGATATAGTAGAATCTTCCAGGAGAGCTGTTTACCCTAGAGCAGGTAAGAATCAAGGGGGCATATGCTGAGACTAAAAAATGATAAACATCATCTACAGAGTAAAAAAAAAAACCTGTAAAGGTTGGCATTTTACAGATTAAGCCCAAAGCAAGCTACAGCAAGAAAATTCAACACAGACAACCACATCATTAATGAGAACATACAACACAAGCATAAAATAGTTAAATAGACCTAAAGTCAATATTGACCCACTTATGCCAACAATAAGTCCCACAGCTCCACCCAGGTATTCGTAAAATAGCTGGCTAAATTGTCATTTTCCTGGAGGTAAGCCTTGCCTCTAATGGCATTAAAAACCAGAATACTGTGTGCCGAGTCACAACCAGTTTTTAGTTTTTGTTAAAGTTGGAATAGCAAGTAGAGTTTGCTGGGAAAACCTAAGTAGCCTTAATGGCTCATAGTGTTCTAGCAAATTTCTCAGGCAGTCTGGACCTTTCGCATTTAGACATTTGAAAACCACTAATAGGACCTCAAACTTGATTCTTCCCTCAACTTGGAGACAGTGTAACTCTTTTAAGATGGGGGTATCATGATCACTGTCTCTCTTTCTCATTAATAATCTTGCTGTGGTGTTTTGCTGTAGCCTTCTACTCTACCCGAATGGTTACAGAAGAATGAATAAGGGTAGCCACATTATCTTTACCCAATAAAGGGCATAACTGTCATATTTGCCTCAGCCACAAAACAAACACCGTATTTCAGAAGTAACCTGGGGCTCCATCATTAAAGAAGAGTCCACCAATAAAGATGAGACCTAGACTGCAGGTGAGGCTCTAGGATCAGTCGCTTAAGTTTCATCTCCAGATGTCTGGATAATCTAGACTCCCAGAGTACTCTGTATTTGATTTATTTATTTAAAAATATTTATAACCCACTCTTCCATAGTTTGGACTGGGCTACAAAAAACACACATTAAAAAAATAAACATTACATCATAAAAATAACGACCTACAGTTTAAAAAAAAACACAATACAAATCACTATACACAGAGACATAAGAATCAAAGATTCTTACTGGAAAGGATAGTCCTTAATTGTAAAGAGGTCAAGCCTTTAAAGATCGTATCTGTGGAGTTCATGCCTATGTTGTGTGAACATCAATTTGAAGAGGTATGTTTTTAAGTTCTTTTTGAATGTTTTTGAGTCTTGGTCATTGTGTAAAGGAAACTGCAGAGATTTCCATAATAATGGTCCAGCCACAGAGAGAGACTGCTCCCAAGTCTCGTTGAGGTGCGCAAACTTAAATGAGGGAGCATCTAAAAGGCCCTGGTTGGGAGGTCTTAATATACGCCATGTAGTATAAAGTTTTAACGTTGAAGAGATCCCTGGTGCTTTGAGATTATTTAACAAACTTTGGTCCAGATTCATTAAGGCATTTCTCCTATTTTATGTCTATGGGGAAAGACTTTATTGAATGATGACAAGCATTTTATATTGCTTGCACCAGGAGGCTGGGAGTCAGTGTAATGACAGTAGGGCTGGGATTATATGTTCAAATAATGAGGTACCTGTCAGTAATCTGCTGAATTTTGAATGAATTGAAGTGGTCTAATTGCACTTGCAGGCAGCCCAACATAAAGGGAATTGCAGTAATCCAAATTAGAAAACAGAGACTGGAGCACAGTGAAAATCACCTGGATCTAAAGTGGGTTTCAAACAGCACAGTATTCTAAGCTTAGAGAAAGAAGGTTGTACTACATTTTTTATTTGCATATGCATTTATAGCTCCCAGATTGTAAATAGTATTTGAGATTGGTGAATTCGGTAAACTATTGGAGGGGAATCTTGAGAGGACAATAATTTTGTATTTCCAAACATTTAGGGCAAGATTACTATGTTTTGTTAAGGTCCACGTATCCTTGGGGGGGAGGAGAAACTGAATGTTCACCAGCATAGAGTTTGTAATGTACCCCAAGGCTTGCCAAAATCCAACATAGTGGTGTCAAGTAGATGCAAAATAAAACTGAAAATAAGGCTGATCCCTAGGGTACACCTGTGGTTAGTAAATTCCAAATAGAGGAACTTGATCCTATTGTAAATTACTGTGTATTGTTTGTGAGATAGGACGTGAACCATGAGAGAACAAAACCAGAAATATCCAAAGCAGAGAATTGGGAAAGAAGGATGGAATGCTTGATAGTGTCTGGCAAAATGAACAAATAGTTCCCTTATCAAAAGCACGTCTAATTGTTTTGAAGCTGGAAAGTAATAAGGTTTC
Organism: Rhinatrema bivittatum; assembly: GCF_901001135.1. Lineage (NCBI taxonomy): Eukaryota > Metazoa > Chordata > Amphibia > Gymnophiona > Rhinatrematidae > Rhinatrema > Rhinatrema bivittatum. The sequence goes on from NC_042631.1 coordinate 34,560,757, forward strand.
TCCTCCCCCAGGGACTGTGAATGCTACTTCTGCAGCATCTCCACCTCTGGCTAGCCCAAGGAATTGAAGGCTTGACCCAAAAACTGAATCCACATCTTTCATGTGGCTGTGCACAGTGTTTGCCATAGAATTTAAGGGAAAATGTTTGATGAAATATCAGAAAGGGAAAATGTTAATTGCTCTGCCTGGAAGTGATTCAGTCTCATCTAATAACACCCCGCAGCTGTTGGAGAATCTGATGAGATAAGATGGACCTCTATTACAACAATATCCAAAACCGAAGTTATTCACATCATTTCTAATTTGAATCCTTTCTCAAATCCAATCAATCCTTGTTCAAATGCTGTGCTCAAAATATTGCGCCATTCATTGTTAAACTGGTTAAATACTATTCTCCCTAAAGAGAGCATGTGTAAAACCAATCATAAAAAAGCAACTCTGGATCCTACTGTCTTGGCACACTATCGACTGGTATCATCTTTCATTTCTTGCTAAAATGATAGGAAATGTGGTACTATCTCAATATTTTGATGTTTTTTGGTAAGCATATGGCACTTGACCAATATCAGTTTGGCTTTAACCATTTCCATATCACAGAAAAGCCCAGTCCTCGTGCAGTGTGATACAAATGTGTGATACAAATGTAGGGTCCATGATTGCAGAGTGCCAGGAGGAGCATTGATGCATGTTCCCTGGCTGAGGACCATCGTTGCAATGACAGGACTAGATGAACTGAGTGAAGATATAAAATAAGAGAAAATATCCCCAGGTAGTTGCGAATAAAAGATAATGGCGCCAGATCTCGGTCCTGGTTTTAGTTGAGCTGGAAGTCCAGAGTAGCAGGAGGAAATTGTCAGGTCTCCCATAAGTTTTCTATGGAATAAAATTCTGTAAAAGTAAATATTTGTTGCAAGTATTTATGGAAAAGTGGAAAGCCTAGTTTTTGTCATCATATTTGCTGTGAATATTTTCATGCATCTCTTCTTAGTCTTATCAAATAATCATAGCTACATATCACAGAGAGTTCTGCATTGATTCTACCTATCTGAATCAGAAAGTCTATCGAGCTGAAATGATGCTCAGATATGGATCTTATTAAAGAAGGCAATTACCAGCCCTCCCACTTAGCTCGCAGGCCCGCAAGTATTGATACCCTGACCACTGGCACCATGGGGCGGCTTTTCCCTCACATACAATACTTTTTGCAGGTGCAGAGGAAGCGGGTGTGGGGACCTCAGCACGACCCCCCCCCCCCCCGCGTGTCCTTCTGCCAGTCCTGCCTCCTGCACTGCCTCGTTTACCCACTTGAGGCACAATTCAAAGGAGGGTTTCCCTCAGATGAACCCCCTGCTCACCCCTAGAAATCCTTTAGCCCCAAAATGTAGTGCTAAACCTGTTCGAAAACGGGGGAGAAAGATCCCTTCTTTATCGCATGTAAATTTTCCCTGCAGTTCTGGGACTTCCTTCTCTACAGCCAGACACTCGGCAAGCCTCCAGGTCTTCCCAGGAGAGTGTCCGGTATCACTGAGAAAAAAGCAGCTGCTTGCAGAGAGGAGATTGTTGCATCTAAATGTTAAAAGGAAATAGAATATGCTTTTAAAAGTCAAGCAGGTTTTTTTTTTTTAATGAGAATCCTATTCCTGGAAGTTTGACACTGATATTGTCCTGAAAAGAAAGATTGTGTTTTTTGGTTTTTTTATTTCACTGCCCTACCAAGACAACCAGAGACAAGCTGAATCACTCCTGCCTTTGCAGTTCTGATTTCCAAAAGTAAAACCAGAGTACAAATCCACATGAGCCCGCAGAGGCAGAATCAGGACCAGTTAGGCTGTCGCTCATAGCATGGACCAGTCTTTGTAACTTCCTTTCTTTCTCTGTTGTACTCGTGACCTGAATTGGCCACTGCTGGAAACAGGATACCTGGCATGGTGGACCTTTGATCTGACCCAGTATGGCAAATGTTATGTTCTTCTGTTTTTGCTTGAACCCCTCCCACCCGGCATTATGCTAATATGTAGTTCATTGCTTTGCTCCATGCTTCTGAAGTTTCCTTTTTTTTTTTTTTTTAAAACAACGCTAAATATAGAGTTGAATAATAGAAACAGTTTCATCCAGTGCTCTGTGTTATCCCTCATTTCTGTGTATAGAAACTGGCTGAAAGATGTTTGGCTTCCATTTAAAACTGAATTATCTTGATTGATGGATATATTGTTCAACCATTTGCTTCTAAAAACCTGAAGGGATAATTTCAAAGACATTTGCCCAGGTAAATTGGCCGGCATGAAACTTGCCCTCTATCCTGCTAAAAATGCTTCATTCAAAAAATAAATAAATTCTGCTTCTAATAACTCATACAGTAAATTGAGTAGGTGTAGTGGATGACCATCATATGTGTCTTGTCACTGGCTATATGGATAAAGCCTATAATGACATAGAGACCTGGTAATTGTGGTGCGATAGGCAAATGTGATAAAGCCTTTAAGCACTAAATCCAGATTAATCATCGGTCATTCCACACCTCTCACTTGCATGTGGGCATCAAGATTGCTTTTTGCTATAGTGAATACGAGATAGTGCACCAATCAACATTAACTGGGCACTTAACTGAATCTTGAAGTTGGTCCTCCAACTCTGCAGGGTTTCAGAGTGAGTTACACTCCTTCTTCAGGGAGCTTCAGGATAGCTGTAATGAATTGCTTCAGCTGGATGTAGCCCATACCTTTTTAAAGGAGAGAGTCTATAAGTGCTTCAAAAAGATAGCAATGAAAATATGGCTAAACGTTGGTAAGACACTTACGGAGGTGGTCAGTGAAACGCGCTAGGATCATCAATGCTTGATAGTTACTGTGAACAACAACAACCATTGAGCTCTTTAGAACAAACGTCATATTATTTAGAGATCAGTCTAATTCTTTAAATAGAATCCTGGGGCAGATCGCCTACTTAAAATAATGTTTCAGCTCAAAGTTACTTACATTCTTCATGTGATCTACGTTCTGCAGTGGATGCCTTTTGCCGCGTCAAAGATGGTCGGTCTGCTGCCAGAACGCTGATTATAAGGGAATTCCATCAAACGGAATGAGGCTGAGGAAGTGACGTGTTAGTTACAAATATGGTCAATACCTAAAAAGGACTCTGACGTGGCGATCGGGCAGCCATCTTTAATAACTCCTTATTGGGCAATTGACGTAATTGGGAACCCCTGTCGGCCATTTTTTAATACGATCGTAGGATTCCTTTATCGCTGTGAAGATGATTGTGAAGACGATTCATTATTAAAAATGCTTCATTAGCATGCATACTTTTAGCCAAGTTAAAAATAAGTAAATAAATAAATGCTTTGGGGGTGAGGAAAAGAGGGTTTAGATTAGGGAAGGAATTGGGACATTCAAAGGTTTGCAATGCTGTTTGACCACCATCCCATCCCTCCACCCCAACACCTCCACCAGCTGCCCACGCAATAAGTAGGTGCTACATCTGTGAGTAACTTTAGTGCTTCTACTTTATACTGGCTAATTTTCAGAGAGAAACTACCTGGGTAACTTCTCATCGAAAATGAGCTACAAGTACCTGCCATGAAAGTACCCGCATGTTTTAAAACTACACGGGCTATTTGGAGATTGCACGCCAAATATTTGACTGTTTAAAAAAAGAGTAGGTTGGAACTTCCCATAAAGTCAATGGTCAACAGCTTCATCAGTCAAAGTGTAAGACTATATATAGGAATCCTCTTAATCCCATTTTATTTTATTTATATTCTGCTTTTCAAAACAGATCACATTCAGGTATTTCCCTGTCCCCCAAGGGCTCACAATCAAAGGGCTAGATTCATCAAACTAAGAGGGGCATGTTTTATGTTGATAGTGCACATTGCAATAAATAGGCTACCTTAGTACTTTGCATAGGTATTACCACAAAGTATGTGAACGTTTTCACACTTTGCGGTAATACCACAATTATTGGAGAAAGAGAGAGAGAGACTACCTGTTAGGCCCTCATAGTAGTTAGATATTTATACCTCTATAGGAGGCCCACCTAGTAACTCGAGGTGAGGTTTAGGTGTTAGTGTAGGGGTTAGGGGCCACTTTGACATGCAGAGTGAGACGTGCGAACAGAACAGTGCTCTCTTGTGAAGATTTGATGACCTTCTGAATGAGGAAACTCACACAAAGATGAGATTTGTACAATGTTCTCTCAACCTGGCGTGATGGACTTTCTACCTGGCGAAAACGCCATAACGCGACTTGGAAAATAATCCCCTAAGTTTGCACCTGAGGCAACAGAGGGTATAAAGTGACTTCCTCAAGGTCACAAGGAGCAGCAGGCTATCCCTCCGCTCCGTTTTACGTGGACGGGGCAGAAGTTGAAGCATTAGCTTTCCCCGCACAGACCAGAGGCTCTCTCTCCATCAGGAGCCTTGAGTCAGTTTGACTCTGCAGTACAGCGCATTGGAAGAACTGTTTAAGGTGATGTCCTATGATCTGATTATCCAAGTTCATCACATGTCAGGTCTGAGCTGTGTGGCAGGAATGAAATAACAGTGTGTGCTGTAGGTCGGAGTTTCCCCAACTGCCGTGCTGTCAGATCTGATCACTTGTACTGCAGAAGAGTCACTATTCCCTGCCTGATTCCACATGTGCGGTGTCGGCATGCCCATGGTATGGAAGATGTGAGATCAGAAGTATCAAATAGAATTCAGCAGGCAGCAAGGTGACTGATATGGGTGACATGTGGCGGTGATACAGAGTTTGCGTTCTTTCCCCTTCCCCAACTTATGCCCAGTTAGTACCCCTTCTTAACCATGCACATGTGCATCAAGCTCTGATTTGCTTGCTGCTTACGCTTATCTAACACTCTGCTGCTCAGTTCAACAACGTGCTTGGAGATTAATCACAATGTGCAGGCTGCGGTCCCTCTGAGTCCCGCAGCTATCAGGGAAGGGAGCAAGGGGGGGAGGGAGTGAGGACCCACCCTTTTAGCAGCACAGATGAGCCAAGTTACCTGTATCTTACGCCCTTGCAAAATTGGCTGCCGCCCACCTGTACACACACACACCGATTGCTCCTCTTTCCATATGATGAAGCTGGAGCTGCTGCTTGAGTTGGCTTCCCCCAGCTCGGAGCTTAATCTGTGTCATAGTTCTGGACAAAGGTGAAGACTGACATCATGCTACTTCCACTCCTCCCCCAGGGAGCCCAGAGCTGGGCAGCAGGATCGGTAGAAGCTGGAGGACAATGAGTCACAGGTAGGAGGAAACTCACGCCTGCAGTAGATTTCGGCATAAGCAGGAATAGTTTGCTGTCCTGCGCACAAATATCAAGAGGAAGCTGATCATCCGTGCGGCGGCAGGAGGCTGTTGTACAGTGGCGCCGGAGGCTGCAGTGTCTCCTCCAGTGCTGCTGTGTCTGCAGTGTCTCCTCCAGTGCTGCTGCGGCTGCAGTGTCTCCTCCAGTGCTGCTGTACACACGTTCCAGAATGGTTCTTTTTGCCTCTTCATCAGATGGGCAGCAGAGTGCAGGGCACCCTTCCCCATGTGCTACAGACAGGATCCAATGCCCGTGGTGCAGTAGCTCTCCTCAGATAATACAACTTATTTTACGATGATTATTGTATTAAAATCATACAAAACATTTTCAGTAATAAATGAAATCAACAGCAACCCAAAAAATCCAAGCACCAGAATAAATAAATAGCCAGGTTTTTAACCCTTTATGAAATGTTTGAAAATTTGATTCTAATGATAACTCTTAATGGAATGGCATTCCAAAATAAAGGGGCTAGCTGCAGATTGGCGTGTAGGTGGCGGAACGGCTAGAGCTCCTGCCGAGAAGAGCGTATGACCCGAGTAGGGTCCTATGCACTTTGTTTTCCCTTTACAACTTCAAATTGTATTATATGCCATCAGCTGGATTAAAAGGAACTTCAAGGTGCACCTTGATAAGTGGCCCGTATATATTACAACCTATAAATTATACTCCCGAAGGAGGGCTCTTTGGCACTATGCAAGTATTGAGGTCAGCACTATCAGTAAATATGAGAGACTGAGTTTGTATCCAACCATACCCTGGATTATAACAATGAAGTGCAAACAAAATGCTATACTCATGAAATACCGCAGTAAACCAAAACATATGTAACAGGTGTCGTACATCAGTGCTAGAGCTGTGCTACAGATGGCATTCATTGCCCTTCAGATTATAATCATTCACCCTTTTTTTTTTTTTTTTTTAATTTAATCCAAAAACGTTTTTCCAAAAAATTGTTTCTATTTCAAAATGTGTCAATCAAAGTAAAAGAAACAATGCCTCTAAATCGAAATCTGTAAATCAAAATCTTCAGAAGAGCAAGGAGGAAGATAGATACACTGACCCGGTCATGCGACATCATTGAACAATCGTTGAATCTTCTTGGATGTCAGTATAAGAGTTCCAGAATTCTCTTACAGATATACAAATCTTCTAAAAGTAGATAAAAGCCTGAATTAGCACAACAGACAGCGCTTTTTTTTCCCCCCTGCTGTGCAGCCGGCAGCAGGGAAGGAAAAAGTGCTACCGGCTGGCTTTGCCTCCTAACCCAGCAGTGAAGGCCCTGCGCCCATGCACGCTTCAGTTATTCTCATCACCAGAGCACCCGCAGAGTCACGGCAGCAGCCTGCGCAGCCGAACCAAGCAAGGTGAACGGAGGATCCGGGAAGGGGGATGGTTTCTGCCGCTTGACTGGCCCATCGGGACATGCACTAATGCCTGATAGGCCAATCCACCGCCGATTTAAGCAACGGGGGTGGGGGTTTGTCATGTGATCAAACCTCTTAGCATTAAACAAAAGTTTTTGCTACTGTATTTTGTAAAAGTTGAATTCTGTTTATAGATGACACAGAGCAGCCTTGGCATAATAATAGTCTAGCTGACTTGTAACTGTAGCGTGAACAACTTTTTGGAGATCATTCGCAACTAAAACAGATGTTAGCTTATGCAAGTATCTCTGATGAAAAAAAAAGGGCTAAGAGTTAACACAGAGATCTGATTGTATAGCGACAGTTTCAAATCGAGCTTCACTTCCCTCCCCAAGGAAGGGGCAGTGTCTTTAGCGTAAGTTGAAGTTCCTGCTGTTACTGGAAAATGTTACATAGGTCTGTTTAATCTGCTTATCCAGACCTGCATGGCTATTTGTGGACCTTTCCTGCAGAAACTTGTCCAGATCCTTTTTTTGAAACCCAGGGTTGATGTGTCGCACAGCATTTTTCTTAGTGTAGGTATTGCCTTGAGCTTGAAAATGCCTGGAAAACATTGCTGTGGGTCATGATTGATTTGATTGGCAGAGCTGTGTGCCTGGCTCTAGCCATTGCAATTAGTCTCCAGCTTTGTGCTGCACCAAGTATATCTCTAAATGTCATCTCTTTGGGCAGAAAATAGGCCACATAAATGATAGTGCTTGATTGTAGCTGTAGCTTCCGTTAGTCCCATGGCTAAAAACCACACTCATCTTGAGGCTGAGAGATGTGATCAATGTCTTTTCAAGCAGCTTGATAGGAACAGTGGCCCCCGTGGGCTGGTATGAATTATTTCCCTTTTCTTTTTTTTTTCACAGTAAGAAATACTAGCATGGTGTGAGGAGAAAGGTGTACACAAAGATAATAAATAGAAAAAGTGACCGTCCCCTGTAGGTGTGTTGCCGAGCTGCCTGCCTGCTAGTCAGGTCATTCTTCTGGGAAACGAGAGCCTGTTTTCTTCATCTCTGTATTCAGAAAACTCAGGCATTAAATCGTACTGTCGGGAAAAGATTTCGAAATGCTAATTTTCTTCTTTGTTTATTTTCAGTGGCGAATCTTCCTCCCCAGCCTGAAGTTCGAAGTCATTGATTCCTCCTTCATCTCGCTCTATGCAGGTAAGGCCTCTTTAGGAGCCACCACGTCCTTATTTATTTAATTTATTTCCATCTATTTTTTAGCCCACACAACCCTAAGTGTCCGTTTCTCTTTCCTTCTCCTTTCACTTTGGAAAACAAGTCATGTTTTTAGTTTGCCATTAGGATTCATGATGCTCCGTTCCTCTTCTCATGCTTCGACTGTGCCCTGAATAGAGTCTGACCTTTACTGTGTTTGATAGTTGTGTCTTGCGGAACACTAGATGACGGTCTCCTCCTTTCCTTTTAATAATTGTACCATGAGAAGGGCCTGGCCTTTTCCATCTGCATGCTGTCACTAGGCTTTATGGAGTGAATAACTGCAGAATTATACGTGCACTTTCAAACAAGGACAGACTCCTTCTCAGTTTTTAGATGCAATAAAAACACATACGAGGACTTTAAAGTTGAGTTGTCATGCATCTAAGATATGTATTTATTTAATAACATGTGCTTAACTTCATGTGTTTCAAAATGTTCCGTATGTAGGTAAACAGTATGCTGTATATGCACATAACTTTGTGATAATTTATAAGTGCATAAGTCACAAATTCCTTCCCAAAATATTCCTTTCTAGTGCATGTAAAATTAGTTCTCCGAAGACAGGCAGTCTTTTGACATGGGTGACATCAGATGGAGCTGGGCACAGAAATTTGATTTCAGTTTCTAAAAATGTTGAGCATGCATTACTGGGCATGTGCAGTATGCTATATTGCCACGTGTCCATATGGGGGCCTCTTCAGTTTCATCTTTTCCATGGAGCCCACTGGTCTCAGATTTTTTTCTCTCTCCTGCTAGCAGGGAATATTTGCTTCCTAGGAGAGCAGGAATCATCTTTTGTGGGGCCCTAGGTCTTCGAGCCTGTACCACGTCTGTGCTGTCCGGGTTGAAAGGACTGAGACCTACTGAAAGGTTGCACCTCTGTGGGGTCGAAAACGCTTGGATCCCCTGTCACGACCTCTCATGCCAAAGGAGTGCAGCGTCTGCTTCTTATCGTCCGGCAACTGAGGAACCGGGGATTTGTCCCTCCTACTGGCCAGTTTCTCCAACTCACTCCCAAACAAGAGCGAGCCTTTAAAGGGCATTTTAGTGAGGTTAGCCTTGGAGGTCGCATAGGCCGACCAGTTTTTCAGCCATAACTGATGCCTGGCTGCTATTACCCGAAGCCACCCCCTCTGGCTGAGGTGCGGACCAAATCGCAGCCTGCATCTGCCGAAAAGGCGGCTGCTGGTTCCATCAATGCCCTGGCATCACACCAGCTTCATCGACGACCTGAGAGAGAAGTAAACAAGAGCAAGTCACCAGGGAATAACAAGAAGCTATTTGCAAAGTCATAGCCACTGCTTCAGCCTGCTTAAGGATGGCCTCAATCCTTCTATCAGGCATATCCTTCAAGGCCGCTCCTCCCTTCATGGGGATAGTCGCCCACTTGGGGATGGCACAGACAAGCGTGTCTGCTTTTGGAAAACGCTCTCTCACCACTGGATCCAGGGGGTACAGGCCTTCCAAAACTCGACCCCCTTTGAAATTTGCCACCAGGGCGCTCCACTCAAGATTAATCAATTCTTGAACGGCCTCCATAACAGGGAAAAAAACAAGAAGCTCTACACAAAGAAAGCAAACTGGGATTTTTCTTTGGCTCGGACATGGAATCCTCCCGAGATACTCCCAGCATCTTTAAGGTCTGGGAAATCAGAGCCGGTAGCTTATCTCTGTGAAAGAACCGCAACATAGTCCTGTACGGTTCCAGTCCCGGAGGAATTTCCCCATCCTCCAGCGAGTCAGGATTGGCCTCATCATCCATGCCATCCAGATTCCTATCAGGCCCTGCTGCCAATCTAGGTTACTACCCAGGAAAGAGATCTAGGCATCATAGTGGATAATACATTGAAATCGTCAGCTCAGTGTGATGTGGCAATTAAAATAGCAAACAGAATGTTACGATTTATTAGGAAGGGAATGGCGAATAAAATGGTGGATGTCATAATGCCTCTGTATCACCCCATAGTGAGACCGCACCTTGAATACTGTGTGCAGTTCTGGTCACCGCATCGCGAAAAAGATATAGTTGCACTGGAGAAAGTACATAGAAGGGTGACAAAAATGATAAAGGGGATGGAATGGCTCCCCTATCAGGAAAGGGTAAAGAGGTTAGGTCTGTTCAGCTTGGAGAAGAGACGGCTGAGGGGGGATATGACAGAGGTCTTTAAAATCATGAGAGGTCTAGAATGGGTAAATGTGAATCAGTTATTTACTCTTTCAGATAATAGAAGGGCTAGAGGGGACTCCATGAAGTTACCAAGTAGCTCATTTAAAACAAATTGGAGAAAAATCTTTTTCACTCAACGCGTAATCTCTGGAATTCATTGCCAGAGGATGTGGTTACGGCAGTTAGTGTAGCTGGGTTTAAAAAAGGTTTGGATAAGTTCCTAGAGCAGAAGTCCATAAATTGCTATTATTCAATAAGGATTAGTAGCTTGAGATCTTTTCATTTAGGGGGTCGATTTTTGAAAACACGCACAGGCGTCCATGTGCGCGCGGTTCCTGGTGCACACACATGGATGCGGCTATTTTATAACATCCACAGGTCGGCGCACGCATGTTATAAAATATGATTCCTGTGCGGGCGGGTGCCTTCTCCCACGCGCAGTGGGGGGGGACTTCTTAAAAATATGCGCAGCGACGCAAGTAGGGTTTTCCAAGTTCCCTATTCCCCTTAACTACCCTTCCTACCTTTTCCCCTTTTCCCCCTTTCCTCCCCAACTCCTAAGCCCTAGCTATCCCAAATTTTTTTGTTTTATTACTTACTGCTCCTTCCGAGCAGAAGTAAGATCGGCGGGCCAGCCAGCTGCCAGCCGCTGTACCAGTCAGCCCCAGGCTCAGCCCCTTTTGATAGCCCGGCAGTTCTGTGCATATTGGGAGCTACACCCATGGCCAGGCCGTTTCTAAAATGTGCTCCGCGCACGCATGGCCCGATGACACGTATATTCCCCAGATTTTACGTGCATGGGCTTTTTAAAATTCGGGCTTTAATGTTTGGGTTATTGCCAGGTGGTTGGCCACTGTTGGACAGAGGATACTGGGTTTGATGGACCCTTGGTATGACCCAGTATGGCAAATCTTTGTTATGTTCTTAGAAGAGCAGATTAATATGCTTGCAGGCCTCTAATAGCACACATGAAAGTATTTTAGCATACATATTAAGTTGGGTATCTACTTGCATGCAAACTATGCACATAGGATGATAAATTCCTTAGTTATTGTCAACCTGTTTGCTATATTTAGTAGGACCCTTGTGTCCAGATAAACTTATCACCTGCTTGAACTAGGTGATAGATGTTAGTGGACTGAGAATGCTGGCATGCCAACATTTTAACACTTGAGGAAAGCCATGTTATCATGGCTTCCTCCCAGTCCAGGACTAGGTTTCTTCCAGTGCCTCTCCCCCACTCAACCCAACAAATAGATCGGATCCTCCAAGGTCTTTCACTCTCCGTGAAGAAAGATGCCTCCCTCCCATCTCACAAAAAAATGATTAGCCCCCTTTTGTCCCAGCTTCACATAGTGACGCACTCCTAGGCAGTGCCATTCAGAGTTTGGTGGTCAGGATAGCCTATGAAGAATATGGTGCCCTCCAGAATAGTAGGTTGACATTCTGAAGGGGTGGGAGAAGTTGTAGGGTCTTTGGAAGCCTCCATAGGAGCTGCTTCTCTCTGCAGCAGGGGTGTGGGGCAGAGGAGCCCATGAAGGAGCCTTTAACTTGTATCAAGGAAGGTTTAGTTAGGGTTGGAGGATTATGATATACAAAGTAAGCACTAGATAAAAGGCCATACTCTTTTTAGGGTAGGCTTTTTAGCAGTTGCAAGCTCCTGCTCATCATTATCTTAGTAGATTAGAACGTAACTGCAATTCTAGCGTGCACGCTAAAATTTTAGCATCTTCTCACTAACATTTTTTTATCATCCAGCTTTGTGTGTCAGCCCCATTGTGGTTGCTTTTGCTGCAGTAAATTATCACCCATTAGATGGTAGAAAGGTGGGAATGTTTGCAGGGCAAGTGGACGGAGAAGGAGCAGCAGAAGAGTGAGAGTAACACAATATAGAATTTAAGCCTGGTATAGATCTGTGAGATGCAGCAAGCTGTGGGGGCTGGAGGAAGAAGGAAAAGCGACATGAGACAAGGGATTATGAGATGAGGCCAGGCCTCCTGGCTGTTTCCCCACACTGCTCTTGTTCCCAGGGTAAGCAAGCCAAAATAGTTTGCTTTGAAGCCTCTAAAACTGCTTATTTGTATTTTGCTCTTTTGCTAAAAACTCCACCTCAGTAAAATTTGTTTACAGCAAGTAACTAAAGTGGGGTTTAATTAGTTTCAGCCACAGAGGAAAAAAAGATCCAGTTTGTTCCCTGCAAGCACATACCCTTGATATTTTTTACAGGATTAAATCCATGTGCTGTATCAGACAGACCGGGACATGTTTTGTTTAGTTCTGTTCAATGAGCAGATAATTTGTTTTGTGGGAGTGTTAGTTCGGTGCCCTGGCTGGACCTGCGAACCTTGGCGTTCCCTTCTGTTTCAGCTTCTGTCACACACACAATGGAGCAACGGTGGCAAAAGAGATGCGAGTTGTATGACCTGATGTGTTTGAACTTCTTGCGCCATTTAACTCGTCCCAGCTGCAACTAATTTTATTCTTGGGGCTTGAATCACCCATTTAGAGATTGGAAATGAGGTTGGCCTGCATACCCACTCAGGAGGGTAGGTGTAACATTGAGATCCAAAGATTAGGCCTCAGGAGACCCGAGGGTAGCAAATAAGACGTTAAGTGGCAATGTACTAAGCTGTATTAAAATCATCCATAAATACATGTTAACAGCTGATTTTAACGCTGAATTATGCCCAGTGTACTAAAGGGCATTAAACTGTTGGTTTTATGGGAGATAACGCCAGTCCATTTGGGTACTTGCCAGGTTCTTATGGCCTGGATTGGCCACTGTTGGAACAGGATGCTGGGCTTGATGGACCCTTGGTCAGACCCAGTATGGCATGTTCTTATGTTCTTATGTTCTTACTCTGCTGGAGGATAACTCAAGGCTCGATGTGATTCCTTTAGAATCAGTGCTTGAATTTCGAACTCCACTGACCCATTTTGTCTCTGAGCTCTAAAGCCCTGAAGTGCCTTCTTGCCCCTCTCTGGGATTTGCAAAAGAAGCGGCAACTTGAATGGGAAATGTAAATGTATCAGCTTGTGTCTTATGATTATATGTCTGGTAAGCTGGAACAGATAATGTAGAGTTTAATTAAATCCATAGATCTTCTTTCCTTTCCTCAACCAGGCGACAGCGCTGTGATTAATAGATTTTAGTCAGGAGAGGCATTTTCATCATTAACTGGCCATCAGGCTTGTCCCCCCGCTTCCTGTGAGAGAAAACCTGTGGGGATAAGGGACATAGTTTCCTGCAGATGTCCAATGCAGGAATCAATAGGAAAAGGGAGGCTGCTGCTACTAGGGAAATTAGAAAACTGATGAAAGAGGTAATTTCAGTTCTTTGGTGATAAATTGAGCTGGTTTTTACTTTAGACGGAGCTGAAAAACCATGCACATCCCCTTTCTTTGCATCTGCTTTTGCACTATTCAGTGTCTGATGGCAGAGAGAACTTTGGTTTATTGTATAGGGGAGCCATATGTGCACGGTGGTGGGGGTGGCAGATTGGGATTCCTGTCACTTTCCGCTCACCCTAACAGGCACGCACAGCAGGTGGGTGTAATATTGTGACTCATTTTAAACTCTTGTGTGCCAAAGAGCAGCACAGTGCTATCCTTCTATATTGTACAAGCATCTTCTTGTCGTTAGTAGAGATAGCACCATGTTAACCTGCCAAAAAAATAAAATTAATTAAAAGCAACAAAATAATTAGTAGAGATGATCTGCTTTTATAAAGCTGACAGCTGTTTAATGGTGCAGGCTTCTGGGACTACTAAGGTCCCTTCCTCATTACCTTATTAAATGTATCGGCTCTATCCAACTGCGTTGTGGCTTTTCTGTAATTTTACTTGTTACGTAGTAAATGACGGCAAACCAGAATGGTCGATCCAGTCTGCCCGGCGAGATGTTATTGTTCGGTATTCCAGACATGTGTACTTTAGGGGGTGGAAGGGTGTTTGCTTTAAATCTGTGTGACCAAGTAGTTCCTCCTTTCTCTTTTTTCCTTTCTCCAACTGAATCGAATCCCAGCGCTGGGATCCTGCTGCTGTGAGCCTTCATTCTCACCCCCACCCCTCCCTTCTGGAGTTTTTTTCCATCCCCACTGTTCCTAGCCTGGTCATTGCAGCTGTAGTCCTGAGGCCAGGAGCCGTGCACCAGGGCGAAAACACCCATGTGTAACATTAACACAAATAACATGATCACCACCATATCTCTTTTCCTTATTAATCCCCCCCAGGAGTAGCACAAGTTTTCTAAATCACTGGCGCTTGAAAATAATATTTCAACACTAAAATTAAAATAAAATATAAAACACCAACAAAGCTGGCATCTTTAAAACCTCTGCTTCCAAAGGATTAGACCAGAGCTTTCCAAACTGTGTAACGCAACATGTTAGTGTGTTGCCTGCAGTGTGCAGGTGTGTCGTGCACCGTGCCTTCAACTCCAACGCGAGTTTGTGCTTTTTTTCCTAGCGATTCACTTTTTTTTTTTCAGTTCGTGGGTTGCTTATTATTTGGCGATTTTTGCTGTCAATCGCGGGTTTTTTTCGGGCTTGGTGGGTGGGACTTGAGCCCAGCTGTCCCTGTCATTGGCTGCTGCTGATGATGAGGCCTGGCCATGAGGAGCACTGACCACAAGCCACAGTGTCTGGTGATCATGGAAGGTTTTATGCACCACGGCAGGCTTGAACCCTGAAGGAAATGAAACACTTAACTGGCAACAATCACAAAGAAGAGGTACATGAGTGAGGGGGCCAGACATGTGCTGGGGGGGAGATATGAGTGTGTGGGGGCCAGACATGTGCTGGGGGGGGAGATATGAGTGTGTGGGGGACAGACATGTGCTTGGAAGAGGGGCGAGATGAGTGTGTGGGGGCCAGACATGTGCTTGGGCTTGTTTTTTTGGAAAATAGCGCTTGTTTTATCATGAAAAACTGGCAGCAATCAAAAAGAAGAGGTACATGAGTGTGGGGGCCAGACATGTGCTGGGGGGGGGGGGAGAGATGAGTCTGTGGGGGCCAGACATGTGCTGGGGGGGAGAGATGAGTGTGTGGGGGTCAGACATGTGCTTGGGCTTGTTTTTTTGGAAAGTAGCGCTTGGAATATATATTTTTAATATAAATGAAAGGTTTTCATGAGAGAAACATTTATTTATGTATAGATAAGGAAACATATATAAATTTTCAAACTACGTTTCGTTCATTTAACCTTTAACCTCTGGTTTGCTGGTAGACTGAATTACCGTGTCGTGAAATTATGTTTGTCTAAAAAGTGTGTCACCAGCATGAAAAGTTTGGAAAGCTCTGGATTAGACAGTGCCCTCATTTAACTCGCCTCCTTTTCATGTCAATACATGGTGCCCAATATTTTATGAAAGCCTCATATTTCCCTCTTAGCAAGTGGTAATATTTTCATAAACCATCATATCTTAAGCCTTCTGCAACCCTACATGATGGGCTCTAAATGCAGCCACCAATTGTCACCCTTAACAGCCACCAGGACAGTCTAGAAATTTATACTTTATGGGGTAGATTTTCAGAGCCCTGCTCGCCTAAATCCCGCCCAAAACCGGGCGGATTTAGGCGAGCAGGGCCCTGCGCGCCGGGAAGCCTATTTTACATAGGCCTCCCGGCGCGCGCAGAGCCCCGGGACTCGCGTAAGTCCCGGGGTTCTCGGAGGGGGGCGTGTCGGGGGCGTGTCGGGGGCGGGCCCGGTCGCCGCGGCGTTCCGGGGGCGTGTCGGCAGCGTTTTGGGGGCGGGTACGGGGCGTGGCTACGGCCCGGGGGCGTGGCCGCGCCCTCCGTACCCGCCCCCAGGTCGCGGCCCGGCGCGCAGCAGGCCCGCTGGCGCGCGGGGATTTACGTCTCCCTCCGGGAGGCGTAAATCCCCCGACAAAGGTAAGGGGGGGGTGTAGACAGGGCCGGGCGGGTGGGTTAGGTAGGGGAAGGGAGGGGAAGGTGAGGGGAGGGCAAAAGGAAAGTTCCCTCCAAGGCCGCTCCGATTTCGGAGCGGCCTTGGAGGGAACGGGGGGAGGCAGCGCGGCTCGGCGCGCGCAGGCTATACAAAATCGATAGCCTTGCGCGCGCCGATCCAGGATTTTAGTAGATACGCGCGACTACGCGCGTATCTACTAAAATCCAGCGTACTTTTGTTTGCGCCTGGAGCGCAAACAAAAGTAGGCTGTTCGCGCTCGTCTGAAAATCTACCCCTATGTTTTTAAAAGAAATGAAATTGTAGCTTAATTTCACAAATATTTTCATCTTATTCCAATCAAAAGTATACGTGAAGCTGACTTCACACGCATACTTTTGATTGGAATAAGAGCAGGCGTAGCTCTGTGTGGGTGATTTTGTGCATATTATTTCAGATAATTTTCACTGTGCACTTGTGCATGTGAATCCACTAATATAAATAATATAATAACCCATGTACATTAGCTGCATTTAGAAGAGTTATTTTCAGGCCCTTGTTTAGGTTGGAGTGTCAGGCTTTGGGTGACCTACAGAAGGTGCAAGGATAGGGGTACCTCGTCAGAGCATACAGAGTTATCTCCAGGATCTGCAGCACGCCCTTCAGAGGGAAAGCAGAAGATTGTGTAAGCCCAGTCTGCACTGAGGTCAAGAAGCTGGAAGTCTCTCCAGGAAATCAGGAAGAGAACACGAATCCATCACGGAAGGAATCACTCAGGAATGAGGAAGGGATCCATGCAGGCAAGAAAAAAGTTAGGAACAAGGCGGGTGCCCTGAGATTCTGAAGGAATTGTCCCAGAAAGCTGTTGTGCCAGCAAGGATTGGTTTCCAGCGCTGTCCTTAAAACTCTACTGCCAATCCGAGCATTTCCCCTGCTCCACCTCTTGGGCAGTCTCCTTAATTTCTTCAGGATGAGTTAAGATCCTCAAGCCTCTTGTGATTCTTGAGAACTGTTTATTCTAGAGAAACCACTGCAGCAGTTTGTAATCAGAAGCTTTAATTAGAGAAAGACAGAGACAAAGGGGACAGGGACAGGGCCCGGAACAAAGCACAAGGAGATAATTTGTTCTGGGGAATAACAGGTCTATACAATTGTAAAAACACCCAGTTACCCAATTTTTACAGCAATGTGTATAACAATATATACCCTTCATACTGACCAATCAGAGCATATTCAGAGTGTTGTTTTTAGATAAGTGCAGTACATTTGATTTGAGAATATATTAGACCAATCAGCTAATAGGTCTGGGGTGTTGGCTCATTGCATTCCAGCACGTAGACAGGGTCCTCTGCTTTCTTTGTCTAAAAACTAGTATTCAGGCATACAGCAGAAATGAGGTGCCTCAGAAAGTCAGTGCATACATATATCCCCCTCTTGAAGGGTTACGCCTAGAAACCCTTCACATATGGGCGGGGCCGTGGGTGCCTATCTTAGGTTATCCCTTACATCCTAAGCTAGCCTTAGGTGAAGAAATCTTACCCGTCCTTGGCTAAGCCCACTGTTTTTCCCTGCCCATTTGATTCATGGGGAAGCTCATGCATGTCCATCATTAAGCACTGATGGATAGTAGTTACTTGATCTTGTACTGCAGATGAAGAGTTGATCATAATTTTCAGTCCGGGCATCCTGGACATGGCTGCAGCGATGTAAGATCCAAATCATTGAAGGCAGAGGCATATGCATGGTAGGCAAAGACATAGCAAAAGTCCAATACATCATGCTAGTTCTGTAAGGTATTGATGGCGCTATGCAGTATTATGACAACATGCAGCAGTGAAAACAATCGCTGTATGGACATTCCTAATTCAACTGTGGCAGTCACCTGTCCAAGAGGTGACCCAGCAGTGGATGGGAAGGCTTCTAAATTAGTTTTGGTCAAGGGGTATTTGCTGTTAATGTAGTTGAGGGCTAGTTGTACTGCTTTGTCTTCGGGTGCTTCTGAGGAAGCGGGGGGCTAATACCCCTCTTAGATTGATGGTGTGTCTGAGTGTAATTGAGGATAATCATAGAAACAAGTGACAGCTGACTCTGTGAGAAGGTTTATAGCATGCTATGTGGTCTAAAACAAAATAATCTACTTCGCAGGGTTGCTAAACCATCAGTGTGAGTCTTTGCACAGGAAAAGGAAGAAATGTAGTAAAATAAAAAAACAGAAATAAGGAAAAATAATATCTTCCCCTCTGGAATCCCAAATGTAAACAAACTAGCTTATAGATAGAGATAGAAGAGCATTTCAAGAAATCACATAATAGAGATTTTAGGACTGGAGACTTCTACAAGTGTAAAAATTGCATGACCTCAAATTATATCATTGATTTAGGAAATCTAAATCATGGCACTTACAGAAAGGCATAATAACTAGATACATATAACATCAATTATCGCATGGCAGATCAAGGTACATTGATTCATGTGATCAAGAAAACTACATCAGGGTAAAGAATAACGAAACATAAAACAAAGAAGAAATCAGGCCAAATGAGTAGATAACTCAGGTCATATAATGTAATAATGTTGGGCTGGTTCGCTCTGAATTCTGACAATCAATGGAATATTCATTTTATTCAGTAGGTTGTATTAATCTTTCGCTAATCCAGGCCTAAGTTAAATATGTGTGCATAGAACATGTGTGTGTGATGGAGCAACACAAATTCAAATTGATGCAGCAAAAGTAAAGTGTAATAAACAGAACCACAGACAACTCAGGTACGGCAGACACTACATAGAATATATGTTTCACAAGACCGACACATATCCATTTATTTCACAAATAATCATAGATATCTTCATAACATCAAGACAGACAACAGTTAACACATATTTTGAGCTCAAAAATGAAAACAAAAGTAAAAGTAAACCAAAAAGGTGTTTGAAAAGTGCCTGGGAAATACCAGAAAAACAAAAACCAGAATTCTGTTTAAAAATGGAAAAAGAAAATAAAATTGAAAAAATATAGAAAAATAAAATATCGGCCTTAATTCTTTCATGACAGGAAGGCCAATGACATGAAAAATAAAAGCTAGCATACAAAAAAGTAAGAAAAAGAGAGATATGCATCCACTAGGAGGCGCTATCACAAGCCGCTTTGTAGAATAATACCAATATTTAGAATTCAACCTTGGAGAATAAATTCAGTCAGCAGAACACTGAGCTACAAAAATATCTCTGTCAACATTGCTGGAAAAAACCTTGTGAAACAGCAAAACAATGTTAAGACAATTCATATACTATTTAATAAAATCAATTTGGATTTGCAAGAAAAACAAACCTAGGGAGTGCTTTAAATGTACTGATGCGACTACTAAACCTTTGAATGCCTGTACCAACCCCCACTAGTGATTGCACGCCAAAGAATCTTAACTATTTCAGTGTCTCTCTGTACTTTCAAAACAATCTAATTAGCATAACCATGCCAAACTGCCATCTTTATTCATATACACACGCCTTCAATAGGAATGCTCCATTTGTTTAAACAAATGAAACCTATTTCTTTCTTCTTGGCACTTTGCTCAAGACGATGTCCCTGGGACATTCCAATCCAGAGCGCTGGTGTACACGTCCGGCCCGGTACTGCCCCAGCCTGAAATGCCGTGAAGAGATTGTCTGGTCTGATCAGTCAGGAGATTCAAATTACAGCTGTAGACGAAAACTCCATCCTCTGCTACCAAAATGTTTATTCTAGAGAAACCACTGCAGCAGTATGTAATCAGAAGCTTTAATTAGAGAAAGACAGAGACAAAGGGGACAGGGACAGGGACTGGAACAAAGCACGAGGAGATAATTTGTTCCGGGTAGTAACAGGTCTATACAAGTGTAAAAACACCCAGTTACCCAATTTTGACAGCAATGTGTATAACAATATATACCCTTCATACTGACCAATCAGAGCATATTCAGAGTGTTGTTTTTAGATAAGTGCAGTACATTTGATTTGTGAATTAGACCAATCAGATAATAGGTCTGGGGTGTTGGCTCATTGCATTCCAGCAGGTAGACAGGGTCCTCTGCTTTCTTTGTCTAAAAACTAGTATTCAGGCATACAGCAGAAATGAGGTGCCTCAGAAAGTCAGTGCATACATACAGAACGGTCTGGATCACTTCCTTCCAAGGTCATTAGTTTGAGACTGGCTAGCCCCTGTTATGGGGGAAGAAAAAAACGTGTGGATTGTATTCTCAATTCCATGTGCATTATTTTCCATGGTAAAAAACACCCATACAGCAAACCGATGCAAATGTCTCTGAGTACGTTTTCCCACTGACCGGTTTTAAACTGAAAATATACGCATACTTTCTCCTTGAAAATTAGTACAAAATCTGAGAGTAAAACATTTGAAAATGGTCATCTAAATTAATCCATTTAAAAGGTATCGCCTACAAATTATTTGTTGCGTCTTGATAACCAAAATCCTCTTTTTAAATAGCACCTAGCCTATGAGCACATTTTCAAAGAGAAACTCCATGCGGGGTTTCCCCTTTGAAAATCAGGCTGGTGGTAGGAACGGGACATCATTCTCAGCGTGTGGATTTGCACCTGACCTAACCCCGCCCCTTCCCCACCTCTTTCCAGTTGCAGGTAAAAATATGCACCCTGTGACTAGCATGGGCACTTGTACCTGCCAAGGGGGGGAGTGTGGGCACTTAGCTGGATTTTTCCCGTAGGTAAAAAGCTTTGAAAATTGCCATCTGTGTGACACAAATGAGACTTGTGCTGGAATCACATCATACTGTTAGGAGATTTTGGTCAAATAGTGCAGTATTCTTAAGGAAAGGTGCTCTATCTCTCTCTCTCTCTTATTTGGATTGAGCTGTCGCCTTTTCATCAGTAGCTCAGCAGGTATTTCCCTGTTGCCAGAGTGGCATAAAGAACATGATGGAATGAGACATTGTATATTTTATTCATGATTATTCTTGAATGGTATAGTTACCCGTAACCCATAATAAACCTCATTCCATCCCTCTATAATATTTGAAAGGGTGGGAGAAGGAAGGAGCGGGGTTACTTTGACAAGCTCCAGTATTTGTGTTCATTGCTATATATAAACACTTTTGTTCCTGCACTTCCCTCCTTTGAAGGGAAGTTGGAGACTGTTTATTTCCTTTTCTAAAGTGAATTTTGAAATCTGTTTTCACGCTGGTGACAAGCAGTGTCAAAACTAACATTATCTATCAGGCTATCTTGTTTCTATTCTTATGACCGATTTTCTCCTTTGTTAGCTGTACTTGGAGGTGCTATGATAGAAGAAAAAAGTCTGTTGGCTTCTCTGTAATAACGGTTAAATATTCAAACCCAATGCGGTGCTTGATCCCCATTTTTAGGCATTCTTTACATAGTTAAAAAAAAAAAAAAAGAATGCCTCATGGGAAGGTTAATCTTTTTTCTGTCTCCTCCCTTGTAAATACTATTTATGAGCTGTTAGATGTTTGCTGTTCCCTAGTTCATAGTTTACTGTTCCATGTAAAGGCAATGCCTAAAGTTTTTAGTTATCTGTGAACCGATACGATGTGCAAACGGTTGTCGGTATATAAAAGTTTCTAAATAAATAAATAAATAAGGTTGTGTCTGCGTGACAGTGGTGTCCAATCTACGCAGGTCTGCAGTCCCTGTATGACAGCTGGTGTAGCATAGTGAACCTGTGCTGTCTCTGCTGGTTCTGGCTCCTGGTCCCCCTGCTAATCTATTAGCGGGCCGCCGCTCTGTGAATGTGAGGCCTCCATTCAGTGTATGCAACGTATGTGTTTGCACCAATATAAGCCAAGCCAGGAGCAGGTAAAGGGTTATCCTGCTGTCAGTTAGATGAAGAGTGTTGGATTACACATTCACATATTATGACCAATGATTATAAACCGCAGCATGATAAGGGGAATATAATATGCAGCCCTAGTGCTACATAAAGGTCATTACACAATTTATTGAATTTTGTAGTGTTTCTTGTTTCCTCAAATTTTCGTTTGAAGTGAGATTATATTATATATAGTGATATTATGTATAGTGATTTGACTATTCTTGCACTTGGTGGGTTTTTTTTTTTTGTATTTTTCTTCTAGGATGTACATGTTTACATCTTTAGATCTGTCCCTCTATTCTTTATAACAAAGACCACTGACCATTTTAGTAGCCACTCTCTGGACTGACTCCATCCAGTTTATATCCATTTAAAGGCACAGTCTCCAGAATTGAACACAGTATTCCAAGCGAGGCCTCACCGGGGTCTTACACACAGGCAGTTTGACCTCCTTTGTGCTGCTGACCATTCCTCTCATTCCTCTCCCTGTGCATCCAAACATCTTTCTGTCTTTTGCCACTGCCTTAAGATCATCAGATACGATCACCCCCACACTGTATCGCAGTGCTTGATCCTGCATTTGTTTCGCATTAAATCTTAGCTGCTAGACTCTAGACCATTCCTTAACTTTCACTAGGACCCTCCTCCATGTTTTCTACCCTTTTCTGGGTGTTTACCCTGTTGCAGATTTTGGTATCATCCGCAAAGAGATACACCTTTTCCGCTAGTCCTTGCGCAATATTGAGAAAATGTAGAAAAGAGCCAGTCCAAGATCCGATCCCTGCGGCACACCACTAATAACCACTGCCCTTTATTGTTTCTAACCCGGTTACTCACTTCAGGGCCCATAGCAAGGGCTCTCAGTTAAGTGGCGTCTCTAGACTGAAGCATTTGCGGGGGAGCACGGCCCTCCTGCCCTTCCTGCATGCAGCAGTGCATAAAGGTGTGTAGCCCTTGGAAAGGGGTTTTTAGAAACCTGCCATCCCTATGCGCAGGTAAATATATAACTTTACCCACCGCGAGAAGAGGCATTCCTGGGGGATGGGCTTTACTCTTATGTGCATATTTGTTCTGAGGAAACCTACCTGCACAAGTTATCAGGCGTAAATGTGTGCAGGCAGTTTTCCTGGGACAGTTTTCAAAGTGAAAATATACGGATTCCTTCACTTTTGAATATTGTTACAAAATCTGTGGGTAAAAAGTAACTGCAAGCTCTGTACAACTGTCAGCTGTTTGAAAATAACCTTCTTAATATCTTATCTGGGGTGATTAATGCTTTAATGCAGCTTTACAAGCTGCAGAAGGTAGAGCGAGGGGAGTCCCTTGGTGAGGGACACAGGGTAGGTCATTTTCAAAGGGACTTCTGCAGGTAAAACAGTGCATTATGCACAGAAATGGCATTTTACAAATTGCCCGCCCAATATGTGGATAAAGATACGCACATATATTGTGTTCCCGCAAAAATTTCCCTGGACTGAGCAGAGGCGCTTCTGGGTGGTGGGGGGGAATGGGGAGAGGTTGGCAAAATTTGTGCTTACACAGATGCTTTTGCGTTTTCATAAGTGCACACAGAACATTTCCTGAAAAATCTCAGCAAACCATTTAGCAAGTGCAATTGAGCGTGGGTAGCTACAGTGGGATAATTTTCAAAAGAGGAAGAACATGCCTGTGCACATAAAATTTCCCTCTGAAAATTGGTGTAACTTGTGCAGGCTGTTACATAGTGATTGTAATATACAGGATGGAGACCTTCAATAGATAAGTCTGTTTATCAAGATGATAAATTTTATCCTTCGTTGTTTTCATTTAAAATTTATCTTCTCACACACACAAACGGTGAGTAACAATAGAGAGAATGCTATGATTTACAACAATATTTTAACCAATTACAAAAATGTACAAAATATCATCGCAAGATCATATCCCAACCCATAGAAATAGAGTAAAAACATCCACAAGCACTCATACCATTCCATGCCCACCCAATACAATAAAACTAACTCAATTAGCAAAGATATATATATATATATATAATGTCAAAATCGATCAATAGAAAGATAATTCTTCAGCATCTTACAGCGACCATATCACCTTCATCTCAAATATAATGATGAATATATTTGAGATGAAGGTGATATGGTCAGAGTAAGATGCTGAAGAAGATTTATCATCTTACTATTGATCGATTTTGACATATATCTTTGTGAATTGAGTTAATTTTATCGTATTGGGTGGGCATGGAATGGTATGAGTGTGTTTGAGTGTTTGTGGATGTTTTTACTGTGTTTTTATGGGATGGGATATGATCTAGTGACCTATTTGTATATTACATATTTGTAAATTTTTGTAATTGATTAACAATATTATTGTAAATCATAATATGGTTAGTGCATAATATGGATATTATATGGATAAGTTATAATAATATGGATATATCATAATATGGATAAGTTCTTGGAGGAGAAGTCTATTACCTGCTATTAATTAAGTTGACTTAGAAAATAGCCACTGTTATTACTAGCAACGGTAACATGGAATAGACTTAGTTTTTGGGTACTTGCCAGATTCTTATGGCCTGGATTGGCCACTGTTGGAAACAGGATGCTGGGCTTGATGGACCCTTGGTCTGACCCAGTATGGCATGTTCTTATAGCATTCTCTCTATTGCTGTTCACAAATTTTAAATGAACCCATTGTAGGGAAGACATAATGCAAGAGCCAAGCAGACAAAGGCCGACATGGTCAGGTAGCATGGTTCAAAGTTAAGTCATCCCTTCAGTAAATGACACTATGCAGTGTTAGAGGATATGTTTGAGTCTAGCTACTGAGGATTTCCTTATCTTTATTTGCTGACTTTAAACATCTGTTTAAGATCAGTCTGAGGAGAAGGGAATAATAGAGGATTGGTGCAGGCTCAAAGGCTTGCATGCAACATTCTGATGATATCACCATACCCAAAGAATCCATTTCTTTGCAGGACCAGTACAGTTACTTTAAAGATTGTAAATAATATCCCTTATAATATATATATTATAAAGTTTGAATAATACTAATGCATGTTAATCTAACATCAGTTTTGATTGTTGTAAATGTCTTGTTTTCAGTATTGACTGGCAGCATTATGGACCTTAGATATGATAAATTAAAGCAGTAATGTATTTACAGTACCTTGTATTTATTTATTTTTTATTTCTTTTGGGTGGGGTGGATTCCCAGATGAATCTTCTCTGAAGATGAATAAGGTCGATCACATTCCACAGTCTCTTGCCAGCCACTCAGGAAGTTACCTGTGGGAAGCTCAGAGAGAGGACCATGGGGCAGACATGCTGAAACCAGACCCTCGGGATACTTTCTTCCTAAGTAAGTTGGGCCAGAACTATCGAACAGGGCCACAGGTTTCAGCCAGCACGTTTACTGCCATGTTTTCTCCAGCTCGGATACCTTTCAACTCTTAGAAACATGGAACACATAAGCACAGCCCTTATGTGTCTCTAGCCTTCCCAGTTCCATATGCCCTAGGCCCCAGTTGATCTCTGGCTTTCTCACCCGTTTCCTCCCTGAATCACACATTCCTTGCTTTGGTAAATACAGTATATTAAAGCCAGAAATCAAAGGGTTCCTTTGGATTTACCTTCAGATGTAGCGCTCACCCTGGATCTTGTTAACTTTTAGTTAACTCAAAGTCCCAGGTTTTATCTCAGGGCTAACCTCAGTGATAGGGCTCTCTATAGAGTAGACTGTGTGTATCTTACTGTTTTAAGACGAACCATGTGCGGGTTTAGCCATAGAGTTGTGAGGGCCAGCTAGGCCATTCCTCATTGCGCAGAGCTTCTCGGTTGCGTTAAATAGAATTCTGGGATTATACGGTATTTACTCCCCAGAGAGTTCAACCTGGGCAGTGCACGTAACTCGCACTGCTCTGCCAATGAAAAGGTGTGAGCTGAATCTAAATGAATCAGATAAAAAAAAAAATAAGTTCCCTCGCTTCCAGGTTCGCTCCTCCATCAGAAGCTCCAAAGTAAACTAACTTTGCGTTTTGATTTTGTTTTCTTCAGCTCCCCTGATTGAGCCGTCCTGGGTGGAGAATGTACTAGTGCCGTGTGCCTATACCCCGACTTATGTGGTTAAGGACTTCCCCATCGCACGCTACCAGGGCCTTCAGTTTGTAAGTGTCTCATACACGTTGCCCCTTTTCTTTATTCTGCTACCAGGACCTTCTCTTTAACAGATACCTCATGAGCTTCCATGTAATAATGTAAGTTGTTTGCTTGATGTCGTTGGTGCTGGTTGAGCTTTCAGTGTGTGTACCTTTATGATGCCACATAAAGTAAAGCAATGATTTTTTTTTTTTTAATTTAGTTGTATAAGAAATGCATTTTCTCTTGGAAGCTTTCAGATCTCACTGTAGTTTCAAATGTGTAACATAGGCAAAGGGGTTTTTGAAGGATAATGCATTGCCCAGTTGTGCCGCAGCCTCCTCTGTCTGTTCCTGACATTCCCCGGATGTGAGGATACATGAGGCATCTAAAAAGAATGACAGTTTCAGCTACATTCTCTTCTGGGACAGCCAAAGTTCAGCCAGGGGTGTTTTGCTTCACCCTTTGTGCTCCATTCCTGTTTGTGTAAGCTTTTGTCGCTTCAGTTACTGATCTTTCTTTATTTATTGAATTTATTGAATCATATTTAGAACTCGCAAAGTAACATCACCTATATGAGATAATAAAACAAGTGATAAAACAAATAGCAAACAATAAAATACATCATAAAACACTAAAATCTAAAGGAACCAAAAAAGCAGGAAAGCTACCCAAAAGCAGCAAAGCTACCCAAACTCATTACACTGCCACGACATCTCCATGGCTACTATGGTTGGTACTCTGTCATCCTAATCCAGGGCTTTCCACACTTCTCCTAGGGATCCCACTGTCAGTTGGGTTTTCTCGAATGTACCTGAGATAAATTTGCATATATTGAGTTGCCAGTGTATGCAGATTTATCTCATGCATTGTTGTGGAGATCCTGAAAAACCCAACTGGCTGCAGAGTCTCCAAGACAGGTTTGGGAAGTCCTGGCCTGTTCCCCCCTCCAAAAACAATCCATTCAATGGCTGTGAATTTTACTAGGGTTATCAGTGTCGGAACATCTAGAATATAACCGAGTTTAAAAAAAAAAGTTTGGACGCGTTTCTGGAGGACAGGTCCATAAATACAGTAATCATTAGCCAGGTACACTTTGGCTTCTGCGCCTCTTAATTCCTGAGGCGAGAAGCGTGAAACGGACTTTCACATTGGGATTTGTTGGATACTTCCAGTGAAACTGGACTGGTCACTGTCAGAGACAGGATGCTGGGCTCAATAGGCCATTGGAAACTCCAGGCTAAAACATGGATTTTGTTTTCTCACTTGTCCAGACTTTGTGCTGATTTTAGAGAACTTCTCCATAATAGGGAAGGCATTCATGATGGAAGAGGTAACATGTCTGATTGTGCCAGAGGGACTGGGCTACGAAAGAATAAAAGCTACTCCATGCTAGTCCAGGACTGCAAACCTGAATGCTTCTTCGCTTTCCACAATCAGTAAAGTACAAAGGAAGGTTCCTGAACAATAGAATCGAGCAGCACCCGGCCCTCTCTCTCCTGGTTTTCTTTGCTCATGCAGTGCCGATGCTGTGGGACCCTTTTGGCTGTGGAAATGATCTTTTCCTTACACAGGCTCTTATGGGTCACTTGTACTAGAAGCAGGGGACATGTCTCATTCTTGGCACTTTTCCATCCCGACTTTGTACATCTTCCTTTGGCCCCCCTTCATTTTTCCAGTTGCGAAACTGAATGGTTTTGGAACAAAAAAATAGAGAAAATGTATTTATACTTGGCTTGATATTTTGTAATTTTTAACTTTTCTTTGTACGCCACTTTGAACAATGTTATTTATAACAGTGGATTATAAATAATTCCAATGAATAAATAAGGAAATGTGTGTTCCCAGCTATCGCTGCCATTGTATTTGTCTGACTTTACATGCATTCCTGTTTTGGAAATCTGCAGTACTTTGTGTTGATACGGAATTATTTTTACATTTTTTTAATGCCAGTTGGGTTTTTTTTTGTTTCAAGCTTTATAATGTTACTAAAATGTTCTTTTGAAATTAAATATCATATATCCTTTGGGTTCCTGCACTGTTGGCCTGTATGAAAAAGCTCATGTCATGCTCATCAAAGCCCTCATTCTAACCCCAGAAGTGTCTGTCCTCTCTCTCCATCCCACTGTCTTTCTGTCAGTCTCCACTGAGCTCCCCCTTACACAGGGCACTTTCCATTGTCTGTGCCATTCAGGTAGTCTGCTCAGCTGTCCCCTCTGCTTTCTACCATAGGTCTATCTTTCATTTGTCTATCCCAACGACTTCACCCGCCTTACCCACATGGAAACGGAAAATAAATGCTTTTACCGGGAATCTTCTCTGTATCTGGAAAAGTAAGTCTGCATTTTAATCATGAGCCTATGGTTTCTAATAATAATAATGTTCTGAGTCTCTGTAGGTTTCTAATTTACTGAGCAGATACCAGTGGTTTACCTGTCCATTTGTATTTTATGGATTAGATTAGATAGTTAAATCTATTTTTGTTCTCATTGTTTTGCAGATAATATTTATTCAGTTTTAACTTTAGATGTGTTTTTTCTTTCAAACTATTTTTATGTTCCTTTGTTTCATCTGTGATATTTTCATGGAGTTGGATACAGATTTGGATTCATTTAACATTTTGTCAGTATTATACTGAAATTCAAGTTCAGAGCTTTATGTAGAACATTTAAAGGTCATCAGGAAGCAACAGAATGCAATTACATCACATCTCACATTACCACCTAAAATGAAGTAATATGAATCGATATCTTTTGGTCTGTAAGAATGCTTGAGCTCTTGGGTAACCTGGAAATGCTAATAAATAAATTTTCTCTCATGCATATTCATTGTGGATATCCTGAACACCCGACTGGCTGGTGGGCCCCCAGGACAAGGTTGGGGACCACTGTTTTATAATGACCATCAGTGGCTCCTTGCCCTTGGCAATGTATTTTTAGACTACTGAAAGAGTCCACATGGAAGGGTGGCACCACAGCATTCTGGGGTACTTGTCCCCTGTAGGGAAATTATTCCTAAAATGTGGTGGGTCCAGATGTTCAACATACCAACAGGGGAAGTACAAACTTCACCACTGATGACAGATAGCATGGCTGAATGACTGTCAAAGATAGATCCTTACTTATTACCAAACTATTTTTACTTAACTTATCCTCCCTGTAATAGCTCAATTGAAAAAGAAAAAGCAGAAGGAAGGCAATTTTCAAAGCCATGTACCTGGATAAATAGTGATTTACCTGAGTAAATTGGGCCTTGCTGAAAATTGCTCTGCTCAATTGCAGCTGAAACTACACATGGAGCTCCTCTCTCGGTTGCCCACACAAAAGAGCAGATGCAACGTACACAAGCATTTTTTTTTTAATAACTTTTATTACAACTGTCAAATGAGAAACTTTACAATATCTTGCAAGTGTACCTAGTGTGACGAGACACATCTTCAGAACAAGAGAGAAGAAAAATGAGGTGGTCCTTATTATCCTGTTACATCGGTCCGGATGCATGGGTTTATTCCCCCCACCGACAGATGGGGACAATCTTTTTCTGTGACATCATCATTAGTTGACACCCTGGTGCAGCTTCAGCAAAGGCCGGTTTTCCCTGTTTCCAGCAGGTAGCAGGACGTACTGTTGTGATGCAGCAGGATATTTGTTTCTCAGGTTTAGGTTTATTATCTTCCTAGCTAGCTATTTAGAACCTTTTTTACTGCTCTTGTTCTTTTGCCTTTCCTTGTTCCTATTCATTAACCAAAAGAATTTCAGATGGTATTTTCTTAGAGGATCCTTTTATGGTGGTGTGTTTCATGTCATTTGTAGGTTATTTTTGAGTAAGTTTTTAGTTTATCTTTCATGGCTTTGACATAAGAATGCTAGCTCTTGTTGGAGCTGCACCACGGTAAAAACCAGTGTTGATATCATAGAAAAAGGTGTGTGTCCTCAGTCTCCATCTACTAAAAGGGGACATAAACCCATGCATCTGGACTGGTATAGCAGGATTCAAGGAAAGAAAATTATCAGGTAAGTTAAATTGTTCCATTATTATACATAAATGCGTACAGGCATCCACATTAATTGGGGACCTCAGACAGTTTTCTAGGCAAATTTTCAAAGGGAAAGTGTCCACATGGTTTCCTTTGAAAATTCAGGGAAAAGTACATACATTAAAACCATCCATATAGTTTGCAACTGAGCAGGCTATTTGAAAATAGCATCTAAAACTGTTTTGGGATTTAATGTATAGGATTGTAATTTTGTAATTTTCATTAGTCTGCATTAAGTCCATGCATCTGAAGTTTGATAAGTATTTTTTAAACTGTGTGGCAGAACCATACAATTTATAGAATACCGTGTATCTCTGCCCTGGAAGCGCGCACGCTTATGTTTTAGTATGCATGCATATTTGTAATGCAGTAAAACACATATACTTTCTCTGTCCCTTTTATAAAAGTGCATGCATATATTTTACATGCGTAATAATTATAACATGTTCATATAATAACCCAGAGTTAAATGCGGAGGTAGGTGATTTATAAAATATGCTTGCACTTTGCACATGAAAATACTTAACCTGTGCGCGTACTTGGAATCACCAGTTTGCCAATGTGTCCGTCAGATAACCCTGACCCTCTGGCACTTCACCTTAACTTCCCACCTAAAAACTGAAAACAGAAGACAAATGTAATTTCACTTCTGCGACTTAATTAGGGGTAAAAGTGTATGCACAAGTTCGGTAACACATGCGCAAATACCATTTACACAATAGCAACTTGTGCACATGCTTCTGAACACCACCCTTCCCCCACCTTAACATTTATACGCGATTCTGCAAGTACCTGAATATCAGGTCTGCCTTATCCGGGTAACGTAGCCAGATAAGTCCAAATATCTGGCTAAGGGGTTTATTTTCTAACCCTATCGCACGCGAAAAGGGACTTTTCGCGTGCGATAGCTAGATCGGGGCGGAGTCGGGGCAGCGGCTGCACCGGAAGAGGAGGAGTCGGGCAGCGTCGGGGCGGACGCTGCAGAAACTTCACTGGCGGCGATAAGGTAAGACCCTTTATCGCTACCAGTAGCGCGCCCAGTAGCACCACCTTTCACGATGGCGCTATTGGGTGCGAAAGCCGGCAGCGATAACACCGCGGTGGTGCGATCGCTTCCGGCTTTCGCAGGCCCGCCCCCCGCTTCGCCCCCCGTTAACGCGTGATTCACAAAGCCCTGCAATTTTAGAAAATCCAGTCCTAAGTTAGCTGGATAAGTAACTCCTCCCAGTTATGCCCGCATCCCACCCACAACTGAGTCGGCTAACTAGGGTGGCCAACCGGCTCCAGATTTTCAGGACAGGTTGATCTAGTCCTGGTTTTACCCCCTTGCCTGCTGGGACTTATTCTGATGTACGTATTGCACTCCATCAGAAAATCAAGACTATAAGTACCTGCGTGCAGGGGGGGTAAAACCAGGACTGGATCAACCTGTCCTGAAAATCTGGAGCCGGTTGGCAACTCTACGGCTAATCGAACAGGACCTGCTTATCTGCCTAAGTAGCATCAAATATGAGCCTCTAAGTGTTCATCTCCAATATGGACACTGTGCAGCTGAAAGCAAGTTTTTTTTTTTTTTATTGTTTGTTCTCATTCCTCCTCAGGTTTGGATTTACAAGTATATGAAGATGGATGAGGAAGAAGAGGACCCTCACAAAAGCACCTTCCTTTTTTTGAACCCAGAAAGTAAGTAGTATGTGCTCAATTTTCAGTAGGATGCCTAACTGCAGACATACCTGGTCGATTTTAAAAAAGCCTTGCTTGTGTCAAAGACGGGAGCTATGCAGCGTGTGACTCGACACAGTATGGGGCAGATTTTAAAAGCCCTACGTGCACCGGGCCTATTTTGCATAGGCCCGGCGACGCATGCAAGCCCCGGGACGTGCGTATGTCCCGGGGCTTGAACAAAGGGGCGGGGTGTGGGCGGTCCGGGGCGGGACGTGGGCGTGGTCAGAGGCTTCCATAGGGCCTCTAGGCAGGGGGATCATGCGCCGGCACTTGGCTGGCGCACGCAACCTACGCCTGCCCGGAGTCAGGTGCAACTTGTATAACAAAGGTTGGGGGGGGGGGGGGGTTTAGGTAGGGCTGGGGGTGGGTTAGGGAGGGGAAGGTGGGGGTGGGTGGCAGAAGGCAAGTTCTCGCCGAGGCTGCTCCGATTTCGGAGCTTCCTCGGAGGGAACAGGAAAGCCATCGGGGCTCCCTTAGGGCTCGGCATGTTATAAAATCGGGCGTAGATTGCACGCACAAATCTACGCCCCGCGTAGGTACTAAAATCTGGCCCTATGCGTATATCTCCCAATACCTGCATAAACATTTTTTTCACAAAAAGGGTAAGAGCCTGGGTGGGGCATGGGCGGCCCGGAACTGCACCATGAAGTCTGCGCTAAAGTCTTTATGCACAAAAGCGCACCTGAGTCCCCTACCACATAACTTGACTTACGCTATGGACGGCGTGTGAGTCGTGTAACAGCAAAGAACATAAGAACATGCCATACTGGGTCAGACCAAGGGTCCATCAAGCCCAGCATCCTGTTTCCAACAGTGACCAATCCAGGCCATAAGAACCTGGCAAGTACCCAAAAACGAAGTCTATTCCATGTTACTGTTGCTAGTAATAGCAGTGGCTATTTTCTAAGTCAACTTAAACTAGTCAGCGGGGTTGTAAGGCTTGGGACTAATAGGGGCTAATAGGGTAAAAGGGAGGAGACTTAGCTAGTGGGGTTAGGAAGTCCTCTCTTTTACTGGGGCGAACTGGGAACAAACTGGGAAAAGAGGTAATTGTGTTGGCGTGCGTCTAGTAAAATCCCCCCTACAAACGCGAGCAAGACATTCAACATGAGACGTACGAACAGAACAGTGGTCTCTTGTGAAGATTTGATGGCCCTCGGTGTGAGGAAACTCACCCAAAGAGAGTCCATCAAGCTAGGTTGAGAGAACATTGCACAAATCTCATCTTTGGGTGAGTTTCCTCACTCTGAGGGCCATCAAATCTTCACAAGCGACCACTGTTCTGTTCGTACGTCTCACGTTGAATGGCAAAGTGGCCTCTAACCCCCTACACTTATACCTAAACTCCACCTCGAGTTACTAGGTGGGCCTACCATAGGGATACAAATACCTATCTAGGAAGAAGGCATCATGGCTAGGTTCTCTCTCTCTCTCTCTCTCTCTCTCTCTCTCTCTCTCTCTCTCTCTCTTGTCTAAGACCATTTACAATGGTCCCCCAGTGGTTGAATGCAGGAAATACAACAGGTCTGGCACATTGCAAAGTCTGAAAATGTTATTGCCATTTGCGCTAACTTAGCTCTTTGCATAGGTAATTAGTGCAAATTGTGATAAACTGTATATTAGCATAAAACACACCCCTTTTGCTATCGCATGCGATACTTATCGCATTTTGATAAATCCAGGCCTAAGTTACTTTACAGTCACACGGTATTAAATGTTATGAGTGTGTGCGCCTCAGGTGATGAATGGTTATTAAGAAAAGTACAATGAAGATTTAGAACCCCAGCTGTTGAACGCAAGAGGTATCGTAGGATTTTCATTGTTCAACATCTGGCCCTGTTCAAGAATGCTTAAATTACAACTGAGAAAAATAATGCATTTATTGTAATTGCAGATTTTCTTGAGGAAGAAGATGGGGTAGCCAGCCCTGGCCCATCAGAGAGTCCACTTTTAGAGAAAGAAAAGAGCTCACTTTTCCTGCCAAATCAGCAGGCATCCACTACAACAGACAGGAAAGAGGAACTTCTTGGTGGAAAGGATTATGAGGATGACGTAGATGACTACATCTTCCATCGTAAACAAAGAAAGTTAATCGATAGCCTTGCTGAAAGGCAGCAGGTAACCAAGGAGACTTACAGTCCAGGAGAAATCTCCATAGCTACATCCGAGGGTTTTCACGATGATGAAAACGCAGATTTCAGTCGGCAAGTGACCCTGGTACACAGCCGGTCCTTGTCTTGGGTTGCAAAGGATCAAGAGAATCAGAATCAAAAGAGCCGCAATGCCCTGTTACCAGTGACCAAACATGGCCGCAGCACCTCCTCAAACCTCCAGCCTCATATCTCCATCCCTATCTTTGCCAGTAAGATGAAGCAAGCCTCGAACAAATCAGTTTTGCCAAAAGGGGAAAAGAAGTCGGAGAAGGAGGTTAAAAAGTCCCAGAGTAAAGTATATGTGACTCGGCTCCAGCCAGGAAGGAAAAAGGTGAGGAAACAAGAATCCGTGTTTCCTGGAATGCTTCTGTACCCCAAAAAACTGAGGAGGACACGCCAGAGCTCCCGAATTCCAGCGCACCATCCATCCATCGCTGACAAGCTAAAAATCACCGATGTTTATGAAGCTGGCAACACTAGGGCATCTTGGCTAACCAGCAGTGCATCCAGAGAGAGAGCCGCGCTGAAGCGCAAGAGCATCAGAAGAGAGAGGGGAGGCAACAGAAAGTGGAGTCAGTCCCACGGCCCAGTGGAACTAGAGCAGAGGGAGAGGAGGTTACGTAACAGTATGCTGACATCAAGAGCTGGCCCTTTGAGTAGGGAAGGGCTGGAGCCGCCGACTTCTCCACAGGTGAAGACTGCACTAGATTACAATTCCTCTGAGATTTCACCGGCAGAGGGGATGCAAGTGACCTCTTTCATGAAGATGTCAGAGGTCACTGAATCACAGCAGGAGAAAGAGGAAGGCCAGGCCAAGGTGGTAGTGGAGGAGCTGCCTGATTACAGTTATGAGGACTCTGAGCTGCGCCAAAATTGGCTGGAGGACTCCATCAACTGGCAGAGGACCTTCAGTGTCAGTTCGGTGGACTTTGAGCTGCTGCGCTCTGACTGGAATGACTTGAGGTGCAACGTGTCAGGGAACCTGCAGCTTAGCGAGAGCGAAGTGGTGGATGTAGTGGCCCAATATATGGAGAAACTCAACGAGAAAAATGGGGGGTAAAAAAAAAAGGTTTCATTTCTTCTTT
The DNA here is from genome assembly GCF_901001135.1 of Rhinatrema bivittatum. Classification (NCBI taxonomy): domain Eukaryota; kingdom Metazoa; phylum Chordata; class Amphibia; order Gymnophiona; family Rhinatrematidae; genus Rhinatrema; species Rhinatrema bivittatum. The sequence continues at coordinate 34,595,750 of NC_042631.1, forward strand.
TTATTTCTTTTTTTCTATGCATGTTGTTGTGACAATGATCCAAGTGTTTAAATGACAAGAGATATATCCCATTTTTAATGACCCTTAAATAAAACACGAGAGAAAAAATGAATGGTAGAAGGCTCTTTTGCATAAATTTAACTATGCTCCGCCCTTCACTCAGCTGTCCATGTCTGGCTTAAGGGAATAAATCAGTGTTCAGAACTCCATGGGATTCCTAACCTTCTCTCACTTTGCAGCAGTGAAACCCGCAGTGAGAAAAACCATTCAGCCCATGTCCTCATTCACAGGGCTGCAGGTATCGGGGAGGCAGCTGGTGCAGTGAAGTGGACCCTGTCATGATTGGGGAGGTAGAAGAGGATCACCTGGGCAGCAGTTTGAGCTCATATATACAGTAGGCGAGCCAGGTAGTCTCATTTCATGGTCCATGCAGGAACCCTTTGATTGGAACTCTGCCAGAATTTCCACAACTCATGCACCTGTCAGATTCGGAGGGGGTCCCTTCTCACGCCTGCTTCCAGCTCTCGTCATCGGAGCCCGTCGTTATTGTATTCATTCAATACTAATCCATCCTCCTTGCACGCTGCTTTAGTAATAGAGCTGAACTGTGATTGGGAAGGGGATTCTGTCGCCATGTTCTTTCATTTCCCGTTTCCATACTTTTGAAGACACCCTCTCGGTAGGAGAGAGCATGATCACGTTTCTGTTAGTATTTGTTTATTTTTTTTTTTTTAAGGGTTAATTTTCAAAACTATGCGTTTTGACGCAAAGTCCACAAGTACTTTTACCCAGTGACACCCGCCACGACTTTCAAAAGAAAAATACGCGCGTGCTTTCTCTTAGAAAATTAGCCAAGGAAGAAATATCCACAGAGATTTGCACCTCCTTTTTCCGTGGCTACTTTTTTCCGGCCAAAACCGCGCACGTAGTTTTGAAAATGCAAAACCGGGCACGTTGTTGGGGGGCCCCCCCCCCCCCGGGAAAACTTCCAGGAATATGCGGGTGTCTGTACGTACGTTGTTCCACCCACATACCTGTGGGCAGTTATGAGGGAACCCATTTACCTGGGTTCAATGGCCTTTGAAAAGTGCCCTCTTAATTCTGTGCATTGCTTCCTGGTTGGACCTCCATCCTGAAGCTGGCGGGACCACCCTCGCTTCTTTAGATGACAGCGATGGGATCGAGTCATGTTCCCTCTGCTAGTTTTGGAGTGTAGCGCTCGTTTGTTAAGATAATAACCCCAGGCGAACTTTCCTCGAGGATAATTTGTGATCTTCCTCTGTAAGACTGGAGTCTTGTTTCTCTGATATGTGAGCCGAAGCCAGGCTATCCCCCCTTGTAGTGCTCACTTTGAAAATGGGTGGGAGGATTTAATTACGAAAGGCAAGGAGCTTGATTCCCACTGCGATGCCATTATCCATTTAGACAGAGAAAGCAGTCTAGATATGATTTTCAAAGAACAGGATATTACATATTTGCCCTAGTAGTAGTGGGTTGCATACCTTTTATTACTTTTCAACTACAAGCCTATCTGTAAACCATGATGAAAGAACAAATGGACATGCATCATTATTTGAAGGCGAATAGTTGGTCACATGACTGCGCGCAGTACCAAATGGTCTGATTCTTCCCCTTTTCTGGAAAGGGCAAATATCTTTCACTGCCCATTCACAACAGTTTCCGAAATGCCATGGCCTCACAGCCACCTCCTTCCCCCCCCCTCCCCAGTATGAATTTGTCTACTGAGATTGGCAGATGTGTTCTTCATTCTGTGGCCCTATAGAGTGTGAAAAGCTGATTTTTTTCCTTCTCTTTCTTTAGGCTATTTTGCTTAAAACCTTCCCCCTTAGATTGCCTTAGTTAGATGTTTTGCCTTAGTTAGATATTTTGAAGCATTATTTTTCCTCGCCAACCTGCTGAGCCAGTCCACGCTTTTTTCTTCACGGCAACTGTCCCTATGAGGAAAGGCTAAAGAGCTCAGGGCTATTCAGCTTGGAGAAGAGACGACTAATGGGGGGGTTATGATAGAAGTATATAAAATCTTGAGTGGAATAGAATGGATAAATGTGAATCAGATATTTATTCTTTCAAATAATACAAAATCTAGGGGACATTCCATGAAGTTAGTAATTAGCATATTTAAAGCAAATCGGATAAAATTATTTTTCACTCAATCCACAATTAAGCTCTGGAATTCATTGCCGGAGGATGTGGTAAAGGCAGCTAGTGTACCTGAGTTTAAAAAAAGGTTTGGCCAAGTTCCTGAAGGAGAAGTCCATAAACTGCTATTAACCAGATAGGTTTTGGAAAAGCCACTAATTAGCCTTGGGCATTTGCAGCATGGAATGTATATATTGTTTAAGATCCTGCCAGATACTTGTATCCTGGATTAGAAAATGTTGAAAACAGGATACTGGGCTTGATAGACCCTCAGTCTGACCCAGTAAGACTATTCTTATGTTCTTATGGCATATGTAGGTAAAGTTATGCTACAGAGTTCTGAGCCAAGTTCTCAAAATACACCTAAGTTTATCAGAATAAAACTCCTTTTGAGTGGAGGAGTAACCCAGAGGTGACAAAAGCAGGCTGAGAGCCAGCGAAACCAGGGTTTGAAGCACGCTTCTCCCAATGATGCTCCTTGTGACCTTGAGAAGCCACTATATCCTCCATTGTCTCAGGTACAACTTAAATCTAGGGCAGAGACATAGCCAACTGTACCTGAATTGTAACTCGCCTTTAGCTCAAGTTTGTACAGCCTACATAAACAAGGTGGCAAGGACACTGTACCAAGTACATAACTGCTTTAGAATCGCAATCAGTGTGCTTCTTTACATGAATCGTTTCTCCTGTTTGTGGATGGGTCCACATAGAACCCTGTAGCGCAGTGTCACACACAGCACGCTTGCCGCAAGGATGATGTCCTCGTCCTGTTACATTGTCTGGAGGCCTAATGGGCAGCAGGGTAGATTTAACCAAAACATCCTGAAGGTTTTGCCCACGTGTATAAGCTACATTAGGGGAAATCTTTAAACACTGGGTGCAAAGTTAAAACCGACCAGTGCCTGCGCAAAATGTCCACCACCATGTGTGCTTGATTGGTGTACTTTAACCCGCAAACCAAGTCTGTTGGAGTCAACGCTTTCTTGACTACAGTCCGGGGAAAACCTTGATTTAAGAACCAGCAAAACATCACTTGTGCTTGTATCTTGAATTCTGATATATCTTGAGAAACCCGTCTTAAAGACGTCAAGAACTGGCTTTTACACGCGCAAATGAGCACAGTTTAAAACACGCACGCGTGAAAGAAATAACTAGTTTGATCACTTAGTCCACCGGTTTGCCCAGTCTATCTCTAGGTTATCAAGAGCCCTCTGATTCTTTAGCCTGCACTGCCCCCCAGTTTACCCAGACCTTCTCACCCAGTCAGCTTTTGACTATAACAAGTTTTATTCCGACTTGCACCTGAAAAAGAGCAGAAGTAAATGTGCGCAGGTAACAGCCTGGCACACTCTGCGTTCACTAGTTTTACAATCGGGATTTACGCACGTAAAGGTTGGCCCCGCCCCAGGACACCTCTGACACGCCCCAAATCCGCCCCATTTTTTTCACGCTTTCTGTTGCACGCGCACATATATGTGCGTATTTTCCCAGTTTTAAAATAAGATTTGATCGCGCTTAGCCCATATACTCGCATAAATGGGCCTTTTAATGCAAGCAACTCTTAAAATTCACCCCCTGGAGTACAGGCTTAACTGTTCCCAGAAGATGTTAGTGCATATATGCATTCTACTGAAGGACTGTCAGATGTTAGTTGGGCTTTAGTAGATTTGCAAACTTAGCACAGTATAGTCGCCTCCACATCCGCCTTGGCATGCACTTGCTAAGGAAGAAAATTTAACATCTGCCTTGGAGCAGGCGTTAACTTTTAGCAAAGGCTTAGCTATCAGCAGGCATTATTGTTGAAAGATGAAAGTCGCCATGAGATGTCTTTTTGAAAGTTTACTCGCACATCCCTTTGGAAAAGAAACGCCACCTACTTTAGACCTTCCTACTGCATATTTACTGATACAAGAAAAAAGTTTTCCAAACACATGACAAGTGGTTTGCAAATGCTGTGCATTTCACAATGTATAAGATATAGTAATAGTATCACAAAGGGCTATTCCACAAAGTCTTATGGAATGACATGAATATGATGGCTATTGCTGTCCCTGTGTCCTGTCTGGGCAATGAAGGCTTCTTTGAGGTCAACAGTTCTTTTTGTTTGACTGCAGAGCTCAGAGTTTTGAGCCCCTCCCAGACCGTGTCCTTCCTGCTGTTGAAAACTTCACCCATCGCTACAGCTGCATCCCTTCCTCGCCTAGCATCATAGAAATGAAACATATAACATAGAAATGACGGCAGAAGAAGACCAAACGGCCCATCCAGTCTGCCCAGCAAGTTTCACACTTTTTTTTTTCTTTCTCCCACATACTTATCTGTTTCTCTTGGCTCTTAGTAACCTTTTGGTTCTATTTCCCTTCCACCCCCAACATTAATGTAGAGAGCTGTGTTGGAACTGCATCTAAGTGAAATATCTAGCTTGATTAGTTAGGGGTAGTAAAGCAAAGGGTGATCCTGGCCCCAACACTATAGGGTTGATGTGTGTGGCAGTCAAATCTCCCTCCCCGGTGTCGATGGCATGGGTGTGCTGGAACCATCTTGCAGACTCCCCTGGCTGGATGTCATATGACAGTATGGGTCAGTCATCCTGTGTGCTTGTGGCACAGCCTCACCTTCCTTCTCCGATTTCTCCAAGCCTTCCTCCTCTTCTGCCTATTGTAATCCGCTCTCTCCTTGGCAGACACCTGAAGCACGTGCTTTTGGTCTGGCTCTTCATTCACCTCCTTCCTTGAGGTCCGGTTTCTCTCCTACTTCTTTTTTTCAGCGCTGATAACCAGCCCCATAGACCAGGCAATAATTTTACACAGATTTTCAGCAATGAGGAGCTGTGAGGAAAAGAGGATTCCACATGCTCAGTTTAACACACATGTGCTTTTTTTGTGTAGCATGTACACACTAGTCAACGAGGAGGTGGATATATCACAGAGACCCAAAAACTTTAGTTCACATGTTAAAAATGTACAAAATTGAGGAAAAACTTTAGTGCATCACACACACTGGAACGGTAACTTTTAAACAGGCGTGCGGACTACCATGTGTGCACGTGCATTGGCCCATGCCCAGGGACGCGGCCATTTTATAACACATGCGCGTATATGTGTGCATGTTATAAAATAGCCACAATTTTAAAAGGACATGCTCCTATCCGCACAAATGCCACTTCTACCGCTTAAATGGGGGGGATTTTAATAGACACGCGCCAATACCCTTACAAGTTTGCCCAGTTAAGGGATAGGACTTCCAAACCCCCTTAGTTTAAAAGCCTCCCTTCTGCCCTGTTAGCTGCGACCCTTAAAACCCCGCTGATCTATCTGTTCATCTTTATTTTACTACTTCCACGTCTTACATAGCGGAAGTAGAGTTACACGGCAGGGGACCCCAGCGCGCGCCTGTGCCCGTATTCCCAAGCTCATTTGAAGTTGAAATACAGGAACACCCATGTCCCACTCCTTTCTTGTAATTTTTCATTTGTGCATGCAGCACGAGATACATACGTACTCGAGTGGCTTTTAAAATCCATTTGATGCACACCGGCCTGACATATTCGGGTATCTCCCAGTTTTGGCGTGCATTAGGCTCTTAAAATTCCCCTTTGTGTGATGTTTTAGCGTGCACTGTAAGCTTTTTAGGAAGGACGCACAAAAAAGGTTTACTACAAGTTTTAGTGCATAGGCCACTACTTACGGGTCTATTTACTAAGTGGTGCTGACCCAGTAAGGTGCCTGGCGATATTCTCTGCCCCACACCCAGAACAACTTAGCCCTGAGTTATGCTGCACCCCCCACCCTTCTACAATATTAACCCCCTCCCCCCCCCCCCCCCCACACACACACACTGGAAATTCCCCAGGGATCTTCCCATGGGACTGCAAGATCCCTGTGGAGTTTCACAATTGCCTTCATAATTGAGAAGATGGCTGCAGAAAAGGCCCACCCAGTGTTCCTACTGTGCTGTCATAGGTCTTCCTGGATCTGTGCTTGTCCCCTTCCTTTTACTTTTAAGAGGTGCCTTTTTGTATGCTTAAGTTCCGCCACTGTTCTGGCTCCTAAAACTTTTGTTGGAAGACCGTTCCAGGTATGCACCACTCATTTAGTGGAAAATTATTTTCTTACATACGTTTTGAGCTTCCTTCCCTTCATCTTCATATGATGACCCCCCCCCCCAAGATAGGGAATCGGCTGGTGAACTGCTCATCTTCATCAAAAGCAAAGTCGCTCCCCCTTTGAAGATCTCAGTTCACCAGTGACACAAACCCTCCCATGTTCCCCTTCAGAGCTGTTCCTCCCCCAGGTCTGAACTGTTCCATAAGACCGAGGGAAGCGGCGGGTCCATGGGAGCACGGGAGCTGCCACACATACGAGCAATACAGACTTTTGCGCTTTCCAGAAAGCTCTCAAAGAATCAGTTCGTTCGGTGCCAAGCGCAATCACGTTACCCCCTGTTTGTGACTTGGTGAACTGCTGACTTCAGAAAATGCTTGATACAAGTAAGCAATTTTGCTGATTCACTGGGAAAGCCACGTAACATCCGCTCTGCCACTGTCCCTCCCGACAGGATCTACACGCTGCTTAGGATTATCAATGTCGAGAAGCGCCGAGATTCCGCCCGTGGAAACCGGTACCTAATCGAGCTGGAACTGATAGAGAGGGGACGCAGGACCGTCCGCCTCTCGGAGTATGTCTACGTTCTGCTGCACCACTTCAAGCAGAATGAAAGCATGGAGGCGAATGAAGAAGAAGAGATGGTGATAACTGAAACAGCCACAGAGTCCCAGCAGCAGCAGACCAGCCCCTGGAATGTAGTATATGGGAAGCCTGTCCTGTGTCAGCCTGTCAGACTGAACTGGAGGCACAATGTGATGGTTCACTTTGTCATCCCAGGTGAGAGACTGAGGGTGTTATCTTACAGCACAACATATCACGCACCTTGTGGTTTAATATGCAAAGCAGTGATGTTTGCTTTACCTAAAATCTTTGGCTGTAAATGTAATCTTTTGGGCAGTGTAGGCATGCAGTATCTTCTTGCCATGTGTGGCCTTTCAAAATGAATCTTCCTGGAGGTTTTTGGAGGCTGCGTACAGATGTCCAGTGGGGAATTGGTTCAAATGAAGATGAAGGTGGTGGTGATGGGGGCAGAAACGGTGAGCCGCATGGGGCAGTAAAAAATGAAATCCTTCACCTCCTGTTTGGACCTTATGCAGTCAGATGGGGTTTGCTGACCCATAAAATATGAATCTTTTTTTTTTGGTCTCCTGCAGTGAAAAACCAGGCTCGCTGGGTGCAACAGTTTATTACAGATATGGAAGGCCTGTACCATGAGACCAAGGACGAGAACTTCAATATCATCCTGGTTGACTTTGACAGTGAAGACATGGATGTGGAGAAAGCTCTTAAGGATGCCAAACTACCACGGTAAAAATATCTGTATTGTAAATAGGAGATATTAATCAGGTAAAATGACCTGGCTGAAAATTGCTCTCTTTATGAATAGACACTTGTCCGGTATCTTTTTAGGTAACGTCCTAAAGGAAGTACCTCAGTATTAATATATACCGTTTTTGCTTTTAAATTTTATGAGTGAGCTTAGTGCACTGTGTGTATATTCATAACATGTTCAGTCTTATCGAACCTACTTGTGAATATATTCAGTGGTGCGGCCGTGCTGCTGAATATCCTGGATAGGTTTATCCGGCTAATTGTTCAGCCGGATAGCAGATGAATATCAGGCCCATTGTTCCCAGCAAGCATAAAAACAGAGCTGGGGACAGGAGCTAAAAAGTGCCATGCTGGACAGCCCAAGGTCCATTGAGCCCAGCATCCCATCTCCAACAGTGGCTAGTCCAGGTCACAAGTATGTCTGGTTTCCCTTTGAAAGTTATCTGCAGTGTACATGGGCTGAAAATGGCTGCAGGTGCCTCTGGTTATATTGAAAATTGCTCCCATAGAATATGACAGCCGATAAGGAGAGCATGCAGTCTGCCTGCTTTCATTGCTGGCCAGGAGAGCGACGTTCTCTGCTCCTATTCAGCTGCAGATGTCATTTGGGAAATGTGTATCGGAAAAAGGAATAACGAGGCTTATCCATAATGAAACGTAGCTAATAATGCATTGTGCAGTTTAGATGAGGGACCATCCCAAAACCCAGCATGTGGGGGAGTCGCTGCAGAGATGCTCACCCCCTTCGAGACATGATTATTTCAACATAGAATGTGATTACTTGTATTCTAATTGTTTGCCAAATATCGTTTGGCTGTAAATGTTTTTTAAGTCCCAAATTTGGGTAAATGAAAACCATAGGGGCAGATTTTAAAAGCCCTACGCACGCCGAGCCTATTTTGCCTAGGCCCGGCGACACGCACAAGCCCCGGGACGCGTGTATGTCCCGGGGTTTTGTGAAAGGGGCAGGGGCGGGACCGAGGCCTCCGGCACAGCGGCCGTGCTGGGGGATCTTGCGCCGGCACTTGGCTGGCGCGCGCAATCTACGCCTGCCCAGAGGCAGGCGTAACTTATGGAGCAAAGGTTAGGGAGGGTAGAGGTAGGGCTGGGGGGTGGGGGCAGGTTAGGTAGGGGAAGGGAGGGGAAGGTGGGGGGGGGGGCGGAAGGAAAGTTCCCTCCGAGGCCTCGGAGGGAACTTTAGATTTGTGCGCGCTGGGTTGCACGCACAAATCTACGCCCGCGCGTAGGTATTAAAATCCGGCCCATAGAGCATGCGTAGAGCCGACCTTTATTCCAAAGGTTTTAGTCTTACTAATAAAGTCTTACAGTAAAAAAAAAAACAATAAGAAAATAACTTTAAAGTTGACTTCTTATAAATGAAGAACCTGTCACGTAGTTGAGAGCATAGATTTGATTTTCTGAATTAGTTTTCATTCAGGAAACCAGTGCCATCAATATCCAACAGTTCGGTTTTATGGCTGGGCACATCAGTGCAGTTTTACTGAAATATGATTTTGCAGACCGAGAGAGTAGTGAACAAAACCACAGGCACAGACTGGAAAATGTTCCTTTCGGGCTTCCTGGAAGTGTAATTAAAATGCACTGAAGATGGGGTTTTCGTGCCGTAGATCTGTAATTCCACAGGAGGGCAGTCATTGCTGCAAAATCCCACGGGTACTTTTTTTTTTTTTTTTTTTAACTTGCAGTCCTGGCACCAGCTCTGAAGGGGGAAGCACATGCGGGGACTTGCACTTGGAAAATCTCCCAAAGAGTTTGCAGCCGCTTTTTACTAGGGAGACTTTATCTGGCCCAAAACAAACCCGCATCGATTTGAAAGTCCATAACAATGCGCGGTGTTTTCTTCCCCCACCCTGGGAACTCCTCCAGGAATACGCAAACGTCTGTGCATTGTGTGTGTCTCTCACCCCCGTACAGGGTGGGACCGTTGTCAGACAGCTGATTTATCCAGGGTGAACGGCTTTGGAAAATCACCCCTTCCTGTGGTATAAACCATATTATATAGTGAATAAAATTCATTCTAATCAGGGGCCTGCTGTATCTGAGGCAATTAATAGCCACTGCTATGAATCAAGTTGACTTAGGGAATGGCCACTGCTATTAATTGCATCAGTAGCATGGGATCTTCTTAGTTTTGGGTACTTGCCAGGTTCTTATGGCCTGGTTTGGCCTCTGTTGGAAACAGGATGCTGGGCTTGATGGACCCTTGGTCTGACCCAGCATGGCAATTTCTTATGTTCTTATGTAACAAGCAATTTTCTGCTAGACAAAAATCGGGAAAACTCTTTGGAACATCTGTCCCTCGGTTTTCTCTCCCCTGCCAACACGTTTGATCTGACATTTTTCTCTTCCAGGATTTTAGTACCCATTATTTCTCCTTTCCCCCTTTTACGTTCATTCCTTTCTTTTCTTTTCAGCTACTTATACTTGAAAAGAACAGGCAACTTTGAACGCTCAGCAGGACTACAGGCAGGGGTGGATTCAATAGAGGTGAGAGCCCGCAGGGAGCATTGGGGGGGGGGGGGGGGGATGAGGGTGCTCATTAGACGTGAAAGATGGAGAGGAGCTTGTGGGACCGCAGACAGAAATGGTCTCGGTATGTAAGAGGCAGAGAGGGAAACTGGTGGGATTTCAGTCTGTGCCAGACTTGGTCAAGATGAAAGACGGCTGAGGAGATGTAGAGGTGATTGAAGAGGGCCTGAGAGCTAAGAGTATCATTGCAGGTTTGGACAGGAAGCTTGGGTGAGGGATAAATTGCCACGATCTATAGGTGCAAAAAAGACATGCGATTTACAGCTGTTTATTTACTGTTTCTCCAGGACAGCCATACCATTGTGTTTCTCTGTGACCTGCACATTCATTTCCCTCTCAGTGTGCTAGATAGTGTCCGAAAGCACTGCGTGGAGGGGAAGTTGGCCTTTGCACCTATCGTCATGAGACTGGGCTGTGGGAGCTCACCCCAGGATCCCCGAGGTAATGCTGGTCCCTCACACTACTTACAGCTCACTCATCTCAGGCCCACATAATAAAACGCAGCTTAAAACCTATGCTGATATAGCTCACAGATTTTCATTTACACATGCTTTAATTTGAATTAGTGTGCACTATAAAAAAAAAAACCCAACAAATTTTAAAACAAAAATTATTCAAAATGAAACTAAAAATAAAAATTGAAAAAAATAAAATGAAACAATATTTTGCCATGCAGACTTCTAGAATCAAAGTTTTAAGCTCTGGGGGCAGGCGGCTGCAGCATTTTGGCATAGTCTTGCATGCAAAGGTCATTTTGGCAAGGTATAGCACATAAAATCGAAGGTTTGCTTAGCCTTGGTGCCTTCCGCAGAGAGCTTATGCTTTCATTTAACTTAAATGCTTCCTGTTACGGTATGTCTGAGGGCTACAAGGGGGAACACAATTGCACTAATTACGTTCGGCATGCCAACTTATTGCAACTGTACTCAGCCAGGCAGAATTTCGATCTAGTTGGTGTTTTGAAATAGCTGAAATGATTCTTTAAACTATTTGCACCAATATTTGTCAAATGTTTTCTCCTACTCCACACCTATGGGGGAAAACCTGCCTGACAAACTAGCCCCTTACAATACTATTGGAAGGCAATGAGTAAAAACAGTATCCTCTTACACAGCGATCCCCATTCTGAGCCTTCCCTGTGTGGAAGTCATGGAGAAGGGAAAAAAAAGCTAAAAGCAAAAAGAAAAGGTAATGTGAAAGCTGGTGTGTGGGATGGGACCTGGCTGCAGAGGTGATATTAAACCCAGCGCCTTTCATCAGTGCGGCTCATGATGTCATCGCACATCCTGGCTGCAGCTGAAGACTTCATTAAGCACACCCTCCTCATTATAGACCAAGGGTAGGCAAACGGGGTCTGGTGTCAGCATAGCCACGAGGAATATGCATGGAGGCATTGCATGCAAATCTATCTCATGCGTATTTATTGTGGATATCCTGTTTGCTGCACTCAAGGACTGGTGTTGCCTTACCCCTGTTATAGATCGTCATTTACATCATAAAAAGCATTGCTTGCTTTCTTGCCACTGGCACCACGCTGGAAATTTAACTCCTGGCTATGAGGTGGAGTAAAAGTTAACTCGTTTTTGGTGGCCGTGTTAGTCTACTGCTGTGCCCAGTTTGGTAGTCCAGCTGCTTCTGCCTTGCCGGGCACAGCAATAGAATAATATGACTACCAGAAATGTGAGTAAACTTTTACTGCACCTCAGACCCAGGCGTTAAATTTCCTGCAATGACTAAATGTGCGCTAAGCTGTCTGCCCTTTAATGCATCTCCCTGCATTGCTGAGCAATAGGAAATAGCTTCAGTAAAATGAGATTTGCATGTCCCCGCGTTTTAGCATGGATTTTTTTGTGCACAATCCCTTCTAAATACCAGGACTAAGTTACCACTGAAAATCTATGCTAAAACTCGGGTTAAAACCATCACTATGGTGAGTGTGCCTTATTACATTGGCCTCAATATATGCGGGGAAGTAGGAAAGGAAGATCCATGTTCAGGAAACACATACTAGGTTGTTTAATATTTTGTTCTTGCCTCCCTCTTGTATTGTTCTCTTGCCTTCTGTTTATTGGGGTTTTCAAAAGTATATGGAAAAACTTCTTAGAACATAAATGAGAAAGAACAAGGCATCATCTCTCTCTCTCTTTCGGGAGCTACACTTCCTCCATCAGGTCCAAAGAAAAAAGTCATCCTTCGTTTTTACCCTCTCATTCTGAGAGTAACTTTCAAACAGCTCCATGTGGCCCCAGACGCGCATATATGGCCATGCAGAGATCTACTACATTATTTTATAACCTGCGCGTACCAGTGATACACAGATTATAAAATATATGTATGTCTGCTCTCTATCATTCATGCACAGGTTTACTTACAGGTGAATATCTGCAATGCATTGAAAGCACATACTTTTCCTGCCTGTTTTAAAAACATATGCACTCACTGTATATTTTGGCTTGCTCGTATAAAAACCCTATTTACAGGCGGAAGCTGGTATTTTTTTTAAAAGATGCATGTGTAATTGAAATCACCAGTTTGCCAAAACATCCACCAGTTTGCCCAGTCCTCCTGCAGATCATCAAGACCTCCCTTCTTCTTCACCCTGAAACCCCCACCCAGTTCACCCAGATTTTCCACCCAACAAAGACTAAACAATAGCCGAGTCTGATATCAATAGCAGGTGTAAACTTTACACAAGTAAGTTGCCCAATGTTCACACGCAAGTCTCTTATAAAATAGCAGTTTGGGCACGTGGCTTTTGGCCCTGCCCTGGAAAACCCCTAAACCGCCCCTTAAGGGAAGGTGCACGTGAGACCAGCAATCCTTGCGTAATTTTGATGTTTAGAAAATAGCATGCGTGTGTGCATATGTTGCGGTCTCGGTCGCCATGGTGGCACCCGAGACCTTACCTTCTTCCCGGGTCCCGGGAAGCTGCCGCGTTCCGCGGGCTCAGGACCCCGGCCGCCGCTTCCTCCAGCCGTTCCGATCCTCCGCGGGCCTGCAGGGCCTTCGGGCGCCATGCGCCGGCTCCCACGCTGCCGCTGGCGTGCTCTCACGGCCAGCCCCGCCCCCAGGCGCGCGCGCGCGGCTGACCTCCGGTTTTAAAGGGACCAGCGCGGGAAAACCCGGCTCCTCCCTTCTCTGACGTCAGACGCTGCAGGGCTATTTAAGCCCTGCAGTCCCTTCTCTTCTTTGCCTTGCAACGAGGTTCACTACTTCCGGTAGTTCTAAGTTGCGTTCCTGGATTGCCTGTGACCTGCCTGACTCCGCTTTGCCTGACTCCGCTTGCCTGTTACCTGCCTTGACCACGGATTGCCTGACTCCGCCTGCCTGCTACCTGCCTTGACCACGGTTTGCCTGACTCCGCTTGCCTGTTACCTGCCTTGACTCCGGTTCGTAGTTTGACCCTGCTTATCTTCAGCCTGTCCTGACCTCGGTTCGTGACCCCGACTTCTGCTCGCTCGCTGCCTGCCCAGACTCCAGTCCGGATTCCACTCCTGGGTTTCTTCGTTCTCGCCTAAGTCCCAGCGGTCCGGGTCCCTACGGGCTCCTCCTGGGGGGACCTCGGGCTTCCAGGGCGAAGTCTCCTAAGTCCTAGCAACCCGGGCTCCCACAGCTCCTCTGGAGGAGTCTCGGGTTTCCAGGTGAAGATCCTATTGCCCAGTGGGAGTTCTGCCTACCGACTGTTCCCTCGGGCCGGTCGGCCCAAGGATCCACATCCGGATTTTCTCCAGCTCAACAGTTTGCAAGGCCATGGATCCGGCAGACCTCGCCGGGCTACAGGCCATTCCGGGTTTGGCCCAGCGGTTGGTTCAGCAACAGCAAGTCCTGGATTCCTTGGCTGCTACAGTAGAGCGGCTGGCGTCTCGCATGGATACCGAGCCACCCGCGCCCGTTCCAGTACCGGCACCTGTTCCTGCACCACTGGTAACCCTCCAGTCCCCTACGCAGCTCCCAGTGCCCTCTCGCTATGCCGGGGATGCCAAGGCATGTCGAGGGTTCTTAAATCAATGTTATGTGCGCTTTGCACTACTGCCTAACCAGTTTCCCACTGATGGCACCAAGGTGGCGTACATTTTTGCCCTTCTGGACGGACGGGCCCTGAATTGGGCTTCCCCCATGTGGGAGAATAATGATCCTGCACTGGGGGACTTGAATCGCTTTGTGGAAGAGTTCAAAGCGGCCTTTGATGAGCCAGCACGACAGGCTTCCGCTACTTCAGAGTTACTTCAGCTCCGGCAAGGGTCACGGACCTTGGCAGACTACGCATTGGATTTTCGCACCCTCGCCCACGAGGTAGGCTGGCAGGATGAGGCTCTCCGGGGCGTGTTCCTGGAGGGCTTAGCCGGTCGTATTAAGGACGAGCTAGCGGCTCGGGACCTGCCGGAGACCCTGAGTTCCCTGATTGACTTAGCAGGTCGAATTGATCGGCGTTTGCAGCAGAGGGCGAAAGAGGGGCGTCCTTTCCGATGTTCGACGTCTGTGACTCCCAGGTCCTCGAATTCGAGTTCGGGGTCGCGAGGAACTACATCTTCACCTGCAACTGCCTCTGACGAGCCCATGCAAGTGGGTCGTTCGTCTTTATCACCCGAGGAAAGGCAGCGACGCCGGGACTTAAGACTGTGCCTGTACTGTGGAGGAAAGGGCCACTACCTTGCCCAGTGTAAAGAACGGGCGGAAAACTCCCGCGCCTAGGTGTAAGGGAGGAGTGTCCCCTAGGCTGCCTTAGTCCTGCTCCTCAATGTACTATACCGGTAACCTTGGAATATCCAGGTGGTTCCTTCCTCACGCAAGCCCTAGTTGACTCCGGGGCTGGAGGCAACTTCATTACTAAAGAGTTGGTGCAACAGTTGAATCTCTCTACGCGACCTAGGACTCCTGCCTTGCGGATAACCTCTATTCAGGGTACTCCTTTATCAGGGTGCATCTCCACCGAGACCGTCCCGTTGATTTTGCAGACGGGCTTGTTACACACCGAGGAGATTTCCTTGCTAGTGTTGGAGAGAGCTGTACATCCGGTAGTTCTCGGGTTACCCTGGCTTCAGAAACACTCTCCTGTGATTCGCTGGAAAGATTTTCAGATTACCCAGTGGAGTTCGGAGTGTTTCCAATCCTGTCTCCAAGCGAAAAGATTCCAACGGATTCCGCTGGCCCACACCGTACCGGTATTACCGGCTCCGTATGCTGACTTTCAGGATGTCTTTTCCAAGGAAAAAGCGGAATTGTTACCGCAACACCGACCTTTTGACTGTGCCATAGAGTTGCTTCCAGGTATTACTCCCCCCCGGGGACGAGTTTATCCTTTGTCTCAGCCAGAGACCCGGGCCATGTCCGAATATATCTCCGAGAATCTGGCTAAGGGCTTCATACGCCCTTCCAAGTCTCCCGCCGGAGCAGGTTTCTTTTTTGTTGATAAAAAAGACGGAGGCTTGCGGCCTTGCATTGATTACCGTGGCCTCAATGCTATCACCAAGAAGAACCGGTACCCGCTTCCCCTCATTCCGGAGTTGTTGGACAGACTCCAAGGAGCGCAAGTCTTCACTAAATTGGACCTCCGCGGCGCATATAATCTGGTTCGAATCCGCCCCGGGGACGAATGGAAGACGGCGTTCAACACCCGGGACGGCCATTATGAATATCTAGTAATGCCGTTTGGACTGTGCAACGCTCCCGCTGTATTCCAGCACTTGATGAATGAGGTTCTGCGTGACTTATTGCATTCCTGCGTGATCGTCTATTTGGACGACGTTCTTATACACTCCCCGGATCTTGCTTCCCATCGGCAACATGTGAGACAAGTACTCCAGATTTTACGAGACCACCATTTGTATGCTAAGTTCGAAAAATGTCTCTTTGAACAAGAGTCATTACCCTTCCTCGGGTTTATAGTGTCTTCTACGGGTTTCCGGATGGACCCCAGCAAGGTATCCGCCATCAGGAAGTGGCCCCGACCTGAGGGGTTAAAAGCATTACAACGCTTTTTGGGGTTTGCTAACTTCTATAGACACTTTATTCCTCAGTACTCTCGCTTGGTGGCACCTTTAACCGCGCTAACTCGGAAAGGGGCAAACACTCGCCTTTGGCCTGAGGGAGCTTGTGAGGCTTTCAAACAATTAAAGAAGGCGTTCCTCCAGGATACCTGTTTACGTCACCCAGATCCAACACGGCCATTCTTTGTCGAGGTCGATGCCTCTAACATTGCTGTGGGAGCGGTCCTCTCACAAGTCTCTAACTCCGGACATCTCCTACCCTGCTCCTATTTTTCTAAGAAGTTCTCCTCAGCCGAGTGCAATTACGGTATTGGGGATAAGGAGTTGCTGGCTGTCAAACTTGCGCTGGAGGAATGGAGACAGTGGTTGGAGGGCTCTCTTCATCCGGTTACAATTTATACAGATCACAAGAACCTGGAGTTCCTTAATCAGGCCCAACGTCTTAATCTTCGACAAGCACGATGGTCCCTTTTCTTTAACCGTTTTAATTTCATTCTGAAGTACCGACCCGCCTTGAAGAATGTACGGGCTGACGCGCTCTCCTGTTATGAACTTCAGGAGGAGAAGGAAGACCTCCCACAACACATTATTGATCCCGCTAAAATCCAGTTAGCTAGCACCACAGTTTCCACCCTAGGACGAGTGGTGGTTTCCCACAAAGACCGCAGAAGGGTGTTAGCTTGGGCCCATGACTCACTTTCAGGGGGTCACGCCGGCAGGGAGAGGACGCTCGACCTGCTTAGCCGCTATTACTGGTGGCCTCGAATGCGACAAGATGTCCGAGTATATGTTGACTCATGCCCAGTATGTGCCCGGCAAAAACCGCCTAGTGGTCGGCCCTGGGGCCTCCTGCAGCCGCTGCCTATTCCCGTGGAACCATGGTCCCACATAGCCACGGACTTTGTAGTGGATCTGCCCCCCTCGGAAGGTAATACGGTGATTTGGGTAACGGTAGACCGTTTTTCTAAGATGATTCGCCTGGTACCCTTGCCTAAGCTGCCCTCTGCACCTGAACTCGCACTCCTGTTTACTACACACGTCTTCTGGGTTCACGGTCTACCACAGAGTATCGTATCGGATCGAGGGCCACAGTTTACGGCTCATTTTTGGCGTGCCCTTTGCAGGAAATTTGGGGTCCAATTAAATTTATCCACGGCCTTTCACCCCCAGACTAATGGTCAGACGGAGCGCACGAACCGCACTCTTAAAACTTTCCTCCGCAGTTTTATCTCCGAAAAAGGGAATAACTGGACTTCTCTCCTGCCTTGGGCAGAGTTCGCCTACAACAACCATACCCATGCTGCCACAGGACAAACCCCTTTCCAGATTGTGTATGGACGTCACCCAAGGCCTCCTTTGCCGCTTCCTATTTCCATTCCATCGCCAGCTGCCTTAACCATCACGTCAAGTGCATCATCTCTGGAAGAGGATTCAACTCAAACTGAACACCGCAGCAAAAAGGTCCCAGCAGTATACCAACCGTCATCGACGACCAGCGCCAGTTTTTCTGCCAGGTACCAAAGTGTGGTTAAGCACTCGGAACCTCCAACTACCTAACCGCTCTCGTAAGTTGGCTCCTCGATACTGTGGGCCTTTTCAGGTTGCGGAGCGTATTGGTACCGTTTCCTACAGACTTCGCCTTCCGTCTTCACTTCGCATCCATAACGTGTTTCACGTATCTTTGCTGAAACCAGTGGTACTGTCCCGGTACCATCATCCCTCCACAGACGCACTATCATCTCCTATGTCTACAGAGACTACGTATCAGGTACGAGAAGTCTTGGACGTTCGCTTCCATGCCCGTCGCTGGGAATACCTGCTGGCATGGGAGGGGTGTGGCTCCGAGGAGGACTCTTGGGAACCAGCTCGGAACATCTTGGACAAATCATTGCTCACTCAATTTCATCTGGACCATCCCGGGAAACCTGGCCCTTGGCGGAGGGGGCGTAAGAAGGGGGGTACTGTTGCGGTCTCGGTCGCCACGGTGGCGCCCGAGACCTTACCTTCTTCCCTGGTCCCGGGGAGCTGCCGCGTTCCGCGGGCTCAGGACCCCGGCCGCCGCTTCCTCCAGCCGTTCCGATCCTCCGCGGGCCTGCAGGGCCTTCGGGCGCCATGCGCCGGCTCCCACGCTGCCGCTGGCGTGCTCTCACGGCCAGCCCCGCCCCCAGGCGCGCGCGCGCGGCTGACCTCCGGTTTTAAAGGGACCAGCGCGGGAAAACCCGGCTCCTTCCTTCTCTGACGTCAGACGCTGCAGGGCTATTTAAGCCCTGCAGTCCCTTCTCTTCTTTGCCTTGCAACGAGGTTCACTACTTCCGGTAGTTCTAAGTTGCGTTCCTGGATTGCCTGTGACCTGCCTGACTCCGCTTTGCCTGACTCCACTTGCCTGCTACCTGCCTTGACCACGGATTGCCTGACTCCGCTTGCCTGTTACCTGCCTTGACCACGGATTGCCTGACTCCGCCTGCCTGCTACCTGCCTTGACCACGGTTTGCCTGACTCCGCTTGCCTGTTACCTGCCTTGACTCCGGTTCGTAGTTTGACCCTGCTTATCTTCAGCCTGTCCTGACCTCGGTTCGTGACCCCGACTTCTGCTCGCTCGCTGCCTGCCCAGACTCCAGTCCGGATTCCACTCCTGGGTTTCTTCGTTCTCGCCTAAGTCCCAGCGGTCCGGGTCCCTACGGGCTCCTCCTGGGGGGACCTCGGGCTTCCAGGGCGAAGTCTCCTAAGTCCTAGCAACCCGGGCTCCCACAGCTCCTCTGGAGGAGTCTCGGGTTTCCAGGTGAAGATCCTATTGCCCAGTGGGAGTTCTGCCTACTGACTGTTCCCTCGGGCCGGTCGGCCCAAGGATCCACATCCGGATTTTCTCCAGCTCAACACATATGCTAACTTTCCATGCAGAATTCACCCCTCTATTTTTACCTAATGAAGGGAGTATAGCTCTTAAAGGCTAGTCCTATAACAAGGCTTCATTTTTTTAATTTTCCTTTATTTCTGTCCTGGCATCCACACTGATTTTACCCGAAAAGTCAAACTTAAGAATCAGGCAAAGGTTCCACTGCTCTTTTAACAAAGCTTTTGGCATAATTATTTTTTAGTGTGTTTGTTTTCTAGAATTTGGAGGAAATTAAATTCTTAAACAAAAAGTATAATATTCCAAAATTCTGCCAAGCTGACTTTTTTTTTTTTTGGTGCGTTTTGTGCCGGAACTTAAATCTGAGCCTCTAAGTTCTACACTGGAAGGTATAATACTGTTTGGTTTCCAGCAAAGGACAGTGCACACCAGTAGAACAGCAGAAGCTGGTCTTGGGCTGTGGTGGTTCCTGTTTTCGGCGATGCTTTCAGCACACACTGTCTTTCTGTACTCTTCCCACGTCCTGTCCCCCTCCCCTACTCTCCCATTGTGGGCGGACTTTTCAACCTTTCTTCCTCTCAGACTTTTACTTTTGTTTCTCTCCGCCTGCTCTTAGGGTACTGGGAGGTCAATGGTTTTGGCTTGTTTGGAATCTACAAATCAGACTTCGATAAGGTTGGCGGGATGAACACGGAAGAGTTCCGGGATCGCTGGGGTGGAGAGGACTGGGAGCTGTTAGACAGGTAAATCTTACAGGACTGGTACAGCAGCAGTAAACTCTGCACTGGTTCTAGTTATTTATTTCACCACCTAATTAAGTTAATATAGATCAAGTTGAGGAGGAATGGTCGAGAGAAGAACTGCTATCCAGAGCAAGGATTCCCAACTTTGATATACGAAGGCTGCAAATAGGTCTGATTGGCATTGGATCGCCACAATGATGGATTTGCAAACATTGGTGCTAAAAGGAAGGATAATTTGCATAGCCTGCTTACCCCGAGACCAGAACTATTTGTCACTGCTGAGCACCATAATTGGTATCCAAGAGGCTACAAGTGAAAGGATGTTAGAGGTGTACACGCAGGTCAGTGTTTCTCTAGCCAGTCCTCAAGGACCCACCTGTAAATGTATCTCATGCATATTCATTATGTCTAAGACAATCAAGTTGAGAACCACCGATGCTTTCTTCTGTTTTACACTTTTCTTACTGGGCTGTGCCTGAGGGAGGAGCTATACTAGTTGTACTGATCAGGTAATACTTGCCTTACAATTCTAGCAAATAACATGTTTTCTAAACCACAGCATTCTGGTGCACTGATCAATCCTGTAGTCGATTTGTGGGATATGAAAATGTGTAAATAAAAAATTAAAATACAATACTACCTGCTGTATTGAAAAGGAGGGGGAGGGGGAGGCTTCTGGAGGAATCACCAGAGCTCAGGCACAGATCATTTAAGCAGAATCTTTAGGATCATTTGGTTGTATGTGGCAGATCCCCACTAGTTGATCTCACCCCCAGGGATAAGCGCTGGGTTTGCCAAGTCTGCCTGGCTAGTAACTGTTTATGGATTTTTTTTTCCTTCAGGAACTTGTCTAACCCTCTTTTGAACCCAACTATGTTAGGCGCCTTGACCACATCCTCTGGCAACAGATTCCGAAGCTTATTGTGCACCCAGTGAAAAATATTTCTATGATTTGATTTAAATCCGCTGGTTGCTCGTTTCATGGTATATACCCCTAAGCCTAGTGTTCTTTGAAAGGGTAAATAACACAAAGGCACTATGATATTTTCAGCATTGTTCTCTATTCTATTCCAAATAGTTCCTAACATTATATTTGATTTTTCTGACTGCCGCCACACTTTGAGCAGAAGATTTCAAGGTTTTGTCCATAAGGTCTCCAAGGTCCTTTTGCTGCTTGGTAACTCCTAACACAGATCCCAGCATCGTGTACCTGTAGTTGGGATTATTTTTCCCTACGTGCGTTACTTTTACATTTGGCCACAATAAATTGCATCTGCCCTTTGGATGCCCAGTTTCCTAGTATCACAAGGTCCTTCTGCATTTCCTCACAATCTGCTGCTGTTTTAACAACTCGAAACAATTTTGTGTCGTCTGCAAATTTGATCGCCTCACTAATTGTTCAGATCATTTCTGAATATGCAGAATAGCACAGGTTCCCAGTAAAGATCCCTGGGGCACTCCACTAACAACCTTTCTTCATTTGGAAAACTGACCATTTAGTCTTGCTCTCTACTTCCTGTCTTTTTTCGAGATACCTGTCCACAATAGGACACTGCCTCTGATCCCATGACCTCCCAATTTACTTACGCGTCTTTTACAATGGATCTTGTCAAATGCCTTCTGAAAATCCAAATACACTATAGCAACCAGCTCACCTTTATCCACATGTTTTTTAAGGCAAGACTTCCTTTTGCAAAATCCATTTTAACTCTCCCCTATTAAAACCAAGTCAACTTATATGATCAGTAATTTTATTTTTAAGAATAGCGTCTACCATTTTGCCTGGCACCAACATCAGGCTCACCAGTCTAGTTTTCTGGATCACCCCGAAGCCCTTTTTAAAAATTGGCATTACATTGTCCACCCTTTAATTTTCAGGTACCGTGGTTGTTTTAACTGATAGGTTGCAAATCACCAGAAAAAGGTTTTCAGTTTCATATCTGAGTTCCTTCCGTACTCTGGCGTGAATACCATTTGGTCCCAGTGATTTGTTGTTTTTTAATCTATCGGTGTGATTTATTACATCCTACAGTTTCACAATAATTTTGCTTAGCCTCTCGAGGGTCAGCACCATCAAAAAATGTTTTGGTTTGGGTATCACCCCGACATTCTCCTCCATGAAAACAGCAAAGAATGAATTTAGTTTTTCTGCTGTTTCCTTGCCTCCCTGTGCACCCCTTTTATCCCTTGGTCATCTAGCAACCCAAATGACTCCGTCACAGGCTTTTTGCTTCGAATATACTTAAAAAGCTTTTACTGTAGAACGGCTTTCTGTGTTTTCTGTTGATGCTGAATTCCAGGAGCCACCTTGGATTTTTTTTATAGGCTGTGATACTTTTCATTGGACCAACATAATTATACAAAGATGGTACAGTGTATGAGCTTTTGAGATCATGTGGCTTCCCTCTTAAGACGAGACCAGTGAGATTTGAAGAGGGAATATATGTAGTCTCAACAGTTCGCATATCACACCGTATTTATGAAATCTTGATATTGGAAGTATCACAACTTGCAAAGAATCTTACAGGCTGATTTTGAAACAAGTGCGCTTGCGCCCATAAACGCACCTATCGGCACACGAGCAGACACATGCTGCAGTTTGAAACATGTGTGCATACTTGCGAGCGTATGTTTTAAAATACACCTCCCACGCATAAGTATGCACCTAACCTTAAGAAATTGCTCGAGAAAGCGTACCTCGCGGATCTTTCCTAGGACTTTGCCAGCTTTTACACGCGTATGTAGTCGGATTTTAAAACGCACGCTCGCGTGAGGGACAACCCAGTTTTCCAGTTGTCCGACAGGTTGCCCAGTTAATTTTGAGGTCTTCAAAACCTTCTGGTTCTTCATCCTTCACGCCCCCAGTTGACCCAAACCATGCCCTGTAAGCCCTAAAACTCGAGAGTGACAGACTTGCTCCTCCTCTGGAGCAGCAGTAAAGTTACACGGATAATAAGCCAACGCATGCTGCAGCCTCTGGTTTTAAAATACGGAGTTACATGCATAACTGTAGGCCCCGCCCTGGAGCTCTTATGCCCTGCCCCATTTCTGCCTTCTTATTTTTGATGCGCGCTCGGGTACGTACGCATGTATTTCGTGGCTTTTAAAAATCCGCGTTGCTCTTGCGCAGCCCCACATTCGTGCGAATGTGGGCATTTTTGCCCCAAGTAACGCCTTAAAAATCGACCTCTTATCTTATATTGTCTAGGCTTTTTACTCTAGCCTTTCCTTTCCTCTGCACGTCCCGCGCTTTGTCATTTTTCCGCCAAGCCTTCTCAGATCCCCCGGATACACACTAGATGACCTAATTCCCTTCATGAACGATGGAACCTTGTACCTCAAAGTTCATTAAGCGCTAGCCTGCTCACCTTATTGTATTATATTACTAGTTTTCTGTCATCCTAGGCCTCTCTTTCTAGCTGATTAAGCCTCCAAGTTCACCCTCCTTGTTGAATGTAACTTTGCCGCCTCCGTTCATATGTTTATTTTTGTTTCAGTTTCTACCCTGTTCGATGTAAACCGATCTGATATGGTCATTACTATGAAGGTCGGTATAGAAAAGTGTTAAATAAATAAATTAAATACATGATACTTAGAAATTCCATATGATATTACTTATCCAGAAAGCTCCCACTGCTGGGGTTCTTTCTGTTCAGTTTATCTGAGCTCTTCCCTATTATTAAGCAGGAAAATGCAACAATGGCATTCTTCAGAATTACTGAATGTTATGCCAAATGCACCAGCAACGTGAAGACAAAAACAATGATTGCTGAGGAGAGGCAGAGCGGGTAAAGTAAGTGTAATGAAAGAAATATAGATAATGATTTAATCAAAAAAGCCCAGCTCCTTTGAAACTGGGACAGCCTTGTAGTACAAAACTAGGAGAGCAGTTAAAAGTGGAAATATTCTTTCCTATCATCTTTGAAAATTAAGCAACCTAACGATGAGAGCCCAACGGCATGCTATATAAAATTATGTATAGCTCAGCCGGAGACTGTATAGCATGTGTGTAAGTAAAAAAAATAAAATAAAGTACAGCCAGTTCATTAATAATCTATACATAAGATTTGGAGAGACTCTGATATGAGGGAGGATTTTTGTGAATATAGTTATCTTGTTTTCTGAGATTTGAAAAATCGTTGCTTGTGCCATGGAGAATATCAGATATCAATATGAGTTCCTAAAACATATGCACTCTTTGTGTCCCTATATTCAGGGTGCTTCAGAATGGACTGGAAGTCGAGCGCTTACGACTCAGGAACTTTTATCATTACTATCACTCTAAACGGGGAATGTGGAACACGCGGAGTAAGAATTTGCCACCCAAAGAATGAGCATGCAAGCTTCCATTACTGCTGGAGAACTGTGCAGCCTGCTGGGAAAAAAAGCCTCTCTTTATCAGTCATTGTTAACCGGGTACCTGAAGCCTAGGGAAAGTTACCCATACTGCTGGTGCGGCTTCATAGATACCTGTAAAAAGAGGTACTTTAGAACTGGAATATTTTTTAAATTTGTTTTTAAAAAAAAAAAAAGGAAATGTTTATTTCTTTTTTTTGTGATTTTTCTTAAAGACTAATCTTTATGAGAAACAAAGCTATGAACTCTTGTTCTGTAGAGACCTGCAGATTTTTAACTCATCAGTACTGTAATGCAGCACTCGCTGCTGGTTTTACCATCAGACAGAGGTGAGCAGAGGGAGCTGGAGAAATCAGTTAGGCCAAACCTCATCACCAGCAGCAGCAGCAACAGAAGCATTCAGGATTTAAAAACATCACTTCATGATCCTTGAGATTGCAAGGAGAGCGTTCACTCTGTACTACTCCCTCATAATCCCACCACCAGGTAATGATTGATGCTAGAAATACTTATCCGAGCCCTAGGTTTCTCAGCTAGATACGCTTTTTGCAGTTCAGAACCTAGGATGGGGTAAGGAGCTGCTAATAGGAAAGACAGATTTTACAAAACAGAAGAAGCTCAGGAAAGGATTCAATACAATTCCAAGCAAAATCAATAGGCTATAATCTACAAAATGAAAGGGAGCTGCATGTTGCAGAAACTCCAGGGAAATCACTGGCAACAAATCTTTTAAATCAATAACCCATTCCAAAGCAAAAAAAAGAAAAAAAAATCAAGGTGCAAATGTCAACCCAGCATAATCCTGTTTCATCTTCTCTTAATTTAAATCTGCATCAAGAGAAACAACCAGAAAATGATAGGTAGGCGGTCGGACCTTTGCATTCTGGGGAGCATGCGTGTAGTCATCCACCTGTCCAAAATCATATGGCAGTACCCTTACAACTAAAATCTGACATTTTTCTCCAGGTTCACAACAGCTTTTGACTAGATAGAGAAGCGTTATTTGAGCTTGAAAGTGTCTGAGATGGACAGATCCCACAGAGCAGAATCCTATAAGACAACGTTCATTTGCCACCTTTGTGTACTTCCGTGGTTGTGCAATTTAAAACCACTTTGCATTTGTATCATAAAACAAGAACTGGAATTTCAAACCAAGGATTACAAGTCAGGATCATATTTGAATGGCAGGATGTCAGATTTGAAAGTAAAGTAAATTTGTGACATTCTTAGCAGTACGCAGACATAAGAATATAAATGCCATGCTGGGTTAAAACCAAAGGTCTATCGAGCCCAGCATCCTGTCTCTTGACAGTGGTCAAGCCAGGTCACAAGTACCCAGCAGGATCCCAAAGTAGGGTTTTCAGTTGGCTTCAGATTTTCAGGACAGGTCGATCTTGTCCTGCTTTTACCCCACTGCATGCTGGGACTTATTTTGATTTCCCTATTGCATTTCCTAAATAAAGCAAGATTATAAGTACCTGCATGCAGGGGAAGTAAAACCAGGACTGGATCAAGCTGTTCTGAAAATCTGGAACCAGTTGGCAACCCTATCCCAAAGAATAGATCCAGGCCGCCTTGCTCATTCCCCCAGAGATAAACAGTGACTTTCCTAAGTCTGCCTGGCTAATAATAGTTTATGGACTTTTCCTCCAGGAACTTGTCAAAACTCCTTTTTGAACACCCTGTTTTGCTAGATGCCTTACATTCGACAGCAACAAATTACACAGCTTAATTGTGCATTGAGAGGAAAAAATGCTTTCTCTGATTTGTTTTAAACCTGCCACTTATTAGTTTCATGGAGTTTCCCCTAGCCTTGAGAACACGGTGACCAGATCTGCCCACAATACTCAAGGTGGATCCAACAGAGGCATTATAGTAGTTTTATTCTCTATTCTTTTCTGAATAATTTCTAACAACCTACCTGCTTTTTCGACCACCGCCACAGACCCTTTGATTTTGCTTGGAGCTCTGCTGGATCCTTTCAGGAGGTTCTTTTGGAACTATTAAGTTTTTGATATCCCAAGCTCTTTGGTTCTGGCATTTTGCAGTGCCGTGGCCTCCTTAGTATGCCCTTCCGTCATTGGCTGTTGCAGGAGAGGGATCTTGGCCCACGCTGTTGTCGTCCATGCTCACACAAACATATGTCCTCTTTCTGTGAGTTGTGTTATAGAGCAGGGACTGACTCACTGTTGTTCTTCTAGTATCTGGCAATGTTTTCTAGATTGTGTAAGCATCCTGTTCTCGTGTACAATGAGGTTCATTTTAGAGTAGCAGTGACTACTCACTTGATTTAAACAAATGGCAATGTATAACCAGAGAAGATGAAGATGACAATAATCATTATCGTGATTATCACTTACAGTGAATCAGTTATAAACAAATTACAGACTGCCAACAGCTGTTCTTTTATCAGTTCCTGAAATGTGTCTGCTTCTCTCAGATTAACAGGCAAATGTTTTCTGAACTTTCTTGCAGATTTTTTAAAAAGCTCTGAGTTCGGTATCAGTCTTAAACCCTTGGGGCACAAAACAAAAAATGCGAGAATATAGATCCAGTATTAAACTGTATATAGATCTAAACAGTTAATATAGGATCTTCTAAATCATAATGCACACATTGTACAGTAAGTAGCAGGTGCTTTACGCCTTCAGGGGATAAAACAAGACCTAGTTAAGAGTGTACTGGTGAATTAGTTTAGGAAAGTGAAGAGAATCAAAGCAGTAAATATTAATAGATATAATTACTAATCTATATGGGAATATTAATGTAGTCTAGAAATGGAAACAGACTGTGATGAGCCAGTTTAAATTTTTTTGCTTTCAGCAAGACTTTGCACACAATACCAGTTTCTACATAGACAATCCTAAGTGCTGCAACCCTGTTTTCTAATGGATAGACAAATAAGAATCCGGAAGCAGGCACAGGATCATTCCCGGTGTCTTGTAGACCCTAGAACTTCAATTTATTTTTCAGAGAACTGCATTAATTGTTAAACAACTGATAATTTGCTTGTCTTAGTAAAGGCACCCAGGCCTCTTGAGAGCTGATCAATGAAGTCCTCTACTGGCTCCAACACACATCTTTGCAAAGCTCTGTCGGAAATATCAGTTGAGCCCAACAAGGATTATTTTTTTTAACACTTTTAGATCCGTCATTGGTTCATGCACCTTGATTCTGTGATCACACAGCACATCTGCATCGTTCCAGTGTTTGTCCAAGATTGTGGAACTGTTTCCTCAGATTCTACGTGATTAAACTGCTATAATGTTTTTAATGTAGGTTTTGGTTCTACATTAGTCCTGCTTGCTGCAGAAGTCTGAAATTAGTTTAGAGGTTAACAGTATTTGAGACACTGTCTTACCTGGAGCTCATGTAGCAAAAATGATCCCTCTATTATTTAGTATGTATTGTCCTACTTAAGCCCCTTGATCTGTAGAAGTTAGGAATTTTTTTTTTAACAGTAATGCAGAATGTTTCAACATAATGCATAGTATTTCATGGATCAGATTTTTAAAACAAAACAAGACTTTTATTCCAAACACAGGTTTTTTCACAGCAGCAATCAGAAATGTTCATCTGTATTCACTTCCTTCCTTGCTTTATAGCATTCTTGTTCTATAACCTGCTTTGCAATCAAAGGGTGGTTTGATATAACACATTATCTGGAAACCAAAAAAAAAAACCAGTTTCCAGGATCCTTTTCTTACCAAAGTCTGCAATATTCCTCGTCCAGCTCTATATTGGCCAGCATTTCTTTTTTCAATTATTTTTCATTTGACCCAGAGCCAAATTGGTCAGACACTGATAGCTCTCAAACATCGTCGCCAGCGCCCACTTTCATATTTTTAATTTGTTAATCAGATACTTCAAATAGAGGTGAGACAATTCAGTGGAAGAATGCGGCTGCTGGATACACACCGGATGTGTGTGACCAGATCCAGAAATCCATGTATTGCTATGTGGGGAAACACAAACTGGTACATGGGAAGATCTGTGTCAGAGGTGACAAGATGAAACTGGTTAAGTGAGGTGAAACGAGAGTTCACGTGTATTGTTTTAAGAGTTGTTTTGGTGTCCTCTGTGTTAACATTCCTTTGGCTGTCTGACCCAACCTGAAAGAAAAAAAAACGAAAACAACCCTCATTCCCCAAACATGAAATCTAAGCAGGTCAGGCAAAATGTCTTAAGATAATTTCTGTGAAATTATGATGTAGAAAGATGTTTTCAGGAGGTTATGTACTTTTTTTAATTAAAATAAAATGTTTTGGTTCCAATCTATTCCTTGTTGGATTTTACTTGAGTTGTCCTGAATACCCTTTTGTGCTGAATGCTGAGCTGATGTTTCAGTTTTATAAACCCGTTTCCAATGTTTGCATACAAACGTAATGTAATACCCTCTTCCACTGACACTCACAGAGAATGTTCTTTAACCCCCAAATAATTTATGAGGTCAATATTCAAAGGCTTTTATCTGGATAAATGGCAACTTCAGAATATCACCATCACTTATCTGGATAAAATTTAACCAGAAAACTTAGGAAATTCCAGGGCAGGGATGAAGTAGCCAAGTAACTTATCTGGCCAACTCCAATATTTGGAGTTCACCAAGTTATTCAGCTGCCCCTAGTTGTCTACAGGAAGAGAGTTAGCATTATCTGAGAATGTGTTCCTGGGTAATTTTAACTTGCGTAATTATGTATAGCCGGTTAAGCAGTATTTGGAGGAAAAAAAATTCACCACCATCCCAACGAAAGCAAGACCAGCCCCCCCACCCCCCCCCCCAAAAAAAAATGTAAGTATCATTGCAGGGCTGTGGGCCTGAAATGCCTCCCTCCCTGTTCCCCACCCCCTTGCCAAAAAATCAATCTATAAGTTTGGCCAAAGTCCCATCAGGAGGCACCTTCCCTCCCATTTTCCCTTCAGCCCCACTGTAACTCTCCCACCCCACCCATATGCCCCTCCCCCCCCACCGAAGCCCCTTACTGCAACTGGGAACTCCGAACGTGCTTCCAGTTTTTTTGTTTGGGTTTATGGACGCATAACCTTCTGCTACTCTCTCTAGTTCCATTTAATTACCCGCTGGTTAATCAAAACATCAATGTGTTTTTCTTAGTTCTTCCGCTTCCTCTTCTAACATTATTGCTGGTTTTGGGCCTCATATGTTTGGTTTCTTGTATTTTCACACTCCTGAAATAAAAGGTGTGTTTCTATTTTTTTTATCTCCTTCCAAGAATCCACACTTCCTCCTCTTCTCTTTACATAGAAAGTTCCATGCATGTAAATGTGATGCCTAATTGAGGAGCACAATGGTTAGGTTTATAATGTGATCAAGCAGGAGAAGCTGTCAAAGGCTATAAACACCTCTCTTCACAAATGAAATAAAAATCTGTGCAAACAAAACGGGACAGATTACTGTATTTAAGTGGCTGTGCTGGAAACACTGCTTTGCCTGTTTGTTTACTGTGACTTTGAAGAGTCTAAAACTGCACATATACAATATTAAACTTCAAAGGCTTATTTAAAAAGTCAGGTCTTAATTAAATGTCTAAACCCCTGCTTTAACGGCAGGGGGAAAAGGGGAATTACTTTCAGACAGCAACCAACAAAGACATGAATTATACATTCTGGGAAAACAAATAAGCATGGAGATGATGCAGCTCCAACAATCTTCTCTGCTTCAACAGCAAGAGGTAATGGGGAATTGGACTCGGACAACAACCAACAAGGGTGCCGACTTGACGGTTTGGGAAACTAAGTATGGGAGTGACTCATATGGTGTGGCAGATGCTACCATTATGGGGGAGACCTGTATGGCGCATCTAATGCTACCGTAAGCTTGCTGGGCAGACTGGATGGAATGTTTGTCCTTTTCTGCTGTCATTTCTATGTTTCTATACTCTCACTTCAAACCTGCTTACCTATGGACTGTAATCCATACTTAACAGAGCGCGCAAGAAAAAGTTTGCATCTTAATCCTAACCAAAAGAAATGGTGTCCCCAGCAAGGCCTCCTGGGTTGATGTCAAGCCTTGGACAGGATGTAACCAACTAGGAGTAGGCCCCGGGAGTATTCCCCTCTGAAACAGCCAAGGACTGCTTCCCCCCCCCAAATTGCAATTGTCTTCATCAGGGTTATGGGCTAGTGTCTCTCCACCTTCGAGTTCAGAGGGAGAGTCTATTGGGATCCTCTCTCAGAGCATTAATTTCTGCCAGAAGACCTCTCATATTCCCAATTCCTGAATAAATTGGGCAAGGCTATCGAAGTCAATCTCCATAAGGACCAAAATCCCCTTCGGTATACTAATGATTCTGGAAATGCCTACTGAGCCTGCAATGATATTGATTCATTCAGTCCTGTGGGAACTGCAAATGAGAATGTGGGATAATCCAGCCTCCTTCCCTTGCGCCCCCCCCCCCCCCACACACACACACCAGTAGACAGGAAATGGAATCTTAAATACAGGGTACAGCAATCTCTAGGTTTTGGTGTGGTTCAACTACCGCACCAGTCCACAGTGGTGGAGTCAGCATTAAAACGGACTAGAAAGACCAGGATTCTTCCTCCCCCAGAGAAGGATCCTGAAAGAAGGATTTCTGAAAGAAAGTCTACCAGAGCTTGATGCTCAGTGCTTGCATTGCTGCCCATCAACTATACATGGCTGCATCAATAAATTGAAACGTTTGTTAGAGTCTCGATAGGGATCACGAAGCCAATCAGCAGGCCTTTCTGAATGCAGAAGAGTGTGAGTATTATCTGCTCTAGTCAGTATATGAATCATTTGATACCATGGCAAGATCTTCTACTGCAGCGATCAGAGCATACCTGATGGCCTGGCTGAGGTCCAGCAGCCTACATGAGGATGTTCATGAAAAGTTGGCTGATATCCTGTGTTTGTGGACAAGATCAGAGAAACTGCCACCCAGATCAAGGAGCGATATATGACCATTCAGTCATCAACAGGGGACAAGCAGCCTTCTTCATTTAGATGTTCTTACTTCACTTGTAAGCGTTCCTTCTTCCAGAGACAACTCTTTCACCAATTTTAGTGGTATCACGCCCCAACTGCACTTCCACAATAGCTTACAGCTCAAGGACATCCACATGAATGGCGTCAAACTAAAGCACCACAGCAGGCCAGCCTAAAGCTGGTCCAAGTTGCTTGACATGTATCAGTCTTTAGACCGCAAGTCCTCCAGTAGGGGGATGAATTCACCTGTTCCTCAAAGAATGGTGGAAGATCACCAAGGACCATTGGGTCCTCAAAATTGTGGAGTCTGGATACCATTTGTGCTTCTCTTGTCTCCCTGCACTTCATCAATGTTTAGCTTTTGACCCAGCTCCGTATTGAAGTGGAGTCCCTTCTCAGCCAGAAAGCAATAGAACCTGTTCCTCCCAAAGACCATTGCAAGGGGTTTTATTCTCACTATTTCCTTAACCCCAAGAAGTCAATGGGATTGAGACCCATCCTGGATTTACAAAGTTTGAACAAGAGCCTGTTACAGTAAAATTCAAACTGAACTCCCTCTGTTGTTTCTTTCTTAGTCTTTTTCTTTCAGAGAATTGTTCATTCATTTCCTTCTCTCTTGCCTCCTTCCTCTTTTTCTTTCACCTCTCCTGCTCTCCTCTCCTCCCTCTTTCTGTTCCCATCCTCCTATACTCTTTCCTTGCCTGTTTTTGTTTTGCACATACCTCCTATCCTCCTGTGCTCTCTCTCCTCCTTCCTATGTGTCCCTCCCAAAGCAGTAGCCCAGTGCTTCTGCAGTAAAATTTCTGAAGGAGGTTTAGATATTTTACTGCAGGATGCTACCTCAGGTCCTGATACTTCTGTGGTATAATTTAAAGGGCCCTGTGGCCTGAAAAACTATACCCCTTACCCCCCCCCCCAAAGTTAAAAATGCCCTCATGAGGGGGAACCTCCTGAGACACCCCACCCCCCCCTACCATCTCTCAAGATGGCACAGACCCTAAAAGTGTGGTTCTTTTGTTGAACTGCCGGTCTTGATGTTCTGGTGAATGGTAGTGATTCACATCTTTCATGGGCTTCCTCTGAGTCTTTTCCCCTCCATCTGCACTTCCAGTGCTTTCTTGACAACGTATCATTTCTCTTTTCTTTATGTCTAGTAGCACTTTAAAAATAAGTAGTAGACTTCCACTTGCCCAAATCGTTGCAATCCTCTTTCTTTCCTCATCTCGGCAATCTCAGCCACCTTCAGCCTTTTCCTGATGTCTTTGTTTCTAACCTTGCATTTTATAGCACATTACTGCAAGCTAATAATTATTAAATTCTAAAAAGGTCTGCCATGTTTTTTGGAAAGGGGCACTTAAGTAGGATGCGCCCTTTTGTAAGAATGATGGTGTCTGGTGATTGCACTGATATTATTTTATGATGCATAATTTAAGGCATTTGACTCTTCAAAAATCCTACCTCTTATAGTTTGGATTGTACAACTGTAATGCAAAAAAACATTTCAAAACTGGCGGAAGGAAGAAAATTAGGGGAATATAATAACATAGTAGATCCTGGCAGATAAAGACCAATTAACCCATCCAGTCTGCCCAGTTAGACCAGTCTACACTGCTAAAGACATATTCCATCAGCTGTAGAAGCTTAACTGCTTATAGAATATTGCTCCTTATCCACGTCATCTTTTGTTCTCTTTTTCTTTGGTTCTCTACCATCTTAGCTAAATGAGTATACAAGTTCCCACATTTAATCCATCACCCAAATACCCACCACAGCCCCCTCACCCCATGCACAAATCTTACCACCAAGGTTTTGTAGCAATCTAAACATCTACTAAACTAGTCAAATTGTTGTCTGAACAACTGACCAGGCCTTTGACCCTGCTGGTTGGTACCAGGCCATCACACCCATGTCAACATTAATCTGCTTGATTAATGTACCAACCTGACTACTCTGTGACCCGAGTAGTCATTCGAGCATGCTTCCTGTATCTTCCTCTTATGTTCTTCTTATCACCTTGCTGGGTGATACCTGACCACAACCAACCCCAATTGGCTTCTGGGCGGTTGTAGCCTGCTGATTCCAACATACTATTCCATGACCTGTGATATCACTGGTTTGTTTTCTCCTCATCACCTCTCCCTATGCCTCTGCTCTCAAGGAAATGAAGGGTGGATTGTTGCAATAATGTGAAGAGAACCCCACTGAACCTCTACTAGTAAGAATATTCCATCTGAATATGTAGAATAGAAGAATCTTTACTTGGTGTATAGCTCCCCCATGTGGGTTGCTGTAATGGTAATGTCCTGGCTTTATAAATACCAGGGACATTACCATGAAGTGTGGATTTTTGAGTTGACTTGTGAGGGGTCAGGATGGAGTTTTTCCTGCTCCTGGGTTTTTTTTTTTCTTTTTATTTGGAGGGGACTTTACGGAATAAGATCTAAGGTCAGATGGAAGAAAGAGCAACTCATCTTCTCTTTTTTGAGAAACGCATTTTACTTCTGTTTGGATTTTGGTTTGGAGGGAATTTCATCCACCCTTCCTTCATCTTTTATTGCTTTTTGAAGCCTAGATTTTTTTATGTTTGGTCCAGCAGCTAAATTGCCCAGGGCCTAGGGAATATAGTCACTATTACAAGGAAAGGAGGTTTTCAGAAGCCTCTCAGCTGGAGAGATCCAAGGACCCTTTGATGATCAACAGAAGGCGTAGATTCACATTAATTCCTGGGAAGAGAGAAATGTGAGAAAAATGGAACTGTGCATATATCCGGTGTACGCCACTGAAATATCAGGATTTATTGAAGGAGGCTGGATAAGGAGTAGTCATCTGGATCAAGGTTTGACCACTTTAGTGAAGTATCCTACTGCACCAATTCTGGGAAGGAGCTGCAAAACTTAACTCCTGCAATTGGGAAGGGATGTGGAAATAGAAGATCAAATTAAAACGTAAGTAAAAAGTCAGATTTATTGGAAGAAGATTATGTAATTGACTGTTTTGAGCAAAACCTTGTAAATTTGTATTCATTTCACCTTACAATCAATTATCAGTAAATTTATGTTGGCAACCATATTCATCATCCAGTGTGATTATTATTATACATGCCTTGGAGAATAATCTCTCCTCAACAGGGAATCCTGGAAAATAGAGAGGCTTAAGGACAGTATAAGTATTTATTTATTTATACTGACATTCATCTCAATTGAGATATCACACCGGTTTACATTCAGGTACTGTAGGTATTTCTCTATCCCCAGAGGGCTTACAATCTAAGTTTTTGTACCTGAGGCAATGTAGGGTAAAGTGACTTGCCCAAGGTCACAAGGAGCGACAGTGGGACTTGAACCTTGGTCTCCTGGTTCATAGTCCACTGCTCTAACCACTAGGCTATTCTTCCTCCCTGTAAACTACCTATACTGTAAGGACAGTATAGGTAGTTTAAACATCTTGAGCCCTTAAAGTGAAGAATGGTCCTTAGAGAACTATAGGGGACATTATCCCAGGGGTTACAAATGCAACCTGCCAGTCTTGTTCCTAACACTGCCCTCTGTATGGATAGGTGTGGGCTTGAATTCTGTCACAGTACTGGGGGTCACCGCCTCAACTGGTAGGGCTATTCCATCACATCAACCACTCTCTCAGTAAAGCACTAACTCTCTCATGCTTCCTCTCAACCTTTCTCCCTCCAACTTAATGTTAGGACATTTTGTCCTTCCTGTAATTTATTGAAGCCTGTCAAATATTTGTATGTTTCTGACATACTTTCCAGGATAAACTGGACAACAAATAGTCATCACTAAAAACTCCAGTTCCCCAAAAAGAAGTGGTCGCCTGCATTAGGACCAGATTAAGGAGCCGATGCAATAAATCTGCGCTTTCCTAATGCGTGCGCAGCCACCTCTCCTGGGAGCACGACTGAATATTTAAATGAGGGGCTGTGATAAAAAGGAAGCGCTAGGGACAAATGCGCGCCCCTAGAGCCTCCTTTGCAGTGAGTGCCCAGGAGAAGTGGCTGTCGGCGGGTTAGGAAAACAGATGCTCAATTTTACGAGCATCCGTTTTCCTAACCTGTGCACAGCCTAACCTGACCGTTGGCACACATTTTTTTTAATTTAAATTTTTTTTTAAACATTCTGGTCCTTTTGGTTCCTCCGACTTAATATTGCCACGATATTTAAGTCGAAGGAAGTACAGAAAAGCAGTATTTTCTGCTTTTCTGTACACCGTTTGGCTGCTCAGAAATTATTGCCTGCTCTGGGCAGGCGTTAATTTCTGAGGGTAAAAACGTGCGCATCGGACGCACATTTTTTAATTTTTTTTTAATT
The DNA here is from genome assembly GCF_901001135.1 of Rhinatrema bivittatum. Lineage (NCBI taxonomy): Eukaryota > Metazoa > Chordata > Amphibia > Gymnophiona > Rhinatrematidae > Rhinatrema > Rhinatrema bivittatum. Next base: position 34,631,124 of record NC_042631.1, read on the forward strand.
GGGGAGAATAGCTAATAGCCTCATCAACATGCATTTGCATGTGATGAGCTCTATTAGCTTCATGGGGGGTTGGATGCATGTTTTAGAAAGGCGAATCCCCTGATAGAATAAGGGGTTGTGGTCGCACATCCAAAACCCGCATCCAACCACGGGTTCAACAATGCACTCAGCTGAGCGCACTGCATTGCATCGGCCCCCTAAGTGTCACGCACAAAGTCAGAGAAAAAGTATTTTCTGAAACTGATCCTTAAATAGGTTTTTCTTTTGTTGTGGTTATTGGACCAACACAATATGCCAGGACTTCCAGGGTACGGAGTATTCAACCGCTGTCCAGGCCCAGGGCTGAGGTGTTTGGAGTCTCCTCTGTTTGATGCCCTGGTGCCTCTGCCTTGAAGGTAAAGGGTTTGAGAGGAGAGGGGGAAATCTGCCTGTGCAAGACCATGCGCTGCAGCAGCTCTGCCTTGCCTTGTAGCCCTCCTTCCGCTATCCTCACTGGCGCGGCAGGGCCGGGTAGGGAATCTTCAGGGACCAGATGCTCAGTCACAAACAGGATCTGCCGCACCGTATTTACACTCCAAAAAAAACCCCCCAAAACATTGCTATAAATAAACTTCTTCTAGGGTGGCAATGTGGAGGAGCGGGCTACGAATACGTGAAACCAGTGTTCAGATCTTACTGCTGCTCCTTGTAATCTCGGGCAAGTCCCTTCACCCTCAGGTCCTGTTTACTAAGCTTTTTTCCCATAGACACAAAGAGGTTAATATTCAAAACTAAAGGCCGGATTTTAAAACCCTGGCACGCGTAAATCCAGGGGTTTGCGCACGTGGCCGGGCCAATTTTCAAACCGGCCCGGCCACGTGCGTAAACTCCGGGACGCGTGTAAGTGCCGGGGCCTCAAAAGGGGGCGGAGCGGGGCGGCCCCGGGACAGCACCATTCCTCTCTGTCCCGGAGCCTCACACGCTGGCCGGCTGCCGGCGCGCTCAAGTTTCTTCAGGTCGGGCCCTGAAGGAACTTGCAAAACAAAAGGTAACAAAAATTTTAAAGAAAGGGTTTTAGAGGATGGGGAGGAGAGGGGAAGGGGAAGGGAGGGAACTGAGGAAGGCCCCAATCTCGTCGCCGCGTGATTTTGCAATATCCCCCCCCCCCCCCCCCCCCCAATCGTGCGCACTGCCTGGGCAGCACGTGCACGTTATAAAATCACACATCCGTGTGCACACGCTACCCGGCACATACATATCTTTTTTAAATCTACCCCCTAAGCATTTAAATAGCTAACTTGGAGTTGGATGGGTAATTTGGAGTTAAATGGGTAACTTAGGGATTATCCATTTAAATGGCTTTGCATATTCACCTCAAAATGGGAGAAAATCTTTAGTGAATGACCCCTTAGATTGTAAGCCCTCTGGAGGTAGGGAAATACCTATTTTACCTGAATATAATCTGCTCTGAAGAGCCAAAAAGCAGAATAAAAACAATACATAAACATACAGTACATTTAGTAGGTGATGGGTTGGTGCACTCCATTCACGAGATTTTAAACATCTAATGCAGCTCCAAAACATTTTTTTTTTTTGTTACATATCAGGATTTGACTTTCCCAAAAATCGTTTCTCTGACTGATTATTGTAACATCTCATTGTTCTGGGGGTACTGCTGCAAGTCACAGTGACTCCTGCCACTCCCCAGACCGCTTGGATAAATGTCTTTGCAGATTAGTTTTCTGCCACTCCTTCTACCAGATTAAAATGGCTGGAGATTCTGGTTCCAGTCTGAGCCTCATGCCACCAGCTGCAGGCAAGACTCAGTCCATTTCACTGTTGGCACCAAATAGGCGCGCTAGTGAAGCACGAGTTAGGCTAGCCCCACTCTCTTTCCTCCTCCTCCTCCTCTTGGCACACAGCGAGCTGTGGATTGGGACTGCAGAAGTTCTCTGGAAATTTGGTGACAGAATCCCTCTCCTTCCTTGTTGTTCCAGGTGGAATGGAGGAGTTCTGCCGAGAGGAACTTCCTTCCTGCACGTTCACCAACAAATTCACTAGGGAAGTCTCTATATCCCTTCCTCCAACACTCAACGTCTCTCAAAACAAAGAGGTGGCTTTCCCAATGCCTCTCCAGAGACACACACACCCCCGAGCTTGTGGCCAGATCAGTTGAATTTTAATTTGTTAGCCATAATCCTATAGACTGCTTTCTAGATGACATTGTTCTATTTTCTTTTGCATTTCTTCTGTTTTGCATGGTTTGAAATCTCTCTATATTTTTTGTAGCTAATGTTTTAGAATCATTGCTGTTGGGTGGACATGCTGGAAGGAGCAGAGAGAATGAAAAGTGATTTAAGAGAGTTTGAAGATTTGGCAGCCGGGATTCAGTACAAAGAAGTGCAGAGTCCTGCATCTGGGGTGCGGCAATCCAGAAGAGCTGTATGTGATGGGAAGGTGAAACGCTGATGTGCACGGACTGGGAGAGGGTCCTTGGGGTGATAGTGTCTAGCTGAACCAAACTATTTTATTTATTTATGTATTTAAACTTATATTCCGCACATTTCCAAGAGTTCAAGGCGAACGGTATGCAAAACATTCATGAAAATAACAATAACCACAAAAAGAAAAGCCCTTCGCCATCATCCGGACCACGCTGTCCCCTTCCAGGAGGGTCGTTGATGTAAAAAGGGCAGAAACCATCCCCACTCCTGGCCCATTGCCTCCCGGATTGAAAACGATGCTAGGCCGGCATCATTTTATGAACCAGGAGCCAGTGGGGCAGGAATGACTGGGGGGAGTGGAGTTTGCATCTGTTAAGTTGTTTCTTTTTTTTTTCCATTAACTTTCTCGAACAAAAGTCAGCTGACTCTGCCAGTGGTGCAGGAGAGTCCTCACTGTGAACGGGTAACACAAAATTAGATGCAGATAAACGTAAACAAAGCAAAGCAGAAGGCATCCATATAATGTGTCAAGGTGGGAGATCTCAACCTGCAACATCCATGGTCATTAGCAGCATAGTTTAAAGGGGCACATTTTGTAGAGACATTGGGCCAATGCCTGCAAACTAGCAAAAGGTTTTTTTTCTTGGACAGGAAGAGGTATGTTTTGTTTTCAGAGGCTACGTCAGGGCCTGTGTGCCCAATATAAGAATTTCCACAGGTAGATCAGCTGAATCTGCATAAAAGTGGATTTTCAGTTCCCTAAAAGTGCACGTGTACTTTCACAACACGCACGAGTTTAGCTGTATAGAAAATAAATGTTGGTGGAGAGGGCGTGGTTGGAAAGTGTACATGAACATTTCATTTTCAAAAGTTTTATAGAAGTGTGCATATACACTTACAACATGTAAGTGTATATGCACACTTCTAGGCACATAACAAGCTCATGTTCAACAACACAGGCTCCTTGAGTATGTGTGAGCTGAAAAGTGTCACATACTTTTGAAGTTCTGCATCCTACGGAAAAATTACCCTGAAATGTAAGACCTCTGTATAAAAAGAGAGGCCCAGTCTATGAAGCAGGCAGAGTCTACTTTGAACTAACGCTAGGGTTGAGCAGTTACATGCATTATCCACTAGAGGGCAGTTTATCCCTTAGAAATAGAGCATGTGGAGCAGAAATTATAGCATTAGATCATGGCGTTGCAGACTGCCGTGCCACAAGGCAATTGGGGACTGGCTAGGGCTATATGCAGAGAATCTTTGCAGTGGCTGTAACTACAAGGGACTGCTGCCTGGGGCTATGACACTAACATAATAGACACTGTGAGGTCCATATTAAAAAACCTGCCAAGCAGGTAAATTATCCAGGTAACTTTAAGCAGATATTCAGTTGCCCTTTTGCTGCTAAAAATGCTACTGAATATATCTGTATCGTGTTATCTAGATAACTGTAGGTCTGCTGTTTATCCATAGACAGCAGAATAGTGCTAAACATCCCCTCCAATAATGCAATCAAAAGAAAAAATGAAAAACCTTAGCCATATTTTCAAACACACATAAAATTAAATATAAGAAAGTCTTTGTGTGGTGTCATATTTATAATCAGTAAATATGACTGTACAAAATCGACAGAATATTCCTACCCTCCTTATAATAGCATATCAGAATAAATTGTGACATGGAAAATGTTCTCGCATATGTCCAATCCCTGCCCTATTTATAATCTGCATCACTGAAAGTCACACCCTATCATACTATATCATTTTTTAAAACATTTTTTTTATTATAAACTTCCATAATATAAAGTGTGAACAAAAGTCCAAACTAGCATGTTATAATGCTTCTAAATCCTTGGATATATGCTACTTATTTGTAGGTAATTTGTTCTCCCACCTCAAATGGAACTGAATGCCAGTTCAGTTGTTGTAGTAGTTATCACTGCCCGGGAAAGAGCCCGAATAAGTCAGGCTTGCGCGCCGAGCAGTTTTTAAAAGCCACCCGGATACGCGCGTCAATGCGGCTGTGCGCACTTCTCAAACGTTTTCAAAAAAGGGCGAGGCGAGGGCACGGTCCTGGCAGGACGGGACATGGGCATGTCTGGTGGTGAACCTGAGGTGTGCGCGTAAATACTTACGTGACCCGGCACGCGCCGAGGCTCCCTGCTGCGTAACTTTACTTCTGCTATGGATGAGGTGTAAGTTTAAAAAAAATAAATAAATAAATAAATAATAACAGAGGGATCTTTGAGCCTTTAAGGGTCGCAGATAACTGGAGGGACTGAAGGCTTGGGGGTTTGGAGGACCCTATCTCTTAACTCGGCGACCTGGGGGCGAACTCGTAAAAGTGGGAATAGTATTGGTGCGCACACCTTTAAAATCCCCCCAATTTAGGCGGGAGAAGCATGCGCCCATTTAAAATTTGGCGCACATGTGCGTGCGGTCAGGCTGTTTTATAACATGCACGCAGGTACATGCACGCGTAAGTTATAAAATAGCTGCGTCCCCGGGCGCGCCAGTTGGAAAGTTACCGTCGGGAGTGCTTGCCGTTACTGGGAGGAGGTAGGTGTCAAGTTAAGGTGGGGGAGGAAAGTGGATGTGGAGAATTTCCCTTTGAAAATTAGCTTGCAAGCCCGCTGGTACAATGTGCCTGTAAGCAGTTTAAACATTGCTCAGTGTGATTGCTCTAGTTGTGTTCGGAGTCCTAATGCCCCGGTTGATGGGCCGCATAATGAGAAGGAACGGTGCGGACTGAAGGTCAAGAGAGCAGTGAGATAAAGGCACCGGGACACTGGAAGTTACTGTACATTGTAAGTGCATTAGACCCTTACCTCTTGGATGTTTGGCTTAGCCAAGCGATGCAGATGTTACAATGAAGAGGATCCTCTGTGTTAATCCCACGCTCTTTTGAATTCCAGGAGGGCAAGCCATGCATCCACCAGCCTTTCCCTGAAGAAATGTTTCCTGGCGTTGTTCCCCCTTTGGAGCTTCATGTTACGATCCCTAATCCTACAGCTTGCTTTCCACCCGAAGCGGTAAGGCCATGGCACGCGTGAGATTAACTTTGGTGTTTCTTGGTTTCGTGTCTCCCTCTGCCACTATGCCTGGGCCAGGGGACTCCTACTTTTGCAGGCCCTGAATATATTGAATGTGAAAGCTGAGAGCCTTTTCAATTGTAGCCACAGTTCCTAATTTGCAGTAAGTTCTCTTCCCTGGGGATCTTTTATATTTCTTACTATTAACCCGTGCTCTGATCAGTCTGAAAACAACTCGGTTAAAAGGACAGTAATTTGTGAAAGTGTTGTACAGCACGGGGACAAATCATCATTGTTTTTATCTCTCGTTATTGATTTATGTTCCACTTTTCAGGCACTTCCAAAGCAGATTACATTCATGTACTGTAGTTATTTCCTTACCCCTGAGGGTTTACTATCTAAGCCCTTGGAAAAGTTCAGTAAATATACACGGAGATCATATTCTAATACCACCCAAGGTTTGCTTCCACTTCATTGTAGGTTGTTGTTGGCTATAGCACTGTGGAATAAAATTAATTTTAATGCTTTTTAATGTTGATCTTTTTGAGGGACTAATAAAGTCTCCCTCTGAGCAATCTGTAGACAGAAAGAGGCTTTTTATTTGTCACTTTCTTCCAACAATGTGGTTAATACCTTTGTTTATTGGAGCAAATCCATCAAATTCTCAAACATTCTCTGAATGGTCCTCTTATGAGATTTGATCTGCATTCATACTTTTTGTTTGTTGACCTCAGGCTAATGGTCAGCGAGTTTCTGCTGACAATCAGCACAGCAGCACCACAATTTAATTACCTATGAGAATTGCGCAGTAGGAGGAGACTTCAAACACTTGCAGTGCTTTCTCTCTAGAAGAGAATACTTATCAGAAAGCAGGCTACATTCCAGGTTCAGCTGCTTTTGACAAATGACTGAATTATTTTGAAAAATTACTGGTAGCAAAGTTACTTTTGATTGGGGCACTTGGTGTTTAAGAAAAGAGAGCCCTTCCTTCAGCTTCCCCCATACTAATCTCTGTGTGACCTTAAGCAAGTCCCTGATCCGCCTGTGCGCAAACCCAACTGTAACCTTGTGAATGGTTTTTGTAAGCCTGCACCCTGCATTTAGTATTACATAAATAGGAAGTATACTGCAGAGAACGAGTGCTTTTTGTGAGTCATGTTTTGGGGGAGTGTTAATATATATATATATATATATATATATATGGAGTTTTCAATGCAGATCCATCCTCATCTCCAGACTGAGGCTGATACTGTAGCGTTCCCAAGTGCTGCAGGAAGGAGCTGTGCACATCCCCCAGAGTCCTTTAAACGTTTTCAAATGTCGCTGGTGCTCAGACTCCACCTATCAGAACTCTTCTTGAAAACAACTGTCCCAGTATTGGACGGGTTTCAGCTTTAAATACAAACAACTCTGCTCTGAAGAAAAGGCGAGCCTCTCCCAGGCTGCCCACAGGCGGGCGTTGTTATAATTTATATCTTATCTTGATGTCCTTGACAGCTGAGCTGAGCCTGCATCTGTTCTCTCCCGCCCCTGCATCCTTTGAGCTGCCCTATCTGAGAAAGAGAGACACACATTGTGAATTGTACGGCTCAGAGCACGTGACTCCGTGCTGTGATAAAGGTGCCAGGTGCGGGCCACTGGATCACTGCCAGCTGTGGTCGCTATTCCATCCCAGTAGCACTGCGAGGTCCCTCGCCAAGAGGGCGAGAGACCAGGACGGCAAAATAGGGACACCGGGGTTCTAATCCCAGCCATGCTAAGGTGAAGCACTTTGCATTCACTCCTCTAGTCTCTCACGTCATTCAGGCTTCAATTAGGAGCTTTGACAATTTAACACAGGGGTAGGCAACTCTGGACCTGGAGCACCACAAACAGGTCAGCTTTTCAGGACATCCACAATGAATATGCATGAGGTATATTTGCATGCACTGCTTCCATTGTATGCAGCTACGGCTGGTGCGTATTCGTTATAAATATCCTGAAAACCAAACCTGCTTGTGGCACCCCAGGACCGGAGCTACCTACCCCTGATTTAACAGATTAAGTTGATCATATTTGATGTTACAGCAAAGAAGATGGGGGCAGCGCCTCCTGCTGGTCCAGGTACTAATTCTACATATAACTCCTGTTCATACACCTCAGTCCCGCCTGTTGCTAGGGCTGTTGCAAGGGGTTGGCAAGAAGAGCGATTGCCCTGGGCATGAGGTGAGGGGACTGCCGTGTCACCCTTTTGAGTCGGTCCAGGAGCTTGAAAGGGAAGGGGGATGCTGAAAGCAATCCTTGTCTGGGGTGCTGTTTTATCCGCCAGCTGCTCTGAGTACCGAGCATCCACATAGCTCTGCCAATGCCCCTCGGTGCTGACCTGCAGACATAGGCGGAGTTTTAGGGAAAGGGGGGGGGTTAAGGGAGAGCAATGCCCCCTCCCCCCCCCCCAATGCTCCAGGTGCTAGCGCTGAATTGGGTCCCCTCTGCCCCCTCTCACCAATATATCCTCCCTACCTCTTGCCCCCAAACTAAGGAGAGGACAGCGTCACCTCCCAGTGCAGAACTGACCCCAATCCAGTTCTGCTGATCCACTTCAGTCCTGCCCCAGGGAGCCTCTCTGCTGTGCCAGTGCACCACATCCTCAGAAACAACTCGGTCACAAGCCAAGCTGCTTTGCACCTCCTCATCACTGCTACCATCACATGACAGTTGCCCAGCTGAGCTCATAACTTGGTAGAGAGGTGACCGACAATCATCCAGAACTGTGGTATTCACTCCCAGCCCTCCAGGGCCACCAAACAGGCCGGGTTTTCAGGCTATCCCTAATGAATATGCATGAGAGAGATTCACACACAATGGAGGCGGTGTGCATGCAAATCAGTCTCATGAATATTCATTGAGGATATTCTGAAAACTCGACCTGTTGGTAAGCCCTGGAGGGCTGGGAGTGAATAGCCCTGTTCTAGAATAAGGAATAAAAATGGTATCTACATTGGTATCGTGTGTTTTACAATGGCTTCCCGTATATAAATAGTCCTAAAGCATTAGATCTTCCCTGTCCAGCAGGTGCACTTCTCAACATTCAACTCAACAACTTGGGAAGATCGGGTGAATGTGCTTAGCTGGTTCCCTGGTTAGGAAACCAGTGCTCTCTCGAGGGAAAAATGAAATAGCAACAGCAACCACATTTATTGTTTTCAGTTTGTGTCTTTTTCAAAATGAGATAGGAAAAATGACCAAACTTTGCTTTTAGAAACTCTGGGGCACGTGCTAAAATGAAAAATACATGTTTAGACTGTCCCCTCCCCCCTATAATGTGTTTCCAACTGGTGACACTGCCATTCAGATGGGTGGGCCCCATAAATGCTCTGACTTTGCCTCACTTTTTGTGTCGGGGTCCGGTGCAATCTGCTTTGGTTCTGCTACCTTGTAATTTAATGTTACTCTGGCTAGAAATGGCCAAGTGGCAATTTGGAAGCAGTGCAACAGGGCCAGGTCACATTCAGTGGTGACAGGAGCTGCTGCTAATATCTCTTGGTGCCAGTTCTATAAAAGAGAGTGGTGGATTTACACAGAGTTAAGAACATAAAAAATTGCCATACTGAATCAGACCAAGGGTCCATCAAGCCCAGTATCCTGTTTCCAACAGAGGCCAAACCAGGCCACAAGAACCTGGCAAGTACCCAAACACCAAGAAGATCCCATGCTACTGATGCAATTAATAGCAGTGGCTATTCCCTAAGTAAACTTGATTAATAGCAGGTAATGGACTTCTCCTCCAAGAACTTATCCAAACCTTTTTTGAACCCAGCTACACTAACTGCACTAACCACATCCTCTGGCAACAAATTCCAGAGCTTTATTGTGCATTGAGTGAAAACAAAATTTCTCCAATTAGTTTTAAATGTGCTACTTGCTAACTTCATAAAGTGCCCCCTAGTCCTTCTATTATCCAAAAGAGTAAACAACCAATTCACATTTACTTGTCTGGACCTCTCAAGATCTTAAACACCTCTATCATATCCCCCCTCAGCCGTCTCTTCTCCAAGCTGAACAGCCCTAACCTCTTTAGTCTTTCCTCATAGGGGGAGCTGTTCCATTCCTCTTATCATTTTGGTCGCCCTTCTCTGTACCTTCTCCAGCACAATAGATTCCATTGCTCCCTCGCATACTGTTCATTTTCTTCTATCCCTTCCCCCTTAGCTTTTATGTATTTATTATCTATTTATGTACTGAATTTGTGATTCGCTCCACTATAAAGTACTCAGCATGAACTGCACAACAGTAACAGATTAAATCCAAGTTTTAAAATCAAATACATACTACAAATCAGCAGTAAAAAATAACTAACTGGTGCACATGATCAAAACACATCCTAAAAAATCAGAGTAGTAATCAGCTAGAAAAAAGCTGCATCACAACAACATGGACCTAGTGCACCATCAACTTGGGAGCAGTACCCAAGGAATAATGAAAATCTAAGACCAGTGTTCAACCTTAACCAGGAACCAACCCCTCTTGCCTTTTCACTCTCCCTCCCATCCCATCCCTTCCCATCCTCCTTATCCTGCACAATACAACCAAATGACTAATAGGTTTCGCACAAAACAATGTGTCATTGACAGGTTGAGCAGCCGGGGAAGATGAGACGCTGCCTGGGAGACAGAGCGGAGGTGCTGGGATGGAACACAGATACCAACTCCATCTTCTACCTTTCATCTCCTTTCTAAAAGTTTTGCCAACTCCCTCCTCCTCCTCCTCATCCCCATCTCCAGCTGCCTCTACGTGGTCTCAATGGTTCATGAATGCAGAGGGTATTTCCATGATGGGAGGTGGGGAGGGCGGTGTATGAAGATGTGACAGCAAGCAAAACCACGGACCAAGTCTTCAACCCCCTAGTGTGAAGGCCAATGCACAGCTCCGCAGTGCTGTATGGCCACTGTGAAATGACCAAGGGAAAGAGCAGTTACCTATTTATATAATTATTTCTACCATCAGCACAGTTATGTGACTTTTCTCACCTTCTCCTTTCCGTGCCCCAGCCTTCCCCACCCCCTTCCATCAGGATTCCCTACACAAAACATATCCACAGTAGCATTCACTGTCCTAGGAGGCTCGTGAAGGTCACACCACGTACCACACCTTTCTCATGAACACCTGCAGCTCAGCCTAGGCCAGCTCAGACGTGTTTTGTCATCTAAAATTCAGAGCAGCTGGCGGTCGTGATGGCGGTGGACTCACAATTCTCGTTTGCCACCGCCGTGCAAAATGTCTCACCTTCCCCGTGATGTTTGCTGGGCTGGAAATTATTCCCGAGATACCATGAAAGATGATATCGCTGAAGGTTTGAGAGGGATTTTGAAGCACATTTTGAGAGGGGGGGGGTACAGTGAGGGGCAGCTGCTCGCCTTTGCCCCCCTCTGAATAATGAACCCTGCTCTAGCCTCCCCTCTGCAGAGAGTTCCTCCTTTTCTTTCCTCTACCTGCCAACAATTTGCTTTCTGCCTCCGATCAGGAGCACTTGGGAAAGCTACAACGGTTTTTATCAATCCTCCCGAATCCCGACAGACCCACCCACCCCCATGGGTCGCAGGTTGCTGTCAAACACGCAGCGGTAGGAATTATCTGTTGGGCTGGGCACTGATGCCAAGGGCAGGTTGGCACTGCACCAGCCCATCTTTCCTTCTCTGCCGTGTTTTCCATGGGCTGGGGGAGGCAGGTTGGTGCATGTTCCTTGCAGGTCTCTCTGGGTCGGGACGCTGCGTTGTCTGCTGTGGTTTGTCAGTTGGCATAAATCGCCAAAGTAGCAAAATCAGATCTCTTAAGTCAGAGGCTCCCGAACTGTGGGTGGTGACCCCCACACAAGATCAGTGGCTGGGGGGGCATGAGAAAAAAGGCTGTTCCTACTCATAAGGACCTCCCCTCCTCCCTGCACCTGGCGGCAGGCGTCAGCACGGGGCCTGTGAAGGTGCTGCTGCTGCTAGCCCTGCTTCTACTGCTACCTTCCCAGTTTAGGTGAGTGGGAGGAGAGCAGAGGTCTGCTGTTTGGGTTGTGAGCATCATATAGGGTCAACTGTTAAAATTTGGGAAGCAGTGCTCTAAGTCTTTTCGATTGGAAGTTACAGCACCTCCTTCGCCTCAGACCCTCAGTTTACAGCTCTGTAGTTTAGAACCATGTTGGATTCATACCGACATAAGGCACAGGTCTCCACCCCAAGCTATTAGATGCATTTGAATGTGTAAATAAGCATGTAGGTAAAGGTGAGCTATGGGTATAGTGGACTTTCAGAAGCCATTTGTTGACCAAGTCCCCCATGAAAGACTCCTCAGAAAATTAAAAAGTCATGGGATAAGAGTCGATTGTGAATTACTAACTGGTTAAAAGCCAGGAAACAGAGGGTAGGACTATGATTAATTTTTGAAATGGAGAAAGGTCATTAGTGCAGATACACAGGGCTCAGGACTGGGACCTTGGGCTGTTTAGCGTATTCATAAATGACCTGGAAAAGGGAACAACGAATGAGGTGGGCAGATTTGCAGATGACATGAAATTATTCAAGTTGTTAAAAAAAAGCAACAGATTGCGATGTACTGCAGACAGAGGGACCTCGTGAGACTAGGAGACTGGACAACTGAATGGCAGATGAAATTTAATGTGGAAAAGCGCAAAGTGATGCACGTGGAGAATAAAAAAAATCCCAACCTCGGCTACACGATGCTGCGTTCTACCCAGGAAAAAGATGCTGGAGTCCTTGTGGACAATACATTGACATCCTCGGCTCAATGTGCAGCCGTGGTCAAAACAGCAAATAGAATGTTAGGAAAGATCCGGAAAGGAATGGAGAATAGTACAGAAAATATCATATTACCTCTGTATCGAGCCACGGTGCATGAGTGCTGGTACCCCCATTTCAAAAAAGACATAGTAGAAGTAAAAAAGGTGCAGAGGAAGGTGACAAAAATGATAAAGAGGAAGGATCAGCTCCCCCGTGGTGAGAAGCTACCCAGGTCAGTTCTCTTTAGCTTGGAAAAGAGAAGTTTATAAAATCACCAGTGGGGTGGCACATGAAAATAAAAGATAGTTCTGTACCCTTTCGAAAAATACTAACACAGGGGGACGCTCCATAAAACTAACCACCAGCAGATTTCAAACAAATCGTGGAAAGTACTTTTTCATTCGGTGCCCAGTCAAGCTGTGCAATCTGTTGCCAGAGGACGTGGTCAAGGCGACGAGCAGAGCGGCGTTTACAAGAGGTTTGGACAGGTTCCTGGAGGAGAAGTTTGGAGATTATTGTTAGCCAGGCATTGCTGTCGCTGGGGGTGAGTAACAGAAAATAGATCTGTTTTACGGGATCTGCCAGGTACAGTATCTGCGACCTGGATTGGTCACCTTCGGAGACGGGATGCTGAGCTTGAAGGAAATTTGGTCTGATGCAGCATGGTACTTCTTATGGTCCTTAAACTGGGAAGATACTTCTCTTCGTCAGGTCAGTGAGGCAGCAGTGCAATTCCACTGTATAAAAATAGTACAGAGTTAGCTAGGTCTTAGGTTGCCTACCTATTTCTGCAGCTCAGTAGAGGGAAACGGGGATGGGATTTGATAGAGGTGGCAGAGACATTGAAACTTTACAGTTCAAATGGCCGACATCTAATAATGAGCGAGAGTGCCCATTGTTTATTGTTTGATTCTATTGGAATATTTCCTGTATTTTTATCCATGTTGTAACAAACACCTGCTTGGAGAGATTTCTCCATCTGGCTGGACACCATTTAAAGACTTCATGCTTGTCCTTTAGATGCCCCTGGCCAGTTCAGTAGGAAGTGGAAGAAAGGACAGGGCCGGCCGTGGGGGCAGCTCCCCCTTCCCATGACACGGCCGGGGGGGGGGACCTGGCCTGAATCCCCTTCTGATGATGCAGGGGGGCTCCAGCAGCCACGCGGGAACTCCAGAGAGAGCAGGACACCGGGGCCTCGCCTCCTGATGAGCCGCACTGGTGACCCCGCCTTGAGCGGCCGCCCACCTCTTCTGACGGGCCTTGATACTGCAATTTGCGTGTCAGAGAGAACGTGCGCCTACCACTAACCCTGATTTCCCATTTTTGTGACTCTAAGTCATGAAATAACCAAGGCTGTAAAGTAACGCAAGGGCACGAGGAAGAGAATCTAAACCGGGAGCAAGGTGATCCGGGGATGTCTGTGCGGCTTCCCAAGGAATCCTGTTCAGCCGTGGACTTTGCCCAAGTTTCGAGCACAGTTTTTGCCTTGAAACTTGCCATGGAAACAGACCGAGGACTGGTTTTATGTGCAGGTAGAGTTTTGCTGGAAACGTTAAGTGCACGGGGCTGAAGCTGCAGTCTCCCCATGCGCTTTTCCTCCCTCAGCACTGCCTCCTCCCAGTGTGGCTAAAGGTGGGTGCTCTGTGGAGCTGCATCAGGGGGGAGGGCATTTGTGCAGGGAAATCACTTTTTATGCACAGTACATGGCATTGAAAATTGCTTTCTTACTGCCCATGGCGATCAAGGCCCGGAGCATTCAGGCCTGCGTCCATTCTCCACCAGTGGCAGGTAAAGAGAGTACAGCGTGCAGAACGGGCCCAGCCCCTCTCTTACCTTTCCATTTTCCAGCAGTCATTGAACAGGGGGAGATATCCCAGATTGGGATCTTACGTTGCCCGTCTTTGCCCCAACCCAAGGGTGCATAACCCTGGTCCTGCAGATGGCTCTGGCTTCCCGAATGACCAAGGTACACAAACTAACTTGGTTGGTCCTCAGCTCAAATGGATGCAAATATGCCTCGTGACTATTCATTGTGGATATCCTGCGGCCCCGGAGGACCGATCAATGCCCGCTCTAAGGTGCATAAGGGACCATCCGACGTTTTTTCCCCTGCCAGGAGTGCTCCAGTCATCCCGCGGTTTAGACCATGCGAGGTCCCGTAAGCTAAAAGAGCTGCCGACCCTGCAGGGCTCGTATCACAGGACAGCTGGAGCATGCCAGGCGGGGAGAAAGGTGTCAGTGGTCTCCTGCGTATCTTAGAAGCAGTTTTGACCAGGGTTGTGCACCTTTGGCCTAATCCCTTTCTGAACTCAGTTAGTCTTCCTCCACAGTGTCCCTTGGCAATGCTATGCTGTATTTGTCTTCCACAAGTAAAGTATTCATTGCACAAAAGATGTATTTCCTTTTCATTTTCTGGGCTGCTCCCTAGTTCTTGCATTATGAGACCCAAGGTCCTATGCACTAAGCTGTGTTTAAACCAAGGTCAGTGTCTGCACCAGTAACCCTACCCTTTACCTGGAGCCGCCACCTCGCCCAGGCTGACCCAGTCCTGCTCTAGCCCCGTTGTATGCAGGGAGTCGTAGTTCTAATTTCCCTAAGCAAATTTCCACTAGATTCCTGCACAGGCAATGGGGCAAAACCAGCCCTGGATCTGCCTGTTTGGGTTGACCTGAGCAAGGTCATGGGCCTTAATTTACCTCATCCTCGCCAGACTAAAAGCATCAAAGCTCCCCCATCTACACTGTTGCTTTAATGTGTGTCAGAGCTGACGTCTACCCTAAATAATCTCTTTGATAGGCAAATTGAAAAGGCCTCGCCCTGAGTTTCCTGGCCAGGTTCTAGGAATGATTTCTTAAGGTGGATCCGCAGAGATGCCAAACGCTTTCTTCTCAATTCACTTAATTAGCAACAACAAAACAAGAAGACTGTAGTGTGTCAGGCCAACAACAAACAGAAGAGTTTCATAAATAAAAAGAAAGAAAATAGATACTATCCTATGCCTCCTCTCTCACGTTCCCAGCCTGCTGAGCAGGCTCCTTGCATCACCAGTGATTTGTAATCACTGCAAAGGCAGGTCAAGGGTTCTGAGCCTGGTGATTAAACCACTCACACATGCCCTGCATTTTCTATCCTGTGGCACTAGGCTGAAGGGGGGGGGGGGGGTTCTTTTCCTCTTTCTCTGGTATTTGTTCCAAGTGAGTCAAAATCTGCAGTTATAACGCTTCCTGTAACAGGAGTGAGCCTCACTCTTCAACCAGGGTACCTGAGGTACAATCTGAAGCCCTCTGCTTTACCTCTAGTGGTCTTCTTACCGCTTACATTGGGGCCCGCTGCAATACCTTGCGCTGCGGCCAGCACATGGCTTGACACGCGATTGGATGCACATTTTGGACGTGCAATATGGGGGATAAGCGTTTCCACGTAGTCAATAGAGCTCGTCACATGTAAATTCCATGTAGATGAGGCTCTTAGCTAATACCCGCGATGCAAAAAATATTTCTCGCGCGGACAATGCGCCCATTGCAACGTGGCAAGTTTTACGCCAGCCCAGGACTGGCATAAAGGTATAGCCCTGCTCAAGGGCTCATTGATAAAAACAAAACATCCTGCTTTCTGTGATTCCTCTTATTAGTATCATAGCAATACTAAGTAGGAGGAAATGCAGGAAGCAGATTCTGGTAAAAAAAAAAAGTCTCCAGTAAATTAAAAATAATTCTGGGCGCCCAATATAAGCTCACAAGATACACTGTCCAGGCCGTGTATCTTGTATATTGCGCAGGTAGTGGGAGAAAACGGCCGGTCATAGATTGAGCGTCCGTTTTCCCAACCCGCACTGACAGTCACCTCCACTGTGCACCCAATGCCGAGGAGGCACTAGGGATGCACAAATTTCCCCTAGTGCCTCCTTTTTAGCACGAACCCCCTCATTTAAATATCACATTGCGCCCCCAGGAGAGGTGGCTGGACATACATTGGGCACTCAACATTGAGTGCCCGTTTGCTACAGCACAAAAGAATAGATTTTAAAAGGTTGTGCGCGGGCGTACACGTGCGCGTGCTACCCGGCACGCGCACATGTACGCACAATTTTATAACATCCTCTGGTTTTACGCACGTAACCTTCTTAAAATCCGGCCCAAATATTGCATCGGCCCCGTTGTGCCAAAGAGAGCCTCCTTCTGGTGCTCAGAGGGCGTGATATGTACAGGCAACATATCAAGGGTGCACCTGGAAATTCTTAATCAGGCCAGTGGCACCAAGAGCAATGGGACTATTCCTCTAACTTTCTGCCATGCTTTCTAATGCATCTCCTGGTGCTTTGTATCTTCTGTTACATTCATGTACAGTACAAACTTGTCACTTGGTACCGATGTGTCCTTTTTTTATTTTATTTTGCAAAGCATTTGAAGTTTCCATACCAGACACACCTGCTACAAAGAAATGAATCTGATACATGATGAAAAAAGCAAGAGGAAAAAAATGCAGAAGAAAACAATATACACGTATCAATTTCTTATTGGCCCCCAGATTAAAGAGACCCTCCATAGAAAATTTTAAACATTATTCTAAAGAAGCTAAATCATTATTATATACCGGTAGGAAAAAGAAAAAGCACAGCTGATGGATGTACACCTTACACATGAATCTAACCGAACAACATCTCAATGGTGCATCCGATGACTGAATCACACTATTTGAAGCAAGCGCCTTGGTCACATTCCTATTGATGTACCAAAGCACCCAAGAAATCCCCAGTTCTGGAGCCCGATATAGGCTGCAAGTTATCTCTAAATGTTTCCCCCATTGACTTTAATGGCAAATGAAAACAAATCAAACTAAAAAATGAATTTTTTTTTTTTTTTTTGCTTTGAAACTAAAGAAACGAATAAGGGTCCCCATGAAACGAATTTTCAAACAAAATGAATTTTTTTCCTGCTGCACACTCCTATTCCCTCCTATCCTATGATGGCAGGAGGAAGTGGCAAAGTGGGAGTGGCAGAAAGAGTATGCCACTGACTGAAACAATAACCCAAGTGTGCTCATCCCACTCAGAAACACTTGCCCAAGTTGATGCGATAATGCAGCAAATGTGTAAGTGTTAGAGCTATATTAATGTAAGCAGTAGCAGCATCGTCTACAATTGTTAGACTATTTTCCTGGGAGCTTGCATCTGTGAAATATGTGTTTGACACGTAAAAAAAATAGAACTACTAGTATAAAGAAAAGCTGTTTACTGTTAGACGCTGAAGAATGGGCGCCAACAGTCTGTGATGTATAATGCCACTGTACTAGGAGACAACTAGGAGAGTGTAACGTAATATTCAGCATCACGGCACGGAGGCACTGAAGTCAGAGAGAGGAAGGAGTCTGTAACACCCAGTACCTTTTCTCTGGGGTACTGCAGACTGAGGAGCCTGTGATCGTGCCAAAGCCTCTGGGGCACTGGAGAGAAGGAAGGACTTATGACATCTAATTACTAAAGAAAGAGAGTGAAGCCTGCGATAGCCAACATCACAACTTGGGGATGGTTAAGCATATCTGATGGGAACCTACTGGGAGGAAGACAACGAAACAGGAATGGGCAATAAGGAATGCGACGATTGGGAGAGAATGCTTTTAGGGTAGTTCTACAGGTTTTAACTTTACTCGGCTTTTTTATCCCATTAACACATCTATAGTGATTTTGCAAGGCCTGCTATAGTAACTCTGTATGTATAAATCTAGCCCTGTGAGGCCTGTAACTCCTTCAGCTCTAGGGATGTGGCGCCTCAGTGATTAGCTGATGGGCATAGAGGCATATTTTATTCTTACGGGGGTCCATCTGATTTAAAACGTGTATGAAAGTAAAGGAGTTACCATGTTTGATCCTCACCGTCTCTGTTCTCCAGGGACCCAATCGCCACTTCTGCCGGGCGTTTGAACCCATCTCATGTATAACAAAATGTTAGTACCTCAAGCAATATATGTAAGAGCTTAGAAGCAAGACGTACATTCCTCATTCTTACTCTAAAGTCACTGACCTGATTTGGAGCTTCCTTATCACGGGAAACTCCAGCACTTACACCTTACCCGCTCCAATTGTTCTATTATTAGTAATGATGAGGATTAGGTGGCTAGCCTGAGAAATAATTAGAGATAGACATAATGCTTTGAGAAACTTGTGCAAGACCAACCACCTGTTTCCCATCAATGCTGCCAAAAGAATCTCTCTCACTTTTATCAGACTGTTCCACGGGGCACCTGAGCTGTTTCATTTAAGATGTAGTCCCAGTTAGCAGCTACTTCATGATTCAGCCACCCCCTTCTAAAACTGCCATTTTTAGGTGGGTTTCTTTCTGTAGCACCGTGGCATGTCGACTTTCAGATCTTGACCCTGGCTGGAGGTTTGGCTCTCTCACGTGGGTCCTGCCATGCAGGTAGGCGTAAATTTCTCCGGGCACCGGGAAAGTGCACAGAAAAGCAGTAAAAACTGCTTTTCTGTGCACCTTTTGACTTAATATCATGGCGATATTAAGTCGGAGGTCCCGAAAGTTAAAAAAAAAGTTAAAAAAAAAAAAATTTTGAAATCGGCCTGCGGTTCGCTGGTTGAAAACTGGACGCTCAATTTTGCCCATGTCCAGTTTCCGAACCCGTGGCTATCAGCGGATTTGAGAACTGATGCCGGCAAAATTGAGCGTCGGCTGTCAAACCCGCTGACAGCCGCCGCTCCTGTCCAAAAAGAAGCGCTAGGGACGAGCTAGTGTTCCTAGTGCCTCTTTTTGCCGCGGGCCCTCATTTGAATACAGAATCGCACGCACAGCAGAGTGGCCTGTGCACGCGCTGGGAGAGCGGGCATTCGCCTGCTCTCCCGTGACTTTTACTGTATCGGCCCAATACATAGTAAAGATGGCAGATAAAGACTAAATGGTCCATCCAGTCTGCCCAGCAAGCTGCTCATGGTGGTAACTGCCGCTCCGTGCAGATTACCCCCATGTGATTAGTACGCATGCAGACTCCCACTCCTATCAGAATTCAGTCCTTTACAGTGCCTTTATGAGATATTCGGCTCCCTAACATTTCCACCTCTTCAGCCTTCATGATATATAAGCGACATGCCAAAACACAGCACCTTTCAAAAACAAAACAGTGTTATCTATGTCAATCTTTGGCGCATGTAAACCTATGCAAAGTTTTGAAAGCTTCTTGGGTTCGCCACACTAGGAGTTGGTAGTTTTATTTATGGGGGAGGAGGCCACAGCAAAAAAAAGAGTGTGAGAATACCAGCTCTCTACTGCTGATTTATCATATCTCAAGGAATGTCCTGCAACTCCCCTTTCCCCTCTCTGTCTCTTCCTCCTGCCTAGTTGCAAATTTGAGTAATGGTGTTTATCTGAAGTCTGGACCAGGGGAGATATGGAACCATTGTTTGCAATACATTTCACACAGCAGATCCTTGAAACATTGCTAGCTCAAGGCAAGTTACCTTCAAGTGCAGTAGGCATTTAAAGCGGCTTATATGACATGAGCTTTTTGTAAACCAGATCAGTTCCAAAAGTATTTTACAGCAAAGATTCCAGCAAGAGATTAACTTAGGTGCAAAATTCCAGTCTTGTGGTTTTAGGAGGAAAAGTACTGAGCAGTACATGAGATAAAGAACAGACCTAAGACATGGAGCAAATGGTTTCCAGAGAGCTGAACTCAGCAAGATATTCATTGCTATAGTGCAAGAATGTTGCCTCTAGTAAGCTCCTGCATTCTCACTGAAGTCTAAAAATCCTGATGGATCTACTACTATCCTGCTGCTGCTACTGGAAGTTAATGAGATTCTAAAATGAGGCTCCTATTATAAAGCCATGGCCCTGTGGACTGGAGGTGTGGCCTAGTGGTTACAGCCGCAAGCTGAAACTGAGGGAAGCCACGGTTCACATCTCAGCTCTTCCACTGATGTTCTTCATGGAGTTTGCCCTCCATTGCCTCGTGTACCAGCCTTCTGGATCTTTATAATTCCAGAAACTCCTGTTGCTAAGGGTTAACAAGAGAACCATAAAGTAAACAGAACAGTTTTGACTAACCAAATGGTACTCTTACAGATACTCAGCCCACAACTAATGAAAGCAGTTTGTATTTATTATTTAAACTAAAAATGGGATCTTGGAGAGGGCAGAGTACAATGGACAAAGATGACATCTTGGAATGATATCCTACAGAGGAGAGTCTATGGTTAGCATATGGGATATACTCCTGGGCAGACTAGATGGAAACATGATCTTTTTGTGCTGTTATCTACTGTTATGCTATGTATTGATTTGCTCCATAGATTAGTAAGTAAAATTTCAGGTTAACGTTAAAATAAGGTTAGTCAAAACATAAGTGGAGGCAGGGACCATGCTTAGGCAGAGTCAATGCAGAAAATAGAGAAGCATGACAATCACATTGTAGTTCTCTAAATTGAAGAAACATTCATAATAAGTCCAACTCAATATTTTATTTGAAGAAACACCCAAATTCAAGGTATATGCACAATTTTAACATCGATGTGTCCCTAGACTCGGTCCCATGTTTCGCCCAGAGGCTGCGTCAGGGGGAATCCTTCAAATCAGGTTACTTGTATTTTGCCATTCTCGGTAGTCCAGGTTTGCTTGATAATTAAATGGCACTGGTTGTTACTGTCTCTTCGATTTCCATTTCACCGTGGAAAGAATCTTCTTAGCTTAGTGGTGGCCACTAAATGTAGCTGGATATCCAACTAAGTACAATATTGGGCTCTACAGGTGTGCAGTAGGTGAGTAATGGAAGAACTGCTCAGGAGGACCAGAGATCCTCAATAAAGCCTGTCCTTGATCAATCAGGCACTTCCATCCAGTTGCAGATTAAGGCTGCCAGAACCATGCTATGGGGTGAGAAGTACACCTTATAGTAAGAAAAAAGGACTTCTAAAAGAGCTCAAAAATGAAATTTCAGATCTACTAGTAAAAATTTGTAACCTATCATTAAAATTATCCATTGTACCTGAAGCCTGGAGGGTGGCCAATGTAACCCCGATATTTAAAAAGGGTTCCAAGGATGATCCAGGAAACTAACAGACTGGTGAGCCTGACTTCAGTGCCGGGAAAAATCATGGAAACTGTTATAAAGAATAAAATCACAAAACATTTAGATAGTCATGGTTTGATGGGACACAGCCAGCATGTATTTACCCACGGGAAGTCTTACCTCACAAATCTCCTACTTTTTTTTGAAGGGGTTAATAAGCATGTGGACAAAGGTGAACCAGTAGGTGTGGTATATTTGGATTTTCAGAAGGGGCTGGCCAAGCGCGTAACTCCCATAATTCACGTGCGCAGGGCTTTTAAAATTTACCTGTAATGGAATACCTCATTTCAGTCACACATGCAAACCACAGATAGAACCTCAAATACAGAATAAATGCAGTATAAATAGAAATGAACAGACAAAAACTGAACTGGAAACTGCAACAAGCCAAATTCTGTATGCACTGCAACAATGTAAAAAACAGAAACGTTACCATTCCTCATGAAACAAAATTAGTAAAAGCATACCAATAAAAATAATTCAAAACAATTAATGAATAGAATAACATTCAATAATTAAAAACTCATAAAAAATTTCCAAACATCAATAAAATATTTCAAAGCAGACACACAAAATTACACCCAACAATTAAAATAAGGATTTTTAAAATGTCCCCGTTATCCATACCTTGGAACTTTTGATTTCCAGATGCCCTGAAATTGTCATGGATTAGCAGGCAGAGAGTAAATGGGGTAGTTATGCACACACATGCTCCCTCTCATACACACACATGCACCCTCTCGTATACACCCACAAGCTGTCACTCCCTCACACACACACACATGCTTTCTCTCACTCTCCCACATACATGCTCTCTCTCTCTCCTACACACAAACACACATGCTTTCTCTCACATACATGCTGTTTCTCACTCTCCCACATATATGCTTTCTCTCACTCTCCCACACATGCACACCTGCTCTTACTGTCCTGCACACATGCTTGCTCACTCTCCCACACACATGCACACATGCTTTCTCTCACTCTCCCCCACATGAGCACACATGTTCGCTCACTCTCCCACACACATGCACACCTGCTTTCACTCTCCCACACACAAGCACACATGCTGTCTCTCTCACTCTCTTCCTCCTTGATGTAGCAGACAGCAGCAATCTCCTTCTTCAGCCCCCTTGGCCAAGGGAGCGACTTCTGGCCACGGGGCATTGGACCACTTCCGGCAGGGCGTGCTCCTCCTCCTCAGCAACGCGGCCCCACCAAAATTGTCAACTGCCTTAATAAGTGGAAAAGCAGTGCAGCCCCGCCAGAATCAGTATTGTTGCCAGTGGGGCCACGTTGCTTTACCACTTACTAAAGCCACGCTGACCACACTGTCGATTTTGATGGAGCAGCACTGCTTTTCTTTTGCTGAGGACCCGCCAGCACCCAGTCGCACTACTCTCTTTGGCACCTTTTGGTAGCGGTGCCAATGGCTGTGGCCATATTGGCCATAGGCACGCTACGGCTCTGAGTGTAGCTGGGTTTAAAAAATGTTTGGAGAAGTTCTTGGAGGAGAAGTCCATTACCTGCTATTAATCAATTTGTCTTAGGGAGTAGCCACTGCTGCTACTGGAATCAGTAGCTTGGGATCTTCGTGGTGTTTGGGTACTTGCCAGGTTCTTGTGCCCTGGTTTGGCCTCTGTTGGAAACAGGATGCTGGGCTTGATGGACCCTTGGTCTGACCCAGCCTGGCAATTTCTTATGTTCTTATGTTCACCCTCCATTGCCTCAGGTACAAACTTAGGGCCTCATTTACTAAGCATTTTCCCTATAGACTCAGAATACGAGAAAAACCTTAGTAAATCAGATTGTGAGCCCTCTGGGGATAGGGAAATACCTGACTATAGTCTGTTTTGAAGTGTCATGAAAGGCAGAATATAAATGAAAGATCCAATGATTAATTCTGTGCACATCACAGGCCACGTGAAGTCTAATCACCATTTTGCTGGGGGATGGTAGGTAATGCACTTGAACACTCCCTTCCTCTGTTGATAGCTGCAGTACAGGTGATGCTTACACTTTGGCAGGGACTGCCCAGACTTCATCTGTGTGCATCATGGCTGGATTTACTTCCTCATAGCGCTTTGTATGTGCATCCGCTCTGATTTATGTATGAGTAAGACCTGGTTTTGCAGTAGTTAAGGTGAGGAAGTGCTGGTGTTTCAGGAGGGCGATGCCTTAAACCCTAAGGAGGGGGTCTGCTAAAGTGGAGGCGAGGAGCTGCTTCCATTCATGAGATGAGTGTGCGAGTCAGGTTATATCGCTAGGGTGTGAGAGCATTCATTTCCGAATTGACCTGGGGTCATGCAGAGGGTAAAGGTGGTGTCAGAGCATAAAGTGAGATTTCCTACCACTGGATTGTGGGGTTTAATGGGGAAAGTCCTTGCTTTCTCACCAAGGTAGGAGGCAGCCAGGTGGTGTGAAAATTATTTTCCATCTTCCCCATTTTACAGACCATTCTATGTAGTTTACAGTAACAAAATACTTTACAAATAAAATACAATAAGAAAATAAATCCTTTCCTGATCATAGCCGTCTCGGATTGCTGTGAAATGCACACCCTGCCAGTTCTCAAAAGGAGAGATCTGCCTGCATGTGTAGATCTCGTGGGACATGGAATTTTATAGGGTGAAAAATGAAAGAGGAAGGGAAGTACAAGAGGCAGATTAAAGGTGGTAGGGAGGGACGAAAGCAGGCTAGAGGATGGTATGAAGACAGGAGAGACATAGAACAGCAGCTGCCACATATTTTACTGCTTGGCAAATAAAACCTATTTAGGAATGGTTTCATCTGCTTGTATGTTTATTAATGAGCAGGAATGTGGGTGCGGTGTACCTTGTCTGCCCTCCCCAGGAAATGTGTGTTCCCGCCTTCTTTAAAACGGTGTCTCTGAAAAGGAGACAGTCTCCAGCCCGGTCAGAGCCAGAGAGAGAGAGAGAGAGAATCTCGCACTCATTTTAAAGTGAATTTTAAAAGCCCTACATGTGCCAAAATTAGGGGATGCTGGGCCAGCGTGTGCCGAGTTTAAAAGCCAGCCGGATACGCGCGTACATGCCGCTGCGCGCCCAAATGAAACGTTTCCATAAAGGGGTGGGGTGAGCGTGGTCTGGGTGTGTAAAATGTGGGTATTTTACACACATTTTAGTGTGTAAAATACTTGTGCACGCTGGTGTGCACTGGGGTCCCTTGCCATGTAATTTTGCTTCTGCTGTGGATGATGTGCAAAGTAATAAAACAAAAGAATCTAGGCAGATCAGCGGGGTTTTAAGGGTCAGGTCTAATGGGGGAAGGGGAGGCTATTAAACTAGGGGTGGGTTTGGAAGTCCTATCCCCTAATTGGGTGAACTGGGAAAATGGGCAATGGCGTTGATGCGTGTGCCTTTAAAATTGCCCCCACCGGCGATAGAAGCAGCATTTGCGCGCACAGGCATTCGCCCGCTTAAAATGGAGCGCACCTGTGCGCGCGGCAGGGCTATCTTATAACGTGCGCGCATATGTTATAAAATAGCTGCGTCCCTGGGCGCGGGCTGGCGAAGGCGTGCACACGTGCGCCTGCGCGCCGTTTTGAAAGTTACCATTCCTGACAGTTGCATCTTTCTGTAGGAAAGAATCCAATGTTCTGACTTCCCAAGCCTGTGTACAAACTAATCAAACTGGGAGTGGCTGGGTGTGACCCATGGACTCATTGCTAAGGCAGCAGTGGGGGGAGGGGAAGGGAGGGGCCTGGCGGCAGATAGATTGTTCTTCAAGTCTATACCGGCTGCTGGTGGGGTGAGGTGAAAACTATTTGCTGTTTTCTCTTCAAACTGCTCGGGTTCCTAGAAACCAATGAAATCATAATCCAATAAAGTGAGATTAGGTGGGCTGGGAATAGCCTCAAGGGACAGGGAAGGGGGACGGGGAGAGAGGGCGGGTGCCCTGTCCTCTGCAATCCCTTCAGACCTGGGAGCCCAGGCAGTGCTGCATGAGTCACCGCCAATGCTCTCTCTCCAAGCTAAGGTGTGTGGCACTCACTGCCAGCTCCACATTCACATTTTCCTTTCCATGCAAACTCAGACACTTTCATAGAACATCTCGAAGGAAGGAAGAAAACAAACAAACCCGTTTCCTGTACGCATGCATTTATTTCCATTTGATAGTTGGCTTTTCCTAGGAAAGGCACGAGGCGATTACAAAGAACGATATGAACTACTGTAGTACTACATATGGGGGTGGGGGATGTGCACGTGAGAACCGAATAATGCAAAACCGTACAGGGAACGATGCATGGTGCGCGCTGATTTCGTAGTGCGGGGAGGATACCTGGCAATGAGGTCGCCCAGCACGGCGCACAGAAGCAGAATACCGTTTCCATCTGGAAGAAGCAACAGCAAGAAACAAGAAAGCCATCTACTTTTCGCATCTGCCCTGTACTCGTGACCCAGGCTGGCCACGGTGGTCGGAGGCGGGCTGCTGGGCTCTGATGGACCCAGCCTGGCACGCTTGATGTTCTGGAACAAATACCCAGTGAAATACTACGCCAAGCCCTCAAACCAGCAGTGGGTCGGGGTGGAGAGACAGGACTTTAAGAAGAAAACAGACAAATAACCCCCATCCAATCAGCAGCATTCATTTAAGAAAAGGAAGAAAAGCAGTCAGCAGGCTCCCTTTCAGTCTAGAGAGGATTCACGCTTTGGGGTGGAGAATGTTAAGTGGGTGCACAGGGCTACCCTACGGTGCCCACCGTTCAGCCCTTCCCGACCTCAACGTACAGCAAAGACGCTGTATTTCCCCCTCTCAGGTCGGCGGTCGTCTTCCACCCCTCTCTCTTGACTTCCTTTGTTTTCCCTCGTGCTTTCCCCTTCCCAGATATTCTCTCTTCCCTTTCCCTCTGAGGACTCTCTCTCTCTTTCTTTTTTTTTTCCTTCCCTTGGACTCTTACATTTTTTTCCACCCCTCCCAAAAGGCCCAGTTCCCTAAGGGAAACCACGAGAAGCTAAAATGTGGGGCGAGGAAGGGCCGTGAGACTTTGGCTTATAACTATCAAATTTAAGAACTGGGCAAAAGTCCCACCTGGGCCTTTGCACAACTGATTTTGACATTGCAGTCGCTTGTGCAAAAGATGCACGTGCAGAGTGCAAGCAGCCATACTGTGCCCGGAGGAAACTGCAGCCTTAGCAGGCCGCCACACTTTCTATTGGACCAACAAAAAAAAAAGATGTGGTACATGGAGAGCGCTCCCCTCTCGTCTTCTGATCTGAAGAAGCAGCTGATTGTTTTTTGCATTGAATGCATTCTTTAGGAAAACTATGGGTTTTTTTTTAATAATTAAGTAAGCACAAATTATCAACTGAATTTTTTAAAATGCAAGACAACTTTTTTTTCATATCACAAGATCTTTGGAATTTCAAACATATAAGTTTACCAGTTTGTTGTTCGATAACTTGTAGTTTAGGGCAAAGGTTCCCAATCTGGGGTCTACTCTACAAGATCATCCCCCGGGCTCCATCGGAAGGAAGGCAAAGGCTCTGTTTTAAGGCTGCTGCTGGCTGATCCCAAACTCCCCACGCGGAGAGGAGGAGAGGACCCTGACCTCAACCTTGAGGAGCCCAAAGCTGTGCAGAGAAGAAGAAGGGGAAACTTGTAACCAATCGTTGCACGAGGGGCCCAGACTGTTACGGGGAATAGGTGAGAAAGAGCAAAGCTGATTGCCACCATGAAAAGCCTGAAGCCAGACTGAGAAGAGGAAGGGACGTGTGCTGTCCCCAGCTGCTCCCCAGGGCCAGAGGAGGGAGCATTCAGGGTGATAATCCTGAGGGGCATTGCTAAGTGTGCTGTGGGTGAGCTAAGTGCCCGACATCACATGGTAGGAGCAATGGATGGCCCGCACCATTTTTTAATGGGACAGCTGAAAAAAAAGTGCTTGGAAACGAAGATTTCCCGCGGTGGTTCTACGAACACGATACCGGAAATGAGTCCGGTACCGATTCACATCTCTAGCAGTTACTACCATGAGCACCTTTCTGAATAGACTGGATGGACCATTTGGTGTTTATCTACTATGTTAATATATTACTCAGTGCTCATTGCATGTTCTCCATATTTATTTATTTATTTTTAATTTTTCTAGACCGAAGTTCCTGTACAAATACAGATCACATCGGTTTACATAATAACAACAAAATTCACTTAGGAGCGTTACATATAACAAATAACAAATAACAAAGAACAACATAACAATATAACATAATAATAATAATATAACATAATAATATAACATAATAATAATAATATTTCACTCAGCCTGGGGATAGGACAGAGGCTGGAAGGACTCAAAGGAGGTGGCTCAGGACAGGAAAGATGAGGAGATGCTGTGTGCAATGTGTGTGCTGCTCAAGGCGAGACCCGGCTGTCTATGCCCTGCAGGCTGCCTATTAATGACCACACTCCAGGGCCCATGCTGAAGCTAGCAAGAAGAGGCTTGCATGGCGTTCCTACCCTGCTGGTGTCTCTTGTTGCTGTTAGGTAACAACAGCAGAGCTCAGGTGCTGGCCTGGATCTGTTGCAATAGGAAGTGGTAACTTTTCTGTGCCACACCTGATCAGATTGGAAGGCACACTGGCTGGCAAACACTTTCTCAAAGTAATAGTTACTTTAAAAAGCCCTTTGAATACATCTGTCTGTGGCAATTATCATCCAGTCTCGAATTTACCGGTTGTGTCTAAAGTTAATTGAATCAATCAACAGAAGCTAAATATCCTCACCTACCAATTCACTCAATACAAAAAAGGAGGATGTATTATATTCTTTTTTATAATTTTTAAAGTGCTAAATAGATTATCCTTATAAACTAATTACATAGGAACGAATACCATCAGTATTAGTGCAAATGGAATTTAATCCATCGCCTCCCGCCACGCAATGGGCCTCAGGCAAATTCAGCGATTATTCAAGCACTAGGTGTATAATCATTTGGTATCGTTCCTCTATTTATTCAAAAGCATTTTTTAATTTTAATCCACTAAAATTTTTTTATAATATTTTCAAAGTTCGTTTTATCCCAAAACCCAAAAACTCATTTGTGTGTTTCTAAAATCTCTTATACTTATTTTACCCTTATCCCTTCCACAATTTGAATGTCCACCGTCATTTAATTTGTTCAATCATTGAAATCCTAGAATGAAATCCTAGAATAAATTATACTTAGCCCCACTGTAGATGTATTATTTCTCAATTTGTCCCGACATGGGCCATGTTTCGACTGTTTCCAGTCTTCCTCAGGGGATACTTTGTATATTTTAATCACATCGTATAGTTGGAAGGAAATTGTTACAAAAAATTGTTATGAGGGAGCTTGTAACTTTTTGGGAAGGGTGAATGAATATGAACCTGTGATGAGATTTATTTTAATCTTTTAATAAAACATTTTTTGTATGTCCTAGGTCAAATTGAATGACTAGCGCTGGAAAGGCAGTAAAACAAAACTGTTTTTGGAATTGTGATTAAAATATACAAAGTATCCCCTGAGGAAGACTGGAAACAGTCGAAACATGGCCCATGTCGGGACAAATTGAGAAATAATACATCTACAGTGGGGCTAAGTATAATTTATTCTAGGATTTCAATGATTGAACAAATTAAGGGCCTTATTTTCCAATATCGCATTGGTAACGCATTAGAGAGAGAGAGAGAGAGAGAGAGAGAGAGAGAGAGAGAGAGAGAGAGAGAGAGAGAGACTTACTATAGTGCCTATACCCTACATAGGTATTTGAATCCCTATGGGAGGGCTACCTACTAACTCGGGGTGGGGATTAGGTATGAGTGTCGGGGGTTGGGGGCCACTTTTGCATTCCACATGAGACCTACTGACAGAACAGTGGTCTCTAGTGCAGATTTGCTGGCCGTCGGAGTGAGGACGCTCACTCCAAGCGGAGATTTGGCCAACATTTTCTCCACCTAGCATGTTGTTGCCCAGGTAGAGTGTCCATCAAGCTAGGTGGAGAGAACGTTGCCCAAACCACTTCTTGGTGTGAGCGTCCTCACTCCGACGGCCAGCAAATCTGCACTAGAGACCACTGTTCTGTCAGTAGGTCTCATGTGGAATGCAAAAGTGGCCCCCAACCCCCGACACTCATACCTAATCCCCACCCCGAGTTAGTAGGTAGCCCTCCCATAGGGATTCAAATACCTATGTAGGGCATAGGCACTATAGTAAGGCGCTCTCTCTCTCTCTCTCTCTCTCTCTCTCTCTCTCTCTCTCTCTCTCTCTCTCTCTCTCTCTCTCTCTCTCTCTCTCTCTCTCTCTCTCTCTCTCTCTGGCCTGTAGCGCAGTCCATAACTTGGAGTTGTAGTTAAAATCCGCGATAGCAGCCGCGCTACCACTGCGGTTGTTTCGCCGCACACGATACACAGGTTCCCGCTTTACATATGCTCCGCCCCAACTCCGCCCCCTGAATACCAAATGACTAATTTGCATTCGCGAATCGCGTTAACAGCTGTTAACGCGATTCGCGAATTTATCGCACGCGGTAAAGTGCTTTGAAAATGAGGCCCTAAATGACGGTGGACATTCAAATTGTGGAAGGGATAAGGGTAAAATAAGTATAAGAGATTTTAGAAACACACAAATAAATGAGTTTTTGGGTTTTGGGATAAAACGAACTTTGAAAATATTATAAAAATTTTTTAGTGGATTAAAATTAAAAAATGCTTTTGAATAAATAGAGGAACGATACCAAATGATTATACACCTAGTGCTTGAATAATCGCTGAATTTGCCTGAGGCCCATTGCGTGGCGGGAGGCGATGGATTAAATTCCATTTGCACTAATACTGATGGTATTCGTTCCTATGTAATTAGTTTATAAGGATAATCTATTTAGCACTTTAAAAATTATAAAAAAGAATATAATACATCCTCCTTTTTTGTATTGAGTAAAGTTAATTGAATCCATCTTTACGTCCCAGTTCAGAGCTTTTGTGTAGGAATCGGGAGGGCTGGATCCCACCTATTCTGGGTTTCAGGCCGGCTTTGGTGAGACTGAGCTTGTGGCTTTGACAGATAATATGAGACTGCTTTTGGATCAAGGAGAATCGGGATTTCTGGTTCTCCTAGATCTTTCTGCAGTCTTTGATACCATCAATAATGGAAATTACTTGTTCAGCCAAGGGAAATGGGAGGTGGTTAAGTTAGCCATGGAAATGGGTAGAGTCCCCTTTGTCTAATAGATTTCAAAAGGTGGAGTTTAAGAACTGTATAGCCCAGCCTTGGAAGCTGTGTATGGGGGTATCTCAGGGTTTCTCCTTATCCCCAATACTTTTTAACTCATATCTTTCCCCTTTGGGTCTGTTATAAGAAGCCTAGGGGTAAAAGTCCATTATCTGCATTGACGATGTTCAGATTTAATTTCATGGAAACAATTCTAGGAAAAGTGGCTTACTGGATGCAGAGCTATTTGAAACCAAATGAGGATAAGACTGAGGTTCTGTAGGCACTGGGACAGCCTTCTTCAGCAGATCAAATGAGATAAAGAGCTGGGAGTTATCTTAGATGCTAATCTCATTATGCAAGGACAGATATGGGCAGTGGAAAAAACGTATTTACATACTGTGATGCAAGCTTTGGTGCTGACATATTTAGATTATTTTAATGAGATCTATGTAATAGGTTAATAGGTCATTTGCAAGTTGTTCAGAATGCCGCTGCAAGGGTCATTACAAGAGTAGATGGTGGGAATGAGTTTCGCCATTGCTGATGGCTCTGTCCTTGCTGTCAGTCTCATACAGGATTTAATTCAAAATTTGCACATTCATTTTTAAATCGGTAATAGGCGTGGGCCCCGATTATTTGACTGTTAAGATCTCAAATCGTGTGCCCACTAAAGCACTGTGTTCCAGCCAGGAGGCAAGATTGGAGATCCCATCAGCAAAAATAATCTGAAAGGCTGGAAAAAGGCAACGCTTTTTCACAGGACTGACGCCTGCCATTTGGAATGTGCTCCCAGTGGTGCTTAGGAATCTTTTGAACTATCCAAGTTTCTCCAAGCAGCTGAAAATGTTTCTTTTTAGTCATTTGGCACAAGGAGTTAAGTTCAGATGGGCTCCTGTTTTAATGAAAGGATTCATGTTTGGGAGGTGTGTTGCTGCTATAGGGTGGGGAAGGATATTGTATTCTGTGTTATAAAGATGTTTTTAGTTTGTATGATGGATTTTGACTGTGAGATTTTTTTATTTTTTATTATATGTAACTGTTAATATTTTAGTTTACTATATGTATTTATTGATTTTTTTTTTTATCTGTTGTAATCTGCTTTGGACTGACTTTTGTTGTGGAAAGCGGAATAGAAATTTGTAAATTAAATTAAGGGCCTCAGGGATTAAGGGCAGGAGGGAGGAAGAAGCTCTGGAGGGAAAGAACTCAGGAAGGGATCAAAGGAAGAGGCCAGGAGGAAGAGGTCTAGGGAAGGGGGAGAAGGCAGGAGGAAAGGATGAAGGGTGGTCCGAAGCAAGGCAGGGGGGAAGACACTGGGGCCATGATGAGGAGAGAGCAGGAGGGAGAGGATAGAGGGAAAGGCATTTAGGGAGGGGCCTTGACTAGGATGGGAAGAAAGATAGGCACTCAGGAAGGGTCTATGCAGGAAGGCTAGGAGGGGAAGGGCTGCAGAGGCCAGATGGCAAGAGAAAAGGCAGGAAGGACCAAGGGTTGGGGGAAGCAAGGCAGGAGGGAAGGCTGGGGAAGAGAGAGAGGGCTGGGGAAGGAGCGCAAATTCAGATTTTAAATCTAGTTAAGGAACATAAATTCTTCCTGCAGGCAATTAACCAAGAAGCCTAAAGTCATGCCATAATTTCAGTTTTCAAGAGGTTAGTGGGTCAGGAAGAGCTTTGTGCGAGGAACCTATCCAAACATTGCTCTCCAGTACATGCACACGTTCTGCAACCGCTGATCAGAGGTTGTTATTTACGGCACTTAAGTTAGAGCTTAAAAGATTCCCACAGCTGTAACCCCCTGCTTAAGTTACTCAGACAGAAAGCCAGATTAATCCCATTAACTTATACCAGGAACAAACCATCAGTAGAACGAAATATTTTCTGGACATTGCGCGCTCCCTTAATGGAAAACAGTCTTGGTGTAAATTTACTGCCTGTACATAAATCTTCAGCTCCTGTTCCTTCTTCATAGAATCCAAGAGCTACTGCTCTCAGTGCTGGAGATTTTCAAGTATTTTGATGGGTACATCAGCAGGACTGTTGGGTTTTGAAGGCATCTTAGGCTCTAGGAGATGAAAATGCCGTTGATCTGGATGATTTTCTGCTGATTCTGCAACTCACAAATGGGAGGGGTGGGGTCTGAGCACCAAATCATCAGACCCTCTTGAAAAGAGAGAATACTCGCCCTGAGGCCAATTGTGGAAGGCTTTAGGTGCCTAATTGTGGGGCTGATGTAATTAGCTGAGCATTAAAACTGTGTGCTGAGATTTGGCGCACAGTTTCTTACTGCCCAAGCTAATTATTTTTTTTTTAACTCCTGATGCAGTAAGCTAATGCTATTCTAACGCATAAGAGTTAAAAAAAAAAAGAAATGTGCACAAAGAAAATCTCAGCATGCAGATCAACAGGATTTATGTGCATAAATCATATTTATTGTAGAAAACATGGTTTATTTGCACAAATTAGGAGGTCTGTGAATAAAAAATGCTTTCTGTGCACAAAAAAATGCTTTCTGTGCAATTTATTTGAAAAAGGCGGTCTAGAAGCATATTAAATATTAAATACATTTTTGTGTGCAGAAAATATGCTTTTTGTACCCAAAGCATGTTTTCTGTGCATAAAATATGAACTATGTCCCAGCCTTGGACCTCTGGCTCCTGCCCATGGGCCAACCCCAGCGCTGGAGTAATAGGTAATGCCTTCATTTGCATGGGATTTCCATGCAAGGGCATTAAGCAGTGCATATACTTTTATGCAAACATTTTTGTCTGCACAAAACTTCTTGCTGCATCGGGTGGAAAGTTTGCTCACAGCTGCAAGTACAACTGTGTGCTCTGCTGAGCTCATCTTATTACATTGGGCCCTTTGGGAGTTAAGCTCCGAAACTTGTTGCGCGCCCCGTCCGCGCCCGGCCCACGCATGGGCCTGCTCGCCTCGCTAGCTCCTCTGCAGGTCATAGGTCGTCCTCCCCAGCGGCAGCCGCGAGCTCCTCCAGGCCTCGGCGTCCTGCGGCGGCGGTCGCTGGGCCTTCCACTGCGCACCAAGTCTCACGCCGGAGTTCGGCGTACTCAGTGATGTTGGCCACGCCCCCATGCGCGCGGAGCTCCCGGCCTCTTGTAGGGCCAGGGGTGGGTCCTAGCTCCGCGACGCGCCCTGATTAAATGTACGATATAAGGAAGTTCCTGCCTGCACTTCCTTGCCTTTCAATCGGGTCGGCACTGTAAGTGTACTAGTTTGCCTCCACGTTCACAGTCTTGTTCCAGCCTTGTCCAGCGTCCTCCTGTTCCAGCGTCTGTGTGTCCTGTCTCCCCAGGTAGTACCCTCGGACTGACTCTCTGGTACTGACCTCGGCCTGCTCCTTGACCATTCTGCTCGCTGCCTGGATCTTGACCTCTGCCTGCCTTGTGACCTCATCTGACCTCTGGAACCTGACCCCTGCTTCGTTGACTACTCCTCGGACTGATCCTCGGATTCTGACCCCGGCTGCCATTAACCACATCTCCTGATTCTGGCTTTGTCCCTTGCTTTGTCATCGCCTACGCTGTACGGCCTTCCTTGGTTCTCCAGACCTACAGCCTAGTGACCGACCGCGCTCCCTTGCTGCTCTCGGGCACGCCTCTCTACTACCTCTGCAGGAGACCCGGCGAGGCCCACCTAAGTCCAAGCAGCCCGGGTCCCTACGGGCTCCACCCGGGGGGACTGCAGGCTTCCAGTGGTGAAGCTCATCCTAACCTCTGTCTCCTCCTGTGCTCCGCCCCCTGGGAGCAGGTAATTCCTGGTCCCTACCAGGGAGCCATTCTACACCGCTCTAGGACAAGGGTCCACCTCCCAGCGCAACAAAACTGTCCCTTTTGAAAACTTACTAGAGCCGAGTTCCTAAATTTAGGCTCCTAGGGGTCAATGTTCAATAAGCTGGCCAGCAGCAAAGTTATCTGGGTAAAGCTTGCCTGGATAACTGTGGCTCCAATTCCTCCCCCAACTCAAGTCCTGATAGAATAAAATTGTCGCTGACCAAGGGTCTTTTCCCACATCCTCCAACAATCCCAGGAAGAATAAATAGTAGCTGACTGAGAGCCCTCTTCTCTTTCCTCCCGATCCCCCCAAAAGTGCGCATAAAAACCAGCAGGGGAAGAAGAGGCTAGTTCCCCTTCCTGCCTGCCTGAACAGTAAATGCTGTTACGGCGGAGAACTATACCAGCATTTAATATTCACCGATTCACCGCAGGGAGGGAAATTCAAAACTTGGGCTTATCCTGCTAAGATCCAAACTTCCTTAGCTAGACAAACCTCTGAATATGCACCTAATGAGACTAGGATCCTAAATTTAGGCACACAGCTCTAGTAAATCTTCAAATACGCCAATTCCAAAAGTTAGGAGCCTAAATCCTTTGAAAATGGGCCTCTAGGCTCCTGAATTTAGGGTCCTAAAAAGTGGGTGGCTACAGGGGCAGAGTTTAGAGGAGAAAAAAGTGTTTAGCACTGATTTTCAGAACTAGGCACCTAATTTAGGAGCTTAAATCAATGAAAATAAATAGCAGGCCTGAATTTAGAAGCCTACCGTCTAGGATTAAAAATATAGGTGAATTTTCAGCTGAAAGTTTAGGAGGCTAAATTTGACTGCAAATAGGAGACTAACCTAGGTTTCTGTATTTAGATGCTCAGCTTAAAACCTAGGAGGGCCATTAATAATCTACCTTAGAGAGTAGATTATTAATGGCCCTTCCCTAGAGATAAAGCAGCTGACAGGTGGAACTAAAAGAATTCCCCCTCATTAGATCACTAAGGTCACCAGAAGTAGAGGTTCTGTCTCCTTTTGAGCTTGGGGAATATTACCGCAGGTTTGGGAGCCACCTGATGGTTATTATTTGGGGGGGGGGGGGGGGGACGGATGTTGTAGTCACCTCATGGGCTGTGGTGCCCAATTGTTTTCATATCCATTTCAGGGGCTGCCCTGCCAGGTTAAACACTCGGGGGGTTTGTTGTTGAAACAGATCCCAATGAAAGTGCCCATGGCGGGCGCTGCTTTAGGCAACCCCCCCTGCCACATTCACCAATGCCTTGAAATAGGTCCCTAAGAAAACCACAACTACAACTCCACGTGTGCATTGAGGGAAATCCAGGACTAGAAACCCTTAAGCACTGGAAGCATAAGTTCAGAAGACGGGTAAAAAAAAAATGGAATTACAAAAAGATTTTCCAATTGCAATTAAGAACGGACTATAATGTTATCAAAACTGGCAAAGTAGCCTTTCCAATTCTTAGTTGCATGGCAGGTTCTACAAGTGTTTACTTCACCCTGTCAGTTGTGATTTCCTGCCGACGTTGTGGTTCTAATTATTGTGCACTTTATAAAAATGGATGCACTGTATGAGTCCTTAGCATGCTGGGACATATAATTCTATGGTTGTGGCTGTTTAGGTAATGAAACTTCAGTCACCTATTTTAATCACCAGTCAACAAATCTAGCAATAAAGCACAACAGGATATCGTCATCCTACAATTACATGGAACAGGTGCCCTGCAAGATAACCAGCTGAAGGCCACAGGATTGCAACCACCTGAAAAGTAAGTGCAGGCCTTGCAGGAAATTACTGCTATTAGAGAATGAATTTTGTTTTTGTTAAGAATATTGTTCCTGTGCCTTTTTATGTCTTTATTCTGAAAGGCTTTTACCAGGAGGAGTGTTTAAAAGAATGTGAGACTTTGCCATATCAAATTCATATAACCCCAGGTTGTAAGTACATGGTTAGGATGGGCCATTAGCCAATCAAACAGTGCAGCTTGAAAATCTGATTTAAATGTTTGGTTCTTATGCTTTCACCCAGGAGCTCTTAGACTACCCAAGTGAGAAACACTAACCTCAGTCGCTTCCTATAAGTTAAAATTCTTTGTCACAGCTTCAGGTGAGCCAAGATTTAGGGATGATAAACTATTGTAGAGTATTGCAAGTGAAAAGTTATTCTTTAGGATGCATCAGGGAAGATCTAGCACCTCAGAGCTCTTCATCCATGTACCTTTCAGGGTTCTTCCCCTTCTTTCTTTTAGGCCTGAGGGCACATATTTACTATTTAGCACCTTTTCTCTCTCTACATATGGCTTATAGTGCAGGTTGTGCACCATTTTGGTGCCCTTCCTTTGAATTTCCTCCATCTTTTTGTAGATTTTGTTTCCAGAGCTGAACACAATACTCGAGGTGGGGGTCTCAACAAGACCCGGGCTTTGGGGCGGGTTAGTTGGGAGGTCCCCCTGAGTACTGCCGACATCATCCAGCCTACAGTGAAGGAGAGGAGGCTGCAGTGGACCCCATCCCATTGCAGCCCAAAGAAAGGCCTGGCAGTGGCAGGCCCAAAGCAAACCCCCATCCTGCAGCAGCCCAAAGAGAGGTCCGGTTCTGCCACAAACACTACGTGTGGGTGTGGCAAACACTCAAGAGTTCAAAAGGGACCCAAATCCTGCAACTTCCTTCTCTGAGAGGCTTCAGCACATTCCCTATCATACTCTGCACAGCCCCATCCCACCATTGCCCAAAGAGAGGCCTGGCGAGTGTCGCCATGAGCCTTCATTCATGATTATCTTGGGGGGGGGGGGGGGGATTCTCTTTAGTTTATATTCCCCCTACCCCCAGCATGCCTAGCCTGGTCAGGGAAAGGAAAATGATATTTATTTGTTTGTTTTTATATAGCAATATTCAGAGATAATCATACCAGTTCACAAACATTTATAAAAACATAAATAACAATCACACCTAAAATATATAATAATCATAACATTAATACATTGATAATAATCACATATAAAATATATACCATGATAAAATAGAACAATGTAATAAAATAAATCACATTAAAACAGAAAAAATAAAAAACAAGAATAAAGAAGGGAGGAATTAGGCAAAGGATACCTCTTAATAACCCTGGGGACTCAGTACTTCACATTTGCTCACCAAAAGCCTGCCAAAATTAACAACATTTTTAAGTTCTTCTTAAAGGTCTGAAAATTCCCCTCAAGCCTTAGTTTGATCAGTAATGTATTCCATAATTTAGGTCCAGCAAGTGGCAATGCTCTCTCTCTAACATAATTTAAATGGGCTAACCTGGGAAACAGAATCGTCAGTAAACCTTTATTTGGAGAACACAAATTGTGTTGTGGGGCTGTTATGGTTAAGCGGTGTTTGGGTGGATCCTTGGGTACTGTGGCAGATGACCACGCCCATGGGGAGGAGCCCTGTGAGGAGCCACAGTACTGGGCTAGACTCGGGACGCACAAACACAAAGTTAGTTCTTTATTATACAGCTTGAAGAGTCCACCAGAGGTGGCAGTAGTGAGGCAGTCTGGTAGTAGCAGTCTCAGGGACCTTGGCAGAGGGAGCCCTTCTCACCCCGTTGGTATAGGGAGGTTCCGAAGCAGGTTTCCCAGCAAGGTAGAACTGTGGATGAGATAAACTGAGAGTTAGAGTACTCACTAGATGTTTGCTGTAGGTATGCGATTCCACCAGGTTGAAGAAGATAGTGCAGGCACCGAGGCAGGGAGAGCAGGCCCTCGAGGAGCGAGTAACTGTTCCCTGTAAGGCACCTGAAATAAAGCAGAGGGCCCCCTGAGGACTGGGTACCCAGGTTAGCAATACCCCGAAGGATAGAGAAAGAGAGAGCTTCCAGCAGCAGCACGGAAGCGGCAGAGTAGTGTAGACAGGAACGGATTCAAGTCCTTGCTAACTCAACGAGCTAGCAAATTAGAATAGGTTCTATACCCGGATAGCGTAACGTCAGTAAGGGGGAATGCCCGTGAGGTTCACGCCAAGGTTGGAATAAAGATGTGGGTGGCGCACACGCGCGCACCCTTGTAGGTACCTGGGAGGAGCATGGCAGGAGGCTGCACCATAGCCATTACAGGGATGCCGGAGAGGTTGGCTTGTAGACGCCAACCTCTCCGGCCATCGTTCCTAGGTAAGCGGGAGGAGCCGTGAACAAGATGAGGCAAACGGGGACGAAGCCGTCCAGCACCGACGGATGCAACAGGGGCATGAAAATGAAGCGCAGTGCTAAGCCATTCCATGTTATCATTAAACAATGATTTATGGATTAGTGAAACAACTTTGAATTGGATTCTATACAAGATGGGCAGCCAGTGTACATGTTTTTTTAAAAGTATGTGACCATACTTCTTGGTGCCAGTTAAAACTCTTGCGGCTGCATTTTGAAGAAACTGTAGTGGTCTAATGGTGGTTAATGGGAGGCCCAACAAGAGGGCATTACAGTAATCCAATTTAGAAAAAAAGTCTAAATTTATAACACTGTTCTCAAGTCATCAAAATGCAGATACGGCTTTAATTTCTTTAAAATTTGTAGTTTGAAGACGCCATCTTTAATCAAGTTATTAATAAATCGCTTCAAATTAAGTTTGCTGTCAAGGATAACCCCTAAATCCCTGGCTTCGTTAACTATGGAATACTTAGGCTGATTAGTATTGTAGTCAGTCATCATCCTGTGATCAAGTTTATTGCACATTTAGCAATAGTTCAGTTTTGTGTTGATTTAGTGAGAGTTTCATATGAGCTAATAACTGTTGAATAGAGGAGAAGTATATGTCCAATAATGTAAGTGAGCCGGATATTGGAAGCAGGATTTGAACATCATCTGCATATATGTAATATGTTAATCCTAGGCCAGCTAACAGTTTACATAAAGGCAACATATAAAAAGCTTTGCAGACAGTGAAGAGCCTTGAGGTACCCCAGAGGATAATGACATTGATTCGGACTCAAATATCCCGAATTGGAGGCCATGAAAATGTGATTCAGTAATAATAAGGACAATGGTGGCACTCTAGGATTTAAGGAAATATTCTGACTAAAGATTTAGTAATATCAGGAAACATTAGCGGTGTTTACGAATAATGCTTGGATAACCCTGAAAAATCCAGGCAGTAAGAAAGAGCGAAGAATATCAGTGAACAACCAGGATACAACATGCAGTGATAGTAAGACAAAAACACCTGGAATAGTGGAACGAAGAATAATTGCAAAGAAAAATTCCAAAATAACAGACAAAAGTCAGAAGAATTGAGATGAATGTGGTATGATATGCAAAGACATCTGTGATCGGGAATTAAACATTCTCCACAAGCCTCTAGACGGGAAGTAACTTTCAAGTGAGTAAGGGCAGGAATAATGAGCTCATTTTATATTCTTAGCCCTGAGTGTACTGAGCTACAGGAACGAAATGAAAACACAGGGCTCAGTGTGCTATCAAAGCAACCGAACCCCGATTGTGAAAAATTCCAAAGTGCTGAGATAGCAAAACAATGAATCTCTCAGCTGGAGATGGGCATGGGGAGGAACCTGGGACAACAGGGCAGATAAACATGACATTGCTGAGAAATTATTTATTATTAATCCTGGTGATGATGCCAACAGATGGCCTGCCTCAGCTTTATTATTGTCCGTACTCAGTCACTGCAAATTATGGTCTCGCCTCCTTCGGTCTGCGGTGTTCGTCTGTACCTGTGGTCACCGGACTCCAAATTGTTGAATGATTGGAGAAAATAATCAGGCCGGTCTGCCTCATTGTTCCGGCCTGAGAAGCTAATCAAGTATTAAGTGAAAAACAGAAGAATGAGTAACACCCAGCATTCTAAATTCTGGAAAAAGGAATAGAGTTTCATAATGAGGGCATCGCTGGCCTGCATTCAAACACAAGGTATAAGGTCATTTCCTAGGATGCAGGAAACTTGTAGATGCGAGTTTGTGAGAAACCACAAGTTGCAAAATATGTGTGGAATTTTCACCTTGGACAATAATGGAGAAAAATCAGAGCAACCACTGAAATTCTTCAAAGTACTGCAAAGTTTCTTGTGGAGAATTCCATGGAAGTTCACTGTGTGACATGATCCCACATTCCACTACAAAGCATAAAATTCGATAGCGTTCCTCTGCAAGGCACAGAATACCACGGCATTTTGCTGCAAGGCACAGAATCCCATAGCATTCCACGGAAAGGCACAGAGTGCCTCGGTATTCCACCACAAGGCACAGGAGTGATGTGACCATATTTCTTGGTGCCAGTTAAAACT
Organism: Rhinatrema bivittatum; assembly: GCF_901001135.1. Taxonomy (NCBI): domain Eukaryota; kingdom Metazoa; phylum Chordata; class Amphibia; order Gymnophiona; family Rhinatrematidae; genus Rhinatrema; species Rhinatrema bivittatum. The sequence continues at coordinate 34,671,665 of NC_042631.1, forward strand.
CTTGCGGCTGCAAGGCACAGAGTATCACAGAATTCCGCCACAAGCCACGGAATACCACGGCATTCCGCCGCAAGCCACTGAATACCACGGCATTCCGCCGCAAGCCACAGGATACCACGGCATTTTGCTGCAAGCCACAGAATACCACAGCATTTTGCTGCAAGACACGGAATCCCATGGTATTCAGCTGCAAGGCACAGAATGACACGGTATTTAGCTGCAAACCATCGGCAGAATGCTACGGGATTCTGTGCCTCGGTATTCCACTGCAAGGCACAGAATCCCGTAGCATTCTGCGGCAAGGCACAGAGTATCACAATATTCCGTTGTAAGGCACAGAATACCATGGTATTCCACCGGAAGGCACAGAATTCCAAAGTATTTTGCCGGAAGGCACAGAGTATCACAATATTCCGCTGTAAGGCACAGAATACCATGGTATTCCACCGGAAGGCACAGAATTCCAAAGTATTCTGCCGGAAGGCACAGAGTATCACAATATTCCGCTGTAAGGCACAGAATACCATGGTATTCCACCGGAAGGCACAGAATTCCAAAGTATTCTGCCGGAAGGCACAGAGTATCACAATATTCCGCTGTAAGGCACAGAATACCATGGTATTCCACCGGAAGGCACAGAATTCCAACGTATTCTGCCGGAAGGCACAGAGTATCACAATATTCCGCTGTAAGGCACAGAATACCATGGTATTCCACCGGAAGGCACAGAATTCCAAAGTATTCTGCCGGAAGGCACAGAGTATCACAATATTCCGCTGTAAGGCACAGAATACCGTGGTATTCCACCGGAAGGCACAGAATTCCAAAGTATTCTGCCGGAAGGCACAGAGTATCACAATATTCCGCTGTAAGGCACAGAATACCGTGGTATTCCACCGGAAGGCACAGAATTCCAAAGTATTCTGCCGGAAGGCACAGAGTATCACAATATTCCGCTGTAAGGCACAGAATACCGTGGTATTCCACCGGAAGGCACAGAATTCCAAAGTATTCTGCCGGAAGGCACAGAGTATCACAATATTCCGCTGTAAGGCACAGAATACCGTGGTATTCCACCGGAAGGCACAGAATTCCAAAGTATTCTGCCGGAAGGCACAGAGTATCACAATATTCCGCTGTAAGGCACAGAATACCGTGGTATTCCACCGGAAGGCACAGAATTCCAAAGTATTCTGCCGGAAGGCACAGAGTATCACAATATTCCGCTGTAAGGCACAGAATACCGTGGTATTCCACCGGAAGGCACAGAATTCCAAAGTATTCTGCCGGAAGGCACAGAGTATCACAATATTCCGCTGTAAGGCACACAATACCGTGGTATTCCACCGGAAGGCACAGAATTCCAAAGTATTCTGCCGGAAGGCACAGAGTATCACAATATTCCGCTGTAAGGCACAGAATACCGTGGTATTCCACCGGAAGGCACAGAATTCCAAAGTATTCTGCCGGAAGGCACAGAGTATCACAATATTCCGCTGTAAGGCACAGAATACCGTGGTATTCCACCGGAAGGCACAGAATTCCAAAGTATTCTGCCGGAAGGCACAGAGTATCACAATATTCCGCTGTAAGGCACAGAATACCGTGGTATTCCACCGGAAGGCACAGAATTCCAAAGTATTCTGCCGGAAGGCACAGAGTATCACAATATTCCGCTGTAAGGCACACAATACCGTGGTATTCCACCGGAAGGCACAGAATTCCAAAGTATTCTGCCGGAAGGCACAGAGTATCACAATATTCCGCTGTAAGGCACACAATACCATATTATTCCGCCGGAAGGCACAGAATTCCAAAGTATTCTGCCGGAAGGCACAGAGTATCACAATATTCCGCTGTAAGGCACACAATACCATGGTATTCCACCGGAAGGCACAGAATTCCAAAGTATTCTGCCGGAAGGCACAGAGTATCACAATATTCCGCTGTAAGGCACACAATACCATATTATTCCGCCGGAAGGCACAGAATTCCAAAGTATTCTGCCGGAAGGCACAGAGTATCACAATATTCCGCTGTAAGGCACACAATACCGTGGTATTCCACCGGAAGGCACAGAATTCCAAAGTATTCTGCCGGAAGGCACAGAGTATCACAATATTCCGCTGTAAGGCACACAATACCATGGTATTCCACCGGAAGGCACAGAATTCCAAAGTATTCTGCCGGAAGGCACAGAGTATCACAATATTCCGCTGTAAGGCACACAATACCATATTATTCCGCCGGAAGGCACAGAATTCCAAAGTATTCTGCCGGAAGGCACAGAGTATCACAATATTCCGCTGTAAGGCACACAATACCATGGTATTCCACCGGAAGGCACAGAATTCCAAAGTATTCTGCCGGAAGGCACAGAATCCCACACCATTCCGCTGCAAGGCACAGAATGGCACAGTATTCAACTGCAAGGCACAGAGTGCCACGCTATTCCACTGCACGGGTCAGAATCCCACAGCATTTTGCTACAAGGCCCAAAATGGCATGTATTCCTCTGCAAGGCACAGAATTCTGCTGCATGGTATTTTGCTGAAAATGCATTAGAAACACCATTGGCTGAATGATCTTTTTAGATGAAATTTTGTAAAGAAATGGGGAAAATGTTTCAAAAGATTTGTGCGTACAAATGTAGCGATATCATGGGAAAGTCGCATACCTCTACTTATTTTCTCACATCAGGGCCGGCACATTCTATTAGGCAAACTGGGCGGTCGCCTCGGATGCCGACCCTTAGGGTCCTGAAGAGCAGCCATGTGGGGCTGCGAGCGGAGCCTATCCCACTCGCGGCAGAGAAGCGTACACTTGGCGGGCACAAATGTGGTAGGGGCTGAGACCGGAGGGGGGACGGTTCAACCGGGGCGGGGGTGGGGGAGAGCACAAGGCTGAAGGTTTGCCTAGGGTACCTAATCCCCTTGCATGGGCCCTGGGGCCTGATGTACTAAAAGATATTTTTCCCATTACATGTCTGTGGGAAAACCACTTTTATATAGGGCCCATAATAGCATAAAAGTAGCACAGGAAAAGGCATTGTGAGAGGACTAAAATGCCACCTAATCAGCAGACTAAAATCGTTTCTAAACTACCGGAGATGGACTTTAATGCTCCTTGTGCATTGCTTTCCTGCAGTTTTGTTATTTTTGGTGACATGGCCAGCTCCCCACTGGCATCTGGACTAAGACTGTCAACTCAGATCCCCCATACCGAGCAACTTCCCATTTGAAATGACTTTCAGTCGGTACAACTCCAATCTGGATTTGACTCGGTGACCTGAAGGTAAAGTGAAGCCATTTCCCTGTGCTGCTCACTGAGTCCTTCTCTTCTTGCTGTACCAGACCAGATTCACCTCCACTCCTTAGTAAGGCTCTGCTTTCCTGCTCTTGTACACTTCACTGCTAGCAACTGGCAGAACTGCTCGAGAGGACCTCTCTTTATCTTACCACCTAGTTCCTCCTGGCAATTAACTTTCAGGAGCTTCGATTTACAAAGTCTATGTTACTATATACATACTGATCTAATAATGGAATTATTTGCACCAATGTATATCACAATCCCTTATTCATGTGCACTCAGGAGACACGACACCTATGTTTCTCTTTATCTGCTAACTGCACCGTAAAATGCTCTGTTACTTGTGCATTTCTTTCTTCTTTCTCGCCTGTGAACTCTCCCTTCATTGGAATGCCATATTCCCCAGCTGTGTGAAGAATCAGCCTCCTCCAGCAATCCCATCCCTTTGATGTTTGAATCCCGTTCTTTGGCCCAGTCCACCTAAGGAGAGTATTTTAAGAAGCTCCTTGCAAAGCAATTTAAAATGTTTCCATCAACATCATTGACCAGGTCTGAACAGATAAAAAGCGTTAGATCCATGACTGCCTTTCCTCCAGTCACCTTTGCATCCTCTGCTTACCCAGTTACTGCAGCTGACTTAACTTCCCGCATTATCACATCCGTGAACTGGCGAGAAAGAAATGTATTACATATTGTGTGAGCTTTGTCAATTCAGGGTCTTTCTAGATTACATAAATTCCACATCAAATGCACAGGAGCCAAACTTTCAAAATGATTGGGGATTGATAAACTCAGTATAGCTTATCCCTCCCTGGGCTCAGTGAAGGAGTTTGCTCAGTATTGGGCAGAGTGGGCTCCTTTGATCAAACGTATCTTCGTACTGTCACTCACTTCCTTTTTTTTTTTTGAGTGGAGATTCTCAGGAGGAGATGATCTGCTGCCACCCACCCCAGACCTTTTCATTCTGCAAGGACCAACCTGAGCTGGCATCCATCCAGGACTATGTGTACTGAGCGGTACCCAGTATTATTCTCCCATAGCTGCTTCTTTCCTGTGACCAGTTTATTTTTGCTACTGCTGCCAAGCTCGTTCCTTAGGGTGGTTTAACTACTCCTTTCCCTGTCTACAATGCAGGTCAGTACACTGAAATAAAAAAAAGACCTCATAACTATAAGTGCTTCCAGCAAGCCCTGCCTTCAGTCATTGTAGCATGGCCTGTGGTTTTATTTAAAACAAATAAACTCTTCTATTGATGCTAAGCTTCATTTTTGGCAATCTTTTCACTTTTCAGCTCAGCACAGGTGAGTGCTGTAATTGTTGTATATATGACACCTTACCTTAAAATAGGCTTTGTACTTAACAGTGAGTTTCTTATACCCTAATAAAGGGGAATTCTGAGTCTTCGGGCAAAGATCTTGATGAATCAAGTGCTTATTGTCTATGGGAAAAATGTTTCTACCACTGGATTATGCCATTCAGACAAAAAGATCAGAGATCACTGAGAGGGCAAAAGAAGAGGTTTGGATAAGTTCCTAGAGGAAAAATCCATAAACTGCTATTAATCAGTAAGAAACAGTAGCTTGAGGTCTATTTAATGTTTGGGTGCTTGCCAGGTACTTGAGACTTGGATTGGCCACTGTTGAAAACAGGATGCTGGGCTTGATGGACCTTTGGTCTGACCCAGTATGGCATATCTTATGATCTTGTGTTCTTACCCCCAAACACCCTGAGAGGAGAGTGACCATCTCCCAAGGTTATAAAAGAACAAGCACTTTCTTGAAAATGGGAACTATCCAGGAGCCAATTCACCTTTCTTCAGTGAGTACTACCAAATTATTATCTTAGATAATTCTGTTGGCAATTAAATAACATAAAGGACCCGTGCAATAAACCTTGTGATACAAAAAAAGTTTTACGTGATCTTCAGGTACCAGTGCTAAGTCTGGGACAATACTACTACATCTATTTTAGCCCTGATGAAAGGATTCTATGTAGGGGGAAAGGATAAACCTCCAGACCCTGTCTTTTTAGAGGCCCAATAAAGAAGCTCGATACTCTAGTGGTATCCCAACATAAACTTTACTGAAGAATTAGTTCAGACATGAAAGGTATGGCATGTGACATTTATTTATATTCCATAACTTCCATTGGTACGTCCAGTGCAGATTACAGGAATACATTCATAAAAGCATCACAGACAATAAAAATAAACAAATACAATCATAATAAAATACATATACACCTAAAAGAATAAACAATATTATTTGAATGCCATTGTAAAATAATAAGACAACCATTTTCCAAAATAATGTAATATCTCTCTGGGATCTTATTTCTACAGGAAGTTCATTCCATAGTCTAGAACCAACATAGCTTGTAAACCTCTACTGTCGGAAGCTTAAGTAAATATATACCAGCTGATCTCAGATCTCGAGCTAGAACATACCAATTCAACTGCTGTGCAAGTATACAATCCGTCTCAGCATACAACAGTTTATGTAGAACAACAACATTTCTAAATTAGTATCTCTGACATGTTGGTAACCAATGCAAAGAAAAAAGAATGGGGAAATGTGTTGAAAATGCCCAACACCCTTCAAAGTAGTTTAGTCGGAAGCACAACAGATAAACTACCATAGTAATCCAAGTTCCCTAAAAATAAGGCAAGTCTCTTAGATAATAGTTATACAACTCTGGAATTTGTTGCCAGAGGATGTGGTTAGTGCAGTTAGTTTAGCTGTGTTTAAAAAAGGATTGGATAAGTTCTTGGAGGAGAAATCCATTACCTGCTACTAAGTTCACTGAGGGGTAGATTTTCAGACGAGCGCGAACAGCCTACTTTTGTTTGCGCTCCAGGCGCAAACAAAAGTACGCTGGATTTTAGTAGATACGCGCGTAGTCGCGCGTATCTACTAAAATCCTGGATCGGCGCGCGCAAGGCTATCGATTTCGTATAGCCTGCGCGCGCCGAGCCGCGCAGCCTACCCCCGTTCCCTCCTAGGCCGCTCCGAAATCGGAGCGGCCTAGAAGGGAACTTTCCTTTGCCCTCCCCTCACCTTCCCCTCCCTTCCCCTACCTAACCCACCCGCCCGGCCCTGTCTAAACCCCCATCCTACCTTTGTCGGGGGATTTACGCCTCCCGGAGGGAGGCGTAAATCCCCGCGCGCGAGCGGGACTCCTGCGCGCCGGGCCGCGACCTGGGGGCGGGTACGGAGGGCGCGGCCACGCCCCCTGGCCGTAGCCACGCCCCCGTACCCGCCCCCAAAACGCTGCCGACACGCCCCCGAAACGCCGCGACGACCGGGCCCGCCCCCCGACACGCCCCCCTCCGAGAACCCCGGGACTTACGCGAGTCCCGGGGCTCTGCGCGCGCCGGGAGGCCTATGTAAAATAGGCTTCCCGGCGCGCAGGGCCCTGCTCGCCTAAATCCGCCCGGTTTTGGGCGGATTTAGGCGAGCAGGGCTCTGAAAATCTACCCCTTAGAGAATAGCCACTGCCATTAGCAATGGTTACATGGAATAGACTTAGTTTTTGGGTACTTGCCAGGTTCTTATGGCCTGGATTGGCCACTGTTGGAAACAGGATGCTGGGCTTGATGGACCCTTGGTCTGACCCAGTATGGCATTTTCTTATGTTCTTAACAATTGAAAATAGTAAATCTGTGATCCTTTCATCTACTCTCACGGGCGGATTTTAAAAGCCCTGCTCGCGTAAATCTGCCCGGATTTACGCGAGCATGGCCTTGCGCACCGGCGCGCCTATTTTCCATAGGCCGCCGGCGCGCACAGAGCCCCGGGACTCGCGTAAGTCCCGGGGTTTGGGGGGGGGCGTGTCGGGGGCGGGGGCCGATCGACACTGCATTTTGGGGGCGGGACACAATGTTTTGGGGGCGGGCCCAGGGGGCGTGGTTTCGGCCCGGGGCGTTCCGGGGGCGTGGCCACGCCCTCCGGAACCGCCCCCTGGTCGAGTCTCGGCGCGCCAGGATTTACGCCTCCCAGAGGGAGGCGTAAATCCACAAATAAAGGTAGGGGGGGTTTTAGATAGGGCCGGGGGGGGGGGTGGGTTAGGTAGGGGAAGGGAGGGGAAGGTGAGGGGAGGGCAAAAGAAAGTTCCCTCCGAGGCCGCTCCGATTTCGGAGCGGCCTCGGAGGGAACGGAGGCAGGCTGCGCGGCTCGGCGCGCCGGCTGCCCAAAATCGGCAGCCTTGCGCGCGCTGATCCAGGATTTTATAAGATACATGCGTATCTTATAAAATCCAGCGTACTTTTGCTCGCGCCTGGTGAGCGAACAAAAGTACGCGATTGCGCATTTTTTAAAAATCTACCCCTAAGGGTCTCTTCTTTAACCATGGATTGAATGTGAAGCCTTCAATTAATTAAGTTGACTTAGAAAATAGCCACTGCTATTACTAGCAACAGTAGCCTGGAATAGACTTAGTTTTTGGGCACTTGCCAGGTTCTTATGGCCTGGATTGGCCACTATTGGAAACAGGATGCTGGGCTTGATGGACCCTTGGCCTGACCCAGTATGGCATGTTCTTATGTTCTTCCTGGGTAAACTGAACTGGATTCTCTTCTTAATTAAGAACACTCCTGCTAATACCTGGGATCCACTTCTTGCTCTCCCACTCTCATGTAGCTTTTAGGCATCTCCTTAGCTGGGTGCTGCTAGTGGTGGCCCAGATTTTCCTGTCTCCTCCTTCCTGGTTCTGGAACCTCATTGTTGTGTTCTGTAACGCACAGAGCAGGCCCGTGGATTGGCACACTTACCTCCAGCCCCTAGCCCTCTCCAGAGGGTTTGTGATCCAAGTTCAAACCTGAGACAATGGAGGGTAAAGTAACTTATCCAGAGTCACAGGAGATTCTGTGGGAGAAGCAGGATTTGTGCCTTGGCTTCCCTGTTTTGCAACCTGCTGCTCTAATCCCTAACCTCCTGCACTCTTGAACCTAAAGAAATTAAAATATTTAGAACCAGTGACATAGGGGACTAAGGAACGTTCTTCCAACATATTTGAGAAAAAAAAAAGCCTTCCCTGGTCACTTTCCCTTCCTAATCACTCAGCCTACGTCACCATCTATTCTCTTCCTCTCCCCTTCCTATGTGCACCCTGAAGCCTCCACCAAGAAAATAAAAGTAACTATAAAGCGTTTTCTAAGCTCTGGGCTGGCTGCAGCTAACATTCTGTAGCCCCTGGGCCACCCTTTAGTCAGATGCAGGTGTTTTTTGGGGGGAGTAGGTCAGGAGCCAAGTTGTGACCCATGCTCCCTAATAGGGTGGAAAGCAAAGGTCTTCCAGAGCCCTCCAGGGTACAGCAGGTCCTTTGATACCGTGCAGTAGGAATAGACACACCACCACACTCTGTTGCTGTTGAAAAATACATCCTTTTCAGGGGTAGTTGATGCAGATGGGTACTTTGGCAGACAGTACATTTGCACCTGGTGCAATGCATATTCAAATCTAAAGACTTTGAAGAACACGGTTAATAGATTATGCAGTCACAAAAATCCTTTGCGCTGGGGAATACTTTCCTCCAACTCCCTCCTGGTGTCTTCTTTCGGGATGCTCCTTCTCTGGGACTTTCTCTGTATTGTTACCTACTCCCTGGAGTCCAGCAGCTGGAAAAATCTGAACAGATAAAGACGAATGCCTTCCAACTTTTCTTAAGCAGCAACTGTAAAGCAGGTTATCAAGCCTGGCATTCCTTCCTCTGACAAGTGTAAATTTTAGACACTTTAGGAAATTCTTGTAGAGCATTCAAGGAGTATGGAGCTATTGTTTTCGTATGTTTGATTAGTCATTGATTATTGTTTTGATATGTTCACTTTTTTGATAAATTACTAATTTTATTTTATTATTACGACATTTATGTAAATTTTTAGCTATTACTTATTTTATTTTATGATTTATATTTATGTAAACCGTTTTGACTAAACTTTGTTTGCAAAAGCAGTATAAAAACCCTTTTAAATAAATAAATAACTCACCTCTCACAAATTCACCTTCTGGTCCTCTCGCGCTCTCAGGATCCTCCTTGGACCCCCAAGAATTCCCCCTAATTCTGGAGGCCCGGGAACTCTCGAGTTCTTGCCACCTTCCGAGGATGGAAGATTTTTTTTAAAAAGTGAGCTTCTGACTTTTGTAGAAGCACGCTCCTCGCAAGCGACCTCCCGCTGGGAAGGGTCTAGAAATCGCCTCACTCCTACTCTCTGACCTCCTCATGCCGACATTTGTGGAAACACGGGTGCAGATCGTTAGGGACACTTTGGGGGGTCACCAGTTTCTTTAGCATTGGCAACTTCACTTCTGGGTCAGGGCTGGAGTCAAGTTTCCTGCACTATGAAAAAAAATAGTGTAAAAGTTAAACAATGTGAAAACAAAGGAGTCTAGGTAAGTGCCAGCAGCGCTGCCGCTCTGCTGGATAGTTACTGAAACTGGCAGCTGCTGTGATCTACAGCCCACAGAGGAGTGCCAGAGATGCTTCCAGCCCCACTGTGGCTGAGGCTGAACATTTTCTTAAATCTAGCCAGGAATTGCAATGCGGATTCTTTCAGCCACATTGGAAAGGGGTGTTTCTTCAGGTGTTTGGGTTGGAGCACAAAGGTAGCAGGTGAACCTAACAATATTATCGAAATAGTGTGTGCGACTCTTCCCCTATCGGCTGCTTGCACCAAAAAGCAGGCATAAATTATGCTTTCAAGTTTAGTATGCAGACTTTACCTGAAATTTTCAAAGGAAAAGTATATACACATGACTTCAAAATCCAGGTAAAAAAACCGAGCATTGCAAGTGCATGGGCTGTTTGAACATTACCCCCTACAGACCTAAGTGGTGGAATTTCAGCACCAAGAACAGGTGTCTAATGGGCCTTGAAAATCCTCTGCAATTTTAAGTGCCTAACCTTCAAGCTGATATAACAATCTGGATGCTAAGAACATGTGTGCTGGGTTTTTTTGTATTCCCAATGCAGTAAGGTAATGCTATGCTAATGCATCAGGAGTAACAAAAAAACCCACTCTAAAACATGGCTTAATGCACATTTGAACTCAGGAAGGGGAGGGGCCATCCCTGGCAGGCTATTGGCGGCAGCCACTGCTGCCACTTAGGTACTGATTTCTCCATCTATCTGGCAGCAGGAAGCGGCTGCAGATAGCCGGATAAATACTTTATCTGGCTAAGTAGTGGTGACCCATGCCATATAACTGAATAAATACTGACTTATCCAGCTATTTGACAGCTGTTTCCCCACTGCCATATAGACAGATATATTGGGATTTATCCGGTTAACTGGCGGCGGCTGCTGGCATTTACCTGCAGTTCCAGACTTTGGGGGGGGGTTTTTTTTTTTTTACATTTTTAACTGTTTTACCTTTTTTTTTTTTTTTATATAGTGCAGGAAACCTAACTCTAGCCTTAACCCGGAAGTTGCCCGTGCTAAATAAGGTGCGCTGGCCAGATGCAGTCTCTCCGCATTGGGGAATGCTGCTTCACGCCCTCCCCACCCACAATAGTGCTAGGCTGTACTCCCATCAAGGAAGTCACATTTTCTGCCCTCATAACTTGCAGCTTCGGGAGTAAGTTTCGTGCTCAAAAAATGCACCTCGACGTGCAGGCAGAAAGGTGCTTTCGGCTCAAGGCGCCTTTCCGCATCAGCCTGCTTATGTGTTTAACATCGGGCTTAGATATCCAGTGCCAGCGCTTTGAAAATTGGACTCGCCTTGTGTATATTTCAGATGCATCCTATTGGGTTTTCTTGTATTGGAAAGTTACAGACCAGCAAAGCACATCATTTCCATTCTTGTACTTAGGTTGGCTTTTTTTTTTTTAATGTTCATCCAGGGTGTCTGTATTCCCTTTATATTTACATTTCCGGCCTGCTTCCAGCAGGTCTCTGAATAACTGCAAAATTATAATGACGAGAACATGCAAAATCAAGGGATGGGGGACACAATAAAAGGTGCTTAGCATCCCCTCCGAAAACAAATATTGGAAATGTAAGAAATTAAAGGTAGAAGGCTAAGAAGAAACTTGGGAATAAGCAGGCAAAAAAAAAAGCAAAAGCACCGAGAAACAAAGGAGCTGCGAGTCTGATGAATCCAGGTGGTGCTACTGCTCCAGGTGTAAACGCTGAGTCATGGCAGAGAGAGGTTATTTGAAAGAGTCTCAGCCCTTTTCCGAGAATGAAGCTAATTAGCATGCCAAACGGGCTGGCTTCCACGCCCAGAAGAGTGGCCACTTAGAGCAGGCTGCAGCCTACTGAACCTGCCACCCTAGAACGTCTGCAAGTAGGCCGAAGCACTCTGCAGTCGCAAGATAGCTAGATTTGTCGCATTCAATTACCGAGGAAAGTCCCTCCCCATCTCCACAAAAGCAAAAACCTTCCCCGAACAGCCTAAAACCAACATAAAGAACAGACGTTAGAAAACACACGGAGGTCAAGTGGCTTTTCCAAGACCACGGCCTAGCAGAGGTGGGATTTGAACTCAGAACGCTAACAGATTTCCCGGCTCTGCCCTGCACTCAATAGGCTCCTTACCGAGTGCTCTTTTCTACTGGGAGTTAGTAGAGAGAGAAAATTATCACTCAGCCTTTTCAGGTACAAAAAAAAGAAGAAGCAACCGGTTGGGTGACATCATTAGCTATTCCCTTCCAGCACTGGAGCTGCTCTAAGTTTAATTGTTCTTTTTTGGGTGTGGAAAAATTATCTTTCTTTTTTTTCGTACCAGCTATTATGCCCCAGCTTCTAGTTCATTTCGGATGCAACTGAGATGGTTGCAGGAGAGGAGGCAAAAGCCAGCAGCTACAGAATGCAGCCCACTTCCAGGAGCACCCGAAGCCCCAACAATGTAGGTGCTGCTGATTCTCAGCTCTGCTCTCTCCTTATAAACCTTCTCGGGGTCTGACGTTTCCCTTCTGAGACTCTGCCGTCTAGACCAGAATGCACTCTTGTGGCGTAGGATAAAAGTCAGGTGAACAGGTACAGGGAGAGCTTGTCTGGACCATGACGGGCAAGGAATACCAGGGAGTTCTGGCCAGAGCTCCCCCTACTCTAGCAACAGTCAGGGAAGGAGAATAAAACATCCCTGACTTTTAATGACCATGTAAAAAGGCCTTCTTCTAGCTGGCAGGTGGATTTTGATGGGACTATAATTTAATGTTCCATCCTTGTGATCCTAAACAGGAGGAGAAAGAAGGATGGATCTGCTTTTTTTTTTTCTTCAACATAGGAGTTGAAGTATTTTTAATTGTGTATATATGTGATTATAATCACTATATGCTGCCATTATTTCTAAGATTATTGTAAGATTTTTTTTTTTCCTCCTCACTCAGTTAATTCTCCGTACTGGAATTATAGCTTCCTTTTCTCTCCCCTCCTCCTTATCGACTGGACAAAGTGACAGCTCATGCCTGATCAGTCTCCAGCATCCTGCTGCCATCCGATACAGCTCGCGGGGCAGCAAATGCCCCATCAGCACTGGTGGAGCAGTGTGTGCGGTCTCAGTACTTGAAGAGCAGGGAGGAGTGCTGTAACCCAGCATTGAAATGTATTGGCAAAGATGTGTGTGTGTGTGTGTGTGTATATGAGAGGTCTCGTTTGAGATGCTATAGCAGAGCTGTGTGTGGGTCTCAGTATGGAATAGCCAGGGGCACTGCAGCTCAGGATTGAGGTGCATTGGCAGAGCTGCATGTGGGTCTCAGTACTGGAATAGCTGAGAGTGCTTCAGATCAGCCTTGAGGTACTTTGTAAGAAATGTGTCTGTGGGTATCAGTAGTGGAATAACCAAGGGTACTGTAGGGCAGGAATTAGGTACTTTGGCAGAGCTATGTGTAGAGCTCAGCACTGGACGACCTGAGCATGTTGCAGGGCAGGAATGAGGTACATTGTCACAGCAGTGCATGGGGGCTCAGTATTAGAATAGCTGGGGGTGCTGAGGTACATTGGCAGAGCTGTGTGTAGGGATCAGTACTGGAATGCCTGGGGGTTGCTGCAGGTCAGGATTAAATTCTAATCAAACTTTAATGAGGAATATATTTGCAGCATGTTGGCTGAATCCAATCAGTGAATGCAGTCAGCGAATGTCAAGAGAAATACCTTAAGTGGAAAAATGTGACTAATCCTGTGGCTTTTGTTGGCACTAGTCATGTAATCAGAGTGCTGATGGGGCCATTTGCTGAGGGTTAAGGAGCATTAACCAATTCACTTCAGGAGAAGGCCAGTGTCAGCTTGTCCAGGAGAGCAGCCTCCCTGCTAATCCCTCTGGCCATCAGCCTGTGATGAGATGAATTCACACCCTGCTCTGTGTTTCAGAGATCTTTAGAGTCTTCCATGACACAAAAGGACAGCTCTCAGCTGAGAACATCCAACTCAATGCATGCATATGACTTTCAACTAGTTTTTAACTGAGAACGTCAAACACAGCTTACAGCCAGCTATCATAAGAACATAAGAAAATGCCATACTGGGTCAGACCAAGGGTCCATCAAGCCCAGCATCCTGTTTCCAACAGTGGCCAATCCAGGCCATAAGAACCTGGCAAGTACCCAAAAACTAAGTCTATTCCATGTAACCATTGCTAATGGCAGTGGCTATTCTCTAAGTGAACTTTATAGCAGGTAATGGACTTCTCCTCCAAGAACTTATCCAATCCTTTTTTAAACACAGCTATACTAACTGCACGAACCACATTCTCTGGCAACAAATTCCAGAGTTTAATTGTGCCTTGAGTAAAAAAGAACTTTCTCCGATTAGTTTTAAATGTGCCCAATGCTAACTTCATGGAGTGCCCCCTAGTCTTTCTACTATCCGAAAGAGTAAATAACTGATTCACATCTACCCGTTCTAGACCTCTCATGATTTTAAACACCTCTATCATATCCCCCCTCAGTCGTCTCTTCTCCAAGCTGAAAAGTCCTAACCTCTTTAGTCTTTCCTCATAGGGGAGTTGTTCCATTCCCTTTATCATTTTGGTAGCCCTTCTCTGTACCTTCTCCATCGCAATTATATCTTTTTTGAGATGCGGCGACCAGAATTGTACACAGTATTCAAGGTGCGGTCTCACCATGGAGCGATACAGAGGCATTATGACATTTTCCGTTTTATTCATCATTCCTTTTCTAATAATTCCCAACATTCTGTTTGCTTTTTTGACTGCCACAGTACACTGCACCGACGATTTCAATGTATTATCCACTATGACACCTAGATCTCTTTCTTGGGTTGTAGCACCTAATATGGAACCCAACATTGTGTAATTATAGCATGGGTTATTTTTCCCTATATGCATCACCTTGCACTTATCCACATTAAATTTCATCTGCCATTTGGAGGCTGTCCACTCTCTGTATAACCCAGGGACTTTCCACTCAACTGTTCATATTCAGTCTATACAATAGGTCGCATGGAGCTGAGACCACCAAACTCAATGCACAGGTGAAACAGACAGCTGAGACAGTCAAGCAATATTGTTTTGCTGACCAAGTTTGTGTAAAAACAGCTGAATAGTTTTCTGTAAAGTGACCTGCCCAGGGAGTGCAGATATGGAGGGCTTCCAAGGCAGAGCAAGAGAGGAATCTCTGTGACCTTCTGCTCCTTCCTCCCTCCCACTGCACTTCACTCCATGCAGTACACCAAGCCATTTTATTTATTTACTTTATTTAGGCATTTTATAATCAGGCACTCCAAATGAAGATCAAAAAGCCAGCATTACAATTCTTGGTTGACATTCACATACTTTGTCAACATTCCTATTCTAGGTCAACATTCCAGCAAATACATATTCTAGATCATATCCATACATATTCTAAGTCAACACACCGGCAAATATGTAATCTAGTACCTACCTATTCATACATTTTCTAGGTTGACACAGCTGCAAAGACAAATTCTAATTCTACTAACAATACAATTTATGTCATTCAGTCCTTATTGCTCGCTCCGCTAACATAGTATCATCTGGTAGTGACATTGAAGTTATCAGCATTTTGGGATTTTACGTTAAATTGTGTACATTTCTAAAGAGCCATGTTTTTACCTATCGCTTGAAACTCTTTATTTCTGATATCTGACGTAATGACTCTGGCAGACAGTTCCATAACTTGGGCCCCCGCTGTGGAGAACATTCGGTCTCTTATTTGTGTTTGGTGTGTGTTCTGAATAGACGGCATCTTTAGAAGTCCTTCGTTTTATGATCTTAGGGCTCTCTGTGGTGTGTAATGTTGAAGTGTCACTCCTAATAAGCATGGATTAATATTGTTAATGGTATTAAAAATTAGAGTCAATACTTTATAATGAATTCTGGCTTGTACAGGAAGCCAGTGCAATGCTAACAGCGAGAGGGGTGATGTGGTCAAATTTCCTTGCCCAAGTAAGAGTCTAGCGGAGGCATTTTGAAGTAACTGTAGTGGTTTTAGAAGTCAGGAAGCAGAAATATCAGACCTAAAAATTCAACCCAAGTTCTCTGCATGGCAGTGCGCAGTACATGCTCCCGACCCACCCAGCTAAGACTTTGTGCCAGCTTATTAGTAATAGGGAGTTGCAGTAGTCTAAGTATGAGTTTGTAAGACCTGTATGTATTGTTAGTAATGGTTTCAGCCGATGTAATATTCTCAGCTTGGAGTTTCTTGTTTTTATTAATTTGCTTATATGCTTTTTCATAGTGAAGTTTTCATTGATCTGCATTCCTAGGGCGTAATGTTAATGACCTGACTCCTAGGTCTAGGGTTGGAGGTTTGATTATTGTGGAATCTCTCCTTAACCACACTATTTCAGTTTTTGGTTTGTTTTTTTTTTTAGTTTAGAGTTAGTTTCAGTTGGGAAAGTTTTAGTTGTATTGCCTTCATGTATTTTGACAGAGACGACGCAGTTTTTTCAGATGTTTTGTCAAAAGGGATGTATGTCGTCTGCATATAGGAAGAAGTTGAATTCCTAGATTTGCTAGTAGTCTGCATAGAGGCAGCAAATAGATGTTGAACAGTGTGGCCGAGAACCTTGGGGGACACCTGTATTGATTGGGAAGGTGTCAGAAATGTGATTACCCAATTTGACTTCTAATGTGTCCCATCCTTCTCTTCATTTTCTCTGTTGGTATCACAGCAAACCAAAAACTCCTAACTTTAAACAAAATCTAAGTTGCCACAACTTTGGGGATAATTTCTATACAAGGACAGACCTAATTCCATTTACAGTTACAGTTATCTGCTTCCTTCACAATTTTAATCTTAACATAATGGCTTCTCACAGCCTCACACTCTGCCCCTTTTGTATGAGTACCTGGGATATATACATTTTTCTATGACTTCTAAGAGGGTCCATCAAGCCCAGTGTCCTGTTTTCAACAGTGGCCAATCCAGCTCACAATCATATGCAATCGTTTTTCCTGAATTTGCAGCCCCAGGAAGCAGAAATATCAGACCTAAAAATTCATCCCAGGTTCTCTGCGTGGCAGTGCGCAGCACACGCTCCCGACCCACCCGGCTAAGACTTTGTTTTCCCATTGCCTCACTCTTCCCAGGTTGCTTCTGGTCTTCAAAGATGTGGGGGCCTAGTGGAGACAGAGTCTGTTCCATGGGTTCTGGGCATGTCTGCATGTAAAGAACAGAGGCCATTTCAGAGGGGTAATTCTGTAACACTGCACATAAGTTATACCAGTTTTCAAACCAGACCTATGTTAGCTTTGAAAATTACCCCGCCAGGTCTACCCACTCAAGTTGCACCTGCTAAAACAGAAGTCTGCATTTTCAATGAAAACGTGCTTGCAGGCTTTTGAAATCCAAATGTATGTGCAGAAGTCCAAACCCATCCCCAGTTCTGCCCCCAGGAACACCTTCGCTCAGCCTGGTCAACCTTACGTTCTTTTGCTTCCCTCCTCTGTCATGAAGGACAATGTTGGAGTAGAGTTTAGTAAGCACATTTGGTTTCAGATTTCTGCGCTTGTGCATCAGTGTTTACTTCTGTATGCAGAGATAACTTGCAAAGATCTCTGCGGGGGCTGATGCAATAAAGTGCACTCAGCCGAGCGCGCAGGTGAGCGCATGGTGGGAGGCGCATTTTGGATGCGCTAGAGTAACACCCGATGCAATAAGGGGATAAGCGCATCCAAAATGCGCTCCCAAACACATAGTTAATAGCGATCATCACATGTAAATTAAAGAGTAGATGAGGCTATTAGCTATTACCCTGCCATGCAGAAAATCTCCAGTCGCCCAATGCACCCTTTTTAAGCCGGCTAATTTCACGCCAGCTCCGGGGCTGGCATTAAGTTATACGGTGAGTCAAAGGCACATGAAAAGAAACAAAAAATATTGCTCTCTGTGGTTCCTCTTAATTTGTATCCTTGTGATACTAAGATCTGCTGCTTGTGGTGATTCAAATTTAAGGAAAAATGTAAGTGCTCGATTTAAAAAAAAAAAAAATTTTCTGGCGGCATAATGTACATGCACAATCTGCACGCTCCAAGCCGATTTCGCCATTCGCATATTGTGTATGTAAATTATATGTGATGGGATGACGTGGACACTCGCATTGAGTGCCCGTTTTCCTTACGTGTACACAGCCATGTCTCCTGGACGCTCGACGCATTTGAGTGCTAGGAACGCATAATTTTCCCTAGCTTGTCCGTTTTAACGCGGCAGCTCATTTAAATATAGCATGGGACGCCCAGGAGAGGTGGATACGAGCGCCCGTTTTACCACGCGTGATACTGCATCGGCCCCTGTGTGTGTACATGGGTGTATCCAAGCCACTGTGGGCAAGTGCATGTTTGCTAATGTGTGCATGTATTTGCACACATTAGCAAACATGTGTGCACACATTAGCAAACATTAGCATACACTGTCAGGCCGATACAGTACAGTGCGCTCCGCCGGCAAAATTGAGCGTCGGCTGTCAAACCCGCTGACAGCCGCCGCTCCGGCCAAAAGGAGGCGCTAGGGATGCGCTAGTGTCCCTAGCGCCTCCTTTTGCCCATTTCTACTGCCGGACCTAATTTAAATACTGCATCGCGCGCACAGGCGAGTGGCCTGTGCGCGCGCCGGACTTTACTGAATCGGCCTGTGTGTGTTTAAAGGTTTGTCTATCTGCTGTTATATGTGTCGTGATGTGTGTAACTATCATCAGAGCTAGCTCTGTTATATCTCTCTCAAACCCCTGAAATCTGGGGATGTTTGCTTCTACTTAATAGGGGCAGTTTTACATTTGACAGTGCATAGGGCCCAAGTCCCAAACCTAGTATGACATGGAAACTAGGTCCTCTTATCTCCCTTCCTAGAAACACCAGACCCTTCCATAACAGGAAGCCTGAATGTTACTTCTGGCACTACTACGTATTTCCTTAGTGCTATTAGATGTACGCAGGACTGTTCAGAGACAGAGAAGAGGCAGTCCCTGCTCCGTGGAGCTTACAATCAAATCAAGACACAGACAAGACAGATAAGAGGCTTCAAGAAATGTGTGCATGACAGTAAATATAGTTACATTTGAGTAGGTTGTGATCAGGTAGAGCTAGGGTAAGACTTTAAAACGGCCTCCAAAAGGTGGATTTTTAGGCAGAATTTGAATATGGCTGAAATCCTCACACCTTTCATGAGCATTGATGGGGAATGAATTATGACTCCCACTGTTTAGCAACTTGAGCCAGGCCAGATTTTACTCTGAGTATAATAAAAAGTGTCATGTATTCATTTTTATGAGTCACAAAATCCTGCATAGGATTTTTTTTTTAAAATGCATAGGTAAAGCTAAGGGCAGAGTTTCCCAGCCCTCTCCTGGAGGCATACCCATTCAGTCAGGTTTTCAGGATTGTTGCATTGAATATGCATGAGATAGATTTATATGCAATGGAGACCCAGTATATGCAAATTTCTCATGCATATTCATTATGGATATCCTGATTGGATAGGAGTGCCTCCAGAAGAGGGTTAGGAAACACAGAGTTAAGGGAAGTTCTGTGAGCAGGATAATTAAATCAGGCCCATTCAATACCGTGCACTCAGCCTAGTGCACTGGTTAACCTGCGGCTGGATGCACAAAGCTAATAGCGCTCATCTGTAAATTCATGTTGATGAGGCTATTAGCTATTACCCACTTATGTAAAAAATAAATGTGTGCCCGACGCACACATTTTTACTCTCAAAAATGAATGCTTGCCCGAAAAAAGGAGTAAGATAAAAAAAAATAAAAATTAAAAAAAAGTCTTGCCAGCAGTCAGGTTAGGAAAACGGATGCTTATAACATTGAGTGTCCTTAATCGTAACCCACGAACAGTACTTCTCCTGGACACCCGATGCCAAGGAGGCGCCAGGGTCGCACAATTTCCCCTAGCGCCTCCTTTTTAACGCAGCAAAACAGTTGCCTACTGCATTGTGGGAGAGGTGGATGGGCGCACGTTCGGAAAGCAGGCGCTCAATCGTGAACACCTGTTTTTTGCGCTTCAGTATTGCCTAGGGATGTGCAATCGTTTAGGATGAATTAGGCAATTTCAATGAAATTTCCTAATTCGTCCTGGTTTCGGGGAACCTGAAAACAACCAAATTTTCCCGAAATATCAGGAGTTAGTGCACGCTAAGCCAAAATTTGGGTCCCCCGAATTTCAAAGGCCTGAACCACGGGAAATATGAAATCTCCCGTGGCGGGCCGAAAACGAAGCCCGAACCAAAAGGTTCGGGGTTTGGACATCTCTAATATTGACTCGGCCTGAATGAAGTTGATATTTAAAGGGGTTTCTCTGGATAGCTTTTGCATTAGCTGAGCAAAACCCCAAGGTTTGAATGTCTGACCACTTAAGTGGATACATTTTATCCTTTTAAGTCATTAACTAGATAAAATTGGATAAATTAGGGGCTTTTCAGGCTGAGTTAACTTAGTTAAATAACTTATCTGCCTAACTCTGATTTTCAGAGATAGCTGAGTAAAGTTAGTTGGCTAAGTCTGGCCATGGCTCAGGTGTAAACTTATCCAGGTAGCTGTATCCAGATAACCTTACCTTAACCAGCTGTATTCAAATGATATAAAATGTTAGTGGGCCTGCCAGCTCAATCCCCCTCCCAGTAAGGGGCCCATGCAATTAAAATGGGCGCTGAGTGTGTATTAAGTAGGAGGCGGTGCAGAAAAGCAGTATTTTCTGCGTTTCTGTACAAGTTTGGGAGTGCTCAGCAATTAAGGGCTGCTCTAGGCAGGTGTTAATTTTTGAGCATAAAAACGAGTGTTTTAGACGCCTTTTTTTTTTTTTTTTGCATTGTGGATGATTGCCTAAGAGCCTCATCAACCTGCATTTGCATGCGGGGCGCAGGCTGTGGAGGCGCTAATCCCCAGCCTTCACAGCCTGCGTCCTAGTTAACTGCGGGTTAAACAGTGCGCGACCGAGCGCACTGTATTGCATCGGCCCCTAAATCCCTCAGACTAATGTCGGGCACTGGGCCAGTCCTCCCCCGTCCCCCCAAGAGATGGAATTAAAAGTTGGTGGAATCTGGGCCCTAAGAAGGGCTCCCACTCCCTCAGTGATTTGCTCTCCCCAGCAGCCCCAACCTGTCCCTGGCTCGCCCGCGGGCCACCAGCATCAGGGCACAATCTTACCATTCCCGGGGGGGCTGGGCACAGAAGCCCCCGGTGTAGCTGTGGGTAAGATTGTGCCCCGATCCCGGGGGGCGGGGGAGGGAGATGAGTTGGGCGCTGCCGAATGATAACCGCACCCAATCCTCTCCCCCCTCCTCCCTTCCCCATTTGAAGCGGACACAGACAGCCCGTGACTTCAGCCCGCTCCCTCCTAGCCTGTAACATCGCCGATGAGGTGTCAGGAGACCCCCGAGTAAGAATCACACGCGTTCTCCTGCTGAGCCGCCGCGCTTAAAACCGACATTCAACTTCCCCTTTCTGTTCTGGAGCCAAAACGCCTGTTTGTAGCGCGCTCCGGCCCGGTCCGGCCCCCGCACGGCTGGAGTAAAACCTGTTTACACAACCGAATCATTTCCTTAAAACAAAAAAACAACAACCCCCAAACCCTCCCAAGGTGTCCTGGGGGGGGGGGGGGCTCCTCCCCCGCCCCGCTGCCGCTCGAGCAGGTGGAGCCGGCCCTGGCGTCGCTAGGATTCCACCTTAAGGGCCGCCCCCTACCTGCGCAAGGTGGCCTGGGCCTGGGCCCGGGCTCCACCTTCCAGGCGGCCCCTGCAGCCGTGATGTCAGTTGCTAGGCAGAAGGTGGGGGGTGTGTGTCAGAGGGAGCTGAGCCTCCCGTCCCAGGCAGCCCAGGAGCTGACAAAGGGAAAGGCAGAGGCGAGGTAAACTTTACCCAGCCCCGAAGGGAGGGGAGGACCTGCTGGAGCTGAAGTTCTGCTTTGGGTCAGCCTGGGCACCTCATGCCACACTTCCTGTGAATGAAGTAGGGAGAGGAGGGGGGGATCTCCCTGGGGTCAGAGACTTGAAGGGAGTTTAGGTTCTGCTTGCTGGAGCAGCGAGGGCGGCACCATGCAGGAGAGTAACTTCTTAATGTCGGCCCTGCAGCCCAACATGGACACCTCCTCCCTGGCCTTGCCTTCGGATTACCAGCTGGGCAAGAGGAGCAAGGAGGCCTACCAGTCGGAGCAGCTGAAGAGCGCCCGGGTGCAGGAGCAAGTGCGGACCAGGCTGATCCAGAAGAGCCAGACCCCGGCAGCCCTCAGACCCAATGGCTCGGTGTCCAACTACGGAGAGAGCAGAGGTAGGAGCCGGGGCTTTAACGCTGGCAAGCAGCACATGGACTCTGCGGCAGAGTAATTGGGTTGCTTGTGTCATCTTGCTTCCAAGATAAATGCAATAGATTGGTGTTATGCTTATACGTAGATGTTATTGTAGAGGACTTACTGGTCCCTTCCCAGGGTACCTTAATATATATACACCCCCCCCCCCCCCCCCAAGGTTCCCGCTGAATGACTGGCGCCAGGGTGTGGAAGGTTCTCCGGTGTCACTGCCTTTTGGACACTTCCCCAGCCTCCATGTCATTGCTGGTGTCACTGCTGCACTGCAAAATGTGATGTGAAACAAGGGCCTCTCAAAAGCTGCAGCAGTAAAGGCTCAGGACTTGTTTCCAGGTGTGCAAACCAGATGGGGAGGGGGGGGTAGGCCCATGCTCCTTTCCAATAAATGCCGGGGGGGGGGGGGGGCTGGAGTTTGAAGGATCCTCATTAGGGTCTCCATTCATACCAGGAACAGCTGCCAGCAGGCAACAAACAAAACAACACAATGGCGTTATGAGGTGTTATAAAAGGCGGCTGACAGTGATGAATCTGTTTTCATGCTGCGGCTCTTTCCCTGCAAAGGCTCAGGTGCACAGAGTGCAGCATGGAAAGGGGCCACTGGAACCAGCAAGGGTTAATCACCAGCTGGCACAGCATGCGGGCGGGCACTTTTCTGCCCCGCTGCAGGGGTGGGCAGTGGTGAAAGAATCACTCCAGCTGTTAGCCTGAACTGAATGTTTTCTTCATCTTACCTGGAGGAGTGAGGATCAGAGGCCTGGTTAATTCATCTTGCTGAGGGGCAGGGTCTTTTTGCTTTCCAAAACCTTCAGAGGTGAGAGGGTGAGAGCAATCGGTTTACAAAAAAAAAAACCAAAAACCAAAACCTGGGAACCGAGGTCACTGGTGTAAGTTTTAGAACATTAATCTACAGGTTGGATGAGACCCAAGTTCAAATCCCCTCGCTTTCACATTCTCTCTGACCTTGGGCATGTTACAGTGTTTCTTTGGCCTCCCTTTACCCTGCTTTACGTGGAAGATAAATGGTGATAAAGTTGCTTTTCCCCCCTCACTCCCCCAGAGGGCCTTATTGGGCCGGGGTGCTAGAAATGTGATGCCAGACCACGTACCCCAGAGGTGGCTGTGTGCGACTGTGCTTGCTCTTCCTAACCAGCTCTATTCCAGTAGAATCATGTACATAACGAATGGGAATCTTGAATAGCAAAGTTGCTGTTGTACATTATTTATTGCCGTCAGACTATGTTGTAATAAATCCTCTCTGGAACAAATTAATTGCTACCTTGCCTGCGTGCTATGAAGACAAATGGCCATGAATGGCAAAAACATGCTGGCTTCAGGTTGTCTGAACGGCCCTGCGTAGATCCAGATTATTCATTTGACCTCCAAAAAACAAATATATAAGTTTTAGACTGGGAGCTTCATAAGATGTAATAACTGTTTTATTGCAGTCTGGAGAGATCTGGGGTGTGTAAACAGCCAAGCAGAGTGTTTGAGTATTAATCCCCTGACAGGCATGCAACAGGTTGTGTAATCCTTGGCTACACATTTCCATAGTTAATTTGAATTCCCTGTAACACAAAATTTCACGTTGCCTTATTGAGGTAGGCCCCCACACCGGCACACCAGTATCGCCTTTCGCACAAGAGTGAAATTCATGGGGTGTTTTGGTGGTGGGGGACAGAGGAATTCGGTGTTAATCAGTTTGGTAGAGACTTTAGCAGATATTATATAGAAGCTTTTTCACTGCATTGCATGCTAGTACGGTGGCTGGGCACAGCTAGGAAGAAGCGGGGTTTTTTACGTTTGGTTGCCCCGGGGCCATCTTCCCTGGAATTCCCTAATTCCCTGGGAAGGTTGGGATCAGCTGATGATTTTTCTTTCTCTGCTCCTCTCATCTGGGAGCTTGTTAGGCTGGCTTCTCCTGGCAGGGGGGAAAGGCACAGCATCTCCATGCGTAGGAGGGTGGGGCTGTGAGATCAGAATGGGGAGGTGGGAGAGAGGTAGACACACACACACACACACACACACACAGAACAGCCCTTCTGGTTGTTTGTGCAGCCAGTTTTTTCTCCCTGCCCTTCTGCCTCCAGGCCCCTGCTCTTCCTTTCCCCCTCCCTCTCTTTTGCTGTATGCAGAGAGCAAATCTTTCTAAGGTGGTGATTCACTCAGGGTTTTCCCCATAGACACAGAATGGAAGAAGGGCCCTAGGCAGTCAGGCCCTGAGTCTGGGTTCTGCCATCTCTGTAACCCTCCGACTGCCTTCCAGAAGACGCCTTAGAAAAGCTCCAGAGTTAATTCCCAATGCAGTAAGCTGACGGTATGGCAATGTGGCGGGAGTTTTAAAAAGCGCACTAACCCGAAAATACCTGAAGATATGCGTAGCTAACCTAAAAACATGATTTATGCGCTTAAACTTGTGGGCTTTGCACAGAAAACATGTGCTGTGAGCCCAAATCATGTTTTATGCACATGACTCCCAAGTACTGGACCCAGGATCACAGATTCCAGGGCCAGGGTCAGCCCCAGAAACCTTATGCCACCTTTGAACAGGAGTTACGTTTCCCAGTTAAGTCTGCGCACCACGCCGCGTAATGGCTAATGCTTTGCTTAACAGAGAATTTGCATGGGGGAGAGCTAATTTTTTGTGCGTGCCTTTGTTTACATTTGTGCGCTAAAGTCTTGGTTAAATGAGGAGCAGAGCTGGGAGCACAAGAACGTACAGAGAGCTGCATTTTAACGTGCACGCAGCCGTGCGCAACTCTATTACATCGGGGCCCCAGTCTGAGCAAGGCTCAGCTTTCTCTGCTCTGCTGATGCTCCAGTGCCACTTCTTAAAATGTCAAACTTTGCTTTGCAGAAAAATGACTCAGTGTGGGGATTCAAGGCGGGTCCTGTTCTCAGAAGCAGGAGTGGGATTGCTTTCGGGTTTTGTACGAATCGGGAACTGAAACTAGTCTTAACGTTTTTTGTTGCCAGAGGAAGTCATTTTCAAAACTCTGCGCGAAGATGAAAGATTTTTGTGCCAGTTTTCAAACAGAAAGTACACGCCTACATTTCCTTTGAAAATTGCCCAAGGAAATAGTACCCGCAGAGATCTGCACCTGTTTTATGTACGGATACTTTTTAGGAAGCTTCGTTTCTATGCACATTGTTGCCTCCCTCCCTAATCTTGCCCCAAGAAAGATACAGGTAAAAATATGTGCATGCTTTCACAATGCCCCTATGCCATCTACATGCAGGGTGGGTCGTGTTCAGATAGCCCATTAACTAGGGTAAATAAGCATTTCGGTGGATAAATGTCTTTTTTGAAATTTGCCTTCATAATGACCAGGGACTTGGTTCAGGAAAGGCACAGTAACCAACTCCTGTTAACAGGTACCATGCGCATAGTTTCTCTCTCTCAGGCCGCTGCGATACCATGTGCTAGCCACAGCACATGGCTCAACACGAGTTTTGGAAGCACGTCCATGACCCCCAATGCGGGAAGTTAAAAATCCAGGGGTTATTCTAGACTCGAGACAGCTGAAAGCCAGGTAATGTGGTCTCTAAGAAGATTTTCCCTTGTTTATGATTAATTACACAGCTTCGCCCGTTTCTTTGCAAGATTGAAGATTAGTAATGTAAGCAATGGCTTTATTTCATTTAGATTATTGTAATTCAATCTTTGTAGGGATTCCTAAGAAAACTGTAGGGTGGCTAAAGCTTCTACAGAATGCAGCTCCCAGGATTGTGATGGGTAGGTCTCGATGGGAATGAGCTTCACCTCTACTAGTGACCCTTTGTTGGCTTTCCTATCCATTTTAAGATTCATTCTTTGATTTTCCAAATTCTTGCAGGACTGGGCCCTAGTTATCTGGCTAAAAAAGTGGAATGATCTGTTCCAATGATGAGGTTGAGTCAAGAGATATGGTTAATTGTGCCCTCCCGTAAAACAATTTGTAAAGTTAGGACTAGAGACTGCCCCTATTTTGTGGAATTCATCATCAGTTCACATGTGAGATTCCTCAATTTATCTGTTATTTCATCAGCATTTGAAAACATGGTTATTTGGCAAGTGGGGTTTGGCGTTATGATGCTTACTATGTAATGGAGCTGGATCGGCTCCTAAGTTTTATGATATTAGTTGTATGAGAGGATCCATTTATGTGTTGTCTTTTATAATAAAAACAAACAAAAACCAACCTTTTTGTTTTTACTCTTGCCTGGGAGAGTTTTGAATTTGTTGGGTTTTTTTTTGTGATGATTTAATACCTTAGTCTTATATTTTAAGGTATGTCATATATTTATTTGTTATAATATTATTATGTACCTTAATGGAATGTAGTGTAGTGTAAATCTCAATCTTTAGAGATATTTGTCTTAGAATCTCTAAATTGTGTTGTAAATTTATATATATTTTTAGATGGATGCAATCTGTTTTGAAACTATTAAATTGTGATGGAAGGTGGAATATAAATGTAGAAGCTTAATTAAATCCTAAACACAGGCACAGGCCATTGAAGATGCTGAATTGGATCTCTACTTAGACATTACTCTTTTTACCATAAATAGAAGTCCACAATGAGCATGGGAGTTCTCAAGGACGTGCACATTGAAGGGTCAATTTTCAAAGCAGTTACCCGGATAAATTCCCCAGGTTAAAAAGTGTCCTTCCTTCAGTGGCCAGAAGTATGTGCACCATTTCACTGCATGTATAGTTTTAGTCCCAGCCAAAAAAAAAAAAAAAAGGATAGGGCCAGGAAGAGATTGGGGAGGTGAAGTATGGGTGGGGATTTCATTGATATCCCTGTTGTTCTTTGTACCTGTGGGTAATCCCTGCCAGATCAAATTTTCAAAGGGAAACTCCGTTTACCGTATCCCTCCCCATATGACCGTTTATCACCAGATGCAGAGAAGGTGATTGGTTCATTCAGATGGAAATCCGTGTCATAGACTGAGCTGGCGGGTCCCAGGAGGTTGTAGAGAACTTCCCTGGAGGTTGTGTCCCACATGTAAACGAGCCCGTCTGCTGATGCTGCAGTTTTACTCCCATCCAGCAGGATCATCTCATAAGATACTTCTGAAAAGTAGGTAGGTTTCCTAGGAATGGCTGTCCACGTCTCTCTTTAGGGGCAAAAGTCCGCACATCTTGCACATGAACTAAGTTATCCATTGAGTTATAAAGCAGATAGAGCTCAAGTTCAGGCCATTTATGGCGCCTGCAGGATCTCGCATGATGTCGGGTGTTGCGTAACCTTTGCCTTCCCCATTGCAGAAATCTGATAGAAACATGCAATATACCATTTTAATCAGCCTTCAAAATGGAATTAAACAACATATAATTCATAGTTGGTGTGCCCACCATTAGCTTGAAAAAACAGCTTTAAAATGGGCGGGGTCACAGTCTTTTGTTTTGTTGTGTGCTGGAAATTTCAATTATTTTTTGGTTTTCTTGAGACAATTTTAGCGGTCAACCGTCTCCAAATTCCGTAAAACACTCGCTGGCAGTCTTGCCCCCATGTCCTCTGAACCCAGCTTTTGCTTCAACCTAATTTTTCAGCAATCCACTTTTTCGTAATAAAGGTTGTTCCAGCATCATGCACCTCATGAAATGCAATACGCGTAATACGGTCAATCTGATGCTGTTTTTCGCTATCATACGTTCCAGCCGTACATAATAAATTTAAGTAACGTGTAAGGTACTATTAAATTCCAAATTGAATGGCCTACAAAATGGTCTAAAAATGATATTAGTGGATAATCCATTGGGGCGCTGAGGGGGAGGCAAAGCCCGGTACATTAACTTGTACAGCTGGATAAGCTATACCTTGATACCATGGTCAGTACCTCCAGAAATAACCTGGTCACGGTGACGGTGAATGTGATTGCCAATATAAATGTTCTGGAAGCCAAGGTGGGAGAGGGGAGGGAAGAGACCTAAAAGACTTTGTATACAGGCTTTTTTTTTGCGTGATTTTTAAAAAAATCCAAAATGCTTTTTGTTTTTATTTATTTCTGTTTCGGCACCCAGCCTTTCTTAACTCCCTCCCCTCCATCGCTGTTTACCTGCGGCCCAGTGGTGGCTCCTCTGCCTGGCCCGAGCTCTGACTCCAGGGGAGAGGCTCCTCCGTCCAGGCACGGCCCCAGCAGTGGCTCATCTACCTGGGCCTGGTGGCAGGTGGCCAGGCTCTATAGTTTAGGCATCTGAGTGACCTGGGGAAGGGGATATAATGCCCAGTGATACTGAAATAGGTGGAGTCTATCAATCGTGATGATTTGTTTCCAAAACTGATGGCAGCCTTCGTTTTATCCTTAGATATTATAAACAGAGAGAACTCCGGGGGCTGACACATAAGAGAAACTGCCACACGTTATGAAGAAAGATATTTCACCAAAAGGAAATGATAGTGCCCCCATTGGAAAGGGATTCATTAGATGGGTATAGTCTTTGTGTGTGTTTAGTGTTCTGGTAAGAATTTTGAACAGTGCTGGAGAAAGTATTGCATTAAAATGTGTATTAATTGGAGCAGTTGCAGTGTGCTTTACTACATTAAACACAAATATAAGTAAGATGTAAATAGGTTGTACCATCACCCTAATGAAAGCCCGGATGCAGGAACAAGAGCAGTAGCTAAGCATTCTGAGATCTGCAAGCTTCATGACATCAATTACTTTCCATATTTTGGGTATTGATAATCTTGAAACCGCTGAGTGCAGAGCATTGGAAGAAATGTTATTGAAAGGAGAGCATGAGTAGAATATTTTCTTTTGGCAGTTTTTTTGGAAGTCTGTTGGAATATGATAATCCATAAGTAAATGCTGGACCGGGAGTGTCCTAGCATCAGATGCCCATTTGTTCAAACTCTGGAAGTATGGCGGCTGTGTATAAATATGCCGGCATCATTTTCATGCCAAATGCACCCGCCATGGAAAACAGAAGTGAAAACTTGTATTGGACTTAATCTACTTTGCTGTTGCTTTAGAAGTAATTGCAGTGTTCATAGGCAAAACTCTAAAAACATTTCGATTTCTATTCTTGTGGTCAGAAATGGTATGCCCGCTTAATTTTGTTGATGAATGGAAAAGAAGCCGGGAAAATAAGCTAAAATTAAAGGATTAAAGGAAAAACCTCCATCGGTGCTGCAGGCTTAGATGGGGCATTTGAAAGGATTAAAATGACTAATCAGCATCTCTTCTTCATCCTCTCTTAAAAAAACCCCAAACCTAGGCTTTATTTAAGAACTGGTCCTGAGCAGGTGCCTTTTCTTTCGATATTGCGAATCTGGGTGTGCTTTTGACCCTGGGGCCTTCCTGCAGAAATGCGTCTCCAGAAGTGAGAGGAGTGGCAGTGTCCGATTCCACCGTCTCTGAACGTCCTTGCCAGGGAGCCAAACATTGCTCCCTCGCTAGTGGCAGCTTGATGGATAGGTGGGGTATTGCTTGATGAGATCTCTGGCCTACGTTGCTTTCGCTTATGGCTTCAGTCTAGTTTGGTCAATTTACTTGGGGTAGTTGGGGGGGGGAGGAGGTGAAGCGGAGGGTGATATGGAGGCCAGTGTCATGTCTATTGAATGGAAGGCTAGCTAAGGCATCTACATCTAGCATCTTAGGGAAACCCATACTTCAGCCTTGGTAAAGATGACTCGAACCTTTTTCTTCCAGAGCAAAATTAAATGAGTACTAACTACATTTGATTGATAAAATTGTTAAAATTTGTCTGTAAAAGATTTTGTGTTTAAAAGGCCATATATAATATTGTATGCACCAAGGTTGAGAGAGTGCCTTGGGAAACCCAGTAATTTTGTTGGCGTATCCTTCAGCTGTTGCCACTAAAGCAATTTATTAACCTATGTCATTAAGCAGCAGCAAAACCACATATATATATATATATATATATATATATATATATATATATATATATATATATATATATGTGTGTGTTAATGACTTCTCACATCTAGCTTTTATAGTGGAGCTGTATTACAGTGATCTCCAACTGCATCAGCCAGGGAAAAAGGGCTTTATTAGAGCTTTCTTTGTGGTTTGTTAGGGAGCAGAAGATCTTAATCGCCTGGCATGCAGTCAGGGTTTGTTAGGGAGCAGAAGATTTTAATCGCCTGGCATGCAGTCAGCACCTCCCTGATCCTATGACCTGCTCAGCCTCTTCGGGAACGGAAGCATTCAGCGTTCCCTTTCACTGTTATACCTATCATGGTCTCCTTCTCTTTCTTTTTGTGTCTCTGCTGTTTTGGTTTCCCCGATATTTAAGGCTCTGAGAAAAGCACACTGCTTCAAGAGGCTTGAATTTGGTGCCCACATCAGGAGATTTAAACTAGTTTTCAAAACATTATTTGCAATGGGTAAGGGGAGCGCTTGTTTAGTTGCCTGTTGTTCTTTTGTAAATGTATTCTTAAAACCCAATAAACTTTTATAAATAAACTGAAGTCCTAGCTGGTTCTTTAGAGAACATTTCAAACCAAGGAGCTGTCATGTAATGGGATAACTTTTCAAAAGCTTAACCGGGACTTCTGCATGCAAAATTAAGGAGCTGTGTGCTTTAGGTGGATTAGCAGCCACCTACAACACATATGTGCGTGTGACTTTGGGTCCTGGGGTGGGTTACAGAGTTCCGCACATGCCACTTACACGCAGCGCTTTGTGTCTCATGTTGCAGTGGGTGATATGCAAGCACCTCAAAATTCAAATTCACTTTCTGCACACATCTTGTCTTTGGAAATCGGGTTGCTTTGTGCATGTTTGAAATGCCGTGTGTAACTTTGCAGTTGTGCACATTGCATTACAGTGGTTCAAACTCTGTTAAGGCTGCGCTCCAACAAAGCCAGTCCCTGGGTTTAAAAAAAAAAAAAAAGCTGCCCCCGTTTCCAAAAAAAAAAAATGTACTGTGGGATTTGAGGTCATTTGAAATCAGCACTACAAGTAATCAGCTTTGACCTCTCACCCCCTCTTTACCATCTCCCTCCCCTGCCCCTATCCAAAGGATTTTATGCTTGAACTGCCTATTTAAATTAACTGCTAAATCAGCACTCTATGCCGATCAATTATGGTCTGCTGTTACATTACCTCTTCAGTTGAGTTACGTTAAACTAATTCTTTCTCTCTTATCGATCCCGAATTTATACTTCCCTGTTTTATTGTAACTTTCTCTCTTCTTGTTAAATGTTTTTTTCCCCTGGTTCTGCTGTAAACCGGTACGATAAGACTTCGTCTTGAGCATCGGTATATTAAAAGAATTTAAATAAATAAACAAGTACCAGAATGCATCAGAGAGGGATGTCAAACAGCCGGGACCTTCTGAAAGTTACTGCAGAGACTGCATCACTTCAGGACAGCGCTATGGAGTGCTGTTAAAGAGTTTTGTACTTCTAAGAAGGTAAAAGGGACAAGAAATTCACCTCCTTAATGTCATGGATCAGTGCGCCCCAGAAAGCAGCAAGTCCTTAACATCTTCTGGACTCTGGGCTCAGCACTCGGCGACCTGATCTGGCCTGAAGGGATCAGAGAGCATTTGGGGAGTGGTAGACTGGAACTGCCTCTGAAAGTGAGCAGGCCACACACTTTTTGATTTTTACAGGACCGTTGCTGGAGGTAAAAAGAGTTTCTTATGCAGTGCTGGCCCGTTTCCATCCTTCGGTCTGTAACTGTGGTGATCAGGGGAGCAGAGCGAGATATATAACTCCTTTTTGCTTATTTTAAACATTTATATTTGGCCCGCATTAGCCAACACGTAAGACTGGAGCTCCCGCAAAATGCTGCTGCATTTATATTCAGGGATGATGCCATTTAATCAGGAAGGTGGTAAATAAATGCTCACCCTACGGTGTTATTTAGGTGTGCAAGGCGGGCAGGAAAGGGTTGATTCCTCGCTCCCCCCCCCCCCCAATCTCTGTCTCTCTGCAAGTGTAGTATACGGCACGGGAGGGCACCCAGATTCAGATTCAGGTGCGCA
The DNA here is from genome assembly GCF_901001135.1 of Rhinatrema bivittatum. NCBI lineage: Eukaryota > Metazoa > Chordata > Amphibia > Gymnophiona > Rhinatrematidae > Rhinatrema > Rhinatrema bivittatum. Next base: position 34,703,638 of record NC_042631.1, read on the forward strand.
GAATCCCTCCCCCCTTTTGAGGCTTGGTTGAGAAGAGACCTTGCTACTGTACTTTACTCATCCATGCTTTAAATCATTAACCTCCTAATCTTGGCGGAGAATGCTTTGGAGGTTTTGCCACAAAGCCTTGATTGCAGCCCCAGGAGTCTTCCTGTTTTCCTGCAATGGGGACTGGGCGTACACAGCACCCTGGCAGTATTTTTCCTGATTTAGAGACACTCGTTATACTGCCCCGGGGCAGAGGCATATAGAGTAAGAGAGAACCTGTGGGGTAAAAACAAAACAAAAAAACCCCCCAAACCAGCGAGAACATTCCGTCCTACGCTGACTGGCGTCTGCAGCTCTGCCCTGTCTACGCGCAGTCCGTAGCCTGACTCGGTGGCCGATGGCCCAAAGTCCATATCTGCTTGGTCACAGAATGACTCATGACGTGCACCCGGAGCACAGGCCTTCCCTGCCAGCCTGGGTGCACGACGGCCAATGAACACACTGCGCGCTCCCTGATCTGACTAGCAGGGACTCGGATTCAGGTAACTTCACTGGCCTGGCAGTTTTTGCACGTGTTACCGAAGTGAAATAGAAAGCTAGGTAAAGGAGGGAAGAAAGCTATCAGTGACTTGGCACGCTTGCATTCATGAAGGATGGATTTACGAGCGCACTCCAGACTCCCTGGTTATACCCTGCCTAGCGTTTACATCATCAGGCTGCAGGGCACACAAGAAGCTATTGAACCTATGCAGGCAGAAGGCGAAGCAAATTTTAAGGAGTCAAGATTCTCAGACTGCTAACGGCAGAGCCTCCACTGGGCTTTCTCAGTATATTTCAGCACCAGATCAGTTCCCTCTCAACCTAAGTCTCATCATGGTTGCTACTTTTATGGTGGAGGCGGGGAACATATTCCTGAATGTGAGGTCCCCTTCCATCCAGGGTTTATAATTTCTAACTTTTCGCTTCTGAAGATACGAATCCCTGTATTTTACTGTACGGTAGCAGGCTCAGAGGCTACTGAAAATATCTCAGTTGGTGTAACAGCCCTCAGCAGAGCACACACGCACCATGAATATATGTACACAGCTTAGTACAGGCCCCTTATTTATGGAGTACACAGGGGGCAAGAAGCAGAAAGAATGCATTTGAGGGCCCAATGGAAATATCTGTAGAGGTCCCGTTGCCTGGTTTGCCACTTCATAAAGTGGAGGTGTAGCCTAGTGGTTAGAGCCGCATTCAAATCCCACTGCTGCTCCTTGTGACCTTGAGCAAATCATTTTTCTCTCCATTGCATTGGGTACAAACTTGGGGCCTGAGTTACTTAGGCTTTTCTTCCCTTCTGTTAGGGTTAGGGCACTGCGTATAGGAAGATGACAACACCCCTGGTATCAGGGTTAGGGCACTGTGTGCAGAAGATCACAACACCCCTGGTATCAGGGATAGGGCACTGTGTGCAGGAAGATCACAACACTCCTGGTATTAGGGTTAGGGCACTGTGTGCAGGAAGATCACAACACCCCTGGTATCAGGGATAGGGCACTGTGTGCAGGAAGATCACAACACTCCTGGTATTAATAGGGATAGGGCACTGTGTGCAGGAAGATCACAACACTCCTGGTATTAATAGGGATAGGGCACTGCATGCAGGAAGATCACAACACCCCTGGTATCAGGGATAGGGCACTGTGTGCAGGAAGATCACAACACTCCTGGTATTAATAGGGATAGGGCACTGCATGCAGGAAGATCACAACACCCCTGGTATCAGGGATAGGGCACTGAGTGCAGGAAGATCACAACACCCCTGGTATCAGGAATAGGGCACAAGTTCTAGTCACATTGACTGATCACATTACTTTTTTTGTCAACTACCAACAGTTTCCATTTCCCATCCCCCCAACCATCACCTCAGTGGGACCCTTGGTAACATCAATAGATAAGAGGGCAGCCAGCCAATAGGAATACATATTCATTCCTAACTGACCTTTACTGACCTGGAAAGTGTCAATTTGTATCATTTTCTGTTAGTGCGCACTAACGGGAGTTAGTGCGCACTAACACGATTTAACGATTTTTAACGATAAATCGTTAGAATTTCTATTGTATTGTGTTCTTTAACGATTTAAGATGATATTAAAATTATCGGACGATAATTTTAATCGTTGAAAAACGATTCACATCCCTACTGGGGAGGCCGTTCTCAGCATCCACCACCCTCTCTGTAAAGAAATATTTCCTAAGATTACTCCTGAGTCTACCTCCTTTCACCCTCATCCCATGACCCCTCTCTCCAGAGCCTCCTTTCCTTTGAAAGTGCCCATTTCTTATGCATTGATGCCTTGATGCTATTTAAATGTCTCTCTCATATCTCCCCATCCTGCTTTAGATCTTTAAGTAATCGCATGCTTGATATTTAAATTGTTAACACTCATACGTAAAGCATTATATGAAGATTCCTTTTGTCTATAGGATAAAATAAGAACATAAGAAATTGCCATGCTGGGTCAGACCAAGGGTCCATCAAGCCCAGCATTCTGTTTCCAACAGAGGCCAAACAGGCCACAAGAACCTGGCAATTGCTACTGATGCAATTAATAGCAGTGGCTATTCCCTAAGTAAACTTGATTAATAGCCGTTAATGGACTTCTCCTCCAAGAACTTATCCATCCTTTTTTTGAACCCAGCTACACTAACAACATCCTCTGGCAACCAATTCCAGAGCTTTATTATGCGTTGAGTGAAAAAGAATTTTCTCCGATTAGTCTTAAATGTGCTATTTGCTAACTTTATGGAATGCCCCCTAGTCCTTCTATTATTCGAAAATGTAAATAACCAAGTCACATCTACTCGTTCAAGACCTCTCATGATCTTAAAGACCTCTATCATATCCCCCCTCAGCTGTCTCTTCTCCAAGCTGAACAGCCCTAACCTCTTCAGCCTTTCCTCATAAGGGAGCTGTTCCATCCCCTTTATCATTTTGGTTGCCCTTCTCTGTACCTTCTCCATCGCAACTATATCTTTTTTGAGATGCGGCGACCAGAATTGTACACAGTATTCAAGGTGCGGTCTCACCATGGAGTGATATAGAGGCATTATGACATTTTCCGTTTTATTAACCATTCCCTTCCTAATAATTCCTAACGTTCTATTTGCTTTTTTGACTGCTGCAGCACACTGAGCCAACGGTTTTAAAATATTATCCACTATGATGCCTAGATCTTTTTCCTGGGTGGTAGCTTCTAATATGGAACCTAACATCGTGTAACTACAGCAAGGGTTATTTTTCCCTATATGCAACACCTTGCACTTGTCCACATTAAATTTCATCTGCCAATTTGGATGCTTGTTACGTGCTCTCTCAAACCCTACGTTCTGCCTCGCAGTGAAGTTGAATGCTACCCGAGTTAAAGCCTTATTTGTTATTGGTCCCGTGTCGTGGAATTGTACTCTACTGGAGATTCATAGTCAGCCAGACTATGCTTTTTTTTATTTACACCAGCTTTTAATACTTGAGTTTTATATCGTGCTTTGTTTTTACAATTATTATTTTATTTTGTTGTATTGTATTGTGGAGCACTGTTTTAATATGTACATTAACTGTGATCTGCTATGAATTTCTGAGCATTGCAGAATATAAGTAGTGTTAAATAAATAACGAAGATCATGGACCATATTACTAGTAGCCATTCTCTGGATGGAATCCAACCAGTTTGTACCGTCTCAAAGGTGCAGCTCCAGCATTGTACAGAGTAATCCAAGTGAGGTCTTACTGGGGACTTACATAGGGGCAGTATCACCTCTTTTTTTTTTTTTTCTACTGACCATTCTTCTCCCTATGCTCCCAAGCATCCTTTGTGTTTTTTGCTGTTGCCTTACCCACCTATTTGGTCACCTTGAGATCTTCAGATAAAATCACCCCCCCCCCCCGAATCCTGCTCTTGTTTTGTGTTTAGAATTTCACCCTTATACTGTACCTCTCTCTTGAGTTTTTGCGGTCCAAATGCACAACTCTGTATTCTTAGCATTAAATCTTAGCAGCCAGACTCTAGACCAATCCCTCTTCACGTTTTCCACACTTTCTTGGATGTCTACCCTGTTGCAGATTTTGGTATCCTCCATAAAAAGACAAACCTTTCCCAACAATTCTTCTGCAGTATCGCTTTTTTCAACATTTTTGTTAACTACTTCGAAGACCGATAACCTGTGGTACACTGCTAGTAAAACTCCCCTTTTTGGAGTGACCTCCATTTGCCACCACCCTTTCTTGCCCCCCCATTTAACCAGTTTCTAACCCAGTCAGTCACGTTAGGGCCCATTCCCGTGGCACTCAGTTATTTGTAAGTCTCCCATGCCGAACCATGACAAAGGCCTTACTGAAATCCAAGTACACTATATCTTGGGCTCTTCCCTGATACAACTCTCTGGTCATCCAATCAAAGAAATTGATCAGATTTATCTGACAAGCGCTACCTCTGGTAAAATCATGCTGCCTCGGATCTTGTCATCTCAATTGGATTTCAGAAACTGCACTATCCACCACTGTAGCAGTGTTTCTGTTCATTTGCTCACCACACTGGTCAGACTCACTGGCCCACAGTTCCCAGTCTCCTCCTCATTTCTACTTATCAGGCCGATACAGAAAAACGTGCAGGAGAGCCGGCGAGCACCCGCTCTCCCAATGCACGCACAGGTCACTCTCCTGGGTGCGCGATTCAGGAGGGTGGCCTATGCAAATTAGGGCCCGCGGTAAAAGGAGGCATTAGGGACACTAGCGCATCCCTAGTGCCTCCTTTTTGACAGGAGCGGCGGCTCTCAGTGGGTTTGACAGCCAACGCTCAATTTTTCCAGGGTCAGTTCTCAAACCCGCTGACAGCTACGGGTTCGGAAAACGGACGCCGGCATAATTGAGCATCCGTCTTCCGACCTGCGAGCCGCGGGCAGATTTTTAACTTTTTTTGTTTTTTACTTTTTACTTTTTTTTTTTACTTTTGGGGCCTCCGACTTAATATCGCTATGATATTAAGTCGGAGGGTGTACAGAAAAGCAGTTTTTTCTGCTTTTCTGTACACTTCCCTAGCGCCGGCAGAAATTAACGCCAGCCTTTGGGCAGGTGTTAATTTTTTAAAGTAAAATGTGCGGCTTCACTGCACATTTTGCTTTCTGGATCGCGCGGGAGTAACTAGTAGGGCCATCAACATGCATATTAGTTTCGGGGGGTTTGCCGCGCATTTTCATCACGCTTTTACCCCTTACTGTATAAGGGGTTAAAGCTAGCGCGTTGAAAACGCGCGGCCAAACCCGGGCTAATAGTGCGCTCCACCAGAGCGCACTGTACTGTATCGGCCCGTATGTGAAGAGTCACATCCTCCAGAACTACTCCCGACTCTAAAGAAGCCTTGAAAAAGCCAGCTGGAGTCTTTTTACCTTTTGGATGTGTCCCGTCCTGTCTCATTGTCTTGTTTTTAGTTTAATTAGCTCCTCATGAACAGAGTCTTCTGGTTTTCTTCCTTTGCAATCCTATTAGTTCTTGGTCTCTAGTGTGTGCCTGGCATTTTTGATTCAGATTTTCTCTTTTTACAGTAATTTATGGCACATGGTGTGCTATGAACTGTAATCTCTTCCTTTGATCAGCCATGTAGAGCTCTGGTAGCTGGATTGGTACTGAATGAAACTAGAGTCTCCGCAGGCTGTAATACCTTTTAAAGGGCCCACAAAAAGGATGTACCACAGACACCAAAGATTTCCTTAACACAGTGACAGAGTTTATCATATTTAGCTGCTTTTAAGAAAATAGATTCTGGGATGCAAGGGACTGCACATATTTGCAGTTTGTTTTTTTTGTGGGGTTAGTACCCACATTTCCTTAAATGCTTGTACAAAAGTTCCATCTCCCCCCATGTATGGTAAAGATGCTTGTGACGTGTTTTTACTGCAAGAACATGGGTGTATGGGTGTGGGTGTGGGCGGGGGGAGAATATACCCACTGCAGGAGAAGGAATGGGAGGGGAGGGCAGAGGAACCTCCACCTACTGCTCGCTTGCAACATTTCTGCACCCAATAGTAGTAAGCAAACCCCTTGAAAAATATTAGAGGGAACATTGATCCCAAATCATTCATGCAATCTGGAGATGAGCATAAAGGGTACTGCCAATCAAGGACTCCAGCAGTGGGGGCTTCCTCACAGCAGTGCCCTGCTAGTGCCCGTGCAGGTTTCCCCCAAGGTGTGCGCCCTGTTAGTGTGGAATTTCTCACGGCAGCGCCCCCGTCAGAATTCCTGCATTCCTCTGTCAGAAACTCCTGCTGGCAGTCCTCATTCCTTGCTCTGATGACACTTGCAGATACAGGCTGTTTCAACTTTGCTGGTTGCCTCCCACGCCAACCTCGCTGACATGTTTTGTCCTGCTCTGCTTCATGTGGGATCAGAGAATGTTGTTCTAAGGTGAGGCCGCTGCAGTCTTTCCCCCCCAGGCTCTCCCATACCTCCCTTATCTAGAGGGCTGCAAAGGAACAAGGATTAGGGCCTGTGGAGCAGAATTTCCAGAGGGAACATTTCGAACAGGGTTGCTTGCTAGGTTGGCCTGTAATGCATCCCCACAAAGCAGAGCATTCCTTTGGTAAAAGCCACACCAAACGTTACTGCATCCTTTCCTCCCCGGTAGTGACAGTGAGCCGGCAGCGCGGGGACACGGTAAGTGCACGCTCCCCATCTCTGCGGTTGCCCATCCTTCCCTTCCTGTGCACCATGTGTGAAGAGCAACCGAGGTGATGGGGAGCACTTGCTTACCATGCTCCTGGTCTGCTGGCCTGGACTGTGAGCAAGCGATGGAGAGGAATCCAAGGAGGAGAGGGGAGATAAAGAGGAGACTGATGGGATCTGGAAGGGGAAGGATGTTTGAAAAATGACACAGCACACCACCTGCACTCTCCTTTTTAAAATCCTAAATGTGCCAAGGGTGTCTTTTTATGAAATTCAGCTGAAATGTTCTTTACATATTTGGCCAGACTGAAAAATATGACAATTGTCCATTCTGTTCTTGCTTGAGCATAATAATTAATTAATTAATTAATTAATTTATAGTTTTTTTTTATATACCGCGGCACGTGTGGCACATCTCCTCGGTTTACAGATAACAATAACTATCTGTCTGACTGCTCTACTGTCTGGCATGGCAGTTTCCTCTTTCTCCTTTGGAATCAGGGCTGGGGAGTCTTTATTTGCAACTGCTTGGGGATTTCCCCCCCCCCCTAGATTATGTCCCCTTCCAGCTTAACTTGGTCCAGTCTCTGCAGGGATGGTCCTCGGCTGGGGGCCGTGCACCAGGGCTTCTTCTGGGACCTTAGAATCACAGGCCCTAATTGCAGCCACTAGGTGCTGCCACTGGGTGATGATTTGAATCCCTCTCCCCAGGAGCTGTTAACGCTGCCCTCTGCAGTATCCCCAGCCCAGATGACCTGGGGAGTGGAAAACCTGAGCTGAGAATCAAACCCAGTCCCAGTGTCGGATTTAGGATTGTACTGACCCTAGGCACTCTTGGTGTTGTTGCTCTCATCCCGCTTCTGTACAAGTAACGACAAAGCAGAAGGTCTGAGGCATACATAACCTTCTCTGCTCACCTCCTCCCCTCAAGTTCCTGAATGACAGGATAATTGGGGCTGGATTAGGGAGCAGAGTGGCTTTTCTTTAATCCCTGTGTGCCTTGGTGTCACCCCTCCCTTCCTGTTCCCTGCACAGGACAGGAGGGGAGGAGCAGGGCTGGAATAGAGTAGAGTAGTTTTTTCTTTGCTCTGACCTTTCCAGCCTCACCCCTCCCCTCCTGTTCTCTGCATTGGGAAGGGAGGGGTTGGAGCAGGAAGCAGAAGGCTATTCTCTGTTGAGAGATTCAGCACAGCTGGCAGGTAGCAAATCTTCAACCAGCCTGCTGCCTCCCAAAATGTTTGTTGCTCTAGGTATAGGCCTAGTGTACCTATCGGCAAATCCAGGCCTCCCACAGATCCCTCCACATAGTAGTGCACAGTGTGGCCACTGAGCCATCGGACCGGCCCACTCCTCTCTGTTTCATCAGGACAGCTTCACTTACATTGGCACCGCTCCTTCCAGTGTTCCATTGCTCTTAATGAAAAGGCTCGAAAGCTGATGTTTTCTCACTTGGGAACCCCTGGATGTCACCAGGAATTTAAAAGGTCTGGTCAGTTCAGTCTTATTCGTGCCTCCAGAGTAGGGATGGGAAAATAGTTTGTTTTTGTTTCACTAAACGTTTTCATGGAAGAAATTTGCAGACATCGATGTGGTTGGGTCCAAAAAGTTTGTTTTGTAGCATTCATGGTGTCTGGGCTTTTTTTTAGTTTAGCGCTGCAGTACTTGTTCTGTCTCCGCAGGTGGTTTTTTTGTTTTTTTTTTTTGTTTGTTAGCTGTTCTCCTGCTTTCACAGTCTCCTGCATACACAGCAGCCTTTCCTGTTTCTGTATGCTATTGCTGTGTTTGTGCTTTTTCAATGCATAAAGTTTTCTTGTTTATTGTTATACTGCTAATTGGTGGTCAGCCTGCACATTCACAACTTCTGCTGTTAACCTTTGACTTGGAAGCAGAGGACCCTGATTTATATTTCCCTTGTGGGCATCCATTCAGCTCCGGTCAGTCTGTGTGCTAGCCCTGCAGAATATTCCTCATTTTACCAGTCTTTATTTCTGTGGCCCAGACTTCTTTGGTTGCTGTTATCTCCGGTTTAGGCACAGTAAGATTCTATTATTTGCTTTGCTTGTTAATAAAGCTTGGAATTGAAGAAGCAGCCTCCTCTGCCTATGAATAAAGATCAAGTTAAGCTGTTTAAATTGCGCATAGAAAATGTGTAGCGGAGACAGAATACAACTTCCAGTTGCTTTTCAGTCTTATCAAGACTTTCCTTCCAGGAGCTTAACAAATTTATTTGATCACTACTTGTCTCTGGGACTTTTATGGACATGTTTGCTGCTCATTACTATGGGCACATTTCTTCTAACTGAACAGGAAACTGTCCCATATTCAAATTCAGATTTTACAACTATATTCCTAGCCCTAGTCCCAAGGAAATCTTGATTTAGGGGTTGATATTTAAGAGCCAGTCAGTTAGCTAAATTATCCAGATAAGACTTATCCGGCTAACTTAGCAGGATATTCAGTGGTATGGCCGTGCTGCTGAATATATCCGGATAAATTTATCTGGTTAACTTTAGACCTGCTTTCAGGTCTAACTTATCCGTCTAATTTATCCAAATAAGTCTGAATATCGGCACTTATCCAGCTAAATTAGCCAGATTAGTAGCTCCTCCCTGTTACACCCTCATCCTGCCCACCAATTAGCCAGCTAACTACTTAGCCACATAAGTAGTTATCTGGCTTAAGTGGTGGCTGCTCAGTACAGCTGGATATTCAGCTACTGCCACTTAGACAGATAAATTAGGACTTATCCAGCTAAGTGGTGCTGAATATTGGGCTCTTAGGGTCCGATATTGGCAAAAGAGTTTTCTCCTGCATTATGCCTATTGGAGAAACCTTCAACTGCATCTTGTCCTTACTTCTCACTTAGACACAAGTGCTAAAAAGGTTAACATTTCCTTTTAACTTTTTCCAGAGAAATATGTGCTGAAAAGATCCAGAAGGAACCCCTGTGTTTGCAGACTTGGTGCTCCTGGTTCTTTTCCCTCGTTCTTCTTTTGCTTTCTCAGTAAATGTATAGACAGATCCAGCTCCCTGGTCTCTGTAGGACTCAAATGTCTGTCAGGGCCGCCATTTTCAATTTCTGATATTGCTGCTATTTCTCATTATTAAAGTAAAAAGGAATAGAGCTCATCCAGAGAGGAGTAAACTTCATGTGGTATTGAGTCACTATCCTGTGATTGCTTCCAAGTTCTCATGAGCTTGCCCTCACAAGTTATTGTGCTGTAGGCACACTCAGCTATTGGCCCTGTAATTACAATTAGGTAGAACATCATTCATCTCAAGCAGAAGTGTGGTCTACCTGGGTCAAAATTATAAACTTGTCTGTTTCTTAGCTGTATTGCTTTCCTTTTGATTTTATGTCTTCTCTATTGTCTCAATAGGTTTTAGTATTATATTTCTACTTAAAAAAAAAAAGTAAGGGCGGGTACCTTTTATTATGGTCAGGCTCTCCGTCTTTCAAAGCTCCTTGCCTCTGGGTGTTTGTACTGTGCCTGTGCTTTACGCAGGTCGGGTATGATGGCTGCATGGCTCTCTGCTGCGGAGTGTGCTTGATTTCCTTAAATGCATTATGATAGGTGGGGATAATCAGAAAAAAAATGTAAGTAGTAAACACTGAGAGGCCGATATTCAAAAGATCTAGGCGCCTAACTTCAGGAGTTTAAAAATGTCCCTGCATGCCTAAATGTAGGCACCTATTGTAACTAGCCACCTAAAAAATAAGAGGGGTCAGTGTAGGGATCAAGTCAGGGAGATGAAATTAGGGGCTTCGCGTGGATTTCTGGTGCTAAGTCCCAGATTTATGTGTTTAAATGTAACTTCAGAGATATTAGGTTCCTATAGTTAGGTATCTATTTTCAGTGCACTTAGTCCTTAAGTTCAGCTAAAATTTGGACCCTAACTTCTTTGAATATCAGCCTCTTAGTTCTTTCAAGGCAGCCTTTATTATCTCAGCATCCATAAGTAATTGGGGGGGGGAGAGTGGGGTTGCCCTTCCAGATCACCCTTGTCCAGGGTCCTCCCCTCTCCCGGTGTCTCCCCCTTCAACTTGGAGTCATTGTTGCCGCCGCTGACCTGCATACAGGCACTGGCCCTGCAGCAGCAGCAACTTCAGGAAGCCAATTCAGCGCAGGCCCATGCGAGTCCTTCCATGCTCAGAGGCCCTGCAGCATCCCACTCCTCCTTTCCAAACAGGTTTCCTGTTACATGGAAACCTGTACAAGGGGAGGGGGTTCTGCAGGGCCTTCTGAACATGTGAGGACTGTGAGGTCAGCACCTTTACTGGGGAAGGTGGGGTGGCTGCGGTCCCAAATGGGTAACAAGGCCAGGCAGTGGTGCTCTGGTACCTATGAAAGTTTGGCGTCGGAGACAGTTGACTATGCCTAAATCCAGGCCTGCGTTCAAAAGAAAGGATGAACAGCGAGAATCTTGATAATGCTCCTGGATTTCAACTAACAAATGAACTATCAAACTCTCCTCCAAACGTTTGCTTTCACTGCTGGGTTTTTGCAAAAACGTTCAAGGCTTTATTGGTCATCTACATGTTATAAAAACAAGTACAAGAGAAAGGACATATGTAAAGACTTGCAGGAAAACCTTTACAATGATACCGCATCCTGCAAGAGACCGAGCCTAAACGAATTCCCAGGAGTAAAACTAGTGGGTTCGGCTTTCCTTGATGATTTCCCATTTACTCTTGCCTGAGGAGATTGGTAATAGCACATAGTACAATGGATGCCAAGTCCTCGGGCTGATATCATATCTGCAACGAGTTCCACCCAGCTGGGATAGTGCTTTCTGTTGAAATAAGTGAGCTTCCACATGGCGAATGTACAGCAAGCTGACTGGGGAAGCCATGATTCCTTCTCGTGGAAGGAGTTCCAGGCACCACGAGTCGTCACTTACACCTCCCGGTAGTTTTTTTCCCCCTTTATTTTCTATCTCCTCTTAACTTAGCCCAGCCATCGCAGTGGCAGTCCTTGGCCAAGAGCAAACAACCACAAGCTTTCTTCTGGAACGCGGCTAACGTGGATCATAAATCAGGCCAGTAGGTGTCGCCATGAACGCTGCCTCTGCAGCATCCCAAACCCTGGGCCCAGAATCAGACCCAGGTCCCCCGTATGGCAGTACTTGTCATGGAGCTATCGGGCCGGCCCACGTTCTTCTTCTTGAGGTGAAATACGGCAGTTCTCAAACATTTGCTGAAATAGGTGGAAACGTTTTGTTTACTTTGCTTGCTTTCATTTTTGTTTTTATTTGAAGAGATCTAATTGTTCAGAAAAGGAATTTTGCCAGACAGACATTCTTCCAGGCATAGGGTGTTTTCAGTAGACCTGAGCTGAGATACCCAGCTCAAAGCTATGGTCGTGAAAAAGAAGTGTCCATTTTACAGAAGCTGGCATTGTGTTCTCAAAGTTTCCCAAGCTCCGTTTATTAGATTCTCTTCTGTGTTTCTTGAAGAAGAAGAAAAGCAGTAAAGTACTTGGGTGGAGATGATCTCTCTTATAGGCCAAAGAACTTGTAAAGATGCAAGTTATGGGAATTACTAAGGACATTCAGTGCCTGAGGGAAAGGAGTTTAGTTGTCCCAAAAGCTTGCATTTTTTTAAATATCTGTTAATTTTGAGGCCCCCTGTCCCAATCTGGACACAGGCACAGGAGCTCACCGGGAAGGGTCATGGGACCATAGCCCCACCCATGACTGCCTTGGGGTTCCCGCACAGGAGGGAAAAGATTGACCCCTTCAAGGCCCTTAGGGGTTTCCCTCACTGGGACACTTTCTGCTCATCAGTCCCTTAAAAATCACCACGGACTCTAGAGCTGCTGTTAAACATTAGAGTTTCCTGGAAATGACAGCGGGTACAAAAGTCCAAAACCAGGAGACACCGAGCAGCAACAAAAGTCCAAAAACGGCACTTTCAGCAGCAATAAGTACTGCCCTCCCCATCCGGTCAGCTCGAGGGACAGGAACCCTTCTCCCTCTGGGCCTTTCCGAGTACCTGCTTTGAAGGCAGCTCTTCTCCTCCTGTTTTTGTCACTGGCAAGTTTCTGGCTGAATCTTTTTCCAACCAGGAACTTCTTAGGATGCCTTCCTTATAAGGGCAGGTTCTTCCTTTTCCAAACTCCCACCAAGGTCCAACCCCCTCCTCCCTAAGCACTTCTCCCAGCGTCTCTCACAACAGATGGAAGAATTTCCAACACATCTGATTTCTGATAATCTCTTTAGGATTTCCTCTGTTGCAAACTCAGGACCTCTTTTTTTTCTTTTCCTTCCTGGAAGTACTGAGTATTCCTCCCTTGGGCATCAGAATTCTCCTTTTCTCCAGACTCTCCGCAGGTATGAGAAGGTCCCTCTCCCTGTGAAGGGAAAGCCCCGCACTGGCCTCATTCTGTGGGGAGACGGCACCCCTCAGACGGCGGTAGGCAGATTGGCTTCTCCAGGCTCCATTTTCTCCAAAAGCCCCGTTTTCCCTCTCCTACTGCATCCCATGGCTGTGGGAGTTTTGTTAATCCAATGATCCCTCCCACTGGGGAGCGTCATTCCTCCTTAACCTCTCCTCATTAGAAGAGGCAGAGGCTTGAGACCACTGATCCCACACTGCTGGCACACCAGGTCTGTTGAGACCAATGAATGTGGCCCTACCAGTCAGGGGCAAATTTGGGGGCCTCCTTCCAATTTAATAAAGGTTTTAGCTCTACTCAACTGGTTTTATTGCGTCTCTTTTAACAAGCCGTTACCTTGATATAATAAGATGCGTTAGGCTGTGCACATGTTAGGGTGCTGTGTTGTGTGCTCATTTTTGTGCAGCCAGCTTTAATCCCGATGGAATAGGGAGGTCAGCATTACAAAAATGTGTGCACAAACGTGAACAAAAGTCTGCACACAAATCAGTGCTGCTCCATGAAAATCCTCTGTTAATCAAGCATTAGCCATTACTCCCCAAGGCAGAGTGGTGCGCAGTTTTAATTCATGCATTTTTAACGCTGGAAATGTACATCTTGGACAGGGGTGGAGTAACGTTTCTGGGGCTTTGAGGCTAAACCCAGAGTTTGTGGTGTGGGGATCCTAGCATTTATGCTCATAAAATACAATTTGTGCACAAATCATGTTTTCTGCGCGTAGAACATGGTTGGTGCACCTTCTTGTGTGCAGAATATGATTTGTGTGCATAAACATAGAACATGAGTTAGGGGCAGGAAAGTTGTACTCCTAACTCATCTTGTGTGTGCACAAATCATGTTCAGCACACAGCAATGATCATATGCGTATAACACATGGTTTTTAATGCAGAACATGGCTGATGTGCATAATTTGTGTTTTATGCGTGCTAAGCATGCCTTTCAGCGCTTATTTTCAGGTTAGCGTGTTTTATTAAACCCCCGATGTATTAGCATTCCATTAGCTGACCACATCAGGAGTTAACTCTTTTTTTTCCAGCTCATGAGTAAAGAAAATGTGTGCTGAAAATATTTTACTCTTATCTTATTGCATAGGGGACTGTGATTTTGCTGGCTCATACGACACTTGCTGTCTTTTCTTTAGTATTTGTTTTGGAAATTATTGTATTGTGTTGCAGTTTCTCCTGATTGCTGGCACTGTGTATTTCCCCCCATGCATGTGGAATGTTTGCAGAAAAGGTAGGAGGTGAAGGGACAGTTTACTCACTGAGATCAGCACTTTAGAGTGAGTTGCCCTAGACATTTGCTTTTTCCAGGTAAATAGTGACTCATCTGGGTTGGCGTAGCTAAGCTGGTTAAATCAATTATTTGTCTACTTCTCCAGTCTTATCAGAAACAGACTTTCTGCGCTGTGTGGGATTCAGGCAGGAGCTGGCACTCTGTATCCTCTATCTCTGCAATCATAGAAGCCAGAAATAAGCAGAGGAAGGAGAGGAGCTATTAATTAACCTCCAACACAGACATGCCAAGACTCACACATTAAGCGTGAGACTCATGCTTTAGGAGGGTGTCTCATGCACTCACATTGTGACCCCTTCTCTCATACATTTGACCACAAGAAGCAGGGATAGTAAAATCATTAGTGTGAGCCCCTGCCTCTTGGTGGCCAAAATAAAAAAAAAAAAAAAAGAGAGAACTGGAGGCGCTATGGCAAATCCCATTCCACTACAGCTGGAAGAGAGGCCAGAGGGACTATGGCAAACCCCACCCTGCCACAGCCTGAAGGGAGGTCCAGCGGGTTTGTAGCGAAACCCATCCCATCATGGCCTGAAGAGAGGGAGAGGCTCTGAGTGTGTGAGTATGTGTGTCAACTGAGAGCCTGTGTGCATGTGTTTGTATGTGAGAGAGAGAGCCTGAGTGCATGCATGAGTCTGTGTGTGTGTGTGTGTGTGTGTGTGTGAGCCTGGATGCATGTGAGTGTGTGTATGTGAGAAAACATGGGTGAGTGTATGTGAGAGAGTGAGCATGGGTGTGTGTGTGTGAGAGTGAGAGAGAGCATGGGTGAGGAGTGTGTATGAATGAGAGCATGGGTATGTGTGTATGACAGAGGAGAATGTTTATGTACCCTTCCCCCCCCTCCCTACTAAACATAATATGATGACAGAAAAGGACCAAATGATCCACCAGTCTGTGCCCAGCAAGCTTATGCCAGTATCTGCTGCACCGTGCAGGTTACCCCCATGCTTATCAGTTTCCCAGACCGTAAAAGTCAGGGCCGTCGGATGCTGTCTGAATCCAATTTCCCTTAACAGTTGCCGTGGAAGCAGAGAGCAATGTTTAAGCTGCATCAAAAGTATCAGGCTTAGATTAAGGGTAGTAAAAGCCGCATCAGAAAGTTACCCCCATGTTTATTTGTTCCCCAAACAGTAAAAGTCGGGTCCTTGTTGGTTGCTGTTGAATACAATTCCCCTTTTCTCACTGCTGTTGAAGCAGAGAGCAATGATGGAGTTGCATCAATTGTATCAAGGCTTATTTGTTAAGGGTAGCAACTGCCACACCAGCAAGTTACCCCCATGTACTCTTTTCTTTATTTCCATCCTCTACCCTTTAGGGATCCACAATGTTTATCCCATGCCCCTTTGAATCCGCCTCATCCAGAAGGGCATTCTAGGCATTCACCACCCTCTCCGTGAAGAAATATTTCCTGACATTGGTTCTGAGTCGTCCTCCCTGGAGTTTCTTTTCATGACCTCTAGCTCTATTGACTTCTTTCCAATGGAAAAGGTTTGTCAATTGTGCATCATTAAAACCTTTCAGGTGTCTGAAGGTCTGTATCATATCTCCCCTGCACCTCCTCTCTTCCAGGGTATACATATTCAGATCCTTCAGCCTCTCCTCATAAGTCTTCCAGTGCTGACCCCTCACCAATTTGTTCACTCTTCTTTGAACCGCCTCTAATCCGTCTCTTTCCTTTTTGAGATATGGGCAGCAGTACTGAAAGCAGTACTCCAGGTGAGGCCTCACCAAGGACCTGTACAAGGGCATTATCACCTTTTTTTTTTTCCTTACCAGTTATTCCTCTCTCAATGCAGCCCAGCATTTTTCTGACATTTGACTATCGCCTTGTCACATTGCTTCGTCGCCTTCAGATCATCAGACACTATCACACCAAGGCCCCTCTCCCGGTCTGTGCACATTAGTCTTTCACCGTCCATCATATACAGCTCTTTTGGATTGCCACACTCTAGATGCATGACTCTATTTCTTGGCTTTGAATCTCAGCTGCCAAGTCTTCGACCACTCTTCAAGCTTCTTTAAATCACATCTCATTCTTTCTACTCCCTCAGGTGTGTCCACTCTGTTGCAGTTCTAAGACAAAACTTTATCTTCTATCCCTTCCGCCAGGTCGTTCACAAAAATATTGAAAAGAACCGGTCCCAAAACTGATCCCTGTGGCACTCCACTTAACACCATTCTTTCTTCAGAGCAGGTTCCATTTACCATTACATGCTATCTCCTGTCAGTCAACCAGTTTGCAATCCACGCTGCTACCTTGGCACCCACTCCCCAAGCTTCTCATTTTGTTCAAGAGTCTCCTATGTGGGACTGTATCAAAAGCTTTACTAAAATCCAAGTAAATCACATCAAGCACTCTTCCCTGATCTAGTCACCCAATCAAAAAAATCAATCAGATTTGCTGACTGGACCTTACCCTGGTGAATCCTTGCTGCCTTGGGTTGAGCAACACACTAGATTGTAGGTAGTTCACTATCCTTTCCTCCAGCAGAGCCTCCATAATTTTCCCACCACCGAAGTGAGGCTAACTGGCCTGTAGTTTCCAGCCTCCTCTTTGCTCCCACTCTTGTGAAGCAGGACATAGAAACATAGAAACGACGGCAGAAGAAGACCAAATGGCCCATCCAGTCTGCCCAGCAAGCCTCACACATTTTTTTCTCTCATACTTATCTGTTTCTCTTAGCTCTTGGTTCTATTTCCCTTCCACCCCCACCATTAATGTAGAAAGCAGTGATGGAGCTGCATCCAAGTGAATATCTAGCTGTTAAGTTAGGGGTAGTAGGGGTAGTAACCGCCACAATAAGCAAGCTACACCCATGCTTATTTGTTTTACCCAGACTATGTTATACAGCCCTTATTGGTTGTTTTTCTTCTCCCCTGCTGTTGAAGCACCACTGCTCTTCTCGTTATGTGGCACCACTCTCATTTCCAGGGTTTTATTGAACAGGTCTTTCAGCGGACCCACCAGAACATCTCTGAGCTCCCTTAGTATCCTGGGTACCTCATCTGGTCTCATGGCCTTGTCCACGTTCAGTTTTCCTAGCTCTTCTCATACATTCTCTTCTGTAAATGGAGTTTCGTCTACTCCACCCCCAATCCACAATCTTGTCAACTAGCGATGGTCCTTCTCCAGGGTCTTCTTTAGTGAACACTGAACTGAAGTATTTGTTTAATATTTTAGCCATTTCTTTGTCTCTCTCCATACATTGATTTTTGTCATGTTTCAATTTCACTATATCGCTTTGGACCTTTCTCCTTTCTCTGATATATCAGAAAAATGTTTTGTCACTTCGCTTTACCTCTTTGGAAATCCTTTCTTCCGCCTGACCTTTTACTTTTTTGATTTCTTTCATCTTCCTCAGTTTCACCAGATATTCTTTCCTGTGTTCCTCTTTTTGTGATCCTTTATATTTCTTGAATGCTGTTCTTTTTGCCGTTATTTTATCAGCCACGTCCTTTGAAAACCAGATCAGTTTCTTATTTCTCTTACTTTTGTGTACTTTTCTAACATATAGATTTGTGTCTTTGTAATTGCTCCTTTTAGTATGGCCCTCTGTAGGTTCCACCTCTCCCATTTTCTCCCAGTCTTCTAGTTCTACCTCCAGGTACGTCCCCATTTCGACAAAGTCTGTATTTTTGAAATTCAAAACTCGGGTCTTCGTGTGACCTCTCTGTATCCTCTTTGCGATATCAAACCATACCGTTTGATGAGCTCTAGTGCTGAGGTGGGCACCCACCCAGACATTAGAGACATTATCTCTGTTAGTGAGCACTAAGTCAAGTATAACTCCCTCTCTTGTGGGTTACATCCCCACTAATCCACAACAATTGCAGGGTCATTGGAATCAAAAGTTCCCAGTATGAAGAAAGGGGGACTTTTTTTGACCTTAGTTTTAATTATGGGCTGTTGTTTGATGTGTTGCTGGTTTGAAATATTTTATTGGTGTTTTGTTAATTTAAAACATTTTTATGAGGTTTTTAACTTTGGACATTATTCAATTCATCATTTATTTTGAAATATTTTATTTTTTTGATTAGTATAGATTTGCTATTATGATTGATGTTTTATATTTCTTGATTTTATTGTTTGATACTTTGAGGGATAGTGCTGTTTGGTTTTTTTTCCATTTTTGCACTGATTACAGAAGTCTGGCTTGTAGGTTTCCAGTTCAGCTTTTGTCTACAAGTTTCTGTTTATAGTCACTTTATTCTGTCTGTGTTCTGTATATGTGATTGAGGTGAGGTATTCTCTTAGAATGTAGTTTCTGTGTAAGAATATATAGCAGCCTGGCCTGTTCTGTTTTCCTAATAGAAGGTGTATTGGTGTTTTAGAGCCTGGTGAAATATTTTCAGTGTTGCTTTTTTAATAGGTGGAGAGCTGGCAGTAGTGCCTTTTGGTATAGGAGGTTTGTGCTATTGTAATTTTAAATTGTTTATTCATGACTTTCTGAGGGCCAAGTCCACATATAAAATGTGTTAGAATAGGCCTAAAGCCACTTGGGTCCCATTACCGAGCCCTAGGCTAGATGCTGGGGTGCAACCCAGAGGCTGGGTCCTGTTGCCGAGGCCTTAGCTTAGGCCCAGGTCCAGGTCCTAAGGCCTAGGACCAGGCCTCCGGACATCCTCTTCAACACCCTCTGCTTGGATTGATGTGCCAGAGTAATGTCATTTCAGCACCTTCCTGCTGAGCAGTGGGCACCATTTTGACATATGGTTGTTGTGGCCATACATCAAAATGACACCCCCCCCCCCCCCCCCACTCAGGAGGTAGGTGCTGGAGTGATTTCACTCTGGTGTGTCCTTCAAGTGGAGAACGTCATTCAAAGAGGATGTTGGATGGAAAAGGACATTTAGAGGCCTGGACCTAGGTCTCTGGGCCTGGGCCTAAGCCAAGGAGATGGAACCTGAGCCTTGGCGATAAAACCCAGCCTCTGAGCAGGGCCTGGGCTAGGGCCGTACCCTGACATTGGACCTGGACCTGGATCTGGGTCTAGGTTGAGGCAATGGGATCCGGTCTCTGGACTGGTTCCCAGTGTCAGTTCTGGGCGTAGGCAGAGACCCCAGTGATGGGGCCTGGGACTAAACTGAGGCCTCGGTGACAGGGCCAGGCCCTGGAAGTGGGACCAAGCTTGGACCCAGGGAGGCCCAGGGGAAACCATGAGTCAGCTGAGGGGGGGGGGGGGTTGTCCCTTTTTTTTTCTTTTCAAAACGGAATGAAAGAAAAAACAGTGACATCTTGTTGGTTTTTCTTTTGCTTCATTTTGAAAATGTCATGAAATGAAATGGACAATGTAGTTGAAATTTCCTCTGTTTCAAACAAATGCACAGGGGTGGGAGTGAGGGGAGTGGTGGTGATGGAGATATTGAATTAGAGGCTGCTAATGGCACTGGAAACTGAATCGTAGGTCTGTGCTGGCACAGGAAATTGAATCTATGTCAACGCAAAATGGGTTGGGAATCAGATCAAAAGTTCACACAAGGTGGGTTATGAATCAGATTGAAGGTCCAGGGGAGACAGGAGTTGGTGTAGAGGTCTAGGAGGTTTGGATTAGAGATCTGGGAGGGAAAGGGAATTGAATTACAGTTGCAGGCAGAATCAGATCGAATATCTGGAAAGGAGAGAGAACTGAATCGGATGTCAGGTGGGCGGCATGAACAGTGCCTAAGGGTGGTAAAATCCATCACTGAGTATCCTTATGACATCCTTCATTCAAGTCCAATCTTTGCCCCCACCATCTCCACTGGGAGGTTGTTTCATGCACGAGTCATCCTTGCTGCAAAGAAAAGGTCTTTTATGGTACCCTGAGTCTATCCCCTCCAGTCTCACAGCATGAACTGTCCCTGCTTTTTAGTGCCCCAGCACATTAATTCAGGCCCTGATATAATAAGGGGGTGCTAGGCTGAGCACCAGGGCTTCATTTCCAGACAAATAGGAAGTGGAACTGGGGAGGGTGGGGAGGGGGAGGAAGAGTGGGGCCTTGGCCAGGTGTGACCTGTGCAAGGGGGTGAGGCCAAGAACTCTCTCCCAAACACTTCCTCCTCCTCACCCCGTTGATCCTCCATCCCCAGCCCCCACCAGTGTTCAACCTGCAGCTGCCCTTTGCCCACCAGGCCCCGGTACCGATCCAAGGGTGTCCAGCCGCCCTAGGCAGTGACGTCACGATGGCGTCATATTCCTTCACATTCTCCCTCCCCCCAAGTCACAGCGCCCGCGTCACCAGAGCTCCCTTACCTCGCCGACCGGCGCATCCCAAAGCGCGAGTCCCGCACGTTAAAAAGAATACCGCCCTCACGTCCAGCGACGGCGCCCTGCCCGCTTCCGGCGCCCAGGGCGACCGCCTAGTCCGCCTAATGCCTCGCGCCGGCCCTGATTGGCCCTCGGCACTTCCTCAGGTCCCAGAAACAAGGTGGCGGAACATTGTTCTAGGTCATTCCATCAGAAATGAAGCCCTAAATAAAAGAAAAAGGAGCTGAATTAGCGCAGGGCTGAAACCTGTGAGCAGTAGCACTGTAACCAGAATTGAAGCCTTGACGATTGGCATTACCGCTCACAAGCTTCAAACCTGTGCTAATTCAGCCCTTCTTTGTGTCTCTTCCCCGGTGTCTGCTTCAGGATCACACTCTCCCCTCCTGCTCTCTGCTCATCCCCCTCTTTCCTGCAGGCTGACTAGAGGAGCAGAGCTGCCTCTTAAGTCTGAAAGGGAGTGCTGGTTGTTCCCCCACAAATTGAGCCCTGCTGTGCGTACATCTTAGTGTGCACATCTGCACACATTTTTTGTGGATACAGCTTTACTTCTGATTTAACACATATCCATGGAAATCCCATGGCATTAGCTATTGCTCCCTAATGCAGGGAAGTGGATTAAAGCCCCGAAGGCTTAATGCAAGGGTTGTTTTTTTTTTAATGCTGGAATTTGAACTGCTGATCAGAGGTGCAGTAAAGTTAGCTCACGTTTCTGGGGCTAGTATTCATCTATAGTGCTGTGCCCTAGCGCGGGCATGGACCCTGCAGTTCCTGGCACAGGAGGTCATGGACTCGGGTCTGCTGGGTCCAGGTCAGACCACATGAGCCCCCAAGACCCCTGTCATATATGCCACTGACTAACGTTACCTAAGTTCTTTGAGGTAGGCACTTATAGGAGCATAGTTGTCGCCACTGTGCAATTCTCACTTTATGTGCAACTGTCTAATGCTGTCCCTCATGCTTCTCCAGATTCATCGCATTTTAACGCGTAAGGCCCCCCCCATTCATCTGTCACGCAGTGCCTGCCTGGTTAACAGGCAGCTCTTCTCAGCTCTTCTCAGGCCTAATTCTCAGAGACGACTCCGGAGATGCATGGGGGGACTGCAATAGACAGATGTTCATACAGCAAGTGCTGCACAGTGGTGTGTAACTGTAAGTGCTTGACCCAAAGAGCTTATACATCGATCCACAGTTGCACATCCAACAAACGGTGACAATTGTGCTAATAAGCCTCCGCTAAAGAGATGCCTTTTTTAAACTTTCTGCCTCTCTAATGCACCTTTTCAGTTATTTTATGCTCATAAAACACTATTTATGTTCATGAAACATGATTTATACTCCTAAATAATAGTTTGTCTGTTCATTGTTTGTGCATATTTCTACCTTTTTGAGTGCTTTTTTAAACTCCTGATACATTTGCATACTATCAGCTTCTTAGGTTTAAGGAAAATGTGCACTGAAAGTAAGCGCACGTCTTTATTATATGGTGCCCTCAGTGTTTAAGCTAAAGGGAGATATAAGTCCCTCTACTGTAGTCTTTAACAGAAATAAGGGTCAACAAATAAGTTATAGGTGAGACCTTTTTCCTGGACTAACTCAATACCCCTATGACCAGCATTCCAGGTTTCTTCACTGACCTGATGAAGGGAGCATGGCTGTGGATAGCTAGCCACAGATGTATTCTACATGGTGGTCACAACGCTTTGCCCAGACTATATGGAAATCCCTGTAATTTGCTACCAGACTCCCTGGACAGAAGGACAGCTAGGGACCCGCAGATGATGTTTCAGCAGGTCTCCACGAAAGCAGCTTGCCGGCCACTCTGAAAAATCAGCAAAGATGGGCGTTCAGAAATAATTGTAAATTTACAGCGGCATAGGGACACTGTCAATTTGTGCACACCTTCAGAGGGATAGCCCTGTTAGTCTGGCGGTGCAAAAATGGCACCTTATAGACGAGCCAGTTTATTGAGGCATGAGCTTTTGAGGACAGAGAAACTTCAAAGGGGCCCTCCCTGCTGAATTGGAAGGCATAAAAAAAAAGAACCCCAACACATCATCCTAAATCTGAACAGAGAGACAATGGCTGCATGGCACACTACAACTATCTATGACCGTAACTGTTCTCAGATCATTCTGTCTTTTCACAGGTACTTCCCTTGTAATTAGGCTGGAATGTAATGCTATTAACAATCACTTTCCACACCCTGCCCTGTCTAATTCAATGCTTTCTTTTCTCCCGCCCCTCCCACCCCCCAGTCTCCATATATTTTAATCACCACTATACTATATTTCATGCATCTCATGAACAGGCCGATGCAATATAGTGCGCTCAGCCTAGCGCACAGCTTGCCTTGGGAGTGGGCGCGCTAGAATAGCTCCCCATGCAATAACGGGATTAGTGCGCCAAGACCCACGTAGCTAATAGCACCAATCACATGTAAATACCACGTAGATGAGGCTATTAGCTATTTCCCCCCCCCCCCCACCCCCACCAGAGGCAAAAAAAATCACCGTGCACCCGGTGCACACGTTTTAACATGCAAAACGTAACGCCAACCTGGAGCTGTTGCAAAAAAGCCAAAAATATTGCTTTTCTGTGGTTCCTCCTGCTTAGTATCATCCCGATGCTAAGCAGGAGGATCCACAGGAAGCGGCAAGAAAAAAAA
The DNA here is from genome assembly GCF_901001135.1 of Rhinatrema bivittatum. Taxonomy (NCBI): domain Eukaryota; kingdom Metazoa; phylum Chordata; class Amphibia; order Gymnophiona; family Rhinatrematidae; genus Rhinatrema; species Rhinatrema bivittatum. Next base: position 34,726,926 of record NC_042631.1, read on the forward strand.
AAATCTTGACAGCGGTCAGGTTAGGGAAACAGAGGCTCAATTTACGAGTGTTTTATGTTAATTGAGCGTCCGTTTTCCTAACCGGCGCACGCAGCCACATCTCCCTGAGCGCCCCGTGCCATGCATGCACCAGGCACACGCAATTTATCCCCAGCGCGGCCTTTTTTAGCGCGGCAGCTCATTTGCCTACTGCATTGGGTTCCCGGGAAAGGGGGGTGCGCGCCCAGTTTGGACGCACGTTTTTGTTTTTTTTTCGCGCTTGGCATGGCATCGGCCTGCAGTGTCCTCGAAAGATCCTGCCTCAATAAACTGGTTAAGTCTAGAGGTGCCCACCCACCTCTTGTCAGTGTGAACACAGCATCAACATCACAATGCCAAAATAGAAAGAGTTAGGGAGCCACTGCCCTCCTACATGTTAACAGACTGCATAAGCAGGAAGGAGAGATCCAACTTCTTATTAAATAAGGCATCCTCGAATTCCTTATGCCAGCCTTATCTGGTCTATCGTTAAAATATAGAGATCCTCCTTTTTCAAGATACCTTTAAATAGGCTGATATCCAATTTCAGCTCATGCTCCTCAGTCTTCACAGAGCTGATTAATGTTAACAGATCACCAGCCAAATCTCTGTCTCTATTTTGTAGCTGAACAACATAATTATATCACCCCTGAGGCAACTCTACTATAGGGAAAACAATTCTTAGGCTTCTGTTCTTTCCATGGACAAAAGGAGTCAGTCCTAGAAATCTTCCGACGGTCGGGCCGTGTCTTTCCTTTCCAGTAATATTCTCACAGTGGTCTAAAGATCAGGCTTGCACAAACAGCTCAAAGCTGGATTTGCCCCCAGGTGCCCCAGGGAGAATCCATCCGACCTGGGGAAAATCAGATGAAATCCGCTTTGGATTTTCCAAAGGTGCACAGCGAATTTTCCAAGTTTGAATGCAAAATCTAAAACCCCCACTCAAACTGATTAGAAAGTTTGAAATCTCTTTGAATTGGCATGGCTAATTTGAAATTCTGAAAAGTTCAAGGTTTTTCAGATTTCCTGGGAAACCTGCAGATTTTACGTCAAACATAAGATATGCCATACTGACTCAGACCAAGGGTCCATCAAGCCCAGTATCCTGCCTCCAACAGTGGATAATCCAAGTCACAAGTACCTGGCAAGTACCCAAACATTAAAAAGATCCAAGCTACTGATGCTGGTTACAAGCAGTGGCTATTCTTATTGATTAATAGCAGTTTATGGACATCTCCTCCGGGAACTTATCCAAACCTTTTTTAAATCCAGCTACAATAACTAATTTAACTACATCCTCTGGCAATTAATTCCAGAGCTTAATTTTGCATTGAGTGAAAAAGAATGTTCTCTTGATTTGTTTTAAATGTGCTACTTCCTAACTTCGTGGCGTGCTTCCTAGTCCTTCAACTATCTGAAAGAGTAAATAACCGATTCACATTTACCCATTCTAGACCTCTCATGATTTTGTAGACCTCTTATCATATCCCCCCTCAGCCATCTCTTCTCCTAGCTGAACAGCCCCAGCCTCTTTAGCCTTTCCTCATAGGGAAGCCGCTCCATGCTCTTTATCATTTTGGTCGCCCTTTGTGCATCTCTAGTGCAGACCAGAGCTGCACTCCATGCTCCGGCGCTTTGGGAGTATGCAGGTAGGATTACCAACTGGTTCAGGTTTTTCCCTAGAAAAAGTAGAAGAAAAACCCTGGGAATACAGTGGTGTAAAACTAGGGCTCAATCAGTCTGCTGGGGAAAAAAACAGAGCAGCTGGCTTAGGCATTAGAACAAGGCAGGCCACACAGGCCATGGCTTGATCAACTTTGGGCAGGACAGCATTAGCAATATTGTCAAAAGGGCCATAAAATGTGATCCTTCCCATAGAATCACTCTAGGAGACTCAGGGACTGGTCAGGCGGGCAGCAACCATCCAGTGCTGTGTTTCAACTCCCCCCAACCCCAACCACATTGATAGGGTGGCAGGAGGAGGACAGCCACAGCGGTGGTGCGTCAGGCTGCATCCTCTCCTCGCTGCAGCCCTGGTCCAGCTACTGCTTTGGACCACCTGGGTCACTCTACAGTCACGCGATCCAAAGCAGCAGTCGGGCCAGGCAGCAGAGGAGGAGGCAGACGTGACTGAGACACCACCGCTCTCCTCCTCCTGCTACCATCAGCATGGGAGGGAGGGATCGCCAGGCTAAATGGGGAGGGGAGGGAGCTGACTTGAGGGGATGGGTTTCTGTAACTGCTGCTGGTCAGAATCAGAGCCTAAGTTGGGGGAGATAGGAGAGAAAGGAAGAGAGGGATGGCATGGAGACAGGTGAAATATAGAAACATAGAAATGATGGCAGAAAAAGACATCCAGTCTGCCCGGCAAGCTTCCCATGGTGGCATCTGCTGCGCCGTGCAGGTTACCCCCAAGTATCAGTCAGTTTTGCTTGACGTGCTTTGCTCATGGACTTGGCCGTAGAAGCAGTCCTGTGTTTTTTCCTTAATGTCTCAGCATCAGTACCCCAGACTGTAAAAAAGTCATGGCTCATGTTGGTTGTCTCAAAATCCAAATTTCTCTTTCCTTTCAGCCCCCACGGTGAAATGTGATGGTGCGATGTTGCAGTTGCATCAAAAGGCTCGAGGCTTATTGGTTAAGGGTAGCAATCCCAGGCCTTTTGTTAACTGTGCTGGTTACCCCCATGTTCATCAGTTCCGCAGACTGTAAAAGTCAGGACCCTCGATAGTTGCTGTTTAAATCTAATTCCCCTTTTCCCCAGCAAGTTACCCCCATGCATGCTTTCCTCATTTCCTGTAGGACTTGTGCTTTTTCTCTTATGTCTACATAACAGTATCCCAGACCTTGGAAGTCGGGGTCAGTTGTCATCTGAATCCAATTCCTCTTATCCCCCTGCCAGCTAAGCAGGGAGCGATGTTGCAGTAAAAGCATCAAAGCTTATTGGTTAAGGGTAGTAATCTCCATGCCATCTGCTAAGGGTAGTAACCGCCGTACCAGCAAGTTACCCCCGGCAATCTTATCTTATTTCCGTCCTCTAGCCTTTAGGGATCCTCAGTGCTTATCTCATGCTCCTTTGAATTCTTTGGCTGTTTTCTTCTTCACCACCTCCTCCGGAAGGGCATTCCTGGCATCCACCACCCTCAACTGTGAAAAATATTTCCTGATATGGTTCTGAGTCGTCGTCCTCCTGCAATTTCATTTCATGACCCCTAGTTCTTTTGTTTTCTTTCCAACAGAAGAGAAAGTGAGGAGATAGGGGAAAAGGAGGGAGTGTTGGGTAGGAGAGAAAGAAGGTGGGTGGGGGGGGAGGGATGAGGGAGATGGATATGGATATGGGGCAGGAGCACAGTGAGGAAGAAGATGGGGGAGAGATGGTGGAAGGAGGCAGGGAGACCGAGGGGGGGGGAGCAAACGGTGTTCCACTACCCAACCTAGGTCAATCCTAATATGCTAATCCAGTCCTGGTTTTGTCGCATTGCATCTATGGACTTGTAGTCCTTTGCAGAGACTTTGAAGCAGCAGTGCCCCCTATTCACAGCAAAATTCAAATTTGGTGTAATTAAACAAATGGGCCTTATTGGACAAGCATAAAGAACCACGGGCAGCCATGCCATCCTTCCATCATCCCATCATAGTTGGAGACTTTTGAAGTGGAACCCAGTTGGTGATGATGGACATTAAGGGGAAGAGATCCACCAATGTCTGATGCTCATTCTCGAGGATCCAGGTTGGTTTAAAAGGAACCTTATGTTTTTTCCAAAAATGCCCTGTCAATTCTTCACTTTTTCTACAGCCTACTCATGGCTAATTTGAAAAAGGTCTCCAGTAGGTGGTACTGCTGGTTTTAAAGATGTGCCAAAAGTGTACCGCCAGTTTGAAATTATTGTGTGACTGTGTATAAAGGAGATCTTCTTATGGCCCTCCTGTAAGTCTTAGCACTTAACTAACGCATTTTACTTGCAATCGCTGCTTTAAAACGCTGTTGCTGTGGAACAATAACAGAATATGCTTCCCGTCATTTGGTGCATGTTAGCGGGTTTCAGCATCTGGGGTGTGCCTTGAATTACTTGAATGCACTCCCTGGCATGTTCTTATAAAATATCCTGCATCCAAAATAAGCATGCATGAACAGGGAGGCGCGGGCAGATTGTGATGATATGGGTAAAGCTGCCCTTCCCATTGGATATTGCCTCACCGGTACATTCATTGTACATCAAGGGATACCGATGGACGATCAGATGATGGTGTTTAACAAATTGCGATGCTTGATCCTTCTATCATTTATCTCATTGTGTTCCCACCAAGAGCTTTTCAGCCTGACTGGCTTGGATTGTCTAGATTGAAGTGCTTCTGTTGAAAGCTCTAGCAAACAATCAAAAACTTGCTTCCGTGATCTGTAGTACATTGAAATACGTCTATAGAAACCCAACGCAGCGCTCCCTCAGTGAGTAACTGGTAAAAGAATAAACCTTTAGAAAAGGCAAAACTCCCAGAGAAAAGAAGAAAGAACATTAGCCTGTGAGGAAATACAATGCCTGGTAAATAAAGCATGGGCCATTCGGGGGGTGGGGGCGGTTTGATACCTGTTCCCACAGGATCCTGGGCTATAAGGCACCTGCCACAGGAGGAGAAAGGAAGACTTGGGCGTCAGAGAGCCTCGCAGTCTCCTGGAGATCAAGGACCTGGCGCGTACATTCAGACTTTATTTACCCAGGATTTTCAAAGCAGTCATATGCATAGCAGTTTGCTTTGAAAACCCACCCTCTAATTCAATTTAAATGTAATTACTGATTTATATTCCGCCTTTTCGTGACCGGGCAGCCATTTCACAGTGGATTACATTCAGGTATTTCTCTGTACCCAGAGGGCTCACAATCTGAGGGGTAGATTTACTATGCTGCAATAGGTGTTTATCACGCGATAAATGCTAATTGTGGCATTATCGCGCGATATCTATCCCAAAAAAAGCACATAGTGAAATGAGCTGCTTTTCATGCCTAAGCTTTGCAAAGCACCTCATACATACCAAATTTTATATAAATAACAAAAGGTGGCGTTCCTCAAAAAATGCAAGTCACATTATTTTCCAAAAGGTTAGCTACAACTCAGGAGTTGTAGCCAACTTTTTTTGGAGGTATCAGAATACTAATGCACATCCCAATGCCTCCGGGATGCTTCTTAAAGGGCCACGATGACCCTATAAAACGCCCCCCCCCCCCCAATGTGGAGAAGCCCTCCAGGAGTTTTGAGAGGTGGTCCTGAAATGAAACAAAACAAAAAACAGCCTCCCCAAACCTTCACCCACCCAATCCCAGCTCCCCCCAGGCATACCTGGTAGTCTAGTCAGTTCCTGGTGTTTCAGTGGGGCCCAGAGCACCCTTAGGCTCCAGGCTAGCTGATCACTAAATCCAAAATGGTGCCGGCCAACTTCTGCCCCTATCATGTGAGAGGTTAAGGCTAGGTGGTGCCATTTTGAAAAAATGGCGGCAGCCTCCCCGAAGCTTAGGAGGAAGTCTGGGACCTACTTGACTACAGGTATGCTTGAGGGGTGGGCTAGGGTGTGTGATTTGGTTGTGAGGGGTACCTGCCTTCTACATGACAGAAAGGGTATGTGGAACTGGGGAGGGGTCTTTTTTGAAAGGGGGGGCTTTGCTGTACAACCTTAAAATTTATTATTATTTTTTTTTACTTGAGGGCTGCCTCTAGAGGTGACGGAGGAGAGGGTCGGGGAGTTTCTCAAGACTCCTGGGGAGATCCGGTACACAGTGGGAGGGGGAGTCTTTAGGGCTAGTAAGATGGTAGCCTCAGGCTAAATGGGGTCACCATTTGGCAACTTTAGGTAATTTTCACCTCAATAATTTTTCTCATGGAAGGGAAAAATACCACGGGCAATGGAAAAACACAGTGGGGAAGCTCCTGCATTATTTTTCCCCTCCACAGAAAAATATCACGGTACAGTAAATCTACCCCTGTACATGAAGCAATGGAGGGAGAAGTGACTTGTCCAAGGTTACAAGGAATGTCAGCAGAATTTGAAGCCTGGCTGCCCTGGTTCTCAGCCTGGTATTCTAACCACTAGGCGACTCCTCCGACTCCTCCGCTGGGTCTGCAGAGGATTGCTCGCATACAAAGAAAGGTGCAACTTGTGAGTGATAAATTCCATACATACTTCTACAGGGACTGGTTCCCATCAGTGGATTTTCAGTGTCACTTACGTGTGTATAAATCAGGGTTTGGTAAATCTATATTTTACCCACATAAGAACATGCCATGCTGGGTCAGACCAAGGGTCCATCAAGCCCAGCATCCTGTTTCCAACAGTGGCCAATCCAGGCCATAAGAACCTGGCAAGTACCCAAAAACTATTCCATGTTACCGTTGCTAGTAATAGTGGTGGTTATTATCTAAGTCAACTTAATTAATAGCAGGTAATGGACTTCTCCTCCAAGAAATTATCCAATCCTTTTTTAAACAGACGCGGGGGCTTGAATATCGCCCAAGCTGTCCGGTTAAAAATATCAGCAGGGCACATACTTTTACCCGCAGAGTGAAGAGGCAGTCCAGGGGACAGAGAGAAACTACAAGCATTGCTTTGATTATTCAAACCTACCCATGTAGGGCCCAATCTTCGGCAGCACTTAGCCAGCTTAGTTGAGACTTCTCCAGCTAAGTGATGGCGTTTCAATATCCAGCCACGTTCATGGGCCACCACGTAGCCTGATAACGATTTATCTTAGCCGGATAAGGCGTGATCTTGAGACTTGTCCGGCTAAGTTAAGCCTGCTATTGAACAGGTCTGAAATTAGCCGGATAAACGTTTCTGGCTAACTCAAACTTATCCGTGTATGTTCAGTGGCGTGGCTGCACCACTGAATACCCCCAGCTAAGTTAATCAGATATGTTTATCCAGCTAACTTACTTAGCTGGATAAACATATCTGAATATCTACCTTGTAGTTTCCAAGATGAAAATTTCCTGCAGAGAAAGCAACCGCAATCTCTGCAGCAATTTTTCCCAGGGCAATAATCAAAGTAAAATCCTGTATGAGCATTTGCTTTGATTATTGGTGCTAACCTCGCAAGTAAAAATACCCATGGGCTATATGCACCAGAGTGAGCAGTTTTGATTATTGTTCCTTATATATACTCCTGTATCTGCCTCTCATTAAGCTGCTAGATTTCTGACGCTGCTGATAGGGATCACATTGTGCAAAGGTTTACCCAGTACTTTGAAGCCAGAAGTATTGTGATGGTGCATGCTGTGTTGCCGGCTGAGTCTGAAGGCATTGAAAAAAGCCTGAACCGTCTAGAAACCTTTTTAAGAATGCAGCTTTCATGTCCTTGGTTGCAGTAGTGTGCCCAATTTAATTTTGTCAAACACTGTCTTCCTTTCTGTCTCCAGCAGAAAGCAAAACCTCCAGGTACCAGTATGGGACGATGCCGGCTTTCAGCTCTCGTTCTCAAGTCCTCAGCACTGAACAGAAAACTGCGGTAAGTACACTCATTTTATTCTGTGTATTCTCTTGGGTGAGATTGGATAGGGTCCCCATCACTGATCTATGTACACAAGAGTATATGGTGTGGACTGACTGAGAATAGATGATGCCCTTGTATCTTCTGTAATGTTTCTGGCCTAAAATCAAGAGGAACCTTCAAATTAAATCATTGGATTTCCACTGTCACTAGTGGGGAACTCAGTGTCACATAAAGACCATTGTGCTGTGACAGCAATAAGGCAGTCAGTCATGTCGACTGATCCCTCCATTAGTGGGGTGTGGGAGACAAGGAGGCCGATAACTAAAATGCACAGAAAATAGGCTCAGCGTGCTATTTTACTATCTGTGGAAAATTTTGCAAAAACTAATTATAGCCAGAGGCATCGTTGGGTCTGGGCACATGGGGCCTACGCCTCAAGTCTTATCATTAGTACCCTGAATCTCAAGTACTGTGCTAACCCCTGGCCAGTTTTTTCCTTCTCTATGCTGCACTGTGCTCCTGTTTTCCAGGTCTGTCAGCAGCGCTGACATTAGGCAATCCTTGCACTACCGGCCATGGAGACTCGGAGAATGCATAGCCTTCTACTGGTGCACTTCCGCTTTGAAACGGGAAGCGCTGCACGTGAGCTTCATGGCCTGGGATGTAGGGGTCGCTGCGGGTCAGTGCTACCGACAGACCTAGAAAGCAGGTGGCACAGAGCCCTGCTACTCCTGCCTGCCGAGCTGACCATCTCTTACTGGAAGGAGAGTTAGGAGTCACTTAGTGGGCATGAGAGAAAAAGAGAGAGAGAAGAAGAAAGATGAGTGAGGAAGCGAGGGGGAAGAGAAAGATGAGAAAGTGGGGAGGTGAGGTTAGTAGGATGGGGGAAGGGGAGGAAAGAAGAGAGATGGGGAGGACAGCAAGAGGGAGGGGAGAGTGCTAGGGATTGATAGGAGGAGAGGGTAGAGATGTAAAGGAGGGAGTTAGTAAGGAAGAAGGGTGAGGGAAGGAGCGATATCGGAGAGGAGAAGGTGTAAAAAGGAGAAAGATGGGGAGGTGGAAGATGAGAGAAGGGAGGAAAGGTGGAGGTGAGAGATGAGAAGAGATTGAGTGGAAACGTGGCAAAACTAGGACCCTGGGATTAGGAGGAGCTTGGGGATTCAGGGATTGGGTGGAAGAGTGGGGACTCGGGATTGGATGGGATATTCAGGGATGCAGTAAGTAGGCGATTTGATGGGAGCTATGAATAGGGGTGAGGTAGATGGTCTTGGGGGGGGGGGGGAGGGGAGGGTGTGTGAAGGACCTGGAGGGGCTGGGGAGGGTTTGAGAGGCAACGAGAGACGGAGGGAATCTGGGAATGAGCACGGGGGAAGTGCTATTCCTGCTGCTTCCATGTGGCCCAGCCTGTCCACGGTCAGAGATCGGATGCTGGACTCTACGAGCCACTGGTCTGAGCCAGCAGGGCACTTCTTATGTTGAGAAGGACAGGTCTGTGAAAGGGGGGTGAACGGGGAAATAGGAGGCTGGGTAGGGGTTAAAAGGCAGAAGAAAGGGGAGGAGGGACGGAAGGAGATGCGGGCAGGTGAGAGGACAAGAAGCAGAAGAAGATGGATGAGGGCTGGTGGAGAGTACACAGAGGAAACGGGACTAGGGAGGGGGAAAAGGGAATGGGAGGCCTGGGGAGGGGGGGTTAGGTATGAGGTAATAAGAGGGAGATTGAAGACCAGAAAATGAGAAGGGGGGGGGAGATGAGGGGTGAAATTTAGCTATGAGAGGAGAGAAAAGCAAGGGAGAGAGAGAGAAAACATGAAAGAGAAAGATCAATGTCCGAGTCAGATATAGGGAAATAGGGGAAGAAGACAGGAGAAGAGAAAAGAAATAGGAAGACCAACAAGAGGAAAGTAAACAAAAAGAGAGACCTGTTTACACAAAAAAAGGTAGAAACAAGCGTTTCATTTTGCATTTGGAGCGACTGGAATGCGCAGGTCTTATATTTTTGTACTTTGATCAGTACAGGAGGAAATGCATTTCTACTCCTCTTCCTCCAGTGTGGCGCTGCATGCCGAGTCCGGCTTCTCAGGGTCTCTGTTTCAGTTTTTGGCTGCAGGTTTCTATACTAGGAAAGGTCTTCTGCGTGTGTGACAAAGGAGAGGGATTCTGCCGCTTGCAGCTTCTGTGAAGGGCCCTATAGCGTTCTGGTTTTCCAATAAGAGGGGTGCTGGCCTTGGGGGTTGTTGCTGTTTGAGTCCTGGCAGTCAGTGCTATTATGGCGTGGTAGCTGGTCTGTATGGCTTCTGAGAGTGTCAGAAAGATGGTTTTGTGTTACTTCACAAGATGTCTGGCAGTGGAGGGATGTGGTGTTGCTGTTACTGAGTTGACAACAAAATGTGAATTTATATTTTATTCAAGGGGAAATTATCCTAGCTCTGCTCTGCACCCATTCTTGCATGGAGATAGTGGAGAATGGACGTGTTGGGGGTGGTGAGAGTAGGGACACGAGAACGGAGGGCAGAAGCGGAGGAACTGGGGGGGGGGATTTTAAGGAGCGACTTGGGAATCGGGTGGGCAGGTAGAAAAAGCACTTAAGAGGTAATTTTCAAAGGAGTTATACATGCAAATGTAACATACTATTGTAGCAATTTTAAAAAGCCATTTAAGCACGTAAAGTGATGCAAGTAAATCCTATGGACAAGTCAATGTGCATTTGCATGTGAAGAACCCAGTTTTAAGCGAGTAAATGTTTTCTAAAATTGAGCCCTTAGGGTTTAGGTGGGACAATTGGTCTGAGTGAGGGCTGGGGGAACAGTGGGAAATGGGTGATTGTGCAAGGGGTCTTAGGCTGGGAGATAGGGGAAGGGGAGCTGAAGAGTGGGAAGGAGTTAGGGGGTGGGTTAAGAATTTGGATAAGGAAGTGGAAAGAGTCAGGTAGTTAAGCCTGTATCCAAGTTACCCCTATATTTTCAGTTCAATTATCAAAATCTGGGGGTATGGGCGGCCCCGTGCCCCAGATCTTTTAAGTATGTAGCAACGCCCCTGATTACAGCTCATAGAGGTGTCATTTTTTTCCAAAATCACGTCTGTAAAGGGATTTTTTCCCCTTGTAATTTGGCTATGCATTAGCTAACTTTTGCACTGCTCTTCTATACATTTTGATACAATTTTGCAAGCGTAAATCTACTGTGAAAAAAAATAGCCATTTGCAAAACAAAGTTTGCACGCTAAATGGGAAAATAGTGTGCATTAGCCCATTTAACATGCACTGTATGCCCTTTTAATGCTACGAAGTGGCTTTTGCGTAGCTCTGTGCACGTTAATACATCGGCCTCAAGGTGATATCACCCACTGGCTGTTGGCACAAAATGGGTGCTCCCAGGCTCAGTAGGACTGTTACAGCCAAGGTGAGAGCTCTAGAAATCCATTGGGGTGTAAAACCTATTGAATAAATACAAAACCCACCCTCTAAAGATGAAGTGAGAAATAGACCGTCGTAAAACACAACCACTGACTGACGAACACAGCGCTAGGAGCATGAGATAATTATAATCATTGGTCTCTCTTGTGCACCAGTCTCTCTCATACATACTGTTTTTGATTTTATAATGCAAATAAAAAGTCCATAGGTGCCCATAAACAGCATTCTATCAAGTTTCGGAAAAATCCTCTGGTACCCATCCAATGCAACTCTGTTCAGATTCCATCCAGTAATGCTCCTACCTGGGAACGCGTGAGTTTGGCTCACCCTGGGATTTCTCTAGATTAGTGGGGGACGGGATAGGTTCAGCGATGCAACACACTTTCTCTCTTCCCTCCCCCAACAAACAGGCAGTCTTTCTTGCTTCGTTTTTTTCATTTTCTTTAATATAAGGAGGGGAAGGGGAGTGGAGGTGAGATGGGAGTTCAGAAGGGGATATGGAAGAGAGGGGGAGAATAAGTGGGAGTTTGAAAGGAGATGTGAGAGAGCCCCTTCTGAATTACCACGCATTCTCTTCCCTCTTTCACATCCTCTCTTGAACTCCCATTTCACTCCACTCCCCCTTTTCCTCTCACTCATGCCCCCTTTCCTTCCTTTCTGCTGCTTTCTCCGCCACTCGCCCCCTTTTTCACCTCCGTTCCCTTCCCACTATGGTTGAGACTCGAGCCACCTTACCTGGGGCCAGCCACCAGCTTTGGAGGAAATTGCACTGAAGCAATCAGGTTGGGTTGCCGTCGCTTGCTTTGCACGTGCAGGCTGCTCTGCTTTACTCACCACGGGGGGGGGGGGGGACACAGCAGAGCGGGAGGCTCGATGCAAAACGGGGGCCCATGTGACCAACTAGACCAGCCCAGCGGGTCATGCCTGATCACCCGATAAGCCAATCCACCCTGGCAGCAGCGCATGCGTTATGGGCCAGAAGTTAAAGGAGCGAGAGGACCGAGCGGTGTGCCGCAAAGTAAGAAATAGCGCCTGCACCCACGCCCACTGGAGATTTTATAGTCCTGCCTGGAAACCTGGTAATTTCTCTAAATATCTGGAGTCTCCGGGCTAAATTCGGAGATTTCCCAGGCATGGTAATGCTCTGTCCTGTTGCAGCTTAACACTCGATGGTATGACACTAATTATTATCAGCTTAAAATGTATCTATAAAATCATCCTAGACGTTTTATATTTATCCAACTTTTGAGTTTTTCTCACAAACTAAGTGGAAATGCAGTATCTACAGTTGGTGTGCATTTGCAATATGCAAAACATTTGTATATGGTGCTATGCAAAATCAGGAGGATCAGGGTTTTCACGGAACTGTTTTTCCATCAGTGAGCTTTGCACAGGAGCCACGTTTTCAAACCGGTGCTATAAGGAGCAGTTGTACCTGGGACTCTACTGAAATCAGGTGCCCTGGCAACTACTTCCTGGTTGTGTGTGCCAACAAACCGCAAGCCATCAGGGATACATGAGGCCTGTACCTTGTTTTCAGCTCCCTTCCCTAAGCATTCTAGGACGTGAACAACAGTTCTGCTTTTGCAAAATGATTGAGAGGGTTGTGTTAAACAATGCACTTTGCATTCATCTTCTCTTGGCGTCATTTAACAAATCTCAGCATACATTAATAGGAAGAGCACAATAGAACATAAGTCCTTGCACTTTTTCTCATCTACTAGATCACAAAGAAATATATATACACAAATATTATTCTATCATGAAAGGTGTTTGTGGAAGAGTTGGTGTGGATGGAGAGGTATGGTGCTTCCCTACCTCATCTCAATAGGTAGTTACACCATATTTTGCTAGCTCTCTAAGAATTAGTCAGCAATAATTTAAAATTCCCAACTCAGAGCATTCTGGGATGTGTGACTGTTTCATCGATAGAGAACAGGGCTACAAATCTCTGAGAGCATTAGGATAGACGTTTAAACAAACTGTGTGGTCATCCTACCCCATGACAGATTTAAATGTGGTAGAATTGCTATGTCATATAACAAATAAAGTCCGCTGATCTAAGCAGCCTGAAATAGTTCAATATCAAGCCTGCCAACCAACTCTAAGCCATCAAGTTTTCCCGCTCTTATATAACTGGGATATGAATAGAAAACACCTTATGTGATGTGCACACTGATGGATAACAAAAAGCTTTCTTGCAAAGGAAGGCCATACTCAACAAGGGAGTTTAGGTCTGGAACAGAAAGGTCAAGCATTATATTCAGTTTTATTTGAAGCAGATTCATTCATTTTTTTTTTTTTATGTCTATTTCTTCCTCTCTGCAGACATTTCGGCCTGTTGGTTATAGCACAGGAAAGGCAGGGAACTGGTCCTCCCGTTCAGCAGTGGATGGCGGTGTCAGCAGGAGAATAAGTACCTCAAGTCAAATGAGGCAGCAAGGCCAGACAGGTCAACAGGGGTACACAAGTTATAATGCCATGCACACTGCCAGACCAACTTCCTTCCATGAACGCAGCCATGGCAGACGGGACTTTGACACCATGTCCTTGCGTTCCTTACGCATCGGCGATGGACCAGTTACCCAGATGGGCGTGGATGACCGATACAGCATGATGTCAGAGCAGATGCCTCCGGCACGATCTTACTATGGAATGCAGACCTACGCCGGGGGTGGCAGTGCTGGGGGCGGTGGGAATGCCTACAGAAGCTCTTATGTCATGGAGAAACAGGTCTCTACCTCCGCCGCGAATCCAGCACTTCAAAGATCTGGAAGCAGAGATGGTGCAGGCTGGGTGGATAGAGTGGAAGTTACTCAGAATCGGACCATCAGGGCACCAGCTATGCGAACCCTGCAGCGTTTTCAGAGCACAAATCGTTCCCGTTTGAGTACAAGTTCCTTTGGTAACGTACAGCAGGGGTCTGGAGTTGGAGCCTCCTATCAAGGGATGATAGAGCAGAACTCCAGGGCTCCCTCTGTGCGGAGCCTGGTTGAAGCCAGCAACCAGATGCAGGACCTGAGAGGCATGGATATGTTTGATGGAAACCAGGATTTGATGACTCAACAATCATTTACAGGCGGGTGAGTAGACTTCTGCATAGAGCAGGCAGTAGCTACGTGGGCATGGAAGAAAGGGGTAGGAGTAACCAAATTAGATTAGAAAAATCTCTTAGATACCCATCAATGCAGGCAAATTATTATTACCCTACCATTATTTATGTATTTTTTGGCCCAGTATTATCATCATGCTTCATTGGACTTCTCAGTCAAAACCAGCCTCTCTCTATGCACCATGAACCTTCACTCGCACACACTGGTTGTTTGTGCCCCTTTTTTAAATCTCCTGTCTAGTTCAGCCATCATTACATCAATCCTTGACCAAGGGCCACAGGCCACAGCTCTGTCCAGAACCTGGTTTGCAAGCACCCAGAATCTGGTCAGTGCGTGTCACTGGCCCAACGTGGCATGTCTTATGTTCTTATGAAACTTATGAGCAGTAGCACCAATTGTCAGCTTTCACCTCCAGCTACCATCATTCAAACATCTTTCATGTGCATACATAATTCAGCGCATTCATAAATCAATTATTTTAAAAGTCTCCCTAAAGTGAGAGTAGTTCATCATATGATCACTCACCTCATGTTTGGACCCAAAAGTGCGGGCCATTCTCAAGCAGACTCTTAAGGAGATTCTTTAGAAAATGTAAACACCAGTGGAGAAACAGGTTTGTAGGGGGATGTGATTGTCTAAGGTGGAGAGCTAGGATGGAAGCTTATATTTTTTTAAGGCAGTTGGGATACTGATGCGGGGAATACAGCTGTGACAATCTTGCAGTTAACACATGGCACTACTATGCAAGTACATCATGTCTGATAATCCTTTGGAAGATGAATTAACTAGGGATAGAAAGTGGGAGTGGCAGTGTTCTAGTCTGATTCCTTCTCCCTTACTCTCCCCACTCCATCCTCTCTTTCAGGTTTGATGATATTGACATGCCTTCAGCAGTGAAATACTTAATGGCCAGTGATGCTAACCTGCAGGTACTAGGAGCTGCTTACATCCAGCACAAATGCTACAGTGACAACGATGCCAAGAAACAGGTGAGAATTGAGGAGGAGATAATGCGTATATCCTATTCTTAAGGCAACCTGTAGGTTTCATGTCTACAGGACAGGCTGCACTAGTTCTGGTTTTACTCCCTCTGCATCTGTGAGCTTCCACAGTTCTGAGTGAAACTAGGACCGGCTCAGCCTGTCATGGCATGAAACCATCTGGCTAGCTATGTACAGAATACGTATGTGACCCTCCTGCCGCAGGCACCCTCAGCAGGCTATATTCCATGATGCCTCAGTCCTCCAAGCTCCTATGGCTTGGAGGTTCTGCTGGCAACCATGTTGGCTATGACTCAGCACTGCTGCTCCTATTTAAGCCTGCCTCACATTAAGTTCCCTGCCTGTGCTTGGAGAGTCCCCTTGCTCCTATTTCTGGCACTATGAGTTTCAGTCTTGTATCTGGTCTAGAGGCCTTCTTGCTCCTTGTTCTTGTTTGCTCTGTTTGTTTGGAACCTTAGTTATGGCCTTCTGGTTTTTGCTATGTTTGTTGGTCCTGTCTTCCTGTTCAGGTTTGTTTGTTTGTTTGTTTGTAGTTGATTATCTGTCTCTTGTGGGAACCTTGTTTTGTTGTGTGTTAGCCTTGCTCTTATGGTTGCCCTTTGGTGTCCTGATCTGCTGGCCACCAGAACCCAAAGGCTCAACCTGAGGGGGGAGGTGGCTGGTACAGGTGAAGAGTCCCTTCTTGCTCTAGCCTGTCCTGGCCCTGAATCCAGCTGCTCCTGTCCTGGGCTCACCCTTTACTGGCAGTTAAGCCCTGACAATATGAACATATTCATAGTCTGTAAGCTGGCCACATAGCAAAGATCAGGCAAGTTTCCCATGGCAAGTGCCTGATATATTCATATGGACAGACTGACGTAGCAAAGGTCATAGGTGTGTTTGTCTCATTATGAAACATAATACTTGTAAAATGTCAAGTAGACATTGTGAGCCTCTTGGCTGAATTGATGATACAAAGGGAAGAGGGGTGTATTCAGCCTCTAGGTAAAGGGAGCAATGGACGTTGTTGGTTTTGGGGTGTTGTGTATCTGCTTTGGAACCTGGAAGACCTGTTTTTGCTGCACTTTTACAAGGAATTTAGATGAATTCAGTTTCCACAACTATCTCTGAACCTTCAGCAGTAAAGTGGCAAGGAAGCAGGACATGTGGTATTTCCACCGGCATGTTCCATATTGACAAAGGAAGCAGGAGGTCCCTGGAAGCCAATAGATTAAAATACCAGCAATAGACGTGGTGGAAGAGTAAGCGTTTCAAGCCCTGATGAAAAGACAAATGAGAGTATGATCTGTGTTCACATAGGAACAGAGTCGGAGCATGGATATATGGCAGAGGCCTATCATGGTTCATTTCATATTTCTCAGACTGCTCATTCCACGTAGAATGGAACAATCCGGTATCTATCGGAATCAGTTACCCTTCCATTTGGGGTTCCAGAGGATTCCATTTTATCTCCCTTACTATTCAATCTATTTCTCTCCCCCTTAGCTGCAATTATTCAGCACCATGGATTTTGACCATCTTTCCATGCAGAGTCATGGCTTCTTTTTAAGAAAAGATATTTGTTCACAAACTGATTATCTAAAGTTTCGGGAAGCAGTGAAAGCATGTTCTTTTTTTCTTCATCAGGCCTATTGTAATGATTAATGCTCTAGGATGCAGCATTTCCATCTTAAATTCAGGCTCATTTAATGTTAACTGTTACAATGAAAGCAGCAGTTTCTCAGGTTTATCTACCTGCTATTTTAGTTTGATGTTACCAACCTATCAAACCAAAGGTTTTTTTTATGTTTATTGTTACTAGTTGATTTAGTCTTGTAATTATTATTTACTAATTTGACTTATTACCTGATTATAAGAACATGCCATACTGGGTCAGACCAAGGGTCCATCAAGCCCAGCATGAGATTATGAATATGTTTTGATTGTACTGCCGCCTGGATAACATCTTTTTACAGGCGGGAATCAAAATTTTAATAAATGAAATGACAGTGGTCACCAAGGGTCTCTTTTCCTCCTGTCACAGGCCCGGAGTCTGCAAGCTATCCCAAAGCTAGTAAAACTGTTTAACCACTCAAACCATGAGGTCCAGCGGCATGCCACCGGTGCCATGCGTAATCTTATCTATGATAGCCCTGAGAACAAGATGGTCTTGGTGGAGGAGAATGGCATCTATGAGCTGATGTTGACATTGAAAGAACAGGACGATGAACTTCGTAAGAATGCAACAGGTGAGAGCATGGAAGTAGTGTGCACTGTGCAGTCTGCCTTTGCTGGAAGTATTGCTCCTTAGCAAAATGTATTCATAGTACAGACAAGAAATTAGACACTCAGGGGTAAGAAACTGTAGAGCAGGGTGGCCAACTCCAGTACTCAAAAGCCACAACAGGCCAGTTTGTCAGGATATCCACAATGAATATGCTTGAGATAGATTTGCAAATAATGGTGGCAATGCATGCAAATCTCTCTCATGCATATTCATTGTGGATATCCTGAAAACCTGGCCTGTTTGGCCAACTCCAGTCCTTGAAAGTCACAATCTTGTGCGCTATGGTGATGCTACCAAATGCATTTGGTTCAGTAGGGCCAATCCTAATTTTATGGCAATATTAGTGCATTCTGGGATTTGTGATCTGGTTTTAGAAGCTACTTCGTCTCCTAAATTCACAGTTTGTCACAGACTTGGAGGGCAGGATGTTATTCCAAGATAAAAGCAATTAGTAACAGAGCTCAGTGAGCGAAAGATGAACTCTCTACTTGGGTTACAAGTTTGAATTTATGAAATCATGCAGAACTAGTCACCTTCTGATGACCTCCACCTTTCGGAATCTGTACTACGCATAGCCTGGTCCTCATGTATCACTGCACCTGCAGATTATGTATTTATAATCCTAATCCAGTGCTAGTTTTACCATCTTTATGGAGCAAAAATGCTGAGTAGAAATCTGTTTTACTTGAAATTTACATCCAGTGAGACCAGTGCAGCATTTTTAGGTTGAGAATGGAGAAGGAAGGAAGACTTAATGAGAAGAGGTATGTTTGTTTATTTTTTACCCTGGCAGTATCCTCCTGCTCCTTTGGATCTCCATCTTAATCGGAGCTGGCCTCCATTGGAAGATTTTTCCCCTATTTCATATTCTCTCCTAGTTTACTTAGCCTAGTTATTACAGCACCAGGACTCCTTCTGGGCCCTCACTCCGGCTACTAGATGTTGCTATTGTGCGATGACTGTGACTCCCTCAGGGGCCCTGAGTGCCACTTCTGCAGTATCCCTAGTCCCTGCTGGCAGGGGGAGCAGAAGACCTGATGTGGGAAATAAACCCAGGTGCTCTGCATGAGAGTGCATAGCAACATCACTGAGCTACCAGGCTAGCCCTGGAAGAGCATTTTTTCTACTGCAGTTACAGACAAGCAAGGCGAGAGAAACAATATTCCACTGCTGCCACCAACAAGCTACCAGATGAATTTTCAAAGGAGCTATGCATGTAAAGGTAGCATACTGTCGAGGCAATTTTCAAAAGCCATTTACCCGCGTTGTGCACTTAACACAGGTAAAACTTATTGACAATTCAATGTCATATATTGCAGCAATTTTCAAAAGGCCACTTACTCAGGAAACGTGCATTACATATGTAAATGCTTTTGAAAATCAGGCCTTATGACTATAAAAAGTGCCATGATGGGCCAGACCGAGGTTCATCAAGCCCAGTGTCCTGCCTCTGAAGCGGCCAGTCTGGATCATAAGTACCTGGCAGCTAATCTAGATCATTTATTTAATCCTAGTAAAAGTACCAGAAATGTCTTCAGAATGGTGTAGGATTGATATGAAATTGCTAGAAATTATAGTGTCTTATATCCAAATGGGATTGCAGCATCCCAGTATATTTTACAGTTGTATCACTGCATATGTGTAGACAGAGCCACAGTACAGTTATAGGAAACCAGCTTTGCTACTAGTCTGAGTAGTTCAAGTGCATGAGACTTCCTGATAGGATAAAAGGGAAGGGAACAGAAATGTTTATCATATGTTCACAGATCACATGTTTTACTTATTTTTGACCCAATAATTTCCTTATCTTCCTTTTGGGCTTCCAAGACCAGCAGAACTGGCTTCTGCTGACTGATTACTACTACTACTTATCACTTTTCTAGTTCTGCTAGATGTACACAAGAGACGGCCCCTGCCACTTGCAGCCAACGTAACTTTACCTGTGGTGAAAGGAATCGTTCCCCGGGTGCGGCACTGGGGAGGGGCTGGCAAGTAAGCACTTACTTATGAAATTGCCTGCAGGAAAAGGAGGTGCAGATCTGTGCAGCTGCCTTTCCTGAGGCAGTTTTTCAAAGGGACAGCTTTCCTTTTGAAAACTTAAGCAAAGTCCACGGGTAAAAAAAATAATAAACAATGTGATGGACCACCAAGTGATTTCGTAGCTACCAACGACGCCGGTGGATGCAAATGTAGAGCTACCCTGCAGGTAAAGATATCTAGATATACATTCATATGTGTTCACGCAGCTGGCGTGCAAGAGGAATCCATTTTAAGGAAGAGGTCTAGATGTATTATGACCCATTAGCATTCACAAAAGATTCTGCAGTAGCCTCGTTTGTGACATTGACAAGATAACTCCCTCACCGCTACCTCCACCCCTAAAAGTACTTTTCTCTGGGATTTTGATATTGTTGTTTTTCAAGCATGCAGGAAGCAAAGTCAGCAAACAAATTGGATGGGATGCCCTGGTCTTGCACTACATTAAGGCTTGCTTTTGAAGAGGGATGTGTGCAGACAAGCTAACAAAAGCAGAGTATCTTCAGAAAGAAAAACATTTGGTTGGTCAAATAAAATGTCTCTTGCAGTCTGTCTGCTAATTTTCTTTCAGGTTCTCTGAGGGGAGTGACATGGTTACCACGTTGTTTTCATTTGTGTTGGAAGGCATGAGGAGATTGCAAAACTAGTTCTAAACACTTAGCAAATGCTTTCCCCCTTAAGGGAGGACAGAAGATTTATGAATACTTTTGGAGTGAAGAGGTGGTTTTTCTTGCTCTCTCTTTGCCTCCCTCTCTCTTGCTCTTTCTGAAGCCTCCTGCGTTTCTATGGAATTATGAAAGAGATTCTAGGCAGTGAAGCCACTGAGAAATAACTCAGGGGAAACAATGGGCCTGGCATTCCAAAGGTTTGCATTGCATTCTGGGAACTGTATCAGGGGGATTTGGTAGAAACTAGAGAGGCCAGGATGGGCACAGAGACAATGTTAGAACAAAGTCCTCAAACCACGCTTCTATCCACATTCACATTAAGTAATTCCAATCTGAACTCTTGAATTATAGCAATTTACGAAACAAGAAATATATATATATATGTAAACACACACACACTATCATAATTTAAACTAACACAAGTCATATAAACTAATATAAAAAATAATAAATAATTAGTACTACTCAAAATAATAATAAATCAAAAACACTGTTTTCTATCTTTGTTGTCTGAGTTTTTCTTCATATTACTCTTGGTCTCTCCTCTATTTCTAGATTGTCTGTCTTCTCCTGATTCATCCTGCTTTCCTCCCATATGTCTCTCTTTATCTTGCCTCCCTCTCTATCTGCCTCTGATTTCTCCTAGGACAAACAGGATGGTAGTCCTCATATGGGTGACATCACCGGATGGAGCCCGGCACGGAACTTTGATCTCAAAGATTCTAGAGCTTTCAGCATGCCCCACTGAGCGTGTGCAGCTGTAGTCATCACCCTGCCCCCTAGATAGAGTCCCACAGTTGCGTTTTTTTCCTCTGAGCTGTCATATCGTGGTTCTGAAGCTCGTATTATTTTTTATCAGAAAATGTTGTTTTTCACAATATTCAGCTTTGCACTCTTGTTACAGTTTGTAAGTGATTTTTTTCTAGAGCTGCAGCTTTTCTTTCTGGTAGTTTTATTCTTTTTTCCAACTGTCTGCTGGCCACATGGTGGGTTCTCCCTTGTTCAGTCTTGGCAGAGTCTTAAAAGAAAAGAAAAAACTGCTCCTGCAGGTTTTGTATTTGTGTCTTCTCTTTGCTCTGTTTTGTTTTTTTTTTCCACAGTGCTGACAAGACTAAACTATGCAGTCCGTCGGTGATCCATGTAGGCTGCTGAGCCTGGGGACTCGCCTGAGTTCTACCCGGGCTGGAGTTTCATGGCGGTTCACCGATTGCTCGGCATCGATGGATTCAGACGTTGAAAGGATTGAGGACCATGCCATTCCTGTGGGGGGAAGGGGGGATCTCATCCTCCCCACATCTCAGGAACTAATTTCCACGGGTGGGAGCCCTGGATGACGTTGCTTCTCCTCCTTGGAGAGAGGGTGAGCGGAGCCTGGGCTAGCAGCTTGCTGCCACACCTCGGTGCCAAGACCATGAAGGGTTACCCGTGCATAGCTGTGACCAGCGCACCGTTCATCCAATGCATCGATGTCAGGACCTTGGTACCATGGTCACTTTGATGCTGTCTGAAGTCCAGAATAACCCTCATTGCCATTGAGGTGTGTGACCACCCACGATGCCGTGGTGGCCTTCTGTGCTGTTGGCGTTGGTGGAACTGGAGACTTGCTGCACCAGTTTGGGCATCGAGGCCTTGGTGCGGCAGTGCTCTGTGCCGTGATGTGGCGAGCTTAATGACATGGTGCCTCAATGCACTCAATGACTCGAGACATTCAATGACTCTGTGCCGTGATGTGGTACACTTGATGTCATGATGCACTTGATATCACGGTGCCGTTGATGCACTCAATGCCACTGTGCCCTTGTTGCACTTGTTCGGGCACTCAATGCCTCTGTGCCTTCGGTGAACTCTATGCCTCTGTGTCCTTGATGCACTCGATGCCACAGTGCGTTTGATACACTTGATGCCACAATGCCTTTGATGCACTCGATGTAACGGTTCCTTCGGTGCACTTGATGCCTCTGTGCACTCGATGGCTCAGTGCACCAAATGCTTCAGTACCCTTGTGGCTCTCGATGCTTCTGTACCCTCACTGCACTCAGTGCTGTGGTGACCGTGGTACCATCGATGCCGCTGTGCTCTCGATGCCCATGGTGTTCTCGATGCTCGCAGGGCCCTCATAGCCAATCGAAGCACTTGATCCATCAAAGTGCGTGCATGGCTACCCTTGGGGCTGTCGAGGCTGAAGCAGGGGTAGGTCATCAATGCTGTTGAGGTGCATAACATCGATACTGAGCAGCCCTCGATGCCATCAAGGTGCATACCCTGTATGCCGTAGGTTGTTGAGTTGCACGGCCTCTGTGCCAACATGACCTCAGTGCCATCGTGATGTAGTGTTGCCCCAATACCATTGATGCCCTCAAGGCATCAAAGTGGGGGGGGGGGGCTACCAGAGAGGCCTTCAGACCACTGATGCCTCTCATTACTTCCTCGACTACCTCAAGCCCCACCAACCAGGCACCGTACTTACCATTGAGCTCCCTTGTTGCCCCTGTGACCATCGACTGCTGGGACTTTCTGAAGCCCCTGCATGACCCTGCAGTCCTTGGGGGGGGAGGGGGCAAGGATTCTTGGCCTCTTACGGATTGAGCGCAGAGGTAGCCATCTAATAAAGGCACCCTGGAGCATCTGTACGCAGTGGCCCGGTGCCCTCAGGGCTCCTGGGTGGTGTTACTACAGAGCACTTGGAAGCTCAGGGCTATCACAGTGTTGGGGGCCCTGCCAAGATGCCATACCATCAGTATTAATGGGTGCTAGCGAGGCTCTCGACAGCCGTAATGCTTGCAAGGGCATCTAGCTCGCAGCATTGACACCACCGGATAAATCGGAGAATTGCTTTTGGCACTGGCAGTCATCAGTGCCTTTTTGATATCGATGGTCTGTCGGGGGGGGGGGGGGGCTGTGGGGCCTCTCCCTGCAAATGCCCATGGTTCCTTTGGTCCATACCTTCGGGCATCGAGGCCCCCGGGTAGTCAATGTCTGTGGGCACCTGTGGCATCAGGATTGGCGATAATTACCGGCAAACTGCTTATAGATCGCAGGATGTGTCCGCAGTCCTCCATAAGCACCTGCGCTTGCCAGGGACTTCACTGCAGTCATTCCCTGTGGGATTTGCAGGCGAGCTGGTTCCGACGCAGTTCCGATGGCCTATCTCTTGGAGCGTTCTCAAGTACTGAAGGGGGTGACGCCATAGACTGCCACACTCCACCATGCCTTACCCAGAGCACCAGTGGTGCTGGGGACACCGTCGTCATGCTGTCCTTTCCACTCTGCTGCAGTTACTGTGGTGTTGACATGCAGCTTACGAGGTTGGGAGAGATAAGCATCTGTTCCAAGTGTCTCGAACTCTAGCAGGCAGCATTCTCTCTGGCTGTACAGTCCGTAGTTACATTAGAGTTCTGTCATCTTTTGGCATAGTCTCAGCCTCCGCATCAGTTTGTACTTCATAGCACCGAGGAGCGCTAGTAGAGGAGCTGCCATTACACACTTAATGCTTGGTCATGGGGCAGCATGTAACCACCAATTCTAGCATGTGGTTCTCGGTCCTCATTGGGGTGTGGGATTTCTCCCACAAGCATGGTGCTCAGGATCAGGGGTGTGCCACCCTCCCTGGTTGGGTTACCACTGCATGAGTCTGCCCAGTGTACTTCGCAGTGGAGGGCTTCCAGTTGCCCTCTGTTACCTAGGTGTTGGTGTGTGTGAGTGTGTGTGCATTGTCCCTCCAAGCAGTTACAACAGGTTGTGTTCCACAGCTGCAGGGCTGACCAAGGGGACTGCACTCCTGGTCAGATTCTGAGGTGAATGGACATCGCGAGAGTGGCTCGAGGGTCCTCTCCTCTCTCAGCAGAGGAATATGTCTTTCGCCATCTACCATGTTCTTGTTGAACAGTCCCTGGGGCTCTGTCCCTGAGCAATTGTTTTCTCTGATCCAGAGCCCTGATCCTCTGAATCAGCGCATCTCCTTGGAAGCCAGGGCGAGGGAGCAGCAGTGGTGGTCATTGGACCATCTTTAGCTGGGGCCCCTCTGAGAATTGCTGTGGCGACCTCCCCTACCTGAGGCTGGCTGCCTGTGGTGAGTGGGTCATGTCAGCACCTCAGCGAGCAATGATTGTGCTTCAACTCTCCTTCGGGGAGTTGCTAGGTCTTTCAGGATCGGGAGGCCACGATCCTGCTGCTTCCCTCTTCCCTCTGGAGGGGAGATTCAACTGGTTTCCAGGGCAACCCTTTCAGGTTCCCCTATGGAAACCCCACTGTGCACCCCTTTGAGGGATGTCTCTCTTTCCGTTCCCGAACAAGGGATGCCACTGCTCTGATTGGCGCCATTTCCAAGAGTAGTTGAGAGTATCACTCTCCCTTTGATGCTTTGAGACGTGGCATGTCTAACCTCGAGGGAGCCTGTCCAGTGTTGCTCCTTGGTGGCTCTCCAGGTTTCCCCCTGGTTCGGGATTTACTATAGTATCTGCTGGGCTCCGTGGGTGTCTTTCTTAAGGATCGCTATCATCGGTCATTCTTGCCTGCGGGACCCTCCTCTGTGAGGAGTGTTTCGGTCCTTCAGCTAGGTGATTGTGCCTTTCACCTTTTTCCATGGCAGAGGGAGTTGGGGGCCGAGTACCCTGCATGAGGAGTACTATCCTCTGCTCACAGTAGCGTGCAAGCTATTCTCCCCTCCGTTTTCAGGATCAGTCTGTCTGTGGGCAGAGCAATCCTGGGTCGTGCAATGTTGTCCATTGCTGGGCCACGTGCTCCTTTAGGTACTCTGTCCCCTGATCGCCTTGGGCCTCCCCTGATGCCCTTTGGGTTTCCAGGCTGGTAATACTATCAGGTTCTACTGGGGTTTGTGCTTGCGACTCTTTTTGGCTTCCCTTCTCCTGGTGGAGCCTTTGGGACTTCTTCCCAGGACAATCACTCTCAGTTTCCGCTGTTTCAAGAAGACTGAGCGCTCCATCTCAATGGGATACTTCTTGCTGTCTTCGGCAGTGAGTTGTTCTTTTGGGTTGATAGACAATCGAGCGACTTGTGCTTGGCTTGCCTGACGGTTCACCGGTCTGCCTCATTGTGTTCTTCACTCCTTCCAACTTCCACTTGGTTTGTCAGGGGAAGTGGAGATGAAGCTAAGAATCCCATGGTATCTCTTTGAATGCCTGCAGGGAGAGATACTGCCTTAGTTTTTTTTCTTATCCTCTGGGTTGCCCAAAGGGCCTTCCTGCTCCCCTTGCTATCCAGTGACAGGATAGATGAACCAGTTCTGGCAGGTGCTCTTGAGTGAGCTTCAGACCTATTTTATCTCCCTGCTGGGAAGCTTTGGGCTACAAGTCTGTTTCAGGGATTGTTCTCATCCCCTGAAACCCTTGAAGCTGTCCTGTACGGTCAGCTGGGTCTGATGCTTCTGCACGTAGTGTCTGCCCCAGGCCTTGCCGTGGTTTACAGCTTGTTCTTCAAGCGTGGTGTGGGTTTCTTCTGCCCATTCGGTCTACCAGCCATACCTGGGCACTCTTCTCCAGACCTTTGGCTGTCAATGGTCAACAGTCTCTTTCTGGAGGGCTCTCGTACCCCAGTTTGTTTTTTCAGTTGTTTTTTTCATACCAAAGAAACTGTGTGGTTTTCGTCCTAAAGTCTCTCTTGTTTACATTTCTGGGTCCTTCCTGTATCCAGGAGGATCTAGATCCACTGTTTTTGTCAGAAACCCTTGCTTTTATGTTATGAGGAGGACCCTACTATGTGCAAATACATCTCATTCATGCTTGTACTGTTTTCCATGATGCATTGTTGCTTCTGCTTGCACTCACATCACTCCCCTGCCTCAAGCATCCCTGCTACATATGAGAGTTTGTGTCTTAGTCTTTTTCTTGGCTTTCTTTGTAGAACCCAACTCTTCTCCAGCTTGCACCCCTGGTGGGTCGGCTGCCTTTCAGGCAAAGGAGGGAGTAGTGCTCCAGCACTATGCGGTTTACCACTTTGACCTGCTTGGACAGCCTGTAGCGTGGTATTCACCCATGTGTGAGGACTACCATCCTGCTTGTCCTAGGAGAAAGCAGAGTTGCTTAGCTGTAACAGGTGTTCTCTTAGGACATCAGGATGTTAGTCCTCACAAAACCTTCCCGCCTCCCCTGGGAAATGGTTTCTCCATATATTGGCTATATCATGGACTTGAGGGACTCTGAATACAGCTACACACGCTCAGTGGGGCATGCTGAAAGTTCTAGTATCTTTGAGATCAAAGTTCCGTGCCGGGCTCCATCCGGTGATGTCACCCATGTGTGAGGACTAACTTCCTGTGGTCCTAGAAGAACACCTGTTACAGATAAGTAACTCTGCTATCTCTTTCCTTCATTTCACTTTCTCCATCTCTACATCTATTTCTTCCCTCAATGTCTGCTTCTTCACATCTCTCCTTCTTTTCCAACTCTTTCTGTCTGACATCTTACTCCTCCAGTTCCATTCCTCACTCACATTGCCAATTCTTAGTTCTCAATATCCTCTCTTTTATGTCTTCATCTATCAATCCCTCTTCACTCTTCAGCTTCCTCAGCTTTCAAGCCCATTGATCTCACCTAGGCCTCCATCTCCCCTGTGTTTTTTAATCCTTTCTAACTCTCCTGCTTTCTTTCACCCTCTCTGTCTCTCAATGCTCCCAGCCCTCCATCACTCTTTCTTTCATCCCTTTAACTCTCTCTGTTCCTCACCCTGCTAGCCCAAATCTCTCCATCTCTGACCCCTTTATCCTGCTTTCCTTCAAGCCCTCAAATTCTGTCTAACCACTTCATCTCTCATCCCTCTGTTTCCCAGCTCTCTCCATCGCTCACCCCTCCCCCAACTCCCATCATCCTGGTTGTGTTCTCCCAAATCATCTTCATCAGCTTGCCCCCCCCCTCCCCCCCCATCACTCTAGCTTCTTCCCACTCTCCCTCTCCTTTCATCTCCCAAAATCTCCCTTGGGCTGCAGCAAAAGAGGGTAGACCAAGGGGCAACAACAGGAAGAGATCCACAGTTTCAACAGCAGGAGCAGTCTGAAGCCCTACCCTAGTGGATCCAGGAGGCAGTACCCCTTTCTCCTCCTTCACGAGCCCTGCGGCTCTGGCCCTGCAGTGGCAGCAGGAGCAGGAAGCCTTACAGCAGTGACAGTATGGAAGCAACTCGAGTGAGTGCAGACTAAGGTGCTGTCCCCACTTCCCTTCTAAAGAAGGGGTGTGGGGGGGAGGAGGAGGATAAGGAGGTGCCACAAGGGACCACAGCCATGCAGTCACTCATTCAAGCTCTTCCCATGCTGCCCCTGCCATGTGGCAGGGAGTGTGAGCAGTACAGTGTGGATGTGGCAGCTTGGATCTGAGCCACTATGACTGCTACCTCTATATCTGTCACTGCAAGGAGGGCTCCTCACCATTGTGGGAGAGTTTAATGTGGCCAAAATGGCTCCAGGAAAATTCTGGTTGCCGCATCTCAAAAAAGATATAATTGCGATAGAGAAGGTACAGAGAAGGGCTACCAAAATAAGGGGAATGGAACAGCTCCCCTATGAGGAAAGACTAAAGAGGTTAGGATTGTTCAGCTTGGAGAAGAGATGGCTGAGGGGGGATATGATAGAGGTGTTTAAAATCATGAGAGGTCTAGAATGGGTAGATGGGAATCGGTTATTTATGCTTTCGGATAATAGAAAGACTAGGGGACACTCCCTGAAGTTAGCATGGGGCACATTTAAAACTAATCAGAGAAAGTTCTTTTTCACTCAATGCACAATTAAACTCTGGAATTTGTTGCCAGAGGATGTGGTTAGTGCAGTTAGTATAGCTGTGTTTAAAAAAAGGATTGGATAAGTTCTTGGAGGAGAAGTCCATTACCTGCTATTAATTAAGTTGACTTAGAAAATAGCCACTGCTATTACTAGCAACGGTAACATGGGATAGACTTAGTTTTTGGGTACTTGCCAGGTTCTTATGGCCTGGATTGGCCACTGTTGGAAACAGGATGCTGGGCTTGATGGACCCTTGGTCTGACCCAGTATGGCATGTTCTTATGTTCGTAGGAAAGCCGGTGCCTTAACACACTTCATTTGGGTTGGGAGAATCACACACCTGCTGCACCGATAAATGCTCCATTCACCTTTTTAACCTGTGACCAAAATTAGTTCTATTCAATGTGTTTTAAGTTATGGAATCAATATGGGAAGGGCCCGAGATACTTGACAAGATGGCTTGAACGTTTTGGTGTAACTTTGCAGTACTGGATCTGTAAAGAACCACGAGCCAAGAGCTGAGAGGGAGGGCTAGAATGCCCACAGAGCTGCCCCTGCTGCAACTTGTTCCTAGGGAATTTGAAATGGAAATTACATCGATATTCTCTGGAGTAAACATCTCTTCTTGCTTGGGAAGGAATGGTTTTCCTGCTGCTGCTGCCACCTGGCTCTTTGCCACAGGAAGAGTGAGAACTCTTGAGCTTGAAGCGACGCGATGGTGCAATATATATATAAAATCAGGAATGGTAAGGAGAAAATAACACGGGCGCCATCTTTCATTCTGTCTCATAAAATTATAAGGGGGTGGGTGGGCAGGCTGAAAAACAAGTAGAAAATGCACTTGGTAATTTTTGTGGCCCAGCAGTTTCCTCCTGGTCCCTACTAGGGGCTTGAGTGTTATGAGCATTCAGTCACAGCCCCAATTTTGACTGCTTTTGCAGTTCAGCGCAGCTCGTGGAACAGCTATCCTCGGCCTCCGGGAACCTAGTTTGCGTGCACCTTAAACCTGGCCACTGTTGTGTGATGACTGGGGCCTCCCCTCGCCCAGGGACCATGAATATTGCTTCCACGGCATCCCCAGCCCTCGCTAGACCAATGAGCAGAAACCACATTCAAGAAATAAAACCCCGATTTCCTGCATGGCAGTGTGCAGCATTACCACTGAGGCGCTGGGCTGCTCCCAGAAAATGTGTGGTTAATGTGTGGTTAATTTGTGTGGACCCTATTTCCACATCACACTGTGGAAGGAAATAATATAACTGAGTTCAAACAGAGAATAGACAAATTTACAGACTAGGTCAATCATAGGTTATTATTCACAACAGTCATGGATCTATCTCCTCCTCCCCCATCAGGTTCAGTGCTTCCCTAAACCATGACAGCTGGGGACTGGAAGGGGATGAGATCACTTTACACACGCCCTTTTTCTTATACACTTCCTCTAATCATTTGGTCAGAGGCAGGAGGCTGGGTGTGATGGGCATCTGGCCTTCCCCAGGTTCACAAGTCATATGTTCTTTTACTCAAAATGTTGAAATGCCCATGTTCTCAGTGGAAGACGCTTGTAGTCTGGGGCTATAGTCAGAATCCGTTGCAGGCAAACACAGCAATCTGCTGCAGGGTTCACCTGCGATTGTCCCGCTCGGAAGATAAGTGAAAGGACTATTGCAGCTCTGCAGTCATTTTAACCAATGAGAGGCCTCTCCATTAATCTTACATTCTTTGGGAACATGAAAGACGTCTCTGCTTGCCGGTATAGTGATCCTTCTTTATACCAAACGGACTGAATGCAAGAAACTTCTTTGTTACAGCGAGGTTTTGTTATAGCATTTTCACTGCTAGAACAAATATGGGGCAGGTTTTATTTTGGGCAGCCATGACTAAAGTTTGTCAAAAGCAAGCTTTGGTATGCAATGTTTTGAGGACAAATTAATATTATTTCCTAGTTTGTTGTAGACGTTCCCATAAGTAGTTGTTATCACTTGCATTCCTGCTTATTTTATCGGTTCCGATGCATTGCTTTCCTCCCTTCCATGGCTTTACTTCATGCCAGGACACCACGGTTTCCCAGCTTCTGCCTGATATAGATCCACTTTCTTGGAAATCCCAGGGTGCAGCTTGCCCATATACCACGTGCTGTATGTATCTTGGGAACAGTATTGTACAAAACTCAGTTCCATTTGACCAGTTTTCTGCTTACTCTGTAAAGTTTCCTCCTGCCTTTGCTTGGTGGCAGGAGAGGGGAAAATATATTACAAGGTCTCCCTCCTGTCTCTCCTAAATCTCCCCTGTAAAAGCTGTCAAGCATTGATCCGGGTATCTCCTTTCCGTGAATGCGGTTTGGGGCCACTTTTGCAGGCTCTCTAGTTTCAGGCAGCTTCGGGCCTAGACGTCAGAGCCAGGAGTTATATCCGTGTCTTCTGCTTTCCATCCGTTGGTGCTAACCACCTCTGGCTTTGTCGTTGTGTTTTCTACAGCTTAGAAATGTAAGTCGTGGCTCAGAACGTGTGGAAGCTTGTGGACTGTGCTGCCTGTCTGAAAATATTCATGATAGATGCTTTCTTTGCACAAACCCTGTTCCTGTTAACAGTTTTTTTAATTGCATGCTGCTGTGCTATTTGAAATGCTCAAAACAGTGTTATTTTGTTAAACTATTGATTGTAGGAGAGAAGGCCAGTGGTAAAGAAGACATAAAGCAGTGTTACTTTACATTAACACTCTAGTGGGTCTGGTTTACAAGATATCCACAACGAATATGAATGAGATGTATTTGCACATAGTAGGGTCCTCCTCATAACATAAAAGCATAAGACGTGCCAGGCAGGGTCAGACCAATGGTCCGTCCAGCCCAGCATTGTGTCTCATAAAATGGCCAGTCTGGAAGTACCTGGCAAATCCCAATGTGAAAGTCTGTTTCATGTTGCTCTCCCCAAGAATTAAGAAATGGAAAAACCAACGTCTAGCTGGCATATAATTATGTATGGACTTGTCCTCCAGAAACATGTCCAAACCATTTTTAAACTTGGTTATACTGCTAGCCTTAACCACATTTTCTGGCAACAAGTTCCAAAGCTTAATTGTGCATTTCCTGAAAAATGCTTTTTTAAATTTATTTTAAATCTGCTCCCTCTTAGTTTCAGAGAGGTCAATATTCAAAAAAATACTCAGTGCTATTTAGCTGCATAAGTATAGCTTAGTTGGCTAAGTCATGGCCACTGAATATGCATCCACGTTCAGCGGCTGCCAC
Organism: Rhinatrema bivittatum; assembly: GCF_901001135.1. Taxonomy (NCBI): domain Eukaryota; kingdom Metazoa; phylum Chordata; class Amphibia; order Gymnophiona; family Rhinatrematidae; genus Rhinatrema; species Rhinatrema bivittatum. Next base: position 34,757,890 of record NC_042631.1, read on the forward strand.
TTAGCCACATAAGTCTCTCCATTGGGAAAACTGACCATTTAGACCTACTCTCTGTTTCCTTTTAACTAGTTACCAATCCACAATAGGACATTGCCTCTTATCCCCTGATTTTGTCATTTTCTGAAGAGTCTCTCCTGTGGGACTTTATCAAATGCGTTCTGAAAATCCAGATACATTGTATCAACTGGCTCACCCATATCCACGTGTTTGTTTACACCTTCAAGGAATTTATTTATTTATTTATTTATTTAAGGGTTTTTTCTATACCGAGGTATAGCTATCAGCCTTCACCCCGGTTTACAGTTACAACAACATATTACATTTAACAGTGAACTGAACAAGAAAACAGTGGAGACATCAAAACTAAGAATAAGTATTAAAAATTAAGGAATTAACAATCTTACAAGTAATATTAAGAAACATTTAGCACTAGGTATTCTAATAGATGGGTAAGGTATGACTTCCCTTTGCTAATGTTGGCTTTCTCCCATTAAGCCATGCCTGGCCCTATGCTCGGCAGTTCTGTTCATAACTATAGTTTCTTAGCTTCCTCCATTTTGACGGGCATTTATGTTAGGTTTACTGGTTTGTAGTTTCCTGGATCACCCTTTGAGCCCTTTTCAAAAATTGGTGTTGCATTGGCTACCCTCCAGTCTTCACGTACATTTGCAGATTTTCTAATGAGAGTTTACAGATTAATAGGCACAGATCGACAGTTTCATATTTAAGTTTTTCAGAACTCAGGGATGAATGCCTTCAGGTCCTGGTGATTTGTTGCTGTTAGCCTGTCAGTTTACTCTAATTCACCCTCTAGTTTAACAATAATTTGCATGACTCATTATCTGCAAAGAATGGTTCCAGTGTGAATATCTCCTCAACATCCTTTTCAATAAATACCGAAGCAAAGAATTTGTTTAGTTTATCCGCAAAGACTTTGTCTTCTCTAAACACCCCTGAGCCCTGTTATGATATGAGAGAAAATCTAAGGGAAAATTCTGCAAAAAAAAAAAGGCAAAGGGTGGGACTGTGGGAAAAGTCTGAACTTGCTCACAGACCTTGCCCTGGGACTCCCAGGCTTGTGCAGAAGCACAAACAAATGTCAGAAGTTGTGGCTGGGTTTTATTTTTCTTCTAGAAAGACTTAAAGCTCTAGAGGGGACCCGTAGGGATGTGAATCGTGTCCTCGATCGTCTTAACGATCGATTTCGGCTGGGAGGGGGAGGGAATCGTATTGTTGCCGTTTGGGGGGGTAAAATATCGTGAAAAATCGTGAAAAATCGTTGAAAAATCGAAAAATCAAATAACTTAAATAACCTGCGGGTCCAGCGGCGGTCCGGAACGGCAGCGGTCCGGAACGGGCTCCTGCTCCTGCATCTTGTCGTCTTCGGCCGGCGCCATTTTCCAAAATGGCGCCGAAAAATGGCGGCGGCCATAGACGAAAAAGATTGGACGGCAGGAGGTCCTTCCGGACCCCCGCTGGACTTTTGGCAAGTCTCGTGGGGGTCAGGAGGCCCCCCACAAGCTGGCCAAAAGTTCCTGGAGGTCCAGCGGGGGTCAGGGAGCGATTTCCCGCCGCGAATCGTTTTCGTACGGAAAATGGCGCCGGCCATACGCGTATGGCCGGCGCCATTTTCCATACGGAAAATGGCGCCGGCAGGAGATCGACTGCAGGAGGTCGTTCAGCGAGGCGCCGGAACCCTCGCTGAACGACCTCCTGCAGTCGATCTCCTGCCGGCGCCATTTTCCGTACGAAAACGATTCGCGGCGGGAAATCGCCGCGAATCGTTTTCGTACGGAAAATGGCGCCGGCAGGAGATCGACTGCAGGAGGTCGTTCAGCGAGGCGCCGGAACCCTCGCTGAACGACCTCCTGCAGTCGATCTCCTGCCGGCGCCATTTTCCGTACGAAAACGATTCGCGGCGGGAAATCGCTCCCTGACCCCCGCTGGACCTCCAGGAACTTTTGGCCAGCTTGTGGGGGGCCTCCTGACCCCCACGAGACTTGCCAAAAGTCCAGCGGGGGTCCGGAAGGACCTCCTGCCGTCCAATCTTTTTCGTCTATGGCCGCCGCCATTTTTCGGCGCCATTTTGGAAAATGGCGCCGGCCGAAGACGACAAGATGCAGGAGCAGGAGCCCGTTCCGGACCGCTGCCGTTCCGGACCGCCGCTGGACCCGCAGGTTATTTAAGTTATTTGGGGGGGGTTCGGGAGGGTGGGGGATTTAATTTAAAGGGTCGGGGGTGGGTTTTAGGGGGTTTTAGTGTGCCGGCTCACGATTCTAACGATTTATAACGATAAATCGTTAGAATCTGTATTGTATTGTGTTCCATAACGGTTTAAGACGATATTAAAATTATCGGACGATAATTTTAATCGTCCTAAAACGATTCACATCCCTACCCCACAGCCAGTCGGGTTTTCAGGTTATCTACCATGAGATAAACTAGAAAATACATTGAGGTTCAGGCGTCACGCGCCTAGCGTCACGCGCCGAAGGAGTGCGACAAAGGGGCCTGCCCCTTTCAGCGCCCCTTCGAGCGGCCCTCTCGAACGGCACCATAAATCTGACCTCACTCCTCATACCCCAAATTTTGCAGTTTACCTCTCGCCCACCAACTCGGTGAGAACTAGCCTTTGGTCATCCTCCCAAATCGCTGCTCAGACAAAAACAAAGGGTCAAAGAAGGAAGTGACCCTCCTGTTGGGGTAAGAGCCCTCCTTTTCTAGGCTATATCCCCCGACGCATGAACTTGCCACCTGTTCCTTCACAGATGTCTGTGCCCTCAAAAAATTGAAGTGTTTTGCCTATCATTGTGCTCCTCTCACTGTGCTCAAAAAGTGAAGTGTTTTGCCTATTATTGTGCTCCTCTCACTGTACTCAAAATTGAAGTTTTTACCTATTTTTATGCTTCTCTCCATCACCACAACTCAGCTGCACTAATCACCCAGTTATCCCTCATTATCCTTTCTTTTTCTTGTTTCCTTCTTTCCTTTCTCACACCTTTCTCACCCCTTTCTCACACCTCCTCCCAACACCCCATCCTTCTTTCCTTTCTCACACCTCCTCCCAACACCCCATCCTACAAAAATGCATCAGCACCAGATCTCCATCCTTAACTATAACAAACGCAGACCCATCATCCCCCTATACCCACGACACCACTCTCATATAAAAACTATTCTCCCTTCCATGATCGCCCCCCCTCTTACCCAAATTATTGGTCTTACTGCACTATCTCTTGTCCTCCTCAATGTCCAATCTCTAAACAAAAAGATACCCCTTCTCTGCAACCTACTCTCCGACCAAGACCCAGATATTTGTGCCTTAACAGAGACCTGGCTAAAGGATACCGACACTGTCCTCCTTAATCAGCTTCCTTCCGAAACATATGATACTTTCTCCATCCCCAGGCCAAAAAAGAAAGGAGGAGGTTTACTCTTAATCATAAAGAAAAAGTTCAACATGATTCTCCACTCTACTCCGCCCCCTCCGAAAATTGAAATAGGCCTTTTCAAATCCCCCTCTTTACAATTATGTCTCATATACGCCCCCCCAGGTACCCTACATAACAACCCCTCAACCCTTATAGAATACATTGCAACGAATATCTCCATTGACATTCCAGCCATCATACTTGGAGATTTCAACTTGCATGTTGATAGCTCCCCTCGCACCCCTTCTTGTGACGCTTTTCTTGATTCACTAAATGCTTTAGGATATAAGCAATCTATCCATTTTCCTACTCACAAGGCGGGCCATACCCTCGACCTTCTATTCACCAATGCCCTCATACAAACTGATCACCCTTCCCACACACCCATCCCCTGGTCAGATCATCACCTCATTGAAACCTCTCTTTCCATTAAGACACCCACCTGCCATGACAACACAAACATAACCATTCACTACAGAAAAAATTGCACAAGAGACGACCTTATATCGGCTCTCGCCAACAAACTTGACCACCTAGAGCTCACAAATGCAGACACAGCGCTTACCTCATGGTTTGACATCACCAATAGTATAGCCAACACCAACTGTCCCCTACAATCCAAAAGTGTCTGCCCACAAAACAACAAGAGTAAGAAACCATGGTATTCCCAAGAGTTAAAAAATCTCAAACAACTCCTTCGGAAATCTGAAAAGATCTGGCGCAAGGATCCCTCACAAATGCACCTGGCACAATTTAAATCCTCCCTAAATCTCTATAGTGACAAACTTAACAAGACAAAGCGAGACTTCTATGCCAACAAAATTCATCAATTCCAATACAACCCTAAAGTATTATACGATTACGTGAATTCTCTCACTAAAACAGCTACCCCTCACATCCCTGATGTAGTAGCCAAATCCAAATGTGAAGAACTTGCCACATTCTTCCAAACCAAAGTGGATAATTTGCTATCCAAGTTCTCTTCCTCTGCCAATCCTACCAACCACTTCGAATCTGACATCAATCAAACAAAAACCAGTAATTACACCAATGCCCTCTCCTCCCTAGACTGCACTTCATCATTAGAAATAGAAACCTTTATCAAGAAAGCCAAACCTTCCACCCATCCATCTGACACCATACCCACTAAACATCTTCTTACAATACCCAACATCATTGCCAAACCTTTAACAAAAATCATCAACCTATCCATTAGCTCTGGACAGGTGCCGCTCCCCCTGAAGCAGGCAATAGTCAAACCTATTCTAAAGAAGCCCAAACTTGACCCTTCTGATCCAGCTAATTATCGCCCCATATCCAATCTTCCATTCATCTCTAAACTACTTGAAAAAACTGTCAACAAGCAGCTCACAGAATACCTAGAAGAAAATCATATCCTGGCCTCTGCACAATACAGTTTTCGAAAATCTCATAGCACTGAAACTCTTTTACTTTCCCTGACAGACCACATTATCAAAGGATTTGAGAAAGGGCAATCATACATTCTTGCCTTCCTTGACATCTCCTCCGCATTCGACACCGTTAGCCATCCCATTCTCCTACAGCGGCTAACTGAAATCGGTATTACAGGTGTTGCCCACAATTGGTTCAACTCCTACCTTAGTAATAGAGATTACAAAATCCAGCTAGGAAATCACGTATCCAAGGCCATCCCCCTCAACCGAGGTGTCCCTCAGGGATCCTCCCTATCCTCAACCCTATTCAATATTTACATTCTGCCCCTCTGTTACTTCCTCTCCAGTCTAAACCTCCCTCATTACATATATGCTGATGATGTTCAGCTGCTTATACCCATCACTGACTCCCTATCAAAAACCATGGACTTCTGGAATGAAACCCTCCATTCCATTAACAATCTCCTTTCCTCCATCCACCTTGCTCTTAATACTAAAAAAACTGAAATTATGCTCATCTCACCCCAAAGCCAACCGATCCTCCCCCCTCTTCCTCAGTTCCAATTTGCTCAACAAGTCCGTGATTTGGGTATCATTCTTGATGGTCACGTCACACTAAAGAAATTCATAAATAACATTCTAAAAGACGGCTTCTTTAAACTCCATACACTAAAAAAACTCAAACCCTTATTACATCCCCCCCGATTTCCGTACAGTTCTCCAAACCACAATCTTCGCCAAAACCGACTACTGCAATTCCCTACTCCTCGGCCTACCTAACAATGCCATCCATCCCATTCAAATCTTACAAAACACCACAGCCCGGATCTTGACCAATTTACGTAGACATGACCATATTACACCTGTTCTAAAAGACCTACATTGGCTTCCAATAGCCTCCCGCATACAATATAAGGCTCTCTCTCTCATCCACAAAGCCCTATACAATCCCGAAATGAACTGGTTCAATGAATCCTTCCGTTTTCACCAGTCTAATAAGCCCACCAGACTAGCACATCTCGCAACCATGCCTATCCCCTCTCCTAAACTCTATAAACTCACTTCCACAAGAGCCCGTGCACTATCGATAGCCGGGCCGACCCTCTGGAACAAAATGCCTGTTGAACTACGGCAAGAAGAATGCCTCAAATCCTTCAAGCGGAAGCTCAAGACCTGGCTCTTTGCAAAAGCATACACTTAATTTTTCACTATACCTCACCACTGTCCCCACTCTCCCCATTCCTCCCCTGTTTCCCATTCTACCGCCCCTCTCTCCCCTCCCCTTTTCTCCACCACCTTCTTTTCTTTCTCTCTGCCCCTCCTCTTTCCTCGCTCTCCTCCCTTCTCTTCCCCATCTTATCTCCTAGCCTGATTAAAATTAACCTCATAGTTTTCTTTCTTTTGTACATATGTATATAATTGCAAACTTTGTTTATAATTTTATTGCAAAACTTCCCATGTTATTGTTCCCCCTCTCGTTAATGCCTTGTTATCATGTTTTTACTGTTCAATGTAAAGCGCCATGCCGTGCGTTTGTTTTTGCGTTACAATGTGAACCGATATGATATCCTGGATGAATGTCGGTATATAAAAATTTTAAATAAATAAATAAATAAATAAATATACAAATCTATCTCATGCATATTCATGGTGGATCTTCTGAAAACCCAGCTGGCTGTGGGGTCCCCAGGACAGGCTTGGAAAGCCCTGCTTTAGGGTAAAGTTGAAAAGAACACAGACAATGGTGACAACAAAATCAGAATGAAGAAGAGTAGTAAAAGGCAAATAAAAGAGAAGCTAGAACAATTAGAAAGAGAGAGAGAGAGAAGAAAAAAAGGAGACAGAGTGAATATACTGTAATATTAAGATAAAGAGACATTATCAAATTAAATATAAAGCAATCCAGGTCTGATCTCTTGCTCAACTGAATAGCTACAACCCAACAAACCACACCATTTGTTTGAAGTGCACTTTACTTGCTGCCTGTTGCCATCTCAGATTGTACCTCCCACTGGTACATACACTCTACCACTACCTATTTAATAGTTAAAAGGGACAATTTTCTAGGTATTATAACTATTTCTGATCTCAAGTATTTCCATGCTGCTTGGATGTGCCTTTCCCAGTATTGATTTCCCTCTGTTCTTCTCTTCCAGGAATTCTGTGGAATCTTTCCTCCAGTGACAATCTGAAGGATCGCTTAGCTCGGGATACTCTGGAGCAACTTACAGATCGGATTCTAACTCCACTGTCTGGGTCAGGGAACTCCGCTATCATTCAGCAAAATGCCTCTGAATCGGAGATCTTCTATAATGCTACTGGATTCCTTAGGTACCTTTAAAGCTCCTCCTTGGATGTTTGCAAAATACTGAAGCCTGTCTTTCTTCTCCCTGGGTGCTGAACACTGAAAAAAAGGGTTCTAGAGTCTAATCAAAGAGTTCTGAAGTTGGGTATTTTCAACCATGGAAGCTAATTTTTGTGCAGGGTTCATGATTCCCTCATGACTTATCACCAGAAGTAGACGCTAGAGACAATGTTCCCTGAAAGCTGCAATGGGATGTGTGCAGGTCCTGTCCACCTTGCTCAGTTCAGCCTGTGAGATGGCTATAGCACTCCAGCACTTAGAATGCAGGCATGGATTCTCTTAGCTTCCAGGGTACATTGACTAGGATTTACTATTGATGAAAAGTGGGCTTCAGCTTTTTTTTTTAATTTAGGAGAAGGGGCTTCTAATGGTTAAATTAAGAAGAGGCCTCTTTTTAGCTCCCTTGGGAGAGCCGATACCTTTATAGTAAAGTTGCCCCCACTTTATGTTCATGTACTGTGTAATATTTTAGTAGTAAATATGGTATGTAGTACTAATCATTCATTGAGGCATCAGTGTCTTCTACTCATGGCATGAGGGAGGTCCATACTACAGTAAAGGAGAACCATGAGATTTATGCATTTATTTAATTCCATTTCTTACATGTCAAACAAATGAATGCACTTAGCGAGTTACGATGAAAATGCATAGCATAAATACATTATAATAAAAAATAACACATAAATGTAACACCAACAAAATGAAATCAACAACCAGATCTACAACCTGAAACTAATACAAAAACAAAATTAATCAAAAGCCTTATGAAATAACACAGACTTCAGAATACTTCAGAAGGACATATAATCCTCTATGTGGTGCAATTTAGCAGGTAGATCATTTCAGATTTTTCAGACTACTCCACAAAATGCCCTAGATCTATTAGAACATCTTTCCCTATATACAAAAAGCAGTTTGGGTGTGGGTGATGTCTGTCTGTTTTGGTGCAATAGATGTGCGCATGCATGAGGCATGCGTGGAACACATACTGCCCCTGCCTTTGCATGAGTTGACATGTCCATGAGCGAACAGAAACAGCAGTATGCGCCAAGAGAGTGTGAGGCTGACTCAAGATGCACCCGTGGCCTGCGCATGCATAGTAATGGTTGTGTGTGCATGGGCATGTCTTGCGCCAGCCACTTTCTGTGCGTGCCCCTGCCTCTGGTGGTCCTCAGAGAAGTGGTCCGAGCCCCATAGGGATAGGACAGTGCAGCACTGAGGAGAGGCCTGCTCTGCTATGCTAGAGGTAGAGATATTTCAGGACCTAGGGTCTGGGAATCCAACCCTTGGATCCCAGCTACCCTCTCAGGGCAGGAGACTGAAGAAACTGAACCACAAGCAAAGTAGGCTAATGAGTTATGTACACTCCTGCTTTCTCTGACATCACACATCCAGAGTCTGTGAAGGCTCTGATATATGTAGTAAAGGCACTCTGGTGACACCGTTATAGAAGCAAAACCTTCCTATCAGGTCTTTGAGCACCATGCAGATGCCTCTTCAGAAACATTCAGTTAGTGGGCAGAGTTGGGATGAGAGACCAAGAGGATGGACATTTTCTCAGCTCCCAGTTACTTCAGGTTGAAGTGGCTCCTATACTTTTCTACTTTACTGTAGCAAGGGCTGTCCTAATTGGAGGTCCTGTTTCTTTAAAGAGGTCCCCTGCAATTCACCTGAGTTTTTAGAAACAGCTGGATCCTGGAAACTAGGGATATACAGTTCTTTAAAAACAAATGGTAATCCAAACCCACAATAGCCATTTTCATCTCATTAAACCCCAAATGAAATGGCTTTGAAAACCCTGAAAATGTTTTTTGTTTCTGAAAACAGTGTGCACTATTTGCAAATAGAACACAGTAATTTCCAAAATGAATAAAATCAAAACATAACAAAAAATGAAAACCCTCAAAATGAAATTTGTGCCAAAAATAGACCAAAATTGAAAGAAAAGAAAATATCAGCCATGCACTTCCCTACTGGAGACTTACCTGAGAGTGTAAGAAGGTGAGCATCATTTTGTATTTACATTTTGAGTAGCACTTGTGCCTTCTGAAAAATCTCCATGCCCTGCAGCAGGGATAGCCAATTGTGATCCTTGAGAGTCACAAACAGATCTAATTTTCAGGACAAATGACACAAATTAACCTGAGTCTTGGAGCAAATTTATGCAGATATATCTAATGAAAGTCAGTATTACCCATGGCACACAAGGACTGGAGTTTAGTTTACCCTCCCTGCCTTCGGGAATGACTCATCTCTCAAGGTCACTGGTAAGAGGCTCTTGGTTAGTACCTGTCTTAATACCTGGAGGGGAGGGAATTCTGCGTTACTGCGAACGCAGAATTTGTGCAAATTCCCCCCTGCGCAGAATTGCCAAATTCTGCGCAGCAAATGGTAGAGGAGACCCCGGCATGCCGCGAATGTGTGAAGGGGTGAGTGAGAGAGAGAGATAGGTAGCCTGTGTGAGGGTGTATGCGTGAGAGAGAAAGGGAGCTTGTGTGGGTGTGTATGCAAGAGAGAGGGACCCTGTATGAGGGGATGTGTGTGTGCGAGAGAGTGAGGGAGCCTGTATGAGGGTGTGTGTATGTGCACTAGAGAGAGGGAGAGCATGTGTGTGAGAGAGAGAGGGACAGAGGGAGCCTGTGTAAAGGGCAGTACTGAGAACGGGGTCAAACTCTGGGAGTGGCGATAGAGTGGAAGGGGTTGAGCCTAGAGGTGGAGGGGAGAGACACTGGCAGGTGGAGGAGTTGGGGCCTGAGTGCAAAGTGGCCAGGGGAGTAGGGAGAATGAGTGGAAGGGACACTCTTACAGTGAATTTATAGGGCAATTCTTCTCAAAATATTTAACATTTTGCATCTTTAAATAATAACTTTTTTCTGTATTGATTTAAAGTATAATTACTTATAGACTGTCATGTAAATTGTGTTATTTTGACCAATATAAAGTTTGCAGAATTTTGCAGAAATGTATGTTTTGTGTGCAGAATTTTAAATATTTTGGCACAGAATTCCCCCAGGAGTAATGATAGAATGAATTGATCAAGCTATCAAAAGCTGTACTTGTAGCGCTCCTTTTCTGCATCAGCTCAAGGTAGGGAAGATTAATAAAAACAACTAAACCAGGGCTTCGCAAGCTTGTCCTGCTGACTCCACAGCCAGTCTGGTTTTCAGGGTATGCACAATGAATACGCCCGAGATAAATTTTCATGCATTGGCAACCCGGTCCATGCAAATTAAAATTGACAGTAATTGAACATTAATATCGGGAGTTGTACGTCAAAGGTGGTAGTTACATAGAACCTACTTCTCTGTCTAGGTGGTGGTAATAGAAATTGCGCTGGCATTCAAGAAGCTATGAGGCATCTCTTTCCAAACAGTGAAGCATACAGTAGGGCTGAATTGCAAAGTGAGATTTCTTTATTACATTCTGGTTTTGGCCTGGCAGTGAACTCCTGCTCCTTTGGGCTTTGAGCGAAATCAGAACTGGCCATTATTGGGCTATAGTTTCATGAGCTTTCATTTGCAACTACCAGGAGGGTTCCCCTATTTTTATAACACGTCCCCTCCCCAGATCCTGTACCCTCTGTCTGGCCAGTGATGGCTAAGACTCCCTCCCCCCTCCACATGGTAGTGCACTGTGCTGCTACCGGGTCAGCATAATTTTCTTCTTCTTTCTACGGAATTTGGATCTTGTACAGTGATTCCTACATGCACTTTGATTGCATTATTGATGTAAGGTGGGGAGATAGTAATGGTGGTGAGAAACGCGTGGTGGGAAAAGTAATGGAGTCGCTGCTGAAAGAAAGGATAGTGAACTATCTACAATCAGAAGAATTGCTGGACCAGAGGCAGCATGGATTCACCAGGGGAAGGTCCTGTCAGACAAATCTGATTGACTTTTTTGATTAGGTGACTAGGGAATTGGATCGAGGAAGAGCGCTCAATGTCATCTACTTGGATTTCATCAAAGCGTTTGATACGGTCCCGCACAACAGGCTTGTGAGTAAAATGAGAAACAGGAGTGAGTGCTGAGGTGGTGGCCTAGATTGCAAACTGGTTGACGGACAGAAGACAATGTGTGATGGTAAATGGAACTTACTCTGAAGAGAGAGCGGTGTTAAGTGGAGTGCTGCAAGGAGCGGTGTTGGGACCGGTCCTGTTCTCAATATCTTTGTGAGTGACATTGCGGATGTGATAGAAGATAAGGTTTGCCTTTTTGCGGATGATACTAAGATCTGCAACAGAGTGGACATGCCGGAAGGAATGGAGAGAATGAGATGGGATTTAAGGAAGCTAGAAGAGTGGTCGAAGATATGGCAGCTGAGATTCAATGCCAAGAAGTGCAGAGTCATGCATATGGGATGTGGAAATCCGAAAGAACTGTATTCGATGGGGGGTGAAGGGCCGATGTGCACGGAGCAGGAGATAGACCTTGGGGTGATAGTGTCTAATGATCTGAAGTTGGTGAAACAATGTGACAAGGCGATAGCTAAAGCCAGAAGAATGCTGGGCTGCATAGAGAGAGGAATATCTAGTAAGACAAAGGAAGTTGTCTTACTAGATAGTTTTTTGTAACTTTTTTGTAACTTTTTTGTAACTTTTTTGTAACTTTCTCACATCCTAAATATTGTTAATATATCTGTTAAGTTTCATTCTATATGTGACGTTGAATTGGGAAATGTTTTACTATGTTACTCTCTGCCTTTACTCACATTGTTAATTGTAAACCGGGTTGATGTGATTCCTATCATGAAACTCGGTATAATAAAAATAATAAATAAATAAATAAAATAAATAAAGTGATGATCCCCTTCTACAGGGCCTTGGTGAGGCCTCACCTGGAGTACTGTGTTAAGTTCTGGAGACCATATCTCCAAAGGGACAGAAACAAGATGGAGGCGGTCCAGAGAAGGGCGACCAAAAAGGTGGATGATCTTCATAAAATTACTTATGAGGAGAGATTGAATAACCTAAATATGTATACCCTGGAGGAGAGGAGGAGCAGGGGTGATATGATACAGACTTTCAGATACTTGAAAGGTTTTAATGATCCTTGGTCAACAACAAACCTTTTTCCATTGGAAAAAATCAGTAGGACTAGGGGTCACGATTTGAAACTCCAGGGCGGAAGACTCAGAACCAATGTCAGGAAGTATTTCTTCACGGAGAGGGTGGTGGATGCCTGGAATGCCCTTCTGGAGGAAGTGGTGAAGACTAAAACTGTGAAGGATTTCAAAGGGGCATGGGATAAACACTGTACATCCATAAAGGCTAGAAGATGGGAATGAAGAGAAGAGCCATGGGGGTGGCTTGCTGGAATGGAGGCGTAATTTCCACCCTTATTACTGGTGATTACTACCCTTATTCAAAAAGCCTTCACACGTTTAATGCAACTCCAACATTGCTCTCTGCTTCAACGGCAAGGGGAAATGTGGAAAAGAGGATTTGCATTCAGACAGCAACCAACAAGGACTGAACTACACATTCTGGGTAAACAAATAAGCATGGGGGTAGCTTGCTTATTGCGGCGGATACTACCCTAAACCATTTAAGCCTGATACTTCACTTTGAATGCATAAACAGCATTGATCTCTGCTTCAACGGCAGGGAGAAATGTGGAAAAGAGGATTTACATTCAGACAACATCCAACAAGGCATGGATCTGTGCAGTCTGGGTAAATAAGCATTGGGGTAACTTGCTTGATGCGGCGGTTACTACCCGTAACCATTAAGTTCACCTTTGATGCAACTCCAACATTTACTCTCTGCATTAATGGCAGGGGGTGGCAGGAAATTTGAATCAGTTACCAACAAGGGCCCTGAACTTGGTGGTCGGTGAAACAGATAACTATGGGAAAATAAGTGTGGGAGCTTGCTTGGCAGACTGGATGGGCCAATTGGTCTTTTTCTGCCGTCATTTCTGTTTCTATGTTTCTATAGGAGGGGTGTAATGGATGTCGTCATTAGATCCAAGAAGCTTGCAAAATACAGTCAGCAAATGAATGAACACAGCAAATAAAACCTAAAAAGGACTGCAATGGTTTTGCTTAATGCTTTTATTTTTCTGGAAATACCACACATGGGGAGGGCAATTTTCAAAGCTTTTCCTGCAGGTAAACAGCCTCACTGGAGATTGCCCACCCTCCTCTGTGGGTGAGAGCACCTGTGTTGTTCACAGCTGTCCAAAAAGGGGCAAGGTTGGAGGAGAGAATGTCATGGGTGGGACTTTAATTTTGTAATCCTGATGTGGACTTTGCTTCTTGTGCCCAGGGGCATGGCAGTGAGGAGGAGAATGGGCGCACCAGATGAGCCCTGCTATCAGTGTTTGTATTTTTATATTGCCGTTGGCCAGTGCGACTTCCTGAAGAATGCAGGCCAGACTAAAGCACGTCCCCTGCACCAAGATTCCCCAGACATCAGCAGGTTTTCTTCCAGACACCCAGGAGATGAAATTCCTGCAGAGCCTTCAGGAGCATTGCATGGCTTTATTGACAGCTGTGGGCTGGAACAGAACACCTAGTTCTGTCTCCAAGGAGGGTAAAGGACAGGAAGTGGGAAGTCTGTCAAAAGTCAAAAACTGCAATACTGTACAACTCTGACCAGGGTCAAAAAGGCAGTGTGGTTGGACCACAGCTTAAGGGAAAGGAGGCCTTTCAAATAAATAAGTGAATAATATCATTCAAAATGTAATGTAATATATTAATATGAACTTTGGCATTAAATTGACTTCCAGTTGGTGGATTTTGAATGATCATTATAAATATATACGGTATTATCCCTGTAAATAAATCTCTTATTACAATCTCATGTTACCATTGTATTATATCTACGTGTGTAACATGAGAGCGTAATAAAAGATTTATTTAGAGGGACAATATACATTTTAATAGATGAATGAAGTTTTTGGATGGATGAATGAATGATCAGTGTGTTGAGCTCACAGTACACATGGTGTGTAGAATACAACAATAAGCAATTGTTGATGTGGTTTTAATATGTTTGATATGTTATAGCTTCAGTGATATTTGTAATAGGTTTTTCCACATTCACCAAAAGAAATTGATGAAGATACTCTCGTATACATATACCACTGAGCAACAACTTAAAGCTATTCTTACAATGGTGTTGTTTATCCTAATAACATGAGAGGATTATCGAGAATTATTAAGCATAGAAAACTAGAAGAGCACTGTTGTTACAATAGGGTGCGAGGGTGCTGATTTTTTAAGTGGGATGCAGTATGATTGGTATAACTGAAGTATGTATGGTTTTTATTAGGGGTGATGGTCTAATAGCAGGTGCAATATATTTATAAGTAATTTAATAAAAGCATTTTCATTTGAAAAACTTGTTTGAAATTAGTAAAAAAAAATTCTTGAAGTTGTGCAATATAGCTATAGATAGCCTGAAAACCAGACCAATTTGTGTCTCATGAGAACCACATTTGCACACCCTTGGGGGTAGGAAAAGCCCAGATGAAATGCATCAGAATTCATTATTTCTCCACTTACCCAAAAAACCCCCAAACAAACCAGCAATAAATCAGTAAAAAAAGCTGGGTAGGACAGAAGCTTTTGGAGTTCTCGATTAGGATAAAAGTTCATAATGTCTTGTTATCAGGGAGTTGAAATCTCTGTGTTGGGCTCTCGTGCAGAAATCTCAGCTCAGCTAGTGAACAGACCCGGCAGAAGATGCGCGAGTGCCACGGGCTGGTGGATGCCATGGTTTCCTACATAAACCGTGCTCTGGAGGCTGGGAAATCAGAAGACAAGGTGAGTCTGACCTTCCAGAAAAGGGCATCTATTGGTCTTGTATTGTCTGCTCCGAGAGCCCTAGAATATATACGGAGAATGACTTTGGATATCAGCCTGTAGATAACATTTTGCTATTTACTGAATTCTAGGCTCCATCTGGAGTGCGTTAAGGTTTAGCTGAGTCACAACTTTCCATGTCATGCAATGACTGTCATAGGGAAGCCCAGTTTCTTCTCCTATAAACTTTGATCTGCAGGTTCCCCCTCCATTGTACCATCATGCGTCTTAATGTCAGTAAAAAGGATATCAACTATTATCAACCATCTAATTGCCTAAGGGCTATAGGAGAAGATTTGCTTTTAAGGGACAGAAGCATCAAAACTAGAGCTAACCAGCCTGACCCAAAATGAGTGAGAGCAGAGGTGGGTGCCTTTTGTTGGATGTGATCTGAAATAGCTGCTTTAGGGGTTAGAGCAGTTCCTGGTGGGTTTCGGAAGTTGAACCTCGGCAGATGCATTTGGTTGAGGAACTGCAACCTCTGTTTTCTTCTATCATTCCTTTCTGCTGAGGGAAGATTCCTGTCTTGTCGTCGTTATCAGTTTTTAACTGCCAGTTGATGCCTTTGCCATAGTCCTGAACCCAAAAAAGTAATAAACAGATAATGTCCTGCTGCCTAGTAGGGATTATTACTGTTTAAGCAAAAATGTGTATTCTGGGGTTTTACCTGGTATATTTAAGGAAGAAAACTTTAAACAAACATTCAGTGAAACAGGGCATTGTCTGTTTCTATTTATACTTAATATCCGGCCTTTACATTCCTTACAGATTGCCCAAGGTGATTTATAACAATATATTTCATAAAATACAGAATACAATTTAGAAAAATACAAAGCAAGACACATTTAAAAAAATTCATTATGCTAAAACAAAGTGTATTACATTTCCAGTAACACATAAAATACAGATTCATGATATACAATCTACAAAATATTAATAACAATATTATTAAACCCCTCATACTCTGCTGAACTCAATCCCCAATCTCACTAAGGAATGAGCCAGCAGAGTCCACAATGATGACATATTTACATAAATAGATTATGTGCACAGTGAGATTACTAGTACTAGGTCATTAACACCCTGTACTTCAGCCAGGTAGCTCAGTCAGAAGCTTATAATAGCTGGAAATATCAATTAAGAGCATTACTTAATTTCACATTTGTTTCATTTCTTGCTTTTGCTGGAAAAAAATGGGTGCATGTATTGGGGACAGGGTAACAGATACAAAGAAGAGTTGAATTAGCAGAAGTTTGATACATGTAAG
Source organism: Rhinatrema bivittatum (assembly GCF_901001135.1). NCBI lineage: Eukaryota > Metazoa > Chordata > Amphibia > Gymnophiona > Rhinatrematidae > Rhinatrema > Rhinatrema bivittatum. The sequence goes on from NC_042631.1 coordinate 34,774,175, forward strand.
CAGCAGCGCCAGTCATCAAGGCTTCAGCCCTAGTGGCTACTATCTGTTTGTACATCTTTCGTATATATTCATAGTTCAATCATCTTTTAAAAAATCTATCTGAAGTGGAGAGAGACTCACACTTTTACTAACCTCACGCTTGGATCAGATATGGCTGAACATTCATTCTGTGAACTCTTAACCAGTTTCCTTGGGGAAATGTAAATATCAATAGGGGGACATGGTTTGTAGATTAATGGATTGTCCATGCTTTGTATTTTTCGAGCGCACACATCTTTTCAGATTCTTCTTTTCTGATGCAGAAATAATATGCAGTCAGACTGGATGAAATTGCTTTTTCCTGGGTTAGGCCAGTGGTTGGTAATTCGAGTCCCTAAGTGCAGGATATCCAACACAAAATATTCATTTCATATTTTGCATTCATCTAGTCTTAAGAGTGCAGTTCATGTTCTTGGTTGGGTTCTCTTGAAACGCTGATCTGTTTGTCAGTTTCTGGGTGTCAGGTTGTTGGCAGTTTGTTTTGGGGAAGGGAGGATGAGAGGTGAGATGGACAGACTCTGTAGGTTTTCCAGCAAGTATGTTAAGAAATTTCTGCCATGTGGCTGGCTGAATTCTTCCTTAGGGCCCTATTCAGAAAGGACTGATCCAACAGAAATACAGGTCAATAAAAAAAAAATAAATAAGAACATACCATACTGGGTCAGACCAAGGGTCCATCAAGCCCAGCATCCTGTTTCCAACAGTGGCCAATCCAGGCCATAAGAACCTGGCAAGTACCCAAAAAAAGTACCCAAAAACTAAGTAACCATTTTGATTACTGGCAGCCAGCGGTCCGAGTGCAGGAGGTTGCTTCTGGACCCCCGCTGGACCTTTGGCAAGTCTTGTGGGGGTCAGGAGGGTCCCCCAAGACTTGCCAAAAGCCCCTGGTGGTCCAGCGGGGGTCCAAGAGCGATCTCCTGCACTCAGGCCATCGGCTGCCAGTAATCAAAATGGCGCCGATAGCCTTTGCCCTTACTATGTCACAGTGGCTACCGGTGCCTTTGGTCAGCCCCTGTCACATGGTAGGAGCACAAGATGGCGCCGGCCATTCAGTGCTCCTACCATGTGACAGGGTTCGGCCAATGGCACGGATACCCTGTCACATGGTAAGGGCAAAGGGCCATCGGCGCCATTTTGATTAGTGGCAGCCGATGGCCCGGAGCGGGAGATCGCTCCCGGGACCCCCACTGGACCACCAGGTACCTGTAAAAAGTTTTTGGGGGCGTCGGGAGGGTGGGGGAAGCTAAGGGGTTAGTTTTAAAGGGTCGGGGTGGGTTTAGGGGTTATTTTTGTGTGCCATTTTTCCCGCCCTTCCCCACGATCAATATCGTGGGGTTTTCCTATCATTTTGGGGAGCCCCTGATTTCTGACTATTTTGAAAATATTGACGATATTTTCAATTGTCCAAAGCCCGATTCACATCCCTAATGCCTATCAAGTCGGGGATTTTTTTTCTCTAAGCCTCACACAGAGAAAAACCCAAATTTCCAGAGGGAAGGTTTAAGCCACTGTTCTTAAACCATGCACAAGAACACTGGAAGTTGGAAGAAAAAGGGTGTGGCTCAGAGAGCACACCGAAGCAGAGCAGGGCTCTGCACCTAAGTACAAGAGCACTGGCAGATAGAGGTTTGTTGGCTCATAGAGGAGCATGCAAGTAAAGAGAAAAACAACAACAACCTGAAACTGCCTTTAAATTAGTGAGTGGTCTGTGGGGCCTGGAAGGTAGTCAAGCTTAGGGCTGTTCTGAGGTCTAAAGAGGTAAGCTGTGTCTGGAGTTTAGGTCTTGTACTACATGGTATAGTTAGCACTGGTAAGGCAGTATTTTTTTTTTTTTTTTTACCTTTTTTTCCCTTTCAAAAGAAAGAGAGAGAGAGAGAAAAAAAACAGTTGAGCACTGTTTCTGGAGCAGGATGTGGCCCAGAGTGAAAGCGAAAATGCTGGCAAGTGCTGCTGCCAGAGGTTCGAGCAGTACTCCAGAAAACCTGGTTTGGAACTAGAAGGTATACTGCAGTGCCACTGCAGAGTGGGAGCATGTTAGGCGGTAATTGGCAAACGCTGCCTCAAAGCCTGCTAGAAGGGCAGAAGCAACTACAGGCACGTATACTGAAGTCCCAGATTCTCGATACAAAATCCTGGGGAAAGCCGAAAGCAGAGAGAGTGCCACGGCTAACCAAGTCCAGCTGTCTGCCCTGTCCTGGAGAGGAACACTGCTGCGAACGGAGCAGAAAGGCCAGGCAGGATAGTGGGGCTGGCAAAGCCAATTCTGCATGCTATAGATGCCCAGAGAGGAAAACAAAATTAAATGGCAACAGCTGGTTGCTGAACTACAGGAGACTGCAACAGAAGTGGCAGAGCTAAGGCAAGTCGCCAGAGAGATCCCTAGGGTAGTGAGTGAACTGAGAAAAACTGCCAACCTGCCTGAAATTGAGCTAGACAAGGTTGTAGGGCTTCTGGAAACTGAAGAAACACAGCAGCCATTGGAGTTCTATGGCTGGCGCTTGAGCCTTCAAAGAGATTCCACTCCAAAGTGAACAAGAAGCAGCAATGGGGCTGAAGCCATACAGGTCCTGCAATGACTGTATTGTCCGAGAGCTCATGAGGAAGCTTAAAGGACTGGCCTAAAGAGAGTGGACCTGCAGAGATCCCTGGCAGAGGTCTCAGAGAGAGTGTGCCTTGGGGAGGGTGACATAGACTGTCCAGAAGGAGGCAATATTGAGAGGCCTGGAGAATGCAGCAGGGAAAAGCCTGAGCTGGATGCTGCAGGGAGGCCTGAGATTGGCGCTACAGAAGGTCTTGAGGAAGGCTCTGTAGGGTGCCCAAACACTAAAGATGAGTCAGAGGAGTCCCTAGGGAGAGGGAGCTCAGAGGAGCCAATGCATGGCAGTGATGACTAGTCATCGAGAGCCACAATGTAGTCACCAGAGAGCACTGTTTGTGACAATGCAGTGGAGAGAAGTCATCGCAGCGATGAGTGAAGAATACTCACTGCAAGTCCCACAGCCAGTCCAAGGAATTCCATTAAGGTGGAAGTGGAACCCAGAGCTACAGATGGACTCAGATAAAGGACTGGGGGCATACACTGGGCGAGGGCTGCAGTGGGTGGTACTAACAGTGTTGTCTGGGGTATCCCTAAGGTGTGAGCATGAGCATGACCCTAGATCTCTGGCCCCAAGCATAGCTGGTGGGAAGCCGAAGCAATGGGAGTGGAGTGTGTTGTACTTCTCTGGATGAGATCCAGGGGGAAGTAGTGACACTGACCAATGGGTCCAAGCTGAGGGGGAGGGTTATGTAACAGTGACCCTGTTTCCCCCCGTTTTGTGTGTGCTGGAACAGGCTAGACGCCTGCTCCACCTTAAATCCCACAGGGGGAGAGAGCTTTGTGGGCAAGATCCAGCTGGGCCTGGAATAAGAGTGGAAACCCAGCTGTATTCAGGAGATCTCCCTGCCTCCAGGAGGAAGGCAGCTCTTGTAAAACACTCTGTCCAAACCCGAAGGGAGTGAGTGTACACTGACATAGGGGCTGTAGGCTGCCTTGCTTGAGTGTGTAAGTGGCTACTGCTAAGGTAGGAAGATCATTGTGAAGTACTGTGTTTGTTTAATCAAGTTTTATCTGCACCAGAAAGGTTGGAGTCAGTGTGGCTTTCTTTCTCCAGCCAGGGAAATACCCTTTGGTCTTCCACACTAGGGATGTGAATCGTTTTTTGACGATTTAAAATATCGTCCGATATATTTTAAATCGTCAAAAATCGTTAGGGCCACGATACAATACCAATTCCCCCGATTTATCGTTAAAAAATTGTAAATCGGGGGAAGGGGGAGGGCAGGAAAACCGGCACACTAAAACCCCCTAAAACCTACCCCCAACCCTTTAAATTAAATCCCCCACCCTCCCGAACCCCCCCCCAAATGCTTTAAATTACCTGGGGATCCAGCGGTGGTCCAGAACGGCGGCGGTCCGGAACGGCCCCCTCAATTGAATCCTGTTGTCTTCAGCCAGCGCCATTTTGCAAAATGGCTGCCGCAAAATGGCGGCGGCCATAGACAAAAACGATTCGACACAGGAGGTCGTTCCGGACCCCCGCTGGACTTTTGGCAAGTCTTGTGGGGGTCAGGAGGCCCCCCCCCAAGCTGGCCAAAAGTTTCTGGGAGTCCAGCGGGGTTCAGGAAGCGATTTCTTGCCGCAAATCGTTTTCCGTACGGAAAATGGCGCCGGCAGGAGATCGACTGCAGGAGGTCGTTCAACGGGGGTTCCGGACCGCCGGCGGCCATTTTGCAAAATGGCACCAGCTGAAGACAACAGGATTCAATTGAGAGGGCCGTTCCGGACCGCCGCCGTTCTGGACCACCGCTGGATCCCCAGGTAATTTAAAGCATTTGGGGGGGGGGGTTCGGGAGGGTGGGGGATTTAATTTAAAGGGTCGGGGGTGGGTTTTAGGGGGTTTTAGTGTGTCGGCTCACGATTTTAACGATTTTCACGATAGTTTACACACCCAAACGGCAACAATACGATTCCCTCCCCCTCCCAGCCGAAATCGATCGTTAAGACGATCGAGGACACGATTCACATCTCTATTCCACACCCAGCTCGGACTATAGAAATCAACTTCCAAATAGCAGTGCGCATGGGTTCTGTGGGTTTTGCAGAACTCTCTTAATGAATGAACTTAAAATGAGTGACAGAACGCACTATTTCTCTTCCCCTCCGCCATTTTATGCTACAGATATTTTTTTTGTTTTGTGAATTCATCACCTCCAGCTAACAAGAACAGAAAGCACTGTCATCTCCACAGTTAAGGAGTAGAGAGATCTTATTTAATGGTTTGGGGCAAGTTTATTTACCTGTGACTTAAGTAAAGGGTGTCGTGTTTGAGGTTAATGAGGCCATACATGTGCTATAAATAAACAATCACACTGCATGCAGTGGGGTGTGCTGGCTTAGTGTCACCAGTATCACACTGTAACGCCAAAAGCCTTCAGCAAACACGTCTTTTATTACATTTATAAAATATCATATTCTTGGAAGCCAAAACAAAACCTGCATGGTTTGCTGAGGAAGTGGAAATACTTAGCTTGCAGATGTTTGTAGCTTTGCTGAGCAGAGGGGAGCTGGACCGCTGTGATGACAGCTGGGGCCCTTCTGCATAAGTGAACATTTTTGAAATGCCATCAGCCAGAGCTAGCTTTTGGGATAGTCTGAGCTAAAAGGATAGCAAAACACACTGGTAAGAGTTATGAAAAAAAAAAAAAAGAATTAAAAATTAGAGAACTTGAATAAAATTGTTATGCATTCGTCTGGCATTTCTACACAAGATTCAGCACACAGAGATGTCCGGCATCCTACTGCTCATCTGATTACCGCTCAATTTTCCAACCTCAACCTGAAGAGATGTTACTGCAAATGGCACATGGGAATCCCCTCACCAGGCAAGGGAAAGACATACCAAAAAGAGCCGGCAGCCCCCAGCTCCAGGTGTCCTCTCTTTCTGTCACCTGCTTTCGAGTCTTTTGCCCTGTTCCCAATGAGCTAGAAGTGAGGTAGTACACAAACACCTGCATGAGAAAGATCTGCAACCTCAGCAGGAAGCAACGGGAGAATCGCAGGCACATTGCAGCCAGTTGTGCTCAAGCCAGGAGCAAAGCAGTTTTCATGGTAACCCACGGCTTTAAGGAGGTAATTTGCAGACTGTCCGTGTATCTGCAAGGTCCATGGGTTTTGCACAGATTTTTAAAATGAAGGCACGCGGGTAGGAGGAATAGCCTAGTGGTTAGAGCAGTGGGCTACGAACCAGGAGACCATGGTATGAGTCCTGCTGTCGCTCTTTGTGACCTTGGGCAAGTCACTTTACCCTCTATTGCCTCAGGTACAAAAACTTAGATTGTAAGCCCTCTGGGGATAGGGAAATACCTACAGTACCTGAATGTAAACCGATGTGATATCTCAGATCAAATGTCGGTATATAAAAATACTTTTTCTTTGAAAATCATGTACCACAACTGAATTTTATTTGCCTTGTTGTGTGGGGAACTTTTCTGAGTAAAAATATATGCATATATTTGAAAACTCCAAAGCGTGAGCATAGTTTCACGTCCTGCCTCCAAGAATGCTTCCCCCTCCTGCAGGTAAAAGGGTGTGCATCAAGGCGCTGAGTATATAGGGTGGGGCCATTTTCAAAAACTCCCTATTTACAGGTAACGCACAGCCTTGCCCTCCAAAATGGTTTTGAAAATTACCCTCTAAAATGCTTGTCCGGCTGTACTCAGGCCTTGTCAGGTTAATTAAAATGTACATAATAGCTGCATATGCCACTGACATTACAAGTCAATTTTATAGGTATACTTCTAAAATAAATTTGTATAAACTGAGTACGACATAAGATGTATAAATTAGATGCAAACCAAGCAAGTGGAGGGCAAGGACACACCAATGGAAGGTTCCAAATAATGCAAGGATGTGTCAAAACAGGTACATCATCTACAGGCACAGAAACCGCGGTAAAAGTAGAAAGGGTGTTTATTCACTGAAAATAATTGTATTTGAAAACAATGAGGTAATTGGCTGTAATGTCTCTGTTAGTCTCCCCCCAACACGGCTGTGTTTCGCACAGGCTGCATCGGGAGGGACAGAGCAGGAGATCAAAAGCCGACCTTCACCAATGAAGTCAGCAAACAGAGCTAACAAACCTAAAAAGTAGATGATAAGAGACAAATACCCGCAAAATGAAAAAGCACTTAAATGGGAAATCAATGTGTGTATAAAGTCATAAAGTAATGGAAGTAATAGAGAACGTGGATGAGAGCCCCAGAAAACAATTTTACGCACCAGCAATGTGAGTCCTAAATGAAAGGACTAACCGGCTCAAAGATTAATTGCTACGATGTGGCAAACTGTGTGATTACTTAGAGAAAACAAATACCCTAATGGTAAAGAACCCTTAATGACTATGGTGATAAAGGACAAAGAGATGTAAAACTGGGCTGCTAAAGAAGAATATAATATAAAGAAAAAGCACGAAGCGTGCATACAAAAAAATAGCTTAGCAAACATAGGGCCTCATTTTCAAAGCACTTTACCGCGTGCGATAAATTCGCGAATCGCGTTAACAGCTGTTAACGCGATTCGCGAATGCAAATTAGTCATTTGGTATTCAGGGGGCGGAGTTGGGGCGGAGCATATGTAAAGCGGGAACCTGTGTATCGTGTGCGGCGAAACAACCGCAGTGGTAGCGCGGCTGCTATCGCGGATTTTAACTACAACTCCAACCCTCGCGTTATGGACTGCGCTACGGGCCAGAAAAGGATTATCGCCATCCACGGTAGGTCCGGACAGCCTGTTGGGGGGGGGGGGGGGGGGGGGGGGGGGGAGAGAGAGAGAGAGAGAGAGAGAGAGAGAGAGAGAGAGAGAGAGAGAGAGAGAGAGAGAGAGAGAGAGAGAGAGAGAGAGAGAGAGAGAGAGAGAGAGAGCGCCTTACTATAGTGCCTATGCCCTACATAGGTATTTTAACCCCTATAGGAGGGCCACCTACTAACTCGGGGTGGGGATTAGGTATGAGCGTCGGGGGTTGGGGGCCACTTTCGCATTCCACATGAGACCTACGGACTGAACAGTGGTCTCTAGTGCAGATTTGCTGGCCGTCGGAGTGAGGACGCTCACTCCAAGCGGAGATTTGGCCAACATTCTCTCCACCTAGCATGTTGTTGCACAGGTAGAGTGTCCATCAAGCTAGGTAGAGAGAACATTGCCCAAACCACTTCTTGGAGTGAGCGTCCTCACTCCGACAGCCAGAAAATCTGCACTAGAGACCACTGTTCTGTCCGTAGGTCTCATGTGGAATGCGAAAGTGGCCCCCAACCCCCGACGCTCATACCTAATCCCCACCCCGAGTTAGTAGGTGGCCCTCCTATAGGGGTTAAAATACCTATGTAGGGCATAGGCACTATAGTAAGGCGCTCTCTCTCTCTCTCTCTCTCTCTCTCTCTCTCTCTCTCTCTCTCTCTCTCTCTCTCTCTCTCTCTCTCTCTCTCTCTCTCTCTCTCTCTCTCTCTCTCTCTCTCTCTCTCTCTCTCTCTCTCTCTCTCTCGTCTCCAAAAAGTGCCAAATATCGTGCACCGCGATACATGGAACCGGCAAATATCGTGCACCGCGATAAAACACTGAACGAATCATCGTGCAGTGGGAAAACATCGCGTGCGGCGCTAATGTTTTCGCGAATGGCGAAAACATCGCCGCACACGATGTTTCCCCACTGCACGAAAGAAGCCTCATTTGCATTGGTAACGCCCCCTAATGCGTTACCAATGCGATATTGGAAAATAAGGCCCATAGTCAGACAATACAAAGTTGCCGTACAGACGGTTAGATCAACACAGTTGCAAGGAACTGCAGAAACAGTCTGTAATAGTTTACAAGAAAAAAAGGGGTAATAAAGAATTATTAAATTCACAAAGAGCGATCAAGTAGAACCGCTAGGTAAGCTATGTTTATAAAAAATAATTATATATAGGGAAATAAACATTAAAAAGGTATATTATAAAGACAAAGCATGTAAGCATCCAAATTGCCTTCACAAGGCTGGAAATTATTACAAAGCGATTCAGAAAAACAAAGTGACAACTGACTGCAATGCTATGCAGTGAAAACAACAAAGAAACAGAAAACCAAAGAAGAAATGCATCAGGTTGAAAAGCGTATCTTCAGAGAGAACGTCATTCAGAGCAGCAGGCTCGGGTTTTAAAACCTGTAAACTGCCCCATATTAGATGCCACACATCCAAACTGCAAATCAAGTCATATTTGTTAGCTCTGGATTTATGACCATGGTCACACTGCGAGTGAGGCCTTTCTTTGTTCAATGTGTAATATCCTATGTACCACTGGCACGTTTTCTGTAAGATGCTCAGCAGCTGGATAGCGGGATGGATGCTAGCTGGCTACATGTAGGGACTGTCAGCCACAACCTAGATGGCTAGTTCATGGCTGAAAATTCCCCTAAATTAACTTAGCTAGGTAAAATCTAGTTGGCACTTTGGCCCCTGAGGGTCTTACTGAAAATTCAACCCCGGAGCAGCCACTGAGGCTTCCTCCTTTCATAAGCTAGGGGGAGTGGATTCTGCGAATAAAACAGCCCACAGATTTAATGGCACAGCAGGACTAGCCACCTTACTCTGGAGCCTTTGGAAAACGTATCCCAGGGAGATTTGGGGAGGGCATATCACTAGCTGGGTGACAGAGAGGGAAGGGAGTGCTAGGAACAGGTTGTTTGCACATCAGATGAGGCAGGGAAAGAATTACGCCTGCCAAAATCTGTACAGATGCATGCTGAGGCAGGCCATTCGCAAACCGTCCCTAGAGAGAAGAAATAAGTCCCTGCAGTATCAGGGCTGCAAGAATGAGAAATGGAACAGCTTCAGCAGGGAAGCTGTTCCCTGCCCCCACCCCCACCCCCCTACCACCTATCAGAAGCTTCCCCCAGCTAGCCTCCCTAAGCCCCTACCTAAATCCTTAGCCAATCTTATCTTCCCAAGCAGTGTTGTCATGTTATATTAGAAATGTTTCTCTCTAGCTCTAATACAAGTTACCTCGTTACAATGTAAAATGTTATTGTATTAATATTCTATAAATGTTACAATATATATGCATCTCTTTAGATCTTAGACAAGTTGCCACGTTGCAATGTAAAATAGGCAGATATTGCCTTATACACTCAGTTATATGTAAACCGATGTGATATCGCGATCGAACGTCGGTATATAAAAGCAAATAAATAAATAAAATAAGATCAGGTCATAGAGGGGACAATAATCGGACCGCTGACCTTGGTGCGGCTTTTGCCTACGGCTTCTGCCCCAGAAAAAGCATACCCTCAGAGATTTACGCCTGGTATTTCTGCTGGCACTGTCCTGGCCAAAAACATCACGTGGCGTTTTGAAAATCCCAAACCACATGTGGTATTTCCTCCCCTGACCTAACCCCGCCCTCAGGATGGGCGTAAGCTTACAGTATGTGCATAGCTGAAGGCCCGCGTTCAGGGAGGTCAATATTCAAAGAGCCCATTTCTGTGAGTAAATGTTTCATGTTTTACCCTTGAAATGACTTTGATTATTGCTCAGTCTTATAGCTTACAAGCCTCCTGCATTTCCAGAACTGTCTGCTGGAATGCCAGTGATCTGATTCCTGCGCCTCTTCACCTTTTGACCTCTTCCATCCTTTAGAACAGGGGGGTCTCAACCCAGTCCTCGAGACGTACCTAGCCAGTCAGGTGTTCAGGAAATAAACAATGAACATGCATGACGTAGATCTGCATGCCTTGCCATGCATGCATGGGGTACTGCAAGCTGACTTTAAAATGCTGGGAGAGACATGGCCTTGCAAAGGTGCTGGAGGTATCTTAGTAAGCAGAGGCTGCTGCTGCAGGGTTATTATAGCAAATCTAGTTTTACAAGGTTGACAGAGAATCTGACCAGTAATTGGGTGTGGTACAAAATGCAAGGCTTGTCTAGCTCTGCCTACCAGTCAGCTGATCCGAAGGACTTCTAGCAACTTCCCTTTGCCAGGAGCAAAGGGTGTAAATGCCGAGAGCCTGCCATGCAGAGATTCTCTCCTCAGAAACGGCTGATTTCATCAGGGACTTCGGCAGCAGTGACAGCAAGATGTAATTAACAGAAAGAACACCCCAAAATGATTTATTTACAATTATTTTACAGGATGGCTTACTTAATTGGGCATCCCATGTGAAAATCTAGCTCAGGACCTTCAAGGCCTGGAGGCCCATTCACAACAGGATCCTGCCCAAGATAACTGGCATTTCCAAAGCTGACAAATATAGCACAGCCCCTTGATTCTGCAGTCCATATTTTGACTTTTCCAAGAGTAAATGAAATTGCATTGGTCCGTGACCATTTATTTTAACTTGCCGAGGCTGAGCGCTGCTATAATATTGGTGGGAAATGAATTACGTGGGGAAATCTTGTTTCCCTTCTGCAGTATCTGGGAGTCACTTGTTTAACTGATTGCTTCTGTGATGAATGCTAAGGAGACGCCACTTTATTTGCCTTTGGGATCCTGCAGAAATCGGAGACGTCATTATTGCATCAGGGGAATTTCTTTGTCACTTATGAAATCCCACAGCAAAGAACCATTGTGAGCACCTAGAATTCACTGCAACTAGTGCTGGTGAAACCGAACAGGAAAGCACCAAGTCAGATACAAGGAAGCCTCCACAAGGATGGTCTGCATCATCTGAAGGGGAAAACACATCCATCACTAGTACCTAGTTGGGGGAGCTCTTGATTTCTCCCCTGGCAGTGGAAATATCTCATCAGTCAACCCCCATCAACATCATTAAAATGAGAGGCTTCTGGGTGTTCCTGGCCACTTCTCTTATTCTCTGCAAATATTTCTTGACCCCTGAAAAGGCTAGGAATTTACCTGGTGGTGGGGATAGAATTAAGAAATTGTTATAAAGGGAAACCTTTTATACCTTTAAGCTTAATACCTTGACCCCCCTGTGGGACTGATTATGCACCACTCTTAAAGTGTGTGAGAGGTTATGTTGATGTCTGACTACATTTTTGTTTTTTAGTGTGTTTTGTATTTTTTATGTTTTTTATATGGATGTTTTGTATCTTTAATTTGTATAATAGATTGAGGGTATTGCTGTCATGGGACTCTGGCAGCACCATTTGCATGAAACATTGTTTGGGGGAAGGCTGCTTCTTCCCCATTCTGGCCTCCTAGTGTTTGCTGCCTTTTTAATGTTTTAATAACAACTATTAACGTTTAGCCACTTTATTTTTGTATATAGCATGGATTGATTTTCCCCAATGCACGTGCATGACTCTTGCGCTGAACATGAGGCTGGGTGGTGTGATTATGCTCCCGATAGCTCAGGCTTTCTCTCACTCCCTTTCATTTCATCTCTCTCTCTGTCCAGAGCGTGGAGAATGCTGTCTGCGTGCTACGGAACCTCTCCTACCGCCTTTACGACGAGATGCCACCCTCCTCCCTCCAGCGCCTGGAAGGCAACCGCAAGAACCCAGGGGCCTCCAATCCGGGCGAGATGGTGGGCTGTTTCACCCCCCAGAGCAAAAAACTGAAAGAGGTAAGAAAAAAGCAATTAAACTTGAACGGGAGGGAAGGAGCGGAGAGGTAAACACTACTCTGGAGTATCTCCGTAAAGATGAAGGCAGTTTTGGGGGTATCTTGTCTACTCTTCCAGGTCAGTGAGGGGACACAAAAAGAGGTGCACAAGCTTTTAAGCTCCTTCTAGGCTCTTCGGGGTCAACTTTCGAAACGTGTATGTGTATAAAATTATCATATATGCACATGAGTAACTTGTACTCTTGTACACACTATTTTAAAATCATCAGATATACGTGCATACTTTCGGTCTCCCGCACGCATTTCCACCTGAAAAAAAGGGGCAGTCCAGAGGCGAGCTCCGTGCAAGTTACGACTTTATAAGAGACTTATGCACGTACATTTGTTAACTCATCTACATAATTTACATCTGCTAATTACCTTGCATAATTGATATCAGACTTGCCTGTAGTTTACTATTGGTCTGGGAGAACAGAGTGAAGAAAGTAGGAGGGTCTGAAGGCCCTGGGCTGGGTGAGCCAATAAAGATTTATTTATTTATTTATTTTAAGTTTTTCTATACCGGCATTCGCGATAAATATCGCATCATGTCGGTTTACAATTAACAAGTGGATAGGGAACAAAAAAGGCAATAAATAACATTGATCCTAATAATAATGATAATAATAGTAATAATGGTAGTAAAGATTAAACAAGTGCAGGCTAAGGATTGCAGTTACAATGTCTGCAAGCTGGTGATTTCAGTTATACGTACAGGATTTAAAACATACCGACTTCCGCATGTGGAACAGGGTTTTACATGAGCACATTGCACTTTTTTTTTTTTGCGCATAAAATACGCATGGGTATATTTTTTAAATAGGTAGGAAAAGTACACACCTTCAATGCATTGCAGATATTCACGCGTAACCATACCTACCATACCTGCGCTGCACATTATACATTCTGTATCGCGCGGGAATACCTAATAGCGCTCGCAACATGCAAATGCATGTTGATGGCCCTATTAGGTTCAGGGGGGTTGGATGCGCATTTTGACACGTCCAAAACGTGCGTCCAATCACAGGTTAACAGTGCGCTCTGCAGGAGCTCACTGTACTGTATCGGCCCATTAGCTGGACATGTCTAAAAAGTACTACTTAGCCAGCTGACATTTCCAGCTAAGAAGCGCATTTTAGACATAGCCGGCTATCTGACTTATCTGGATAAGTAGCGTTTTAAGACTTATTTGGCTAAGTAACATCTTTGGTGCCGATTAGCCAGATAAGTCGGAATTTGTCCTCATGCCAATTTCAAAATTTAGCCAGATAAATTGGATTTTTATTCAGATAAGTAGCACACAACTGCTTTACTCGTGTATTTTTGTATCTCATTTTAAAAATATACGTGTGGATATTTTACCTGCGCGATTTACACGCGTGTACCCCCTGAGTCTGGTTTTATGTGTGTCAGGAGATTTTATAATCTGCCCACGGCAAGGAAATTACCAGTTTTACCAATTAGTCTACCAGTTCGTCCAGTTCATCGTCAGCTCATCAAGGCTGTCCTGGTTCTTCAGCCTGAACTCCCCCCAGTTTACCCACAGCTCTCACTCAGTCCGAATTTGACAATCAAAGCTTCTATGCTCACTCAGAGCAGATAAGTAGCAGGTGTAACAAACTTCCGCACGTTGCTTTTGCAGAATCTAAAATAATAACTTCTACCTGTAACCGTTGGCCCTGCCTGGGGCCACTCCTTTTTTACATGCACATTTGCTCGCGGATGCTGACTTACACATGCATGCTATTTTACACATGTAGCTGCTAATTTTTATGCATTCAACTTTTAAAAAGTCACCTTTTAATGTATTAGTTATAAATGCCTGATAAAATTAATTGATTGGGGGAAAAAAAACCCAAATTTTGCACACTTTTGCATGACTAGTTTGCTACAATCCAAAAATTCCCACAGGTTACCAGTAACATCCATGAATTAGGCATAAATAACAATGCTGAAAAAAAATAAGATTTGGTCCTTGCTTAGGTTTTTTTGGATTTGAACTCTATAGATTGTTGTCTCTCTCAATACCAGTTCAGCTGGTATTAACTCGTTATAGTTGTCCTGCTCTATTTGCAGATAATGTCTCAATACAATAGGGTCCTTAGGTAGAATACTATGGTATTTAAAATGTACACTAGCTTCACCATAAAATGATGGTTTAAGAAAGTCAAATGTTATGCACTGTAAATAGAGTAAAATACTAGGTCAACATCCATGGGGAGCTAACATTGCATCAGCTAATGTTTTGGCAATAATCTTTTTTTCCTACCGCCTAAGGGACCAGCCTGTTCTTGGGACCATCATAACTTTTATTTGACATCATCTTTTCCTTCCCTTCTGCAGCATGTTATGAGCACTGATATGGTGACGTTCACCGAAGTCTCTAAGGACCCTAAAGGTATGGAGTGGCTCTGGAATCCTCAGATCATTGGTGTCTACAACCGCCTACTGCAGAGGTGTGAGCTGAACAAGCACACAACGGAAGCAGCTGCGGGCGCGCTGCAGAACATCACGGCAGGAGACAGAAGGGTAGGAGAAGCCTTTGGGTTGAGGGAAGTGGGCCATCCCGAGTCAGTAATGCTTGGGAACCAGACCATTCCTTGTACAACATTCTTATTGGCTATCCTGATTTTCACTGATGACATGTCCGCTTTCAGTGAATTTATAACTGAAATCATCAGTATTAGAAAAATATAAAGTGAAATCTTTTTATTGTGCTAACTTAATACATTTCTTGGCTCACTTTTGGGGATAACAATCCTTCAGGTCAATTCAGAGCAAAAGATGACGTTGTCTGAGCATACAAGTAAATCATAGATTGCATGATTTGATGAGAATGAGATAAAAGGGAAGAGGGGTGCTGATATGTTGGCAGAATGATAAAAAGGTGACAGAGAGGCACAAAATTATGTTTAGCCGTGAGTTTAACCCCCCCCCCCCCGAAGTTCTCCGTAAAGTCCTTGTATGCTAATAATGATGCATTTGTCATTTTAACTTCAAATGTCCCACTTTTCTGGATTGCTCTGAATTTCCCTTTTAGAGTCCTGATCTTAAGCAGGGGCGCTTGCCTTCTGCGTGGTTCTGTGACTGCAGGAAGGACTAGAAAATCTGGGCCTTCCCATGAAATACCCCAGTCCCCAAGGAATCGCTGAGGGAGACCGAGCGAGGTCAGAGCATCGGCAGTGAAAGTGGCGGCACCGGTAGCCCCTGTATTTCTCATTGGGTGCAGCAGCCCTGACTTGTTTGCAGCACAGTGGCAATGGCTGAGAAGGAGCAGGGAATATTTCTTTTAATAGTGCATCCTCCAGAAAACCATTGTGCACATAGCCCTTGTAGTAGCATAAAAGCCAGAGCTGGGAAAGTAAGAAAAATCCCCTGCTCCTCCGGTATTATTTATTTATTTATAACCTACATTTTATACCACCCATCTTAAAGCTGGGCAGCATGTAACATTAAAAAAACAAACACACACAAATACAATTAACTAAAACAAAACAATAAACATATCTGAAAAAATTTAGCATAAAATAATGTACAAAAAGGAAAAAACCAGCTGGATAAGACATTGACCTCCTTGTAACCAATGAACATGAACCAAAAACTAGTAAGAAGCAACCTTCAAATAGATACCCTGATAGAATCAAATAGCACAAAATCCTGCAAGTCACCACACTGCCAACTGTGCCAGTGCATTTCAACATAAGGAGAACTTATCCATGCTCCCCTTCTAATGTATATTTAATTTAATTATACAAATTTATATTCCCCATTTTCAAGTGCATTACTCATATATGATGGATTACAGCAAAATTTAAAACCAGGGAGCCTAACTTTCAAACCTATCCATGGTACAACATTTGCATGTATAAGTGGTTGCACAGAAATGAATGCTAGTATTTTATAAAATACATGCATTAAATCCCTCCTTCTCCTGTCCAAACAGCTAGGTGGTTTTTTTTCACCATTAAAAGGGGGTAATCCCTGATTTCCTTCAGAACCAATGAAAGCAAAGGCCACAAACTGGGCACTACTCCCCTGAAAGCCCTCTCTCTGATTCTTACCTGATGAACCAGATTTCGTGGTGATGCCTCAAGTTTTAAAAATTGACGAGATAACAAAAGGTGATACGGTTGGTACGTACAAGCCTCTTGCTTAGATATTTTGCCCCAACTTCTGACTTATCCAGCTAAATAGAGCTTTGCTGCTACTTAGATGTACAAACTTGAACTTATCTGGATAAATAGCGCCTTTGCTTTAGACTTATGCAGCAATCTTACATACCCAGATAAGTTTGAAAAGTGGTTACGGTTATAGTTAAGTTTATTTGTTTACCACCCCTTCCTGGGGCGGCTCACAGCGAAACATACAAAACAAGACAAGGATTAATAAAACATGCTTAAAACAACATAAAATAAGCCTAAACCAACGGACAAGTGGTTAAAAAACAGTAAAACATCAGAAAACAAAGTGGCGCTTTTCAGCCTTATCCAACTAAGTGACGCTACTTAGCTGCATAAATCAGAACTTATCCGGATAAGTGACGCTACTTAGCTGCATAAATCAGAACTTATCCGGATAAGTGACGCTACTTAGCTGCATAAATCAGAACTTATCCGGATAAGTGACGCTACTTAGCTGCATAAATCAGAACTTATCCGGATAAGTGACGCTACTTAGCTGCATAAATCAGAACTTATCCGGATAAGTGACGCTACTTAGCTGCATAAATCAGAACTTATCCGGATAAGTGACGCTACTTAGCTGCATAAATCAGAACTTGTACTGCTCGTGATTTTTACCTATGTGAATATGCATTTTATAACCTCTGCATATCATTTGCACTTGTGAATTTATTAGTATATTATAACCTGTGTGCCCATATACACGCATATATGGTTACATGCGAACAGTTTTGAAAGTTATCCTCCGTGTAACCTTGGAAGACCCACATAAAAAGAATAGCAATATTCTGTGGCTTAACACCACAGCCTGTTTTACCAATATAACGTCCCCAGCTCGCAGCAACGGCTTAGGTTGATAAACAAGTCTAAGCTGCCAGAAGGCCTTTCCGGTGACCAGGGAAACCTGAGTCTCAAAGGTCAAGGAAGAATCCAAAATCACACCCAGTCCTTTTATTTCAGTCTGGCATTTGAAATTAAAACTCAAACCTAGATGTATCTGAGAAATGGGAGAATTCCCTACCCATTGGATCTCTGTTTTTTCAGCATTAAGTTTTAAGTATTGAATTTTGTCCATGAGATAACTGTGCTAAGGCATCATCTAAAAAGACTCAGTGATTTGTCTGGCTCAGAACATAAAGGGATCAATCTCTGGATATAGTCGGGATGTATGTACTATTGAATGTGGAAGATGTGAAGAGGGATATTACTTTGGCAAAACAGGCCAGAACTTAAAGACAAGAATAGATCTACCCAGACTCAAAATTACACATCACAAAGAAGAGCGAAGCAGCACCTCCATGAGGGAACAATTTTCGGGACCTGATCTTATGATCAAGTCAGAAAAATTCAGAAACAAAACACATATAGTGAGGTCGATATTCAAAGGCATTTTTCCAGATGCATAGTAACCTGGTAAATGAAGGCAGACAAAGACCCAAGTGGTCCATCCAGTCTGCCCAGCAAGCTTTATTTATTTATTTAATTTATTTATTCTGTTAAGGGTAGTAACTGCTGCTCCATGCAGGTTAGTCCAATGCCTTCTAGGGCAGTAACTGCCGTTCAGTGCAGGTTACCCCTTACCTTCATTGCTATCCTTTAGCCACTAACGATCCTCTGTGTTTATCCCAAGTTCTCTTGAATCCCATTACAGTTCTTGTCTAAACCACCTGTACTGGGAGGTCATTCCAGGCATCTACCATCCATTTCGTGAAGAAATATTTCCTGACGTTGTTCCTGATGCCAGCTCCTTGGAGCATAGTATTATGACCCCAGGTTCTATAGCTTTCCTTCCATTGATCCAGATAACTTTAGAGTTATCACCGACCCCTCCCCACCCCCATGCTTTGTACAAATAAACTTACCTCTGGCCCCCTCCTCATCTCCCCTCACCCCTACCACCCAACCTTAACCCTCTGTCCCACCAGGCATCTTCCAAAATCCTTTGGACTGCTGAGATCGCAGGACACTGATACCGATCCCGGCAGCTTCCAAAGTTGCTTTGACAGCAACTCTGAAAACATAACCTACCCAGAGCTGCTGTCAGACTATTATTCTGATAGTTGGATAACTTTAAGCAGATAGTTATCCGTTTTTCAATTATTTGAATATGGCCTCTTGAAGTTAAAATGATCAAACACTTAAATACGAACATAAAGGAATTTAACAGAGACTTGAAAGTTTTTAACTAACCAACAGGCATCATTTTGTGCCTCACCTTATCACTCTGCTAGCCCATCAAACGCTCCCCCACCCTTTCTCGTTCTCATCACCATTGTAATTGAATGCATAATTCACTTGTATGTTCAGGCAACCTCATGTTTTGCTCTGACCTGTTCATTTCGTTTTGAATAGAAGAAAAGAGCGTTAGCTCCCAAAAGCCAGTCACGGCATGTATTGCCAGTCCAATAAAAAGGTATTACCTTATATTTCTTGTTTATTGACTATTGTTTCCATGCATTGATTCTGTGTAAAAATTCAGGGATGTCTGGGCATTACAGCATAGTTTATAAAGGGCACCCATCCTTGATTCTAGCAAATGGATTTTCTGCACCACCAATAATGCACAAATCTCATTGCCTGCGCCATAATCTCTGATAGCTTTTTTGAGAAATCAGCCCGTGGTTGCCTGGACACCCACCGTGTGATCTCACAAAAACCACACCATCAGTCAGACAAAGCAGGGTACAGGGTGCCAGTGCTCAAAACAAAAGCCCTATATTAATTGCTAGCTATAAATTCCTTGGCTTATTACTTAAAAACAGGGAAGAAAAGACTCTGTTAGATTAAGTGTTTGACGGCTTGCCGCCAATGCAGTACCATTTCCCAGCATTAAATCTGGCATTCAGGCCTTTACTGGCAGGAAACAGCAACTTCCAGAACAAAAAAAAGGGGTAATTCACTTTCTATTTCTGGACCCCCATGGCAGACACATTTCTAAGCTAGCCCAGACTCGGCCCCTCTCGCAGTAGCGGGATAGAGAGAATGCGAGACCTGAAAGTGTTTCAGCAGTGATTCATTCTCTCTCTCTCTCTCTCTCACGCACACACATTGCAGAAAAATGACTGATGATCAGGCTTGTACAGTATGGACAAAAGACTGCTTACTGGAGATGAGGCAGAACAGGTTAATTCATGTCCATCTGAAATTTAAAAGATGAAGGGAAATTACTTTGGAATCTAATTGACACCTTTTAAAGAGGGGAAAGACGACTTGGTTCTTTGCACTGTGCCAAAAATTCTGTCAAAGTCCTTCTTTTTGATGCAGCAGGTTCCTCCTTCCTCTTCGTACTTCTAGCTTAATTGGAACCAGCGGTGGGGTCTGGCACCTACCTGGCCATTTTCCCCTGTTTTACATCCCCTCCCTATTTTTGATTGGTCAGTCCTGGGCTGGGGAGGTCACGCACTAAGGGCTCCTTCCACGACCCTGCAGTCGTGGGGCCCTGAATTCAGCCACTAGGTGTCACCTTTAAGCAATGAGCATGACTCCCTCTCGTGCCTCTGCAGCCTCCTCAGCCCCCAGCCAGCTCGGGGAACAGAAGACCCAAGCCGGGGATGGAACTCGGAGTCTTCCGCATGGCAGGGTGCAGCACTTACCACCTGAACCACTGGGCTGGCCCCTCAAAGCCCTTCTTGGTGAACACCTTTCAAATGATTTTACCCAGATCATTAAGAAGTTGCCTCAGCAAAATTGTTGGTTGAAAAGTGGCCTCTACCTCGTCAGGTAAAAGTATCCTTACCTGCACTGCAGAGGGGCAGGGCTAGGGGAAGGGTGGAACTGTCAGACAGTTTGCAGCACCTTCTGAAAAGCAGACGCAATGTCCGCGAGAATGGAAGTACCCGTGGTGTTGCTTAGCCCCAGATTTGCAAAGGGAAATTCCACAAAGGGACTTCCCTTTTAAAAGTTTGCTTGCAGGCCCATGGGATACTTTGCAAGCAACACACCATTTTAAGTCTTGGCCTCTAAATAAGTGTCTAATGAAAGGAGAAACATGGGGTGTTCACTGCCATGCAAAAGACATGGGTTTACGTTCTTCACACCCTCTGGGATTGGGATGGTGCTTGCTATGAGCAAGTCCTGGGAGTAGAGGGGGCTTGTACCGAACAGTCGTACCTACTGGTTGATTAAAAGGTTGTGGAGCAAGCTCTGTAACAGTAGATTATTGAATGTGCGGCACAGAAAGAACCTCCATGGACCAAAAACTGAAGAGCTCTCGTGAAGATCCATAGCATCTCAGTTCTAGACTATCCCCGTCAACAGCCAACATGGTGGCAAGAGGGGGCTGGAGGAGTTAAAAGTTCAGGAGTCCAAGGAGGCCTGAGTGGCTAAAAACGATGAATGTAAAACAATAGAACTGTTACCAAACCAGACTGCTAAAACAGAATTGTGCCTGGGATTAATGACGTTAATTACTAGGAATCACATTTACCTGGCTTTTGTTTTCAGCAATACAGGGACAATCGGTATAGATAAATAAATACAAGAGAATTGTGCATGGCCGGGCTCAAGTTTCCATTGGATGCATGTTCTGCCAAGCTGCATTCCTTTGCAGTCTTGGGTTTTAAACCTTTTATATTGTCTGTAATCCCAGCTACATGAACAACACGATAAAACATTTTCAATAAATAAGATAAAATACATTTATGGACAGAGCAAACTGTCATGTTTGGCAAATGTAGAGCTTAGGTTTTTAGTCTGAATTAATAAAAAGAGACTTTTTGGCCTACTTCTCAGCTTGCTGTAAGGTGCAATACTTTTGAAAGTTGTAAGTAAACACTGAATGGATGAGAGCCTAAGTAGGGCATCAGGCAAAGAAGTCTTTATCCCCCCCAGTCTCTGAGAGGAGGCAAGAAAAGTGTATGTGGATACAGAAAAATGCCGGCTTATGTTTATTCTTCCGGAACATCAAGGAGAATTTCCAATTTCATTTAAACTCAGCCAGCGAGAGTGGGAGGGTGCAACTGTGAAACCTTTCTGTCTAAATTAAGCATGTCAGGGTTATGAATACACGCTTTAAATAATGAAAAGGCTCAGGAATGTTTGTGCTCGTTCTTGAAAGATGTTTCCGCACTTGTGAGCGATTCCTTGGCTGCCCTCGCATTTCCCTGGTCCTGAGTTAAGCTTGAACTTTCCTTGCTCTCCACAGCTTGGACTTTTTCTCCCTTTCCACACATCACCTCCCATTGGAGGAATGTGAAATTGGCTTGAGTTAATGCAGCTCCCGCAGTCATGATGGGCTTAATGTTGTGTTCCTTCACATGACCACTTGTCTGCTGTCCTGTTCCTTGTGTATTTATAACAGCACAGAGCCAACACAATTCCTAATGTTTAGTAAGCTGCAGCAGGATGGAGGTTTGGGGGTTGGGTGCTGATATAGAACATTGAGCTGAAACCTGAAAGAAATAGTCCATCAAATAAAGACATTTTTGGATTTCGCACATTTAAGTAATTATGGACATATATATAGGTGGTGAGTCAATGGAAGGAATAAAAAACCCAAAGAACTACCAACTCATATGTACACTGTACTGAATGTTTAATATAATTTATATTGTAGGGTTTATTAAATTTACTTGAGGTTCCTTCTGTGAGATTAGCCCATTTATTTAGTACAAGAGAAACAGCTTTCTCCATAGCGGCACCTAATTACTGGAACATGATTCCATTTGATCTTCGATCCATTGAAGATGTCAAGAAATTTAAAATTGCCTTCAAGGAATTTTTGCTCAATTGTGTGTACAATTGTTAAAGGAAATACTTGAATAATTTAATGCATATGGTCATGAATATCAGATGAGTTTTTTTTTTTAAGATATGTATTGCAGTTTTATTATTATTTTGTTATTTAGTTTCTATGAAACTATTTTGTCTTGTTTATGTACTTTGTTTGTTTTGCTTTTATTATGTGTGTGTATTTTGTTTTTTGGTTTTTTGGTTTTTTTTATTTTCAATTTCAACTTTTATAACAACAATGTTATGAAATATTTACTGAATATGAACATATAATAGCATTAATAACATTAATACATATTAGGTAATGTAGTCACTTATAGTTCAAATATCAGTATAATTCTTCAGGAAAACTGAAGGGCATTTAGACGTATCAATGAGCGATTCAAATATAAGAGCATATACTACACTCATAAATTTAGCAAGAAAAGAAATCAGAGTAAGCAACATTTTCTCATAACTGCTCTCCTCCATTAGCTACATTTAGGGGGTGGCCATCTAGGAATTCCTGAAAAGCTGAAATCTCATAGAAAACATATTTTTGTTCTTTATACAATAACTCGCATTTACATGGATAACGAAGAAAGAACTTTGCTTCCCTAGCTAGAGCTTCAGATTTTAATTTAAGAAATTCTTGTCTTCTCAATTGAGTCGTTCTTGCCAGGTCAGGGTAAATCCAAATTTGTTGGCCATGGAATTTTTGTACTCTATTTCGAAGAAATAATCGTAACAAAGAATCTCTTTCAGATGGAAAAATAAAGGAAATAAATAGAGTTACCCTTGTTGATATTTCAGTTTCTATGGTCATTTCTAAAACTTCTGAAATATTTATGGATTGCTCTAATGCTTCATCCCCCATTCGTGATTTAGGCATTATGTAATATATTTTTGATAAAGCAGGAATAGACTGACTTGGCATTTTCAAAATGTGAATTAAATATTCTTTAAACATTTCCCTAGGAGGCGTAGTTTTTAAATAAGGAAAATGTAATATTCTTAAATTGGAATATTTTAAGCTATTTTCCATATATTCCATTTTCCTCAAATTTAACATCTCCAATTTTACTGTATTCTTTTGAATAACTTCAATTTTTTCCAATCTTGCTTCATGGGCTTCTAATTTCGAATTATGTTGAGAAGTAACTTTTTCTAACTCTGATACTTTCTGCTGAGACTCTATATTAGTACTAGTTAACTTTAATATTGCCACCTCCAGGGATTTAATCGCTGCCCATAAAACATCCATAGTTACTTCAGTTTTTTTCTGGTAATATTGCTTTTAATTCAGGCTCTTCCTCCCTCCCACCCCCTGCAGCTTGGTTCCCCATATCCATTGCTAAATTTTTTCCCTTATCTAAAGCAGGAGATTTCTCTACAAAGAGAGAATCTCCAAAAATATCTTTTGTTACTATTGGTGGAGATGGGGTATTGGGAGCTCCGGGACTCAAAGAGATGGCTTCTGCCTGTAGGTTGGGCACTCGCTCATGAGCCGTATCTACAGCAGCTAATTCTCCCGGTAAAACATTTGTTGCTGGTGAAAAGAAAGATGGTATTAACGGTTGAACTGGCACAGGTATGGGAGATGAAGTCATTATCTCCCGGACCCGTGCCTTCCGTTTGGTATGAGGCATGAAATATACTTAAAAAATATATATAACCTTCCTTTTAGACTCAGATTTAAGATCAAAACTAAAGTCCTTCAGACTGGAGATTGTAAGGTATTAAAATAAGTCACTTATCTGGAGCATCCACCGTCAAAATTATTTTTATCATCTCAAAGAAAAAGACTTTGAATCTGCTTCCAGACAAAGCCGCACGCCCCTTTGGCGGCGCGGCTTCGTCTGCGCGCCGCAGGGGGGCCGGTTTTGAGCCTACCGGTCCCTCCCCATTGACGTCAGCGGCGCGACAGGAACAAGGGGCAGGGTCTCTCCTCACCCTCAGACGGCGCTAACAGGCAAAGAAAGTCCAAAGTTAGATATCTTTCGGCGGGGTTCCTCCTCACCTAGGAAATAGCAACTGCCTCTCTCACAGCCTCCGTGTGTGTATTTTGTATATTGCCTAGGCCTAACAGTGTTAGGCGATTGATTAAATTTTATAAATGAAAAAAAAAAGAAAAGTATTACATTCAAACTGACTCACTTGTCCTGTTTCCTCTCCTGTCACTAGTGGGCCGGTGTACTGAGTAGAGTAGCTTTGGAGCAGGAAAGGATCCTGAATCCAGTGCTGGACCGTGTCCGGACGGCTGACAATCAACAGCTGCGTTCGCTAACGGGGCTGATCCGCAACCTTTCCCGGAATGCCAAGAACAAGGATGAGATGTGTGAGTGTTGAAGGACTTTTATTGGCAGTAACAAGTGTCCATGGGCACTAGCCAACAGGATGGTGTTGGCAGGATGAGGGTACAAACGAGCCAGTGTTATTGAAGTAGATATTCAAATGCTATTTAGGAGGATAACAAAGTTGTCCATCTAAATGGCAAGTTTTGGTATATTCAGCCTCTTTTATGGCTAGAATTTAGCTGGAAAAGTCATTATCTGGCTAAAAATCTAACTGGATAAAAAAAGAGGCATTCCAGAGGCATAAATGGGAGGAGCTACTTAAACGGCTATCTTAGGGCCTAATTCACTAAGGGGTAGATTTTAAAAGGTTGCACGTGGGCATACATGTGCGTGCGCTACCCGGATTTATGTGTGTAATCTTTTTAAAATCCAGCTCTAAGGCATTTCTCCCATTCTGTGTCTATGGGAAAATGCCTTGATAAATCAGGCCCTTAGCTAGATAAGAAGCGATATTCAAAATTATCCGGCTAACTTTAGACCTGCTATTGAGCAAGTCTAAAGTCAGCCGGTTATCTTAACTGGCTAACTTTAAACTTATCTGGGTATATTCAGTGACCACTGAATGTCCCGGCTAAGTTAGCCAGATAGCTTACTTAGCCGGCTATGAATATTGACCTCCTGGTGTACACTCTTCTGATGTAAATTGTATGTTTACTGTGGTTCTGGTCCGAGAGAGGGGAATGAGCAGAGCGATCATGAAAACCACATGCTTTAGAATCATTAAATGGGAAAGGTGTGGGAGGCCACACTATTTATATGGAATTAAATAGGTGACTAAAGGACTTAACTGTACAAACAGGGGAATTTGACTGCCCTGCCGACCACCTTCGATTTATCCAGGTAAGATTTTGGTCAGATAAAATTTACATGAAAAAATGAGGGAAGTTGTAGGACAGAATTTACTTATCTGGAGGACTTATCTGGATAACACCAATGGTCAGCATTATCTCAGTAAGTTCTCCAGGCAAGTCTGGTTATGTTGGAGAGCCGTCCAACAGTTATCCAGGTAAGGTGGACTTTATCTGGCTATATTCAGCGGTACGCATAACTGGTTGTGTTCCACTGAATATCTGAGTAACTTTACCCGGATAACTTACCTGCTCACTGGCTGTCTTAATACAGAACTCTAAATGCTCTAAATGTGATTTGCAGCAACCAAAGTAGTGAGTCACCTGGTGGAGAAGCTACCAAGCAGCAACTCCGACAAATCTCCATCCACTGAAGTGCTGGTGAACATCATCGCCGTGTTGAATAATCTGGTGGTGGAGAGTCCAATTGCAGCCCGTGACCTTGTTTACTTCGATGGATTGAAGAAGCTTGTCTACATCAAAAACAAAAGGGACAGGTGAGAGAGAAATATTTGTCCTATGCCCAGAGATCGGTGTGAACGCTCTGCCTTCCTTCTGGCTCAGGGCAGGTTAGAGATCAGAATGTGCTCAGCAGAGGTGGTAGGGGCAGAACTGCTACTGGGTGGAACTCACAAAGCAAGAGGATAAGTAAGAACATAAGAACATGCCATACTGGGTCAGACCAAGGGTCCATCAAGCCCAGCATCCTGTTTCCAACAGTGGCCAATCCAGGCCATAAGAACCTGGCAGGATCCCAAGTATTAGATTAACTGTTTAGATCCCTATATGCCTTCTAGGAATTTAAGATCAGCCAACCAGGATTGCAGCATTGTTACAAGTTAGACTGGTAACCAGACAAAATTCCAGCATTTAGCTGTGGAATAAGATTCCCTTGGAGATAAGGAGGGAAGAAAATTATTTCACATTTTGCAAATTGATCAAATCTTGGTTCTTTCAGGAAGCATTTGGGGACGAATATATTTGTCGAGAGGCAGAGAAGGGAGATATTGTGCGGGGTGGGTCTCTATAATATAAATTATAAGGTGTTTTTAAATTAAATATGGGGTTGTGCGGGGCTTTAGGGGATGAATACGGTAGATTTATGGTTGGATGGCTTATTTTATGTAAGGGCAGTTTTATGCTATTGGGATGTAGTTATGGGAGGGTTTCACTTTCTATTATAAAGCTCGAGGTGAGTAATTTAGATTAGGCAGCATATTAAGTTTCATTAAGGTAATTAATTAAGTAATAGCACGATAGCGTAAGTAAAGTCAGAGGGGTCTGCAGGATCATGGAAGGTGGATCTGGTGTTCATTTCATTTCTGCGTTACTGCCAGCAGACGAGAAGATGGCCATTGTGAGATACTGGTAAATCCCCTTCCCCCACTATTAGCAAAGTATTTTCATTTTGTTTTCTTTCTTTCTAGCCCAGACAGTGAAAGGTCCTCACGAGCCGCCTCCAACCTGCTGGCCAACATGTGGCAGTACAGCAAGCTTCATCGGGACTTCAAGGCGGTACGTCTTCTCCATATTGTATGATGAGGTTGCCTCTGACAAAGACACAGCCTGTGCAGTGTGCTTTACATCACAAACGGCAGAATTTACCTAGTTGGGGGTCTGTGTGCTAAACAGTGCTAGTGTCGATGTCTGCATTGAACAGATTGCAAGGCTGGTGTTAACCTAACACTCATGCAAACACCTCCCACAAATAAAGAAGTTGTGCAGATAGCTTCATTAGGGATATACAGCATTAATACACCTAAGAGGTTTAACGCGGGCATGTTCTGCATATCAGTAGGAACGTTAGATTTTATTTATTTCCATAATTTAAGTACCACTGACCATGAGTGCCTTGGTGCATTGCAACATTAGGCATTAGAGGAACATAATTTCCCCAACAAGGAAATTAAAGGACGAGTCTGACACCAGAGGACAGCTGAAGCCATTAGAAAAATTAAAAAGTCTAAAGGTGAAAATAAGCCAGGTTTCTGCAGAGTCTAACCTCAAAGAGGAGGAGTCCAGAGGCCCCTGCTCACCACAGAGAAGGTCCTACCAGCCACTCATACTAAACTCTTGATTCATGGCCTAGTATTATAGTGGTATGGTTTAAATAAATAATGACTGTTCCTGCATAGCGTATTCACAGTACACAATGAACCACTCTCTTAAGGAGTCATAATTTCTCATTAGCTGAACGCTGAAGCCAGCAGTTCAGTCACCGATTGTTGCTCTGTAGCAGTCCATACAAACATTTTCTCATTGTCACGATGAATAAGGGTGGAATTGCAGGTTTTCCATCATTTGTTTTAGACTAAGGCCAAAAGCGTGGTACATTGTCATCTTTGCCATCGCCAGGCTTAGGAGAAAATGCCCAGCATTATTATCACTTGAGAGCGTCACCCCCCCCCCCCCCCTTCCTTGTGGGACAGGCCAGTCGAGATGAACATCTGTCCGACTTTTCTGCTGCTCATTCGTTTAAGCGATTGTGTTCCACGGTGGATGGCCGGCCACGGAGGGGCACTTTTTATTGTTTGGGGAAACACCGTGCAGCATGTTAGGGTGCATGAATGCTTTATCATTGGACATGAGTCTCTCGCTGAATATGCTGCAGATGCCGTTTTTAGGGTTAGTAAGACACCTGACTCCTTACTCAGTGACCTTGGCGTCTCTGTAGTGTTTCCCTTGTAAGATGATTTCAGATAGATGTCGCTTTTCCTGAAACTGATGTGAACGTGTTGGCTTTTCACCCCAGCAGGCCAATAATTCACATTATGGGTCATACAGTAATCGGCGTCACGGCATCATCGGCCTTCCTTGTCCTTTATTTCTCACAGCAGAGCACAAAAGGCGGGACTCACAACTCTTTTTCGCCACCTCCCCCTCATAGACATAGAATTGCAGAAAAGCTTTGGCGATTCAGACCCAAAGTAAATCATTAAAAGAGGTTGAATTAGCACAGATAACGAAGGTTGAATCTTACACTCATTTCCCAGCTGTCTTCCTTATCTTCTGGGCCTGTAATTGTTCTCCTAAGGGCCTACTCTTTCCTGGATCCATACATGGGGGCCTGTTGCATGCTTCCCACCAAGCAATCTACAACTTAGAACTTGCTCTGCCCTGCCCGCACAAATATTTTCCACCGTGAAAGAGAACCGAATGAATAAGCTTTCCATGGAAACTGTATCCGGCAGCCGATTTTTTTTTTTTCCCCCGGAAACTAATGAAAACATTTTTTGACGAAGCAAGCGGAGTGGGTGAATTTAGCTGCAGAGCCAGTCCAGACAGAAAGATTACAGAATGCTGTGGCATGTTTGGGAACAGCTGCAGATCTGGCGATTTTTTTTTTTTTTTTTACATTTCCTGCAGTTCTTGTGAAATTTTTCCTTTTGAAGTTCTTAGTGAATTTTGTGGAATTTATAGAGCATTTATTGAATCTATTGTGAAAGGGAAAATGTTACTTTCTTAAGGCACAGCACCGATCAGCAGATTCCTTGGGGCCCCCCTACCTTGTCAGATCTGGGTTTAGAGTAACCGAAGGTGCAAATTAACCTAGTTCTTAGTCCAGTCTTGTGCAAACATAACTCATCCTGGGGCTGAAATAAGCTCCTGCTCCAGGTCAGCTTCTCATATACAGGACAAATATCAAAGCGATTTAAAAACATTTTCCTTGCATTAATCGGCTGTTGGCGATGGAGAAGGTACAGAGAAGGGAGACCAAAATGATAAGGGGAATGGATCAGCTCCCCTATGAGGAAAGGCTGAAGAGGTTAGGGCTGTTCAGCTTGGAGAAGAGATGACTGAGGGGGGATATGATAGAGGTGTTTAAAATCATGAGAGGTCTAGAACAGGTAGATGTGAATCGGTTATTTACTCTTTCGGATAATAGAAGGACCAGGGGGGTACACAGTTAAAACTAATCGTAGAACGTTATTTTTCACTTAATGCACAATTAAACTCTGCAAAGTGTTGCTAGGGGATGTGGTTAGTGCAATTAGTGTAGCTGGGTTTAAAAAACATTTGGATAAGTTCTTGGAGGAGAAGTCCATTCAAGTTGATTTAGAAAATAGCCACTGCTATTACTAGCATCAGTAGCATGGGATAGACTTAGTTTTTGGGTACTTGCCAGGTTCTTGTGGCCTGGTTTGGCCTCTGTTGGATGCTGGCCTTAATGGACCCTTGGTCTGACCCAGTGTGGCATTTTCTTATGTTCTTCAGTACACAGTGCGTTCCTGGGGTCGAGGAGGAAAAGTTTGTTTGTAGATTCCCTTTTCAAATCTCTGCACATACCTTTCCAGCAAAAATGAACCCACAGGAGCTAGTAACCTTGTACTCATGGCAAGGTTCAATACGAAATGTATGCACTTACTCATGCTTTGAAGCTTGAAGCAAAGCCCATGAGTGAAAGAACCGTACGGTCTGAAGATCAAACCCTGTAGTGTTCCGTCATAGAGGCACCCACTGTAAACCATGGTGACCAAATGGACCTTTTTTGGTGTGAAGTAGCAGAATAGATGTAGTAGATGGCTTAAAAAAAAAAAAAAAGACCCACTCGGTCTTCCCAGCTATTCCTGTCCACTGCTAAGAATTTTTTTTAAAACATATTCCAATTTAATTATAAAAAGTTTAAAATCCAGGACAAAATCCTTCAAAGAGGTGATGGTTCTAGTAGTCATGAGTCCTGACTATGCCTTTATTGCATTGTTGCCCGAAAATGAAGATTGTCCAAAAATGGTTTTCTTAAGGAGCTTTCAGGCCCACTTATGTCTCTTCGTCAGATGGTCTTGAGAAGGTCATGTCCAATCACGTCCTCAGATAATACTTATGTTGGTTTAATACACAGTACTGCGGTCTGGCTAGAACTGAGAACTAATTAAAACAAAGGTAGCAGCAAACAATGGTAAAACTACAATTCAGCTGTTTTTCAGGTGCTTGTCTCTTTAGTGCTTATGAACTGGGTTGGCTGGGAGCCCGGTCTTCTCCTGTGAAGACGCATGGTATCCGTAGCAACCCCTGGGGCAAGCAGTTTCATCCCAGCACCTGAATGATGTGACGCTCCTTCACATTTAACATCATTGGTGTCCTCTCAAGTCCTTTTGCCAAATCCTTTCATCTTTGAATTCACGGAGGGGGCCTGACGACTTCTGGGAGATGCAGGAGGCAAGGGAGAGGAAGGCGTGCCCACACACCAAACTTCATGGCTTTATCCATAATGCTGTGAATGTCTGCTTTAGCCCCGCCCACTACAGAAACATGGCACGTGCTGGTACATGGCTATGGAGCTGGTTAGATCGAAAGAAATCCTGACATCCACGTCCAGCCCTCCTTTCAGTGCCCAGAAGATATCCCGGGTACTTGGAAATGAAGGCTCATGGCACCATAGCCCAATAGAGGCTGGGTCTGATAGAGCTGGAAGCCCAAAAGAACAGGGGAAAATTAACAGGACAAAAGTAGAGAAGTGGAAAAAAACAACCCCCAAAACAAAATAAAACCAATAAAATGAATGTGTAAATGGAGTCTTCAGCCACCGTATTCGGTGGTGTTGCTTCCAAGAGCTGGTGACCTCCTGCAGGTGTTCAAATGGCTTGATACACTTATGAGAACGATAGAGGGCTGGTATAAGTCCTTATGAGTATCCTCTTGTATACAGGAAGATATCAGTCCATGCTGCAGATACAGGGCATATTACCACAGGACTGCAATGTAACCTGAGGCTAATTATACTGTACAGTGTTTCAGTAACAATACTTCAGTGCATTCTCCTTAGTTCCCAGGTCAAATACAGATGTGTAGTCTGCCTGTTTATTCCTTTGCACTTTTTAAAATCTATTATATTATTATATCCCATCCTATACACTTTGGTATATTAGCACTATTGCTATCTGTTGTGCTGTGGTATTTTGCAATGCTGTATTTGCAATTATTTATATTGTTGCGTAGTATAAGATTTACTCTGTGCTGTGCACGTTCCTCATTCAAATATCATTTTTCTGTGATTTACAGAAAGGTTACCGGAAGGAGGATTTCCTCAGCCCCTGAAAAGGACACAGACCTAGTGGGACGATGGGACTTTCACCGGTCTTCACCCCTGTGCTTTGGGGAAAGTGCCTTGTTTCCCCAGCAGGGACAGAGACTGCAGCTTTTCCCCCACGCAGCCTCTTCACAGCTCTCATCTTGTAGCCCAGCAGGGAGTCCCAGCATGCAGCTCGCCTGCCTCACTACCTACGTTTACTACAAATTGCTTCTCAGTGCATCATGGGATCATGGGTGCTCCTTTTCTGGCGGTGGCTGGGTCCCGACGCTCCCTGCAACCAGCTTCTGTCCCCTGTTGTGAGTGAATATTTGAGAGAGAACGCAACCCCCCCCCCCCCTCCTCCGTAACCTTCCATTTCAAATCTGCTGCAAACTCCCAGAGGAATGAGCATACCCCCCAGTGCTGTGATCCTTCCCAACCCTGGATCAACTGCTGAGATGAACTCCCTGAAGTTCAGGTGGGAAACGCCTGCCACACAAACCTGGAGATGTTTTAGAAACCAGCAATGACATTAAGAACAAAAGGAGGGCAAACGGTTCTGAAAAGGACACCCCCTGCTGTTGGATAAAAAACATTACAAGCTCCAGTGCCTTTCATCGTGACATGTATACAAAGATTTATTTTTGAGCAGCCGAGTAGACTATATTTATCGTGGGACACTGAGGTGGAGGGAGGGGAATGTTCAGCCTTGTGGGTGAAGCCTGATTTCTTTAGGGGGAAAGGTTTGACTGCCCTGATTGTTGGTCTAGGATAATGTTAGTTGATGTATGCATACTTTGAAGTGCCTGTGTGTAGACAATCATGCCTTAAATTCTAATTTTGGTGTATTTTAGCTGTGGGCTTTATTAAAAAAAATAATAATAAATATTGTTAAATTGTCATTTACGCAAGCCTAGAAAGCAAACCAAATTCATTATTCCAAGGTCATTGTAAAAGGTAGTCAGGGAATGAGAATTTTCCTTCTTATATTGCTTAGGGATTGTACCCCAGCTGTGAGGTTTCTAGGAGCCACCATCTTTGTTTTCCTCTGTGGAAAAGGTCCATCACTTCCCCTTCCATTGTCCCCGAGCCAAGCAGCACAGGAGTGACAGGCTAAGGAACAGGAAAAACTAAAATCAAACTACATCTTATATGCACTTCCCCAGTCTTTTCTGGGCCATCCTTAAAGAAGGCAACTACAAACTCTGAGAACCAAATCAATGTCTCATTCAGTGACAGATTTAGGATTTTGCCACTCCTAGGCACTATTGCTGCCGTCGTCCCCGAGCCCCATGCTCCAACTCCGATAAAGGACAATAGCGCAGAAGGTCTAAGTAACAGGCTTCTTTGCTCTGATCTATCTGCTCCATGCTTCTCTTTCTCACATCCCTAAATGACAAGGAGAGGAGCGGAGTTAGGGAACAGAGTAGCTTTTGTTTGCTCCCTGCTATCTACTCTGGCCTTCTACCTTGCCTCCTGTTGGAAGTAGAGACCAGGAGGGAAGGGGCTGGAATAGGGAACAGAGCAGTTTTTCTTTGCTCCGTCCCTTCCAGCCTCACCCCTTCCCTCCAGGTTCTCTGCATTGGGGGGAGGGGCTGGAGCAGGACGCAGAAGGCGTGAGATTCAGCACAGCTGGGAGGCAGCAAATCTTAGGCTGGCCCTGCTGCCTCCCAGATATTTGCCACCCTAGGCTCAGGCCTAGTGTGCCTACTGGGAAATCCAGGCCTGGGGGTCTCATATCATCATCTTCATCACTTTGTGGGGGATTGTCTGGTGTAGCAAAAATGACAGGAGGTGGGTGGCACCTTCAGATTAATCAATTTATTGAGGCATGAGCTTTCTGGTTTATATTTATGCAGTGATGTGCTGTCATTCTTCTGTTCTTATGAAGGGGGCTCTCATTCATTCTTTTCCACTCTGTGATACTTTCTTTGTTGCCATAAAACAATTTAATAAGGAACTCCCACAAGTCCCATCTACACATCGTTGTACTTAAATTCTGGTAACATGCGGAATAATATTGTGCACGATTACTCAACCAGACCAATTCGGACCTTGCATGTCATCAGTATCAGGTAGATTCCAGGTGTTTGTTTTACCAGAAAATGCAGGAACAGGTAATTAGATTAGAAATGTAGGCCTTGTCTGATGAATAAAGATAAGCTGTGGCCTGGTGAAAAGTCCAAGCTGGACCTTAGATGTTGTAGACAAGTATATAATTCACAATGGATGGCATGACGGAGGCAGAGCAGGGTGTGCAATTATAGGCAAAGTATATGAATTATCTGAACTCCTTTCTCATTTCTCTGCAAGGTCCTTTTAAGTTCCAATCATTAAGTATTGCATATTTATTTTTACAAAATACCCTAATTCATTTTTCTAAATGCCCTGGCAGAGTAATTCAACTAAAATCTCCTCAGTAGGTTTTGGCTCTCAAAATGATGCAAAGAAAATCAGGGATCTATACTCCCTAGACATATAGTGCAGCCCTTCAGTGTCTGTGCCCTCAACTCTCCTCCAATTCCCTGTTACACTGAATGACAGAGAGCCCCTGAAAAACATAAAAACAAGTCACCTGACCTCCCTCAGGTTCTGCTGGTTAGATATGGCATATTTTTTCAACCAGTTCAACAAGATGACATCCCATGCTGTGAAATCCTACTTACCTTCATCATTGTCTTCTGTAAGGTTTTAGGCTTTACCAAGCATCTGCGATCTTTCCTAGTAAGCAGCTTAGACATTTTTGATGTGAGGGATCTGGGAACGTTTCAGAAACAAAGGAGAAAAAAGTTAGCACACTATTGGTAGCAGTATTAATTTTCACAGTGTGATAGTTAAGTATATGACCTCACAAAAATTGAAGATAGCCTACATCTTATACATAAAACTTAGGAGTGATTCTGGATTTGCAGAAGCTTGGTGACATTTAATTTAAGACCTGGATCACTGCTTGCATGATACAATTAAGAATACATATTTTTAAGAAACACATAGACATATGATGGCAGAAAGAGACCATTATGGCCCATCCACACCAACTAGTCAGCTTTACAATCCCTACCACACCTTCAAAGATCCCCTGTGTTTATCCCATGCTTTCTTGAATTCAGGTACTGTCCTTGACTCTACCACCTCCATGGGGAGGCCATTCCATGCATCCACTATCCTATGGGTAAAGATATATTTCCTCGAATTACTTCTGAATCTACCCCTTTCACCCTCATCCCAGATCCTCCTTTCCTTTGATAGAGGCTCACCTCCTATGCATGGAAACCTTGGAGGTATTTAAATGTCTCTATCATATCTCCCCATCCTGCCTTTCTTCCAGGATATATATATTTACATTTATAAGTCTATCCCCCCATATGCTTTAGAACAAAGGCCACTGACCATTTCAGTAGCAGCCCTCTAGCCTGACTCCATCCTGTTTATATCCTTTGGAAGGTGGGGTCTCCAGAATTGTACTCAGTATTCCACATGAGGTCTCACCAGGGACCCATACAGGGGCAATATCCCCTCTCTTCTTCTGCTGACCATTCCTCGCCCTATGCAGCCAAGCATCTTTCTAGCTTTCGCTGTCACTTCATCCACCTGTTTGACCACCTTAAGATCATCGGATACATTTACCCCCCAGATCTCATTCTTCTTTTGTGCTTAGAAGAACACTGTACCACTCCCTTGGGTTTTTGCATCCTAAATCCATAACTGCATGTTTTAGCATTACATTTTAGCTGCCTGACCCTAGACCATTCCTTGAGCTTCACTAGCTCCCTCCTCCTATTAGCATTCCAGTGGTGCTATCCCCACTGGAGAAAATGGCACAACAATTCCCAGGCTTGTGAACACAAAGTCATGCTTATACATTTATGATAATAAGATATTGTTAAGAGCAATGTAATCAATACATGTCATTCCTCTGTGCGGAACAGCACGTGTTAGAAAGTGTGAGTGCATCTTGTGTGAATATAAGTAGAATGTACATGCGTCTGGAGAATCATGAGGTTAAACAGTGAACTCCAAATGTATGTAACACAGTGGAGAAGGGATCATTCTGTGATTATACCAGAGCTTCCTAACCCTGTCCTTGTGACTCCACAGCCAGTTGGGGTTTTAGGATATCCACAGTGAACAGGCATGAGATATATTAGCATATATTGTAGGCCCATGTGAAGGAGTGTACAAAAGGCAGGCTCAGAATACTTTAAGGGACTGGCTCCAGGTATCTAGGCCAGTCCATCTTGATATACTCCAGCAGGGAATCCTGGTCCCGGAGTGTTTTACTTAGCAGAGGGATACCTAGCCAGGAGACAGCAGCTCAAGATATGCTAAGATTATATATATAACATTTGCTGTGAGTTTTCTTTGCCAGACTGCTGAAATAAGCAGGCCTAGTTTGCTTGCTTTCTTTGTGTAAATAATTCAAGTTTTGTGAAGAGATAGCTGGAGCCCAAGTACTCTATACTGCGGCAAATTCCCAAGCCCAGGTTCCTCCCAAGGCATCAAATATGGTGGCAGCAGTAAGATTATCTGTTCTAAAGCACCTGCACAGCTAGAGACCCACATCAAAGAAAAAAAAAGGGAATTTTTTTGTCCTTTTCCCTGAGGCCTGGCTGCAGCAGCAGCTTGGGAGTTAAAATACAGCAAGCTAAGGGGGCTAGCTCCATGTGGTCAGAGAGGGACTTATAATAAGTTAGAGCCGAACAGGCTAGGGTTTATTATTTTACCTGTGAGGCAAAAAGGGAAAGATTTTGTTTTTATGTGTGCTCCTGAAAAGAGCAAAGCCTCCAAAGAAAAGCTTTGTGCTACCAGAGTCTAGCAAGCTGAAATGGAGTGAATACTACAGGCCCTCACAGAGGGACAGTTGCAGGTACAGACCATGGGGCAGAACAAATACACCCAGCAGCAGATGCTGCAAGGGCAATTCAATCAGTGCCAGCTGCCGCTGAGTCAAATAGCACAAGCTAGGCAAGCTGCTATGTCCTGGTCAGATCCCGGACCCAGGCTCAGGCTGCAGTGTCCAAGCCCGGAAGCTCCACAGTCCACCATCTTCCTTCTTCGGCTCTTCACTGCCAAATGTTGGGCGTCCATTGGAGTTGCACCAGAATTAATTAACTCCGGTGTATTCACCCCAGCGGACGTTGCCATTTTAATATATGGCAATGTTATACAATACTATACATCAAAATGGCACCATTCATTGGGATCGTGCCAGATGTCCGTCATTTGGCATTGAAGAGACAAAAAAAGTAAGACAATGGACAATGGCCCGGCTTCGGGACCTGGTCTCTGAGTCAGGTTGTGGTGTTGGACCTGGTTCTGGGCTGAGGCCCCAGTGTCAGGACCCTGCCTCTGGGTTGGGTCATGGCATTGGGCCTGGGCTCAGACTCCAACCTAAGCCAAGGCCCCAGCCTCCAGTCCATGTTGCAGCATTGGACTTGGGTCCGGGCCTAGGCCCCAGTGTTGGGATCCAGCCTCCAGGTCAGGTCGTGGCTGAGGCTTCATCCTTGTCACCAGCAGTGGATCCCCACAGGACTGGGTAAATGGGGACCGGGGGGGGGGGGGGGGGGGGGAAGGGATCTTAGCCCCAGCATTTTTCTCCAGGGGGGGAGGAGGCCTAGTTTTCATTTTTTGGCCATTTTGTTTGGTTTCTTTTAATTGCTTTATTTGTTTTTTCACACGAATCAAGCAATCCATGATCCAAAATTTGAGAGGAAAAAAGCCTCCCAAAAATGAACTGAATAACAAAAACAATTTTTTTCCCCTGCACATCCCTACTGCCAGGTCCAAGACTATTGTCAGTCCTGCCCTAAGTATCAACTCACTAAGCCTGCCAGCATTTAAGCAGCTCCCCTGATATCAATGCCTGTCATAGAGACTCCCTGTGAGAGGATTGCTATGGATCTAGTAGGTCCATTGGAAAGGTCCAACTGAGGGTATGAATACATTTTAGCCAGAGACTGTACCCCTACAGAATATGAAGACTCCCACAGAAGCGATGGCTCTGATGGAGGTGGTCTCCCTGATTGGACTGCCCAAGGAGATATTAATCAACCAAGGGACCTCGTTCATGTCCAAGGTGTTGAAACAAGTTTAAGTCTTACTCGGTCTAAAGATCCTGCAGACCTCCGTTTATCATCCACAAATTGATGGGCTAGTGCCATGCTTTAATAAGACCATCAAGCAGATGCTGAGGAAATTTATTGTAGAAGATGGCAAGACATGATATTTATTGCCTTATGTATTATTTGAATCCAGGAAGTTTCCCAGAGTTCAAAAGGCTTCTTCCCATTTGAATAACTATATGAGAGATCGTGGATGTAGTCCATGAAACCTGGGAGGAAGAACCTACCTCCAGCTAAAACCTGGTTGACTATGTGATTAAGATGCAGGAATGACTAAGAAGGGCATCATTATTATCTTATTGTATTTTTTATTATCTATTTAAACTGCTGTGATGGTACCCCTAAATGACAGTATATAAAGATATATAAATAAGGGCAGGAGAAGCTTCCCTTCTATGTCTTAAGAAGGCCCAGTGTACCCAAGCCCGGGAATAAAACAGGCCCACTGTTCAACGGGTCTTCCAACCCAGAGACCATGTCCTCATACCACCACAGTCTTCAGAAAGCAAACTAGTGTCTTGCTGGCAATGTCCTTATGAGGTAGTGAAGAAGATTGGTCCTGTATATTACAAGAAGGCCAAGCAGACAAACAAAATAAGTTGCAGGTCTTCCATGTTAAATTCCTAAAGACATACATTGTACCACCTTGCAGCCTTGTCCAAAAAGAGGACTTTGGCCCAGAAGTCCTGCATACCAATCATCCTCATTTAGTTATGGTCATGCTTTACCACAGTAAGAGTTCAAAGCGTGATAGGCAATAATTCAACTAAATGAGTATTAAAACAATGAGATAGAGTAAAAACAATATCCAAGAGGATTTACAATAACAATTCCAAGAACAGGAGTTAGGGGTAATCAGAGGTGTCAATATCACTGTGGCAGGTTTTGGGGAAGGTAATTAACAAGGGCAGGGCTTGTGGTACAAGTGTAGTAAAAAGAGACTTGAGTAAAAACATTTGAGGTTCAGTAATGGTAAGGTGGAAATCTTGAGGTGGTCAGGGAGGGAGATTTCCAAGGATTCGGGAGAGGGATAGGAAATCATATCGGATGTTAGTAGTCATTCTGGGGGATGGTTAAGAACATAAGAAAATGCCAAACTGGGTCAGACCAAGGGTCCATCAAGCCCAGCATCCCGTTTCCAACCGTGGCCAATCCAGGCCATAAGAACCTGGCAAGTACCTGGGGAGGGGTGCTATAGGCCATAGGCTGATATGAACAACCAGGTTTTCAACAGCTTTCTGAATGTGGTCAGGTCTGGGGCCTGTTTGACGACAAATGGGAGTGAGTTCCAGTGGGTAGGGGCTGAACCTGTGAAAGTTATTTTCCTGGTGGTGGTGGATGACAATTTCTCTGGGAGCTTGGGCTACAAGCTGAGTCTGGGGAAGTAAGTGTACCTGGCGGGTAGGTTTGTATCGGGTGCAACGGTCAATTAAGGACCATTACAAGTCTTTTCCAATGTGCCAAGGTGAATTCACCTCACTTCCCTGCTTTCACACCTCCAGGTGTGATGACAGTGGCCCAGGTGTGGCCCAGGTGTGATGACAGTGGCCCAGGTGTGATGACAGTGGCCCAGAGGCCAGATGCCACATGGTAGACACTGAGGTGAAAGAGAAGCTTCAACTCAGCATAAAAGAATAGCGACTGGTGCCATTGTACTTGTTCCTAAGCTGGATGGCAGTATATCCAGTTCTACATAGATTTCAGAAAAGTCAATGAGGCCTCAAAGCCCACATGATACCCAGTTATGCACTAGATACCTTCTGGTATTACCTGCTTAAGTCACCAATTCACACTAGTTACAGACTTTCAACCCCTTGTTTGGATCACTTGAAATAAACTGTCGAACAGTAGGGTCATAAGGTCGTTCTTGGCCCTTCAGGCCTTTAAATTTAAGCTAACATTTTCCTAACCTTTAGGAAAAGACTCAAGACATGGCTGTTTAGGCAAGCTTTCCCGAACTCCAACTAATACGCCTCGCCAGCAAAATATCCTACACAGCAGCTGTATATATTGTATACTGTATATAATTAACTTCTTCTATCTCTCTTTAGTTCCTCCACCCCAGTTCAATAGTCCTTGTTAATTGTAACTGCATCTCTTCATCACGTTTATCTATGTTCTTTGTTGTATTCATTGCACCCCTGTTTTTTATGTAAACCGACATGATGTGAGCTCTTCCTGAATGCCGGTATAAAAAAACCTTAAATAAGTAAGTAAGTAACAGGTCGATCCAGTAAAGTGTGCTCCGTCGGAGCGCACTGTCACCCTGCTCTGGATGCGTGTTTTCCCTTACCCCTTATTCAGTAAGGGGAGGAAAACACGCGGCCCACCCGCGGCACCTAATAGCGCCCTCAACATGTAAATGCATGTTGATGGCCCTATTAGGTATTCCCTAGCGATCCAGTAAGTAAAATGTGCAGCCAAGCCGCACATTTTACTCTAAGAAATTAGCGCCGCCCAAAGGTCGGCACTAATTTCTTCCGGCGCCAGGAAAGTGCACAGAAAAGCAGTAAAAACTGCTTTTCTGTGCACCCTCCGACTTAATATCATAGCGATATTAAGTCGGAGGTCCCCAAAAGTAAAAAAAAGTAAAAAAAAAAAAAATTTTGAATTCGGCCCGCGGCTGTCGGGCCGAAAACCGGACGCTCAATTTTGCCGGCGTCCGGTTTCCGAGCCCGTGGCTGTCAGCGGGCTCGAGAACCGACGCCGGCAAAATTGAGCGTCGGCTGTCAAACCCGCTGACAGCCGCCGCTCCAGGCCAAAAGGAGGCGCTAGGGACGCGCTAGTGTCCCTAGCGCCTCCTTTTCCCCGTTTGCACCTCGTCGCCTCATTTGAATACAGGATCGCTCACACCGGCGAGGGGCCGGTGCGCGCGCCGGGAGAGCGGGCGTTCGTCCGCTCTCCCACGGACTTTACTGGATCGGGCTGTAAGTAAGTAAGTAAGTAAGCAAGCAAGCTACTGCACAGAGCTGGAAATAAAAAAAAGCCAATGCTGCTTTTCTCTCCAGGGAAGGTCTCAGCCAAGGAAGGTTGTGTTGAGAGGGAGGGTGTGTGCAGGAGTGTACAGAAGACAGGCTCAGAACACCTTAAGGGATTAGAACCAAGTATCTGGCCCAGTGCACCTTTAAGACATATTCCAGCTGAAAATCCTGGTCCCAGGGCATTTCCCTTAGCAGGGAGATAACTAGCCAGGCCCAGGAAGAGGAGGTAGATGCTTAGGCTATGATAAGACTATATACATCTAACTTTTTACTGTGGGTTTTTTTTTTTTCCTTTTTTACCAGACTGCTGAAGTAAGCAAGCCTGTTTTGCTTGTTTTATTTGTGTAAATAATAAAAAGTTTTATGAAGAAGCAGCCACTCTGTCCTCCGGCAAATTCCCAAGCCAAGGGCCACTCCCAAGGTACCACAGTCCGGTATATGCAAATTTAATTCATGCCTCTATTGTGGATATCCTGAAAACTTGATTGGCTATGGGAAACCCTGAATTCCACTATATTCAAGTAATCGCCAGCCATTACTGTGGTACACTAATTAGTCTCTACCCATCCCCCTTTCTGTGCTCAGCTGTTGTCATAAAATGATAAGGCTTTGGACTTTCTAAGTGCTGGGGCATTTGCTTCCCATGAGCAGGTCGGCTGGCAGCAGAGAGGGCATTACACATGACCAAGTGTAACCGCCCCTGTGACTTATTTTCTCCAAGGCATTGCTGAATAGTGAATAGAGAGAGAAAAAAAAGACAAGAAAGTCAGCCTTAAATCCTTGTAGCTGGGAAATGTATTTTTGCACAGAAAACTGGGGCAAGCCTAGAACAAGTGCAGTAAAGGTTTTTGTCTGCATGTGTGGCTTTCATTCTGCCTGTACTTTTAGTCCCATTAAAAGGAGGCGTTTCTGTGCTCGTCTTTAGGGGAGGGAGAAAAGCAGCACACTTGGAGGATAACTTGCAAACAGCTCAGCGCAGCCCCCATCTACGCACATATATGACCGCGCAGAGATCTCCCACAGTATCTTATAACCAGTGCATATCAGGGTCATGCAGATTTATAGACGTGGATGATTGGTTATGCATCACTATCTGCAATGCACTAAGGGCGCATACCTTTTCTACCTCTTTTATAAACCGCCTGTATATTTGATGTGCAAAAATATAGAGCTTGGGTAAACCCCTGATTTAGAAGTGGAAGTGGGTATATTTTAAAAGGTGCATGTGTGATTGAAATCGCCAGTTTGCTGATAACTCCACCTCATCCTTCTTCGGGTCATCCAAGCCCTCCTAGTTCTTCACCCTAAACTCTCCCCAGTCCATCCAGACCCCCAGTGTAAAAATAGACAAATCTGATAACAATTGCATAAGGTAATTAGCAGGTGTAAAATTGCACAAATAAATTGCCTAATATATTTGCATAAATCTCCTATAAAATAGCAACTTAAGCAGTCCTCTTGACGCCACCCCAGAACACCCAAAGACCGCCCCTTTTTTGGGCAGGTAAGTGGGCACACGAAACCAGAAATATCCACATACTGTTGTTGTTTATAAAATAGCGTGTACAAGAGTACAAGCTGCTTCCATGCATCTATCCCAATTTTCTGCATGTAACTCTTTTGAAAATTCACCTCATAGGTTTTATTTGCCGAAGTCCTCATGCTATTTTGCCACTCTCACACACAGAGCATGCAGCATACGGACCAGCTGGATCTAGATTTTTTTCATGCACTAAGTAACTTTTCCCACGCAGCTGCTCCCAAATGTGCAGGGAGCCAAAGACTTTCAGAAGGAACAGTACGATCTAGACTGGACAGAGAATAGTACTGCTTGCCACGGAAGCATTGCACAGTTCACACAGGGAACAATATTCATAAATCTAAAGCTGAGAGATTGATAGCTGCAGCACAGGACTATGGACTACGCAATGATTTACAGCCAGCATAGAAAAAAAAAAAAGGCAGCTTATGTAGCATACATCTGGAAACGGTTAGACATCTCATGGCGGGGTGCCAGGTGCTGATGTTAAAAAGGTCTGTACTCAGAAAGGTATGACAAGGTGCCACAGCTCACCCGCTGGAACTGTGTAAACAGTGCCACATCGCCACACGAGGCAAACCCTGGGCCATGATCCTGTCCCAACGGTGGAGCATAAAGCAGTTGTAAACTGCACTGCATTGGAGAGACCGATGTACAGAAAACAAGCCCTCTTTCTTTGAATGTCACAGCTCCTAGATAGTCTACATCTATAAGCAGTGCCAGTGCACTGTGCCCCTAGCAGTACCAAGTCCCAGATATTGGAAATCATT
This sequence comes from Rhinatrema bivittatum, assembly GCF_901001135.1. NCBI lineage: Eukaryota > Metazoa > Chordata > Amphibia > Gymnophiona > Rhinatrematidae > Rhinatrema > Rhinatrema bivittatum. Next base: position 34,816,867 of record NC_042631.1, read on the forward strand.
ATTTGGTTGGATTCACTGGAAAACAACTTTAATATATTTCCTTTAATGTATTTTAACTACATTTCAACATAAGCTTCAGTAGAAGCCACTGTGGGCTGTGGGCGGGGAGGGAAAGCTGAGTCACTAAGCCCCTGTGTCAGACCCACGTGAAGTTTATTCAGCTCCTGGTCCTTTGCTTTATTTTAGTTTGCTGTTGTTTATAAAGTTGCCACACACCGCCCACCTAGAAGATCTGCCCATGATCCTGCTAGAACCAGTTAACCCAACTTCCCCAGCCAGTGAGTCACCTCAGTGAGCCTTTGGAATAGGCAGGGGTGACTCTGCTGGATTTCTCTTCCGTTAAGAACGCAGTGGAAACCTTAGAATGGAGAGAACAACTTTCAAAGCGTTTTATGCAGGTGAATAGCGACGGCCTGGCTGAAGAGAAGACGGCCCTCCTCGGTCCAGCCAAAAGTACAGGTGGGCTTCCCCGGTCCACGCATGTTTCATTGAGTCATAAAGAGGCACTGCCAAGAGCAAGTTTAGGGCAGGAGAGGAAAAGAGTGCACATCCGTGGGGCTCCACAAATGCACGCGTACTATTTTGCCCCGTTCAACTGCCCAGACAAATAGCAGGCACCAAAGCTCGTGGGTACTTCATGCCAGCCATTGCCAATGCTTGAAGGGAAAGGATCCTATAATAGATGCAGGCTACATGTGTCCATGTACAGTGCAAATAAAGTGGACTGTGCAAAATTGCCCTCAGGGTCTTTAAGAGCAAACATGACTCTCACTGCTGCTTTCTTTAGGAGATTAAAACTCTAGGGTTGTGCTTTTGTTGTTGTGCTGTTTTAGCAGCAAACAGTAACAGGTTAGATTAGGGGGACATCCACGGAGGCAATATCCTGCAGGTCCTGAAATGCTCAGGCTCTCTCCAAGCTCTCAGGTGTCCCTTGCTAGTGCACAGTGATCTAATTTACAGAAAAATAGCAATAGGTGGGACCTGGATTGCTATATTTGTGTCTTCTGTTCAGTGTTGGCTTATTGACCATGGCCCTCTTAGGTCCAGGGCTATAATACTTAGGGGAAAGGGAATCACCAATTTCCAGTCATCTCTGCCTTTTGTCATCCATTTGGGGGAGGGGGAAAAGAGTTTATGTTTTCCTCAAATAAAGATTTAAAATATCATATGAAAGCCGTTCAATTAAAAAACACACAACATAAGACAAAATTGGGTGCTATATGGCCCACAATATCAAGTGTTTCATCCATGGGGTGGAGGATGTTAAACTCTCTAGGCTACATGAGCACTAGTTAGTAGGGATGTATTTAATATAAGGCTTGGGGGTAACCTGCACAGAGCGGCAGTTACTACCCTTAACAGAAACATGGGAGTAACCTGCACAAAGAAGCAGTTACTACCCTTAACAGAAACATGGGGGTATCCTGCACGGAGAGGCACTTACTACCCTTAACAGAAACATGGGGTTAACTTGCACAGAGCGGCAGTTACTATCCTTAAGAGAAACATGGGGGTAACCTGCACGGAGCGGCAGTTACTATCCTTAACAGAAACATGGGGGTATCCTGCACGGAGAGGCAGTTACTACCCTTAACAGAAACATGGGGGTATCCTGCACGGAGCGGCAGTTACTACCCTTAACAGAAACATGGGGTTAACTTGCACAAAGAAGCAGTTACTACCCTTAACAGAAACATGGGGGTAAGCTGCACAGAGTGGCAGTTACTACCCTTAACAGAAACATTGGGGTAACCTGAACAAAGAAGCAGTTACTACACTTAACAGAAACATGGGGGTATCCTGCATGGAGAGGCAGTTACTACCCTTAACAGAAACATGGGGTGACCTGCACGGAGCGGCAGTTACTATCCTTAACAGAAACATGAGGGTAAACTGCACAGAGTGGCAGTTACTATCCTTAAGAGAAACATGGGGGTAACCTGCACAGAGCGGCAGTTACTATCCTTAACAGAAACATTGGGGTAACCTGCACAAAGAGGCAGTTACTATCTTTAACAGAAACATTTTTATTTAGTTATTTATTTAAAAACTTTTCTATACCATCGTTTAGTAATGTACCATCACAACGGTTTACATTTAGGCTCAAATAGGTTTGGTTTCTAGGTTATCCATAGTGTGCCAATATTTATGGTTACATAGATCAATAATATACTCTAAATGAGAAGTGGGATGAGGTTACCATTTATATGATTGTCAGGATAATCATATAGGTGTATACTGTTTTCATTTAAATTTTAATTATGAGTAAAAAAAAATAAAATAATTCTACTTTTTATATATAGGTGACTTTCAGCTGGAAGTATTTGTTGTTGTTATTCATGGGGTTAACATGGGGTTAACCTGCACAGAGAGGCAGTTACTGCCCTTAAAAGAAACATGGGTAACCTGCACAGAGCAGCAGTTACTACCCTTAACACAAGGCATGAGGGTAACCTGCATGGAGCGGCAGTTACTACCCTTAACAGAAACATGGGGGTAACCTGCATGGAGCGGCAGTTACTACCCTTAACAGAAACATGGGGGTAACCTGCACGGAGCGGCAATTACTACCCTTAACAGAAACATGGGGGTAACCTGCACGGAGCGGCAATTACTGCCATTAACAGAAACATTGAGGTAACCTGCACAAAGAGGCAGTTACTATCTTTAACAGAAACATGGGGGTAACCTACACAGAGCGGCAGTTACTACCCTTAACAGAAACATGGGGGTAACCTGCACAGTGCGGCAGTTACTATTCTTAACAGAAACATTGGGGTAACCTGCATGGAGAGGCAGTTACTGCCATTAACAGAAACATGGGGATAACCACACTAGCCACAAATCTTGGAGTCATTATAAACACGGATCTATCAATGAAACAGCACATTTCCTCCTTGACAAAAAAAATCATTCTATAAACTGCAACTCTTAAAACGTCTCCGCCCTCTCCTTTTTCATCATGATTTTCGAACTATTCTTCAGTCTTTAATTTTTTCTGGCCTAGACTACTGTAATGCTCTTTACTTAGTATTACCCGACTCCTCAATCTATCCTCTACAATTAGTTCAAAACAGTGCAGCTCGTATCTTATCTGATGTTTCTCTCCGAAATCACATCACCCCCACTCTACAATCCCTCCATTGGATACCCATAAAATTCAGGATAAAATGTAAAGTATTCATTATCATTCATGGTTTAATACACAATTCCTCCTCCACCTGGCTCTGTTCTCTGCTTCATATTTATAAACCCACTCGGCATTTAAGATCACTAACACAAAACCTATTAGACATTCCATCACCTCGACAGGCAAGATTAGACATTACCAGAAGGATAGCGTTCTCCGTAGCGGGACCCTCCCTTTGGAATTCTTTACTAAATCCTCTTCACTTATTATAAAACCCATTTCATTTCAAAAAATCCCTGAAAACATATCTTTTTCAACTTGCATTTAATATTCCACCAATGCACTCAACCTCCACTACTCAACCTTCTTCCCTTCCCTCTTCTTCTTTATAATATCTCCCCCGGTGAACCATTTCAATAAAAACAGATTTACACCCCCCCCCCCTTCCCCTGAGAATTTTCTTCATAGATACCTTCCCTTCCCCCTCCCCCTACTCCCCCTCTCTATCTCCATAAACTGATCTTTGGCCCAGCTCTTTCATATTAAGATTTTTTGTTAAGACTAGCTACCTAATTAGCTATATACCAGTTTATGTATTTTATTCTTCTAATTTATTTTTAATTTTGTTTTTTTTATACCTTGTAAACCATTTTGACAAAAATTTATTTTTAAAAGTGGTATATAAATACTTTTAAATAAAATAAATAAAAATAAACCTGCACAGAGTGGCAGTTACTATCCTTAACAGAAACATGGGGTTAACCTGCTCAGAGAGGCAGTGACTATCCTTAACAGAAACATGGGGGTAACCTGCACGGTGCGGCAGTTACTACCCTTAACAGAAACATGGGGAAACCTGCACGGAGCGGCGGTTACTACCCTTAACAGAAACATGGGGGAAACCTGCACGGAGCGGCGGTTACTACCCTTAACAGAAACATGGGGGTAACCTGCACGGAGCGGCAGTTACTACCCTTAACAGAAACATGGGGGTAACCTGCACGGAGCGGCAGTTACTATCCTTAACAGAAACATGGGGATAACCTGCACGGAGCGGCAGTTACTACCCTTAACAGAAACATGGGGGTAACCTGCACGGAGCGGCAGTTACTATCCTTAACAGAAACATGGGGATAACCTGCACGGAGCGGCAGTTACTACCCTTAACAGAAACATGGGGGTAACCTGCACGGAGCGGCAGTTACTACCCTTAACAGAAACATGAGGTAACCTGCACGGAGTGGCAGTTACTACCCTTGAGAGAAACATGGGGGTAACCTGCATGGAGCAGCAGATACTTCCATAAGAAGCTTGCTGGGCAGACTGGATGGACCATTTGTTTTTTCTCTGCTGTCAATACTAAGTTACTATGTATCTATGTTATATGTGTAAAATTTTTGTTGTAGTTCATTTTTTCATTTTTCAATTGGTTTACTGTTTTTTTTTTTTTGTTTCATTTTATTTCTCAAACTAAAAAAACAAAAAACCCTCAAATGGGCCTCCCTGAGGCCCTCCAACTCCTCTCCGATCCCATGAAAGCAACCCTAGGGCTCAGGCCTAGCCGGTTGAACTGAGCCAGGCCCCTCTGATCCGCCCCTAAAAATTTTCCAGGGCTACTACTAACCAACCTCCACTTGCCCCATGTGTAGGGTCCAGCATAGTCCAAAAGAGAGAAGCGATGCCCACTCACTCCTGCCCTGATGGTCTGCACTTTAAAAATGGCATTGGTGGCCCACAGGACATCTGTCTGAGGGGTACTATTTTCTCAAATGCCCCTTTTAGTGTAAATGGAAACAGAAATGGCCTCCTCCATTCCATTTGGCGCATTTGTTTCAAACTAATGTTCTATGTAACTTACTGTTATCATTGTTTAATGTAAGCCGGCATATAAAAATATTTAAATAAATAATGCACATCCCTACTAGTTAGAGTCTTCAGATTATTACAATGTTTGCTTCTCTCTACTATTCCTTCCTCTTCTGCTCTTCCCTCTAGATTTACTTTCTTTCTTCTAAAATTTGTTAAACTTTTTGGGTTTATTAAAGGCGCATTCAAGTAGCTCCTCTTCTAGTGGTTGTTATGAAAGCAGGAGCATGGTCCTTGCAAAGTCCCACTAAACTCTGCCATTGATTCTCCAAATGGGGGGGAAGGGGGAAGGATAGACCTCCAGGCCCGAGGCATAACGTAAATGTCTCTTTCTGTGGGTGTGAAATTGAATGAGTTCTCCTATCCCTCATAGATCTGCACCTCCAAATACCACTGGTCCATAGATTCTCACCTTCCTTATTTCTTCTTGGCAGAAACTCTGCTGGAAAGCTTCAGGTTTCTCCTCTCTCCTGCACACGGTATTCTCTAACTCTCCCAGCCTCCTCCTGGAAGTCACTGGGATTGGGATAACATCCTTCTTCCTCACTCTTCTGTCAGGGCAGAAAGGGTGGAGAAAATAAATGACCTCCCAACAAAATCTGCATTCACTCAGAAGCACTGAGATCCACTGAGTATGGGGCCAAAGATGTGGCTTTCTCTCGTCCTACTCTACTCAGCATTCTGGGTAAGGACAGGGGACCTGGAAACATTCATATCCTTCGCATAAGAACATAAGAAGTGTCATCCTGAGTCAGACCAAAAGTCCATCGAGCCCAGCCAGAGCCGGTGTGACCATCGCCTAGGGAGGCATCAGTGGGTGGGGCGCCGCTGGAGCACACGAGGGCACCATTGTCAAAATGAGAAAGAGGCAACAGTAATCACAGAGCGCTCACTTGTGTGTGAGAGAGAGAGCACTATAGAAGGGTGACCATAACTCTATATATCTACCACTGTCAGAGAGGCATATTCAACTGAGGTAGGTTTGTGGGAGGGGGGGCAGCATTACATTGGTCTACCCAGTCCTGAGCCTAGCATCCTATTTCCGACAGTGGCCAGCCCCTAAAAGGAGATCCGATTTCTTGCTGCTCACTCCCTATGACAAGTGGCGAGTCTCCCTGGTTAATAACTATTTATGGCCTTTTCTTCCATGAACTTGTCCAAACACATCTATGCTAGCTGCCATGATCGCATCCTCTGGCAACAAATTTCACAGCTTGATTGTGCATTGAGTAAAAAAATACTGTCTCCAATTTGTTTTAAATCTGCTACCTGTTAGGAGTGTCCTACTGTTATTTGAAAGGGTAAATAGCCATTCCCTGTTCTTCTCCACTCACAGTCTTGTAGGCTTCAATCATATCCCCCCCCCCTCAATCGTCTCTCCTCCAAGATGAAGAGCCCTAACTTGTTTAGCCTTTCTTCCTAAGGGAGCCGTTCCAGCCCCTTCACCCTTCTTGTTGCTCTTCTTTCTACCTTTTCTAATTCCACTAGAACTTATTTCGCGATGGGGTTACCAGAATAGAACACAATACTCGAAATGTGGCCGCATCATTGATCTATACAGGGGCATTATAACGTTCTCTGTTTTATTTTCCATTTCTTTCTGAATAAATCTTAGCATTCTGTTTGCTTTTTTGGCTACTTTTGCAGGCTGAGCTGAGGATTTCTACCTGCTGTCCACAATGACTCCTTGATCCTAATGTGGAACCCACCATTGAGGATCTAAAGTTAGGGTTATTTTTCCCTATGTCTGTCATTGTGCACTTGTCCACATTAAATTTCATCTTCTATTTAGGAGCATTGGATGGCCGGCGCCATCTTTAAAAATGGCGCAGGCCATCCAGTGCTCCTACCATGTGACTGGGGCCGGGGCCAATGGCACTGATACCCTATCACATGGTAAGGGCAAAGGGCCATCGGCGCCATTTTGATTAGTGGCAGCCGACGGCCCGGGAGTGGGAGATCGCTCCAGGGACCCCCACTGGACCACCAGCAGGGGCGGATTGAGGGAAAATAGTGGCCCGGGGGATTTTTCTCCATACTGGCCCATGGGTACCCAATTACATATACAATATAATTTACATATATAATTTACATATTTAATTCACATATATATGTACACACCCCTATATTTCAGCATGCTACTCCCGTATCAACACAGTACTATTTGCCAAAACTCAAAGAATAACAACCCCACCTATGAAAAAGAATACCACAAATATTACACCAGAATCTAAAATATCAATACAACTCCTATCAGGAAAACAGAACAGGCCAAGCTACTACAGATCCCTACAGAGAAACCACATGCTAAAAGAATGCTTCATCTCAGTCTTTGCATGCAAAACACAAACTCTCACCAAATACAGAATAAAGCCACATAAAGTATAAATAGAAATGTGCAAACAAAAATTAAACTGTAAAACGTATCACGCCAGACTCTATACAGTGCAACAATGGAAAAACAAAAATGTCACCCTTCTTCATGAAACAATCAATAAAATCAAGATATATAAATCATGACTCATAATTATAAAATCATACTAATAAAATAATTTCAAAACAGCTGATGAATAGAATATCCAATAATTAAAGACTCAAGCAAATTTTTAAACCTTTACCAAACATCAATAAAATATTTCAAACAGCAGATACATCACATACTACCCAATAATTAAAATGGTAATCAAGAAAAATGAACTTAAAAAGCCACCTTTACTTACCCTCTCCAGCAGTTCTCCTACTCCTTTCCCTTGCAGGCGATGCCAGAAGCAGCAGTAGCTGCTGAAGCTGTCCTCATGGTCCTCTTCCTTAGGGACCACAACCAATCTCTTCTCTCTCTCACTCACACACACACACACACCAGTCATACCCTCAAGACCAGTTTCTGTCTCTCACACACCAATCATCTCCCCAACCAGTCTCTCTCTCTCTCTCACTCACACACACATACCAGTCATCTCCCTGATCAGTCTCACACATACACATGTCACCTCTCTGGCCAGTCTCTCTCAATCACGCAATGCTCTCGCTCTCTCTTACACAAAGGCTTTCAATCATACACATGCTCTCTCTATTTCACTTACACACAAGCTCTCAATTACACACATGTTCTATCTCACAGCCACAAGCCAGCCAAAAACATGCTCCATATCTCTTGCACACACACACTGACACACAGAAGCACCCTCCCTGTCTCACATACACATTACACTCACAGAATCACCTTGCTTTCAGACTTGCATTTTTCACTTTTACTAAAAGTGAAAGTGATGATCCCAACCATTAAATAAGAAAACCACATTCCTATCAGAAGGCGAAATGACACCCTTCCTTCAGGTTCTGTCCTCCCAAGGGACAGCCACCCACACCGTACAGCTTCTCTTGTTTTGCGCTTTCAGGCAATAAAGCAAGTGTCTTTCTTCAAACTATCAGTCATATGGTTATTCATGTGGGAGATATGGAACTGAAAGACATCCTTAGTCAACTTCCCTTTTAAATGGGAAGATTCCAGTCTTAGTCATTTAAAAATATACATTTTCTAAAGGCTTAAAAAAATAGCAAAACCATTTCAGATTGGAACTATTCTAGTCTTCATGCTTAAATTATGCTAAAAAAAGAAAAACAACCCACCTGGCATCAGTATCTTAAATTTGTGATTTTGCTGAGATGAACATTTTAAATAGTTATTTTTTTTTTTTGCTTTAGTATTTGTCTCTACCCACTTTGCTACATTTTATTTTCTAGAAGAGGGATGCTTAACATTCAGTAATTTAATCTTTCATCCAACTTTTCAAAAGTTGCACTATTCATACACATACACACACAGACACACACAAAAGCACCGTTCCTTTCTCACATACACACAGAAGCACCCTTCCGATCCAAGGCTTAACAGCTGGTCTCCGGCGGCGGTTCACTTCTTCGGCCCCCGCCAGCCTCAGTTTTAATTTCTTCGGCCCTCTTGGTCTCCGGCGGGGGGCCGAAGAGATTAAAATCGAGGCCGGCGGGGACGGAAGAAATTAAAATCGAGGCCGGCGGAGGCTGAAGAAAAGAAGATGGGCGCTGCCCAGCCAGCCCCCACTTGAGGCTGGCTGGGAGGCGCCCATCTTCTTTGCTTCAGCCTCCGCCGCCACCGGCCTCGATTTTAATTTCTCCGGCGGGAGCAGGCTGGGAGGTTCACATCTTCATTTCTTTGGCCCGCGCTGGCTGATCTTCTTTTCTTTGCCCCCCCCCCCCCCCCCCCGGCCTTGATTTGTATTTCTTCGGCCCCTGCCGGCTTGGCCTCCGGCAAGGGCTGACTGGAAGGCGCTGAGGCTGGGCTGAGGAAGAGCCACGCGGTCGAGACCACGTGACAAGGTAGACCGGCCCACCGGGGGATGCCCGATCCCCCGATAGGTCAATCCGCCCCTGACCAGCAGATACCTGTAAAAAGTTTTTTGGGGGGTCGGGAGGGTGGGGAAGCTAAGGGATTAGTTTTAAAGGGTCGGGGTGGGTTTAGGGGTTATTTTTGTGTGCCGTTTTTCCCGCCCTCCCCCAAAATGATAAGAGAACCCCCACGAACAATATCGTGGGGTTTTCCTATCGTTTTGGGGGAGCCCCCGATTTCTGAAGATTTTGAAAATATCGTACGATATTTTCAATCGTCCGAAGCCCGATTCACATCCCTATTAGTTTTTACCTCTTTGGCAAGTCTCATCCAAACCAAAAATGCCACGCTAAACCTAGGAGACATTCGCTGTTATGCAAGCAGGAAAATACCATAGCAGCAACCTCCAATGGGGATGCTATGGCAAGACAGTACATTCCTCTATCCTACCCTGCTTCCTCCCACAACCACTAAGCCAGAGTCACTAGTGGGGTGTCTGCATATATGCTATTGCAGCCTAATCCCCATCTCTGAAGTTTTCCTTTCCCTCTGCCCACTCTTTTGGTGTTTGTGTAGTATTAGTGGTTCACAGGTCTCATGAGGATCAGAGCCAGGACTGCAGTACCAGCTTCACCTTTATTCAGTATGGAGGCCTGGTTAAAAAGAAAGACGTTTCAAATTCTTTAACTCTTCACCCCACCTCATCCCACGTGGGATTTCCAGCATTAGCTCCTGGCCGCCCACTTCCAAGGATCCCAAGTATTCACTCAGGGGTAGAGATGTATGGAAGAGTCTCAGAGAAAGTGTATTCACTATCACTAAGAGAAAATATCGGGTGTCTGCCCCTTTAACGCCGTATTGTCTATTTACAATGAGGAAAAAGCTCAAATTGCACTCTAATCCTTCCCAAGGTCCTGCTCTAAACAAAGCTAGCAATTCTGGCTCTTCAGGCAGTTTAGCTAATCCCCGGAGCCTTTTTAAAAATTTCATGGTATCTCAGACTTTTATGCCTTTGTGTAACACAAGGCGACTCTCTGCCCCAAGCTCTGGCTTTTGCCTTCCCTTTAATGCTCCCCGAGAAGAGGTTACAGGTTCTCCTGATCAAGGACGGAGTCATCCTTTATCCGAGGAAAACACCCTTCTATTATCAGGCCTCCTCCTCCCGGGACCGCAAAATGCACATGAGCACCAGAACCAAGACACTCGGACCTTCATCACAGTTCAGCTGGCAGATAGATACAATGAAAAAGTGCATTTGGCTAGTAGTGCTGCTCTAAACTAGTTCATTTCCTTTGAAAACAGCTGTTTTCAGGCTGTGGGTTTTACCCTAATTAGGCATTTGCTGTTATCAGGTAGGGTAGGGCTAGGAATCAGGTTTAACAGGTTTAACACTAAAGAGCTTGCTGGCCTGGATAGGCTCCAGCTCCAAGAGGATCAGCGAGCAAGCATGACAACCTTGCAAAATTGCAAAGAAAGAGGTTTCTCCAAATTATGGAAAACCTCCAGAAAAAAAAAATTGAAATATATTTATTTTAAAAAAATCAAAAAGTGTTTTGTTGTTTTTTTTAACATAGAAAGTACTTTTTCACTCAGTGCACAATCAAGCTGTGGAATCTGTTGCCAGAAGATGTGATCAAGGCAACTCACAAACAGGCCGATACAGTACAGTGCGCTCCAGTGGAGCGCACTGTTAACCCGCATTTGGACATGCGTTTTCAACGCGCTAGCTTTACCCCATATTCAGTAAGGGGTAAAGTCGAAAACGCGCTTCCAACCCCCTGAGACTAATGCAAATGTATGTTGCGGGCGCTATTAGTCATTCCCGCGTGATACAGAAAGTAAAATGTGCAGCCAAACCGCACATTTTACTTTAAGAAATTAGCGCCTTCCCAAAGGTCGGCGCTAATTTCTTCCAGCACCGGGAAAGTGCAGAGAAAAGCAGTAAAAACTGTTTTTCTGTGCACCCTCCAACTTAGTATCATGGTGATATTAAGTTGGAGGTCCCAAAAGTTAAAAAAAAAGTTAAAAATTAAAAAAATTAAAAAATGTAAAATCAGCCCGCGGCTCGCGGGTTGAAAACCGGACGCTCAATTTTGCCAGCGTCCGATTTCTGAACCCGTGGCTGTCAGCGGGCTCGAGAACCGACGCCAGCAAAATTGAGCGTCGGCTGTCAAACCCGCTGACAGCAGCCGCTCCTGTCCAAAAAGAGGCGCTAAGGACAAGCTAGTGTCCCTAGCGCCTCTTTTTACTGCGGGCCCTAATTTAAATATTTTGTTTTACTGTATCGCGCGCACAGGACACTGTATCGGCCTGATAGCGAGGTTGGAAAGCCATGGGAGTGAACAACAAAAAAAAGATCTACTTTATGGGATCTGCTGTGCACATGTGACCCAGACTGGCCAGTGTCAGAGAGCGACCCCCAGGAGGAGGAAGCACATCATCAGACCGCATGGGCCAGAGAAAGCCACGGCGGTACTGACCACAGCGGCTGCAGGAAGTGGCAACTGTGCACCACCTTCGGAAAAGGTAAAGGGAAGAGGGGAAAAGGAGAGAGAACTAGGGTTGGACCTAGGATGGGGTGGAGGAGTGTTGTGAAGCAGAATGCTGGGGTCAGGCCTGGAGAGGGCACAGGGGAGGAGGGGTGGGGAACTGCAGCGATTGCCCTGGGTCCACAGACAGACATGGAGGTGGGACTGAGCCGGTGCGGCAGGAGCCGCGTGCCATGCTCCCGCCACTGCTTCGAGCTTTGCTGGCTGCTCCACTATTGCTGCCTTCCCTCTCGCCCCTCCTCCCGCTGGGATGCTCTTCAGGGCTGGGACCTGGTTTTGTTCTTCAATTGTGGGAAGGGGGGGTGGGGGGAACGATCTCCCCCTCGGGCCAGCCCTGGGAAGAGGGAGAGTGCTGGGGTCAGGCCTTGGGCACAGGGGGACCAGGGGGAGTGGAAATGCCAGCATTGGGTCCCGGGTGCTGGAGACTCTCACAGCCTTCAGGTGGAAGCCCCTGCGACCCTGCCCCATTCTCGCCTTTATAGTCTTCCTCCTGCCCTCACTCATTTTCCTCTTTTACTTCAGCGTCTTTGCTGCTTTTGCTTTTCCCTCTCTCTCTCTCGCATCTTGTTTTCCTTTTCCTAAGCCTCTCTGACCTCTTTCCCTCTCTGGCCTTCCCTTTGGTCTCTCCAGACTTACCCAGCTCCCCAGGTTCTGGGCGGAGACTCTAGGCTGGCTTGGGTTTGTGTCACACTCCTAGATGCATTGTGGTCCCTGGGCAGTAAAAATAAATATTGCACTGCAAGGGGACCTAAACTGCCACACCAGGCCTGAGTAACAGTCTGTCCCCCCAAAAGTGGGTTACTTTACAGCTCTCTTCCCCTTCGTTTCCCCTCAGTCTCTCTCTCCCTGACAACGTCATACTTTATTTCCCCTCCTCTTTAATTAATTCTCCCTCTACTCTTTTATCTATCTACTCTCTACTATTTATCACAATGTAACCTTTTCTTTTTTTAATTTGTTATATGTAAACCGATGTGATGACTGATGTTGAATGTCGGTATATAAAAAAACAAATAAATAAATAAATACATCGCCCCGTGTCCGATGTTTAGCTCTGGCCCGTGCACTCTCTCCTTTCTGCTGCCTTACATTATAAAACAGTTCCTACCATAATTAGTTCTGACACTCAGCACTGTATAGCCGGCAGCCCCCCTATGCCACTCCAGATCGTTTCCCTGTATTTATTCATACTGTGGATACTATAGATTTTGGCTGAAACGTGTGGTGTTAGGGAAGGGTTATGATGACGAGCAGCACCGCAGCACCATGATGCATTGAATCAGAACGATGGGAGCAGCAATGAGCAGAACTTTCAAAAACGTCATACAAGTTTTTCATCTCAGGAAGTCACCCCTAACCAGACAGGGATCGCACTGGATAGTTGTGCTTAGTTGACTGGATTATATACATTTTTTTCATAATGTTCTCTTGCTTTAAATTCCACAAGGCTGCTAGAGAAATTGGAACTGTGCCAGGGATAAGGACATAGAAGAGAGGGGCCCTTGTTTCTAAACAACAGGAGGAAGCCTGATACCAGTCAGAGATCAAAGTGTCCAGGGGACAGCAGAGGGCGGCGGCCGTGGCTGGAACACTGGTAGAGGTGGGAGGGACACCTTGGCACGTGGGATTAAGTCTTACCTGGCAACAGGTGGCTCACCTGGAACAGATGGTTTGCATGACCCATGAGCTTTTGCAGAGGAAGTCAGTTGTTTTTAGAAAACCAGAAAGTGCAATCTGTGCTGGAGGGATTCATGATATACTTAAAGAGAAATTTGGAGAAATGAGGAGCAGATAAAATTGGAGAGTTGTAAAGACAAGGATCAGGGCATGCATGTTTCAGGAAGGAGAATGGAGTAGTCAGAAAATATAATGTATCGCAAAAAACTCCGACTAGAGGTGTGTGCATAAATGTTAAGCCGCGACAAATGTTTTGAGAAATCGGAGCATTCCAGGCTGACATAAGGGAGGAGCAGCAGCCTAGCGGTTAGAGGAGCAGAGTGAAAACCAGTGAGCCCAGAATTCAAAACCCCTAGCGCCTCCTTGCTAACGAGAACCTGATCGGCATCAGCCGTCCACCGGTTAGGAAAACAGACGCCAAGATTATCGGCGTCCTTTTTCCTAAACGCCGTACAGCTGCACAGTCAGTTGAGCATCCGTTTCCTGCATCTGACTGCTGGCGGTTTTTGGGTTTTGGTTTTTTTTTTTTTAACTTTTTTAGTTTTGTTTTTCTTCCTACTTAATATTGCAACGATATTAAGTAGGAGGCAATACAGAAAAAGCAGGCATAAATTCTTGAGGAGCCCAAAAAAAATTACAAAAAAGCAGAAAATATTAAGTCAGAGGAACTGAAAAAGGAGAATAAAAAAAAACAAAAACCTGCCAGTGGTCAGGTTAGGAAAAGGGTTGTTCAATCAACGAGCATCCGTTTTCCTAAACTGGCTAACATCCACCTCTTCCGGGCGCCCGCTGCCAAGGAGGCACTAGGGGCGCACAATTTTCTCTAGCACCTCCTTTTTACTGTGGCACCCAATTTAAATATTAAATCGGGCTCCCGGGAGAGGTGGATGGGCGCCTGTTAGGGGAGCGGGCCCTGAATCATGCGTGCCCGTTTAAGACGCGCCAATATTGCATCGGCCTTAAGGAAGGGAAATTCCTCTATTTATTTATTTATTATTTTATTTATTTAAGGGTTTTTATATACCGCGGCATGTTAGGAAACATCACCTCGGTTTACAATGAACATTAACTTAGCAAAAGCTTTACAATCCAAAAACAAATAAATAAGGGTACATAGCTCATAACATTAAAACTATAAACTAAAATAGGAGAGCATAAAATGAAATAAGGGTACATAGCTGATAACATTAATATATTATATATTATATATATATAATATATAATATTATATATTATATATTAATAACAACCATCAATGTGCTCCTTGTAACAGGACTCCCTATTTACTTAGCCAGATTTCAGTTATAGAATATTATTACCTAATCGTAATCATTGTAATTTACTCCCCAGTTCATTGATCCAAGTTATCCTACCTGTTCGATGTAACCGCATTGTAAACCGAAATGATATGTAACTTGGCTACATGAATTTCGGTATATAAAAATGTTAAATAAATAAATAAACATTAAACTCGAGAATAAATAATATCAAATAAATTCAAAAGAAGCGCATTTGGCTAACGTTACCTGAGGGAGTATTAAAGTGTGTAAAGGGAGCACCTCCGCTGTGCGCTATAAACTATGGTAACTTCCACATTTTCAGAAGCAAAAGGGGCCTGCCTTATTAAAGAATCATTTCAACTCATGAATTGGGCTTCTCTGAACCTACTATTAATTTGCAGCACCATCTGGTGGACGTAGTAACAACATGGCTTGGTCTGTCCAGAAGAGTAGGAGTGCGAGCCAAGTATTTCACAATCATAAACCGTATCAGCTAGCACTAGACTTCAGATGAAGACTGCCTTCCTATGAGAGGAGCTGCATTAGCCTAATTGATAATAGACTAATATACACGGGATACTCTAATATATTATACTGAGAACTACAGTATACATTTACATGCCCCCAACTCCCTCGAAATCAATAGGGAAGGTAGAATAATTTAAGAAAAGCGTTGCAGTTAGTGACCTTTTTATAAAGACTATAATTGTAAATCTCCCAAAAGATTTTTTTATTCATATGTCCAAAAATGAAATATTCGTGTGTCTAAACTGCATTGTGAATCGTATATATTGATCACGACTATTTAGCTATTGAGAAAACTATATAAAGTTGACTCAGTGCCTCCCCACACAAATCATCTCTACATTAAAATCTCTCTCAAAAAGGATGAACAATCTAATCTATCTATATACTATCAAAATTGCTAATGAAAGAGCTGATAATTTCTCCCTTTGCTAATTAAGGAGCCATGGTTTCTCCCATTGCTGTCCCCAAGATTTGTAAATAATATTGACCATTGAATATGCTAGGCACTGTGAGTGTTGTTAGATAAACAAACCAAACCTCATGTGATATCTACTTCCTTTATTATTAATCTTGCATCTTCCATGATCATAATTATTTACAATTATCAAGGACAGCAATGGAAGCTGCCATAGCTCCTTCATTAGCTTAACTTGTTTTATGTCCAGTTTTGATAGCATGTGGATAGATTATTCATCTTCTGTGAGAGATTTTTCAATGTGGAAATGATTTATTGATAAATCTTTCCTTATCTGGGGAGGCACAGAGTCAACACTTTTTTACACCATACTAGAGCCTATCCATACGCCTTGTACGAGAATTTGGCCCTTTTCTCAGTTCTTGAGATATAGGAAGATCTGCTCTAATTTGCATGACTTTAGGCAGTAAAGGTGTTGTCTGCAAACCTTTTAGGAGGAGGTGAAGCAGTGCAGAATACGTATAAACAGGCTCTTTTTTCTAACAGAGATTGGCTGTTAATGATGAAGGGTCAGGATCCAGATAGAGAGGATACATTCACATGTATTTTACATTATTCATAAAAGTCTCCAATGGTAGGTAAGGTTCTAGGGAAACATTGCTATGCATTCTTGTTTTTCTCAAAAACATCTACGGTTACGGGTCGATTTTAAAAAAAGGTGCGTGCAGGGAAAACAGGGATTACGCGCGCAGCTGGGCCTTGCGAGCGCCATGCGCGTTTTAGAAAGGGCTCGGCCGCACACGTAATCCCTGTTATGCGCACAAGAGTCAGGCCTCTTCCAAGGGGTGGGCTGGGACAGCGCCATTGTTCGCTCTCCTAGCGCACGCAACTTACATCAGCTCGGGAGCTGAAGTAAGTTGCTCAACAAAGGTAACAACAACAACAAAAAACCCAAAATGGATTTAGGAGTTGGGGAGGAGAAGGGAAGGGTTATAAAATCGGTGCGTCCATGTGTGCGCACCAGGAAGCCCTCGCGCATGTATTAAAATCTACCCCATAGCGTACACATGATCAAAAAAAATGTATATTCTTCATATTTGTTATCAAGACTAGATTTTTGACAACAATTTTTCCAGTAGGACATTTTAAATGTGTATCTTGCAGGGCATTTGCATTCACATTACAAACCAAAGCATTTGTCAATCCGGTTACACAAATATGTTTTACAACATTTTAACGGGTGTAATTCTACTTACATGGTGTACATCATGATTCACCCATGTTCTACGGCATTTGTGGGGAAAAAAGAGAGATTGTTTCGCCTTCATATATCAGAACATCGTGGTTATTTGAAGAACAGACACCAGGAAGCTGCCTTTGTTAGGCGCTGTTTAAAGCAGCAACATTCCTTCCATGCAGTAGGTTTCTTTGCTGGAGGATAGAGATAAAATATGGGATGGCAAGAATGGTTCATGTGCATGATGTGTTTGTTTAGAGCAAAATATCCTATTTGTTAAATAATGGATGTGGGGAAAGTGATGTGCATTCGAATGGGTAAAACGGGACAAATAAGGCCATTTTCTGATCATTTCAAATAGAACAAACTGAAAATACCTGAAAATTTTCTGGTATATTGGGTTCATGTAAAAAAAAAATAAAAAAATACACAAAATAAAACTAAAAGGCCTCAAACCCCCTCCCACCCCCATGAAAACACGAAAGTCAGGACCTATCTTTCTGGGCTGAGCTGGGCCTAGCCGAGACCTCCCTGGGCCTCTCCAATCTCTGCCACAAAGTAAAAATGGAACCTGGGGCCCAGGCCTACCTGGCTGGGCCTCCTTGTCCCTCCTCCCCATTCCTCACTTAACCCCTTCGATAGGGTTCCTAATGAAAGGGCAGGAATGATTCCTGATGTACTGAGGGGGGCAGTTCGCGCCAGGTGACAGCCAGGAGCGAGTGCCATTTACTATTCCCTCTAAACTGCGCGTGTGCATGGCCATGCACAACATTTACCGCACTCGCGCCGCCGTGCCTCTGGTGGCCAAAGAGAGGAGGAGGACACAATGGCCACCGGCAGACACCCCCCCCCATCCCGCTGGTGCCTGAAAATGAGGCCCAGGCTCTGTGTGTGTGTGTGTGTGACTGGCTGGCTGGATGAGAGCCTGGGTGGTGGTGTGGTGACTGCTTGTGTGTGTGGCTGAGTATCTGGTGTGGGGGTGAGAGTAAGCCATGTGTATGGGAGAGAGAGAGACTGTATGAAGGGTTGTGTGTAAGAGAGAGAGAGAGAGAGGGAGTCTGTGTGAGGCAGTGTGTGTGTGTGTGTGTGTGTGTGTGTGTGTGTGAGAGAGAGAGAGAGGGGGATGAAGGATTGAACCTTGGGGGAGTACCAAAGGAAGTATCTGCCCTGGGTACCAAATACTTTAGGTACTCCACTGCCTCTGCCCATTGGATTACAGATTTAATCATGATGTTGCCATATGGGGAGAGGCATTGAAGTGATGTCAAAATGGGCCTCATGAAGACCTGTTTTGATTTCTTGTTTTGCTTTGTTTTTTTCTTTCTTTGTGGTTCAGAAAACCACAAACTGAACCAAAAAATAATGCACAAACCAAAAAATATTTCTCCCCTTCCCCCCTCCCCCCCCAAAACGAAAATCAAACCGAAACAAATTTTTCTTTGCAGTACCTTTTTAGAGTTCACACAATTTCATAATAAGTGATGGCAATAATCAGTATTATAGTCCAATAGAATGAAGGAGTTGACAATATGCAAGAGTGATGCTTTTGCACTTTAACCAGTTAGGTTTGAGAAAGAGATGAACATCTTGCAATGTAATTGGCTGCAGTCAAGTCTTTTAATTTTGAGCTAATGAGAATAGTGTGTGTGAATGCACTGGGACTGGTGGAGCTTGATCTTTTTACACTGGCATTGGTTGTGGTTAAAAGTCTTTTTTAAAATTTTGAGCCAATGAGAGTGATTTCGCAAGAAAGCATTAGGATTGGTGGATTGTGAACATCTTTGGTTTATATATTGCACTGGCGTGGGTTGTGTTGTTTTAATATTATGAATATATGGTTACACGAGGTAGCAAATTTGCAAATACAAGTTTTCAAAGTAGCTTACAGAATGTGAGTAACTCCTTGAATGCGAATAGTTTTGTAGAATTTATTCATGTTTTATAAAATATTTTTGTATTGTAGAATCACTTAAATGAGTCCCCGAGGCAGCCAGTCAGTTTAAATTTTGACCACATTGGAGTTGAGTGGGTAAGCAATATACTCAAGATCTGTTTTTTTCATGAAAAGGTCATTTGGAATATATTCATAAAATTAAAAAATGAATGTCTCCCATGATAGGAAAAATAAGTAAGGAGGTTATGCTGACTGATGAATATGGTTGTCACCCTGCAGTGTGTGTCTGAAGTCTTCTCCTCTTTACTTTAAGTTTTATAGAGGGGATCATTTCATCTGTGAAAATAAAAAAAAAAAAATAGCTTGGTGGAGATTTTTCGTTTGCTCCTGTTGTGTGCACAGACTTCACTACCATTGATTGTCTTGGCCTGAGCTGACAACAGAATTTGATTCCCCCCCCCCCCTGTGGTGAGTAATAAGGAAAATCCTTGCTCAGCCCAGCCAACCGTTTCAGAGATTTTCAATCAATGCAGTATGGATTTCCTTTAATTTAGAAATGTCTACATTTCTTGATATTTTGTTTTGCAGTCTTCTCCGAAAAATTACAGAAAACATGTCACACTGTGATATGATTTCTGAAATATATTTGTAATTTTGTCTTATGCATATAAATAAACTAATGCATGATATATTTAATATTTAAAAGTATGATATCCAATTATCTGTCTTCACAAAATTGTTCTGGGACGCATGGGGGTCAAAGTCAAAATGATTGAGTTTAATCATCAAAATCTCTTTTGGGGTGGGGGTGGGGCCCTGAACAATAATTCATTGGGAGACGCTGGCAAGGCTGAAGGTTCCAGGAGGGCAGTGGTTCCCAAACCTGTTCTGGGGAAGCTCCAGCCAGTCAGCTTTTCAGGATATTAGTAAGGAATGTGCAAGAGAGAGATTTTCATGCAACATTAAAATTAAACCTTGCTCGCTCTGGGCCTTACCCTATCTCCCACCCTCTCCAGACATCTCTTACTCCTTCCAGGAACCAGAAGGGCAGGAGCGGCTGGGGATCGTTCCTGCCCCATTCTGACTTCACAGAGCCCCATGGTAGGGGTAAGAGAGATGCAGGGAGGGCAAGGAGATGGGGGGGAAGGCCCGGGTAATTTTTCAGCAGAGGGAGGGGGGAAACCTGGTCCCTTCCTTTTTTTTTTTTTTTTTTTGTTTTCTTCTCTCCTTTTATTTTAGCTTTGGAGTTTATTTGGCTTCAAACAAACAAAAATAAAATATAATCATTTTTTCTCATAAAAGCCCCTTTGCAGCTCCTGTCGAGTACACGGTGCTGAATGGAGGCATCCTTGGCCTTCAGAAAGGAGCCGATGCACCTCATGCCAGTTATGTCTCCTGTCACCCTTCCTCTCTCTCACTTAATCATAATTATTTTGTGTTTTGTATATTTCCAAAAGCACCTTAGCTTTAAGACTGAAATTAATACACAATATTTTGTGCTGGAATCCATTTCCTTCAGCATGAAGAGGCCAACTTTTAACAGAGGCAATCCATTATTTTTTTTAGTGACTATTACTGTGTAACCTGGTCCCCAGTTTTGGTGCTTTATCCTAGACTGGGGGGTGCCACGGGTCCTGGTTCAGATCCGGACAGGGAGAAAGATGTCTCTTCTGGGGCCCCTGGCACTATCTCTAATCTTTCATTTATAGCTAAAGTAATAGAAAAAGTGGTGCTGAAACAGTTTAATGATTACATAGAAACAAACGACATTTTATATCCTACCCAATTTGGTTTTCGAAAAAATTTTAGTGCTAACAAAAGAGTTTTGGTACTATCAAATACAATATTAAAAGGATTTGATCAAGGACAGCGCTATTTGTTAATCCTGCTGGATTTATCAGCAGCATATGATACTGTGAATCATAACATATTATTAAATAGCCTGGCAGAAATTGGGATAAAAAATAAGGCACTGGAATGGTTTTCTTCCTATTTAAACAATAGAACATATCAAGTCTTTTAGAGATGTGAATCGTGTCCTCGATCGTCTTAATGATCGATTTCGGCTGGGAGGGGGAGGGAATCGTATTGTTGCCGTTTGGGTGTGTAAACTATCGTGAAAATCGTGAAAATCGTGAGCCAACCCCCTAAAACCCACCCCCGACCCTTTAAATTAAATCCCCCACCCTCCCGAACCCCCCCCCCCCCAAATGCTTTAAATTACCTGGGGATCCAGCGGTGGTCCAGAACGGCGGCGGTCCGGAACGGCCCCCTCAATTGAATCCTGTTGTCTTCAGCCGGCGCCATTTTGCAAAATGGCCGCCGCAAAATGGCGGCGGCCATAGACAAATACGATTCGACGCAGGAGGTTGTTGGCAAGTCTTGTGGGGGTCAGGAGGCCCCCCCAAGCTGGCCAAAAGTTCCTGGGAGTCCAGCGGGGTTCAGGAAGCGATTTCTTGCCGCGAATCGTTTTCTGTACGGAAAATGGCGCCGGCAGGAGATCGACTGCAGGAGGTCGTTCAGCGGCGGTCCGGAACAACCTCCTTACAATTCCATCTATTGCCACGGCTAGACTCACTTCTGTCAGAGAAAAGGCTGTTTCACTGGCTGGTCCAGGCCTTTGGAATTCATTAACTACCGAATTAAGGCTCCAAAGTAATTAAAAATTTTTTAAGAAAGCACTGAAAACCTGGTTGTATGCACAAGCATTTCAAATTGAAGCCAGTTAGGAACCTGTCATATTATTTTAGTATTTTAAGTTTAATATTGTTTTAATTTATTTATTTTAATTAGTTAGATAATTTTATTTTTATTTTAATTATTTATGTGATCATAACTCTTATTCCGCATGATTGGTTAAATTATTGTGTTTTTTTATGAAACTTTCTGTATCTTAAATTGTTTTTTATGAATTTTATGTATTTTTATTTTAAGGAGTCATTGTAAACCGGTGTGAAGGTATATACCAACATCGGTATAGAAAAATTAATAAATAAACAATCACAATCTCCATGACCAAATATCTCCAGAAGGTGCCAGATAGAGAAAACATAACAGCAGGGAAGCCAAAATTATCACCACAGGGAGAAATCAGGAATCACAAAAGGGTTTAACCATGCCCACATGGGGAACACTAAAAAAAACCCAACAAAAAACAACCCACTGGAGTCTGTGGTTAGTGTTCAAATAAAAGATAGTCTTTACTGTAACTTAAAGAAAAGGATCCAAGTCAAGATGACAAAAATGCGAATCAGCATACATCCAATGATCAGTAAAAAGCAAATGGTTTCTCTGTCCATCCTTATCCTGTTCACTTCCTTTTCTATTCTTGCACCTTCATTCTGATTAAAAATATCCTCACCAATAAGAGTGGGATAACTAGAGCGTAGTTCTAGTTCTGGCATGAACTGGGTTGAAAGAAGAAAAAAAATAATCCCCCAAGCAAAATATCCAAACTGGGCTCAAAAAATTCAAATCTTCACTTGTAATTGAAACTCTTGAAAATATAACTTTCTTGAGTTATTGGCTCAAAGGTCTACATCTTTCTCTTCACCCAATCTGTTAACTGGACGAAGGGGTCAAAAGATCTTTGACCAGCGCCTGAGGGAAGGACATACCCCCAGTATCCCAAAGGGCTGGGTCAATCAAAATCCAAAACATCTTCTCAAAATGTCTTCCTCAATATCTGAATTGCCTTATGTGAGATCTAGGGGGGAAACTCCAACTCTTCAGTCATCTTGCTGTGATATCTTGGGGAAATCTTGTGCTCTTCAATCCTCTTTCTTGTAAACCTGAGGGAGGTTTCAGCTCCTGATCCTGGAGGAATCTCTAGCCTCTTTCCTTCTCCATAGACCATGACCCTCTCTCCAACCAGCTCCTAACCATCTAAAGCACTGGGCATGCTCCAACAAACTGTATACCCCAAAAAGCCTATCCCCCCAAAAGGTGGGGTTATAGCAATGGGAGGAATCAAAATTAGCGAAATCCCTCCCACTGCCTTGAAATAGCAAAAATCACATACATAGGGATTATGTTTGTAACTGGTATAACACCACCCTGTCACAACTATAAATGAAACTATAAATCACGTACTTTTCTTGTGCACCACTCTGGAAGGCCTTCTGATGAAAAAAGGTGGTAAAGAAAAAATGTTAATAAATAATATAAAACAAATACTAAAGGAGACTGAGTTATGAAAACAGCATCCACTTTTATAAAGTAGGGTGGCTAAAAAAGACTTTTCCAAAATAAAAATTAAAAAACCAGGAGGCCCCAGTATTAGTAGGCTGCTCACTGGATAAGTTATTAGGCTAAAGTTAGCTGGATAACTTGTCCAGTATGTTCAGTGGGATAAATGTCCCTCTGAATTTGCTTCTTTAAAGTTATCTGCATACATGTAGCCGGATAACTAGCTGCATTCTCGGATATCTTCAGAGATGTCAGGGTAAGTAGCACACCTTTTATAAGAACTGAGTCGCAGGCCTCCCAGCCCAGTGCTCACCCCACCACCACCTGTCTCAACTCCCCCCTCACCTAAAAAATGGACCCAATCTTTAAAAAGCACACTAAAGTGCAAAAAGATGAGCACCATCAGTCCAGACCTCTAATGCTCCCTCCTCCCCCCTCCCTGCTAAAAAAATATTATTAACTTTATCCCTTCTGCCTCCCACCCACCTGGTTACCTTGCAAATCACCTCTCTTGATCTGCTGGGATAAGTGCGCTAAGTGATCCTGGTGTACACATCCATAGTTACTTAGGTAATAATGTGGGAAACAAACGTCTACCCTACCCAGCACTCCTACCCTACAGTATGCAGCACTCTTACCCTACCCTACAGTACACAGCACTCCTACCCTATCCTACATTACGCAGCACTCCTACCCTACTCAGCACTCCTACCCTACCCTATAGTACACAGCACTCCTACCCTACCCTACATTACGCAGCACTCCTACCCTACTCAGCACTCCTACCCTACCCTATGCAGCACTCCTACTCTACCCTACAGTATGCAGCACTCCTACCCTACCCAACCGTATGCAGCACTCCTACTCTACCCTACAGTACGCAGCACTCCTACCCTACCCAGCACTCCTACCCTACCGTATGCAGCACTCCTACCCTACCCTACAGTACGCAGCACTCCGACCCTACTCTACATTACGCAGCACTCTCACCCTACCCAGCACTCCTACCCTACAGTACGCAGCACTCTCACCCTACCCTACAGTATGCAGCACTCCTACCCTACTCTACAGTACGCAGCACTCTCACCCTACCCAGCACTCCTACCCTACAGTACGCAGCACTCTCACCCTACCCAGCACTCCTACCCTACCCTACAATACGCAGCACTCCTACCCTACCCAGCACTCCTACCCTACATTATGCAGCACTCCTACCCTACCCTACATTACGCAGCACTCCTACCCTACCATATGCAGCACTCCTACCCTACCCTACAGTACGCAGCACTCTCACCCTACCCAGCACTCCTACCCTACAGTACGCAGCACTCTCATCCTACCCAGCACTCCTACCCTACAGTACGCAGCACTCTCACCCTACCCTACCCAGCACTCCTACCCTACCCTACAGTATGCAGCACTCCTACCCTACCCAGCACTCCTACCCTACAGTACCCAGCACTCTTACCCTACCCTATGCAGCACTCTTACCCTACCCTACCCAGCACTCCTACCCTACCATATGCAGCACTCTTACCCTACAGTACCCAGCACTCTTACCCTACCCAGCAATCCTACCCTACCATATGCAGCACTCTTACCCTACAGTACCCAGCACTCTTACCCTACCCTACCCAGCACTCCTACCCTACCCTACAGTACGCAGCACTCTTACCCTACCCAGTACGTCTACCCTAGCCTACAGTAGTATGCAGCACTCTTACCCTACCCTATAGTTCGCAGCACTCCTGCCCTGCCCTACCCAGCACTCCTACCCTACCCTACAGTACGCAGCACTCCTGCCCTGCCCTTTCCAGCACTTCTACTCTATGCAGCATGCTTTTAGTGCTATCACTTAGCACAGCAATCCCAGCACATCAAGAGGGGTGATTTGCAAGGTAACCAGGTGGGTGGGAGACTGCCTGGCTGGGAGGGGGCCGAGTGGATGTTTGGGGGGAACAGAAGGTATAAAGTTAATATTTTTTAGCAGGGAGGGGGAGAGGAGGGGGTCTGGAGGTCTGGGCCAGCAGCACTCATCTTCTTGCACTTTAATGTGCTTTTTAAAGATTGGGGCCCATTTGTTTGATGAGACGGGGGTTGAGATTGGGCTGGGAGGCCTGCGACTTAGTGACATTTTTTTTTAAAGGTTTGCTATAGGGCCACATAGGACTGGATAATGTAGCCAGATAACAGGACCCCTCCCCGGATCGCCCCTTTTATATCTGGCTAATTTATAGGCAGATAATACACATCCTGCTATAACTGAGCCGGATAAGAGGCTGAATGTGCCATATTAGGCGGATAACTTGTGAATTATCCATCTAAATGGCTTTTGAATATCTACCCCCAGATTTTTTTAGAATTACGATTTTCTATTTAAAAAAATCAAAACTAAAACTCTTTTATTTAAAAATGTATTTTAAAATTAAATCTAATCACCAACATGCCAAATCTACACTTATTTTTTTATGAACATTTGTCACAAGGCAGATTATGTGGTGATAGATAAATACGGCTATGACCTAAAAATGTGAGGTAGATTTTAAGGGCATCTTTTTGTAAATGATCCCTCCAGGTAGCCTCATAAAAATGAATTAGTGGCTTTGTCACTCGCACACATGGTTTTTCCTTCCCACTAATCAAACATGGGCATTCACGTCAGTTTTTCATCTTCTTTCAATGGGTCTAGTCCAGGAGTCCCCAAACCTTTCAAAAGAAGAGCACCTAAGACATTTCAAATCACTGCGCGGGCTGGGGTGAGGGGAAGATCCTTCTCAGGTTTTGCTAAGCCGGGGGAAGGAGAGGGGGGAGAGGGAGTGGATACAGTCCCTCAGGAGGAGTTTGCTGGGAAAGGGGGAAGTCAGGGGAGCAGGGTTCCCAGGTGTACAGGGGGGATGGCAGATAATGTCAGTAATAATATTTCCAAAATTGGCAACCTTGCCACACATCCCCAACAACCTTTCCCCTTGCAGCTCCCCTATCCCCGATATCTGCTGGATAGCAGAATAGGGTGTTTGTGTGTGGGGGGTGCATCCTCTGTCGCTCCCACTCTACTTCTTTTTCCTTCCCCCCCCCTCCCACCTTTTCTCCCTCCCTCCCCCTCTCTTGCAACCTGCCAGATTCATAGAATGAGTAAAACCCTTCTGTGGAGACCCCAGTCCAGGAAAAGAGATTCAGACTTGGAAATCTGGGTTATAAAGAGGATTTCTGCATGCTGCACCTCCAAAACTTGTGTCCTTCGGGGGGGGGAGGGGTGATGTCCCCCCCCCCCCCCCACAGCATGATTGGGAGCTACAGCAGCTTCTGTACTTACCTGAGAGCCCCGCAGAACGCACAGCTTTTTACTGCCAGTGCCTTCCAAACCCGTGGCCTGCATCGCCTTCCCACAGCAGCAGCTGAAATCTCCTTCTGGCTCTGCTGTAGCCTCTCTCCCTTTCTTGGCCCAAGTGGCTTCACCTGTACAAACAGTGCTAATGCCAGCGTTGCATAACACAGCTAAGTCAGAGGTGGCCTAACACCAGCGTGCCCTTGCCACATTGCTCTCAGGTGCTGCTACTTGCCTTTCCAAGTATCTCAGGTGGTGGTAATAGCGGCATGCACTGCCACCGAGATCAAGCTACTCCTGTTGTCACTGCTTTGGCCCCGGGGCTGGATAAAATTCAGCCAAGTGCAGCATACAGACCTCGGGCCACAGTCTGTAGTCCTGCCAAGCTTCTGAAAAGTTCTGGGCTTTCCGTTTTTTGGTTCTCAGCAGACTAAGGTCACATGCGCAGAGACAGGCTCAATGGGCTTATTGTTCTGCACTTATGTGGTGGTGAAGCTGGGCCAAGCAAGGCAGAGGAGTGAGTTAAGGCAGAGAAACAATATATGAACGGGCAGAGGCAGAGCAGAAAGGAGCAGTGCCTGGACTGGAAAGAAAAAGGGAAGAGACGATCCAATACTTGCAGCTTCCTATTTTGCCACAGGAAACAGTCACGGCTTCTGGGCACAGCAGAGACCCTGGAATGGAATTGATTGGCCTAAATCTGACAGGTTTGGCTAAGGACATATTCAGAAGGTAGACCTTCTTGGACTCGGCATTCTCACACAGACCCCCCCCCCACATCTCGTGACTGTACAACAAACGTGAGAACAGAAGAAGAAAACAACAGATGTGCAAGCCTGTGGGGGACAGAGTTCTCACCTGGGCCATGTTTTGGGAAAAATCACATTTCTCAAAATATGCCTTCTGATATACAGACGAAAAGGGTATAACTAAAAGAGGCAGGGGAGGGAGATGGCAGAGGGGCCAGATAGCGAGAGAAAATCCTCAGCACCCAAAGCAACTCCGCCGCTTGTACTACACATTACTATCTTTGCAAACTCAGTGTTTGTAACTTCTTTATTATCATCGCTACTATTGCCTTTACTGTGTCTGCGTATTCTGCATTGCTTTCTGCAGCTCAAGGTAGCATTGATAATAAAACGCTGCTTATCCTGGCCTCTGCAGTTGTGCTGATTCAGTGTGGCGTGAAGTGTTTTGTATACTAGATCCTGTCAGGAAGTAGATCCTGTCAGGAAGGGAACCTGCAGGATACCGGCCTTGTGTCGGGGAGCGCTGGATCTCATCAGGGGCATTACCTTGGGGGGGATACAGACTTTTTGTGTCCTTACCACCCCTATATGCACAGAGTGAACCTGTAATAGACTCCACCTGGGAATACTGCAAAGAAATTCCTTCCCTGGATAAAAAAGGAAAATGTGCCATGTAATATAAACCGTGCAGGAAGTAGATGCAGGACCTCTCTACAAGAAGGAAGCAGCGTAAAGGATGTGGCTGAAGATGTGGCTATATCTGAAGAACAATGTGGACCAACTGCATCGTACATTAAAGAAATCGCTGTGCAATGCATCGTTCTTCAAGCCTCTCTCGATGCCTTCTGGTATGAAAGATTTAACAAATGCATTCCCACCCTCTTTAGATGATCGGATTTGGGCCGTGCTGTTCAAGAAATGTGGGAAACTTCATTTAAATCAATCCACCCTGTAGTGGAGTCAGGACAATTTTGCTTGCAGGTCTGCGGGTGCCCTGTGGGGCTGCCCAGCACAGCCGCTAATTCCAATACTAGCAGACATTATAGCTGCTTTACCACCAGTGCAAAGCTGATGCCATAAAGGAGGAGCAGGAATTTCAAACTGAAATCCCCACCCATTGCCAACCCTGCCCCCTTTCTGGTACGATGCACATTCCTTTACCAGGGGGGGTGTCAATTTCCAGCTGATGATTTTAGCCAGGAAATTACTTAGTTGAGTAAAATTGTTTGTTTGAAAATTATCTTTGCTTTGTGTAAGGGACCCCCCTATTTCTCTATACTTTACTGTCCCTAGTTAGTGCCAGTTATCTGGTTAAGTCTGATACTTAAAGTTAAGTTATCCAGCCAAGTCCATTCCTCCCAGTTACACCACTGGAACGCCCCTAACCCAGCCAGCTGGATAACTTCTGAGTGTCTTAGAGGGGGGGGGGTGTGAGAGGAGAAAGCTTGTATGCAGAGCTGCCCCCTCTCGCCTGCCCCACACCCGCTACTCCACAAAATCTCAGGGTGACTGTAAGTCGAGAGTTTCCCAGGAGCGCAGAGGCCAGCGCCATACACAAACCCTTTCAGACACATCGAGCACTGGCGGCAGACGAGGAGTCACCCGGCACCATTTCTGAAGGGATGACAGTGGGGCCAGGAGCGACTGGGGATCACTCCTGACCCTTTCTTTGCTGAAAGGACCAAGTGGGGGGCTGGCGAGGTCCCCAGCCCCAATTTATTTGCAGGGGACAGGGTGGTTAGAGGGGCCTGGGGAGGCTTTGGCTGGGGGCAGACCCTCAGCTCTGGCTTATTGGCATGGAGGGGGGGTGGCAGGGTAAGGGGGGAGAGCTCTGGGATCCAGCCCCATTTCGCTTCATTCTTTGTCTGGGGGTTTCCTTTTGTTAATGTTTATTTTTGATTCGGCAAACAAACTGAACCATAATAAACACATTAAAAGGTGAATTTTAAAAGCCCGACGTGCGCCGAAATGAGGGGATGCGCGACTCTCAGGCCGATGCACGCCGAGTGGATTTTAAACACCGCCCAGATATGTGCGTGCTTTACGCTGGATGCACGAATGAAATTTTTTTTAAAAAAGAGGCGGGGCCTGGATTTAAACTTGAAATTTGCCTGTAAACACTTACGTGCAGAGGTGTGCACCAGCGCCCCCTGCTGCATAACTTTACTTCTGCTATGGAGGACGGGTAACTTATAAAACAGAAACATCTGCACAGATCAGCGGGGGTTTGAAGGATCAGGTCTAACAGGGGGGGAAGGAAGGATATTAAACTATCACTTACCTGGACGAACTGGGACAAATGGCATGGCGGCTGAGCGCGAGTCTTTTAAAATTCCCCCACTTACGCGGTAGACGCAGCATTTGCACACGTAGGTGCATGTCCACTTAAAACCGTGCGCACATGTACTCGCGGTCAGGCTATTTTATATCATGCGTGTCTGTTATGAAATGGCCACGTTCCTGGGCAGGGGCTGAGGACCACGTACACGTGTGCGCCCGCAGAGTGGTTTAAAAGTTACCATCCCTATGAGCCCAAAAAACAAATAACCAACACCCTGCCCGAAAAAGCAAGCAAACAAAAATGTTGTCTGTGCGCATCCCGTGGTGGAAGCAGCTCTGGAGAGACGAGCATCCTCTTTTCTCTCAGGGACCGAGCGTCGCCTTAACACAAACAGGAGAGGTGTGCGGGTAAAACTTGGAACAGTACAGATGGTCACCACCAGATGTGACACTATTTTCACAAAACCCTGTGCATGGAGCCAAGGAAAAAGGAAAAAAAAAAAACTGTTGCCAGCAAGTCACAGCTTTATTCCTGATTTCCTTTAGAAAAGAAATGCAGAGAACAGCTGTGACTGACGATAAAATGACCCGGAGAGAAATAACGACCGAAGATGCTAACGCAGGTTTATACCTCTGGTTACTTTTAAAATGACAGCCTGTCTTCCAGGGGGTCAAATCTCTTTTCCACATGGGCTCTGCCGCCCGTGCGCAGCAACGTGTGCCGACTCTCCACTTGGCTCCCCAGCCTCGTCTAAAAGGTCATCGGAACGCGGACGGTCCCCTCCGCTAGAATCCTTTTCCGCAGACACAGAGCACGTGAAGGCTCCTTATTAATGGAATCGGCACCATTGCTGCCCCGTGGAGATGGCTTCGGAAGCTGGAGTTTTATCTTTCAGGAGGGGTCGGAGCATGCGCCTAGGTGGCTTCTACGCACGTGCATCCTATTTTATAAACCCGGGGAGTGGGGGCGCCCTTGCGGTGCCCTGCACGAACGTGAGCAGGAGAGAAAAGGAGCGATTTGGGGCAGGGCCTGGATGTATGCGCACAAGTTGGTATTTTCTAAGTGGTATACACGCACTTCTGCACCTGCTAATTGACTCCTCATACAGATGAAATTAGATTTGTCTTTTGCCTGAGGCTTTTGGGTGGGAGGTCTGGGTGAACGGGTGGAGGCACTGGCAAACTGATTTCAAGCACACAATGCATGCCTGTAAGTATTTTCAGAAGCAGAGTTTGCCCATACTTTTTAAGACTGGTTCTCAACCTTTTCCCCCATCGTGACACACCTGACAGACCACGCTCACATGTGTGACACACTGCTCATTACAATTCACGGCGAAAATAAAAAAATAAAATAAAATAAAGATCCAGTATTATTTTTATTGTTAAGAATGACACAAGGGAAAGATAGGTCTGAACAGAAATTGCATAAATAGTAAACATCCCATACCAAAACAGCATCAATTTCCAGCACTCAAACAGTAACCACCTTACCTAAGAAAAGGCAACACTGAAAATATTACACCAGAACCTTAAGATGCCTATGCACCTCCTATTAGGAAAATGGACCAAGTCAGGCTGCTATAGAGCCCTACACAGAAACTACACGCCAGCAGAAAACCTCACCTGAATCACATGTGCTGACCCTCACCTAACAAAGAATAAAGAGACCAAAAAGCATAACTTGAAACATACAGACAAAAACTGAATTGGA
Source organism: Rhinatrema bivittatum (assembly GCF_901001135.1). Classification (NCBI taxonomy): domain Eukaryota; kingdom Metazoa; phylum Chordata; class Amphibia; order Gymnophiona; family Rhinatrematidae; genus Rhinatrema; species Rhinatrema bivittatum. The sequence continues at coordinate 34,848,065 of NC_042631.1, forward strand.
AACTACAACAAGCCAGGGTCTCTGTATGCAGTGTAACAAAGGAAAAAAGAAACATCACCCATCCTTATAAAACAAATCAAGAAATATAAAATCAATAACAGCAAAACCATACTAACAAAAAGACCAGATTATTTCAAAACAGCTGATGAATGGAATATCCATTAATTAAAAACTCATATCAAAATTTTCTAGATACCAATAAAATATTTCAAAATAGTAGACAGACCCAATAATGAAAAATAAAGAAAAAATGTTTTGCTCTGCATACCTGGGAATTGATATCCAGGTGTCCTGAGATTGTTTTGAATTAGCCTCCTGCTAATGGTTTGCTTGCAGCTTTCTCCTCTCTCTCTCACACTGGCTCTCAATCGCTCACATATATATACACATGCTTTTTCTTTCTCACTTATATAGGCTCTTAATTACACATTTACACACATGTTGACTGACTTTTCACACTTATACACACATAGGCTTTCAATCACACACTTACATGCATGCTGTCTCTTTCTCTCAACTACACACAGGCTCTCAATCACATACTCACATGCTCCCTCACCTAAACCAGCTTTCAATCACACACAGACACACATGCTCTCTCTCTTACTTATACACACAGGCTCATACATGCACATGATCTTTCACTTACACATACAGGTTCTCAATCATACACTTATATATTCATGCTAACTCTCTCTCACACACAGGCTCTCAATCACACACAGGTTTCCAATTACACACACATACAGGCTCTCAATCACTCACTTACATACATGCTGTCTAACACACACACACACACATATGATTTCAAACACATATGCTTACTCGCTCAATCTCTCTCCCCTCACTGAACTAGTGACAGCAGCAGCCTCCTCCACTTCCAGCCCTGGTGGCCTTGAGAAAGGACTCCCATCTGCCGCGGGGGCTGACGTTGCTCCTGTTTTGCTCCACGGCGCGCTGCTCTTCTTCAGGCCGATGCTGTGCGCACTAGCATGGTCTCTTCTTCCCACGTGCATGGCCACTGCATACCATGTCCTCTTCCGGGCCGCAGGGGGGGGGGGGCAGGGAAAAGAGACCACGCTGGTGCCACTGACTTCAAGTCTCCTGCCGCGTTCCACCTGGCCTATCAGCATTTTAAGCCCGGGCGGAGAACGAGTTCCTATTTCGCTGGGGCAGGGTCAGTGGGGGCCCAGGAAGTGAGGTGACGCACCTGCGTGTGCTTGGCGACACACTGGTGGTGTCACAACACATCAGTTGAGAGCCGCTGCTTTATAAAATACCCACCTCCGCGTTAATTTCTGGATTATTACACGCACATTGTTTCAATTACTACGGGTGGAAAATATATGCACTACTTTTATAAAATGGGTAGAGAACATATGCGTTTCCCTGCACATAATTGGGGGGGGGGGGGGGGGGGAAATGCAGTATTTTATAAACTGCAACTCCTGCTGTACAGTTCATAAAATCCTAGCATACATTTCCGTGGCTCCCGCTTACACATGCATTTCATGCCTCGAGCGCACTTTTGAAAGTTGGGCTTTTAAACAGCACTACTAGCAAATATAACTCAGTAGGAAATTAAGATAAATGCAATTATTAAAAATCTTTAAAAAAAAATTTCTTAAATTTCATTTAACCCCTGAGGGACAAGTGTGCAAAGATTCTGAGGCTCCACCTCCTTTGCCCTTCCTGCCATGACGATGCTTGGTAAACCTCATGAGAACCACATCCGTGCAGCACGACGGTGTGCACAGAAATCGGGAAAAGAATTGCGAGATGGACCCAAGCCAGGAGAATGTTAAAAACAAAAATGGTATGAGCCTGACAAAAAGGTGCACCCATATATATATATTTTTTTTACAAAAAATAAGCAGAAATATAGCAAATAAAACAGATTAGGACATTGCAATAAAAATTATTTTGAAAAAAACCCCAAAACAGATTAGGACAAAAGAAGAAAGGAATGAGACCTGGAAAAGAATCGGTGAAGTTAAAATGCATTGACAAATTGATCATTTGAGTAACCCCAGTACAGCTGCTTTAACAGACATGTGCGATGCTGCTGCAAGCAGCACTGGGCTGGACGTTATACAGCTGCAGCACATCTGCAGCCCATACATCTCTCATGCTACCCGTAATTGTTTCCATCACAGGGAGGGGCTGCTGCTCCCCTTTCCCTCGCATGCTTGTATGCAAATCAGGATCTCAAGTTATTCAAGGTGTATTAAAATCATCTTTTTCAAATCCATTACATTAGCGCAAGCGTCTTTACTTTGGATGCTAGCATGTGCCGGTGTAGGACTGGAATTGCATATTGTGTGCCCCGCAGTTCCTTGGCTGGGTAGAGATGGGACGTCGCATGGCCTTGCTTGCTTCCTTCTTTTCTAAAGGAGATTTGGCTTTGGAGTGTATGAGAAGTGGATCACGTTGTGTTTGACTGCCTGAGGGGCAAGATCGTTGTGATCTTTTCATTATTTTAGTCAGGTAAGGTACAGCTGTGTCCTGCACGCTGTCTCATCCCAGCTTTCCTTTTAAGCTTGTTCTGGCTACTATCCAAGCAACTTTCAGAGCGAATCAGGCAGCTGGATGGGACTGAGGTGCTTTTGGATTTGGTTCTGCGACTATTGCTGCCCCATGGTGGAGATGAAATCGTTTAGCAATAAAGTTGCAAGGGAGCTGTCACTTGCACAAAGGAGATCCCATGAGTATAGCCACCTCCAGACGTGGCAAAGCGCAGACAACTCTGGATTGCTTCACCACCTTGTGTTCACCTTTACCTTCAGCAAGTCACTTCTCCATGCGCCCCCTTTTCTGCTTTCATTAAGCTTTCTTTCCCTGCCACTCGCTGAGATGCAATGAATTAATCACATCAATAACTGCAGCTTTGTTTTCACCCCACAGGCAGATACACTAACTCTGTCGGCTTATGCACCACTTTGGGATTCAGTTTGTAGGGGAGGTGTTCTAGAAAATCAAATGCCTCTCCTTAATCGCAGTCATTGATGAGGTCTTCTGGTTAACGACTCTAACCAAGAAGGTTATCTCCTCAAAGAGCAATGAGAAACCAACAGTGCAGGTCATGAGATGTATATTAATTGACTTATTCTGTCTTTGGTCACTTTTCTTTACATGTCGTCTTTGGTTACCAAGCAGTAGAAGTCAGTCCTTGCTCCATAGTTGCGGGATCCTAGATCAGAGATATCAATTTCACTACTCTGGTGCTCTCCCACATGGAGTCCTTCAGAAGTCTCGTCTGCCGCTAGGGGAATGTGAAATGCTGTCAGGCGAGGCGGTGGACTTTTATAAATTGTCCCACGGACTCCTAGAAGAGGGAAAAAGCAGAACTTTTGAGCATTGATAGGCAGTGGATTATCGAAATAATGCCACTAAGAAGTCAAATGGTCTTTGGTCAAACAATTTCCTGTAAACAGTAAGCAAAATCTCAGAATGGGGTTTCTTTACATCATTCTTCAATTAGTATATCATGTCCTGATACACCACTACACCCTACTGCTGACCCTGTGGAGCTTTGTATACCATGCTCCAAAGATTAGAGATGCCAGCTGCCCCAGATCAGGAGGTACGGGAGCAGCCAGTCCTAAAACTTGCAGCCCTATTGCATTCTGGCACTTGTAGACCTAATTATAACTTGACTACTACTACTTCATAATCTCCAAAATATAGAAGGTCTGTTGGCAACACTGCTTGTGATTAATCAATAAAGGTCATACAAATCCCATTCATCCTTTCCCTCATGTTCTCGTCCCCTCGTTCCACTCTGAACATTTTTATCCCACCCTCTTTCTCAGTCCTTGAAGCAGTAGATGTAGATGAATCTAGAGGCCTAATTTGAACCCCAAGGATGGCAGCATGAAATCATGTTTGCCTTCCATCTCTTTTCTTCAGATCCTGATTCTTTTTCTCATACCCAGGTCTCCCTCGGGATCAAGGTCTTCAGGACACTCCAGGTAGCTGCTGCTCTGGATGAGCATGGGATCCTTGTCTTCCTGCCGTCGGGTCTGGGGGTCTGCCAGTTTATTCCTGCATAACATCCTCAGAGGCATGGCGAGGCACAGCTCCTTCCAGAAGTCTGAAGAAGGAGTCTAGAGGGGAGAAGACAGACAGGAGGTCCTTCATTCACCGTATTGCTATAACCACCAATATTATTAAGGTACAAAGAGGTTGATATTCAGCCGACGCTCAATTTTGCCAGCATCGGTTCTCGAGCCCGCTGACAGCCACGGACTCGAAAACCGGATACCGGCAAAATTGAGCATCCGGTTTTCGACACGACAGCTGCAGGCCGACTTCAAATTTTTTTTTTTACTTTTTACACTCTTCGGGACCTCCGACTTAATATCACCATGATATTAAGTCAGAGGGTACACAGAAAAGCAGTTTTTACTGCTCTTCTGTGCACTTTCCCGGTGCCGGAAGAAATTAGCACTTACCTTTGGGTAGGCGCTAATTTCTGAGAGCAAAATGTGCGGCTTGGCTGCACATTTTGTTTTCTGAAACGGGCAGGAATACCTAATAGGGCTATCAACATACATTTGCCTGTTGAGGGCGCTATTAGGTTCGGTGGTTTGGACGCGCGTTTTCGGCCCCTTACTGAATAAGGGGTAAGGGAAAACGCGCGTCCAATGGCGAGTTAACAGTGCCCTCCGGAGCACACTGTACTGTATTGGCCCGTGTGTTAGTGTCTTTTGAGGCTGTGAGGCACTGAGAGAAGGGCCCAGGTGCTGGCTTGAATCTGAGCAACAGGCAGTGGTGACTTTTTCGTGGTCCACCTAATTAGATCTGAAGGCACACCAGTGTGTCATGGCACACTCGTTGGGAAACACTGTAACATAGCTGGTTAAGGCTAAAGTTATCCAGGTATACATAGCAGGGTAACTTTAAAACCTAATGAGCTATGCTTGAATATCACCAGTTAGGTTTCAGAGTTATCTGGATATGTGTGCCTGGAAAACCTGATTTAAGGATATTCAGCAGGACATTCATCTCACTGAATGTCCTGCTGAATCCAGCATCAATTTTATTTTTATTATTGACCTCAAAGTCTCTATCTTGTTTATGTTTTAAGACATCTAGGAAAGGTGCCTTAAATTTTATCTAATGGAATAATATAGAGCCTTATCAGCCAGACTGTAAACAATGTTTTTTTATTTTTATTTTAATTGCATTTATCCTTATTCATTTTCAACGTATGTGCTGCCCTATCTATCACTTTTGACACTATATATACAGTGTCCTCTTAAATACTTACAGAATATAATCATCTCCGCCTCAACCTCCTTTTGCCTCAAGCATGCCCAGTATTTTGAATATTTCCAGATATGAAAATGGCTTCATTATCCTTAAGAGCTTTATCATCCCTCAGTCTCGTCCATATCCTTCCAGTACAGAGATAGCCAGAACTGTGCTCCGTATAATATACTGAATGTGGCCTTACGTCCGTATCATACAGTGGTAACTTTGCCTCTTTCTTATTATGGTTCATTAACATTTTCAGGCATGCAAGGAACCTTAATGCTTTGTTTGCCACTGCCTAAACACCGCACAGAATAGGGAGACCCCAGCTCTGTTACTAAGGTTGCCGACAGGAGTTGTAGTTCTGATCTTCCTAAGAAAAGCAGGTGCTACAAGTCCATGCATGCACTGGAATAAAACCAGGACTGAAATCAGCGAGCTGGTAAAAAAAAAAAAAAAAAAAAGAATCATGTGCCAGTCCTAGCTGTTATATCTTCCCTTATTAGGAAATTTCTCCATGTGAAACTCTGAAATGCTTTACGGAGTTAAGGAAATGTAGGTCAGAAAATGTACATCCTTATTTTTTGTCTTTAAAAGGGATGAAATGTAACTCATAGACGACGTTCCACACTTGCTTACAGCAATCTTTAGTATTATGGCCTATTTTCCAACCAGGGGTCTCGGGAATCAACTCGCAACATTATGTCATGACAAAGGGGCCGATGCAATACAGTGCGCTCAGCCGAGCGAACTGTATAACCCGCAGTCGGATGCGGGATAAATAGGCGTTAATCCACCCCCTAATGCAATAGGGGGATTAGCACCTATTTAACGCGCGTCCGACGCGGAGTGAATGAGATAGCGCTCATCACATGCAAATGCAAGCGAATGAGGCTATTACTCATTCACTCCGCATGCAAAAAGATAAACGTGCGTCTCAGACGCACATTTATCGCTCAGATATTAACGCCTGCCTGGAGCTTTTCTGTACTTCTTTCTCAAAGTAAAAAAAATAAAATAAAATAACTCTGCAGACCGCCAGTAAACTCGGCGTCTGTTTCATAAGCGGCCATCTGCCATCTGCCAGTAATGAAAATTTTCATTACTGGCAGACAGGCAGGTTATGAAAACAGAGGCCGAGTTTTCCGGCATCGATCTTCATAACCGGCAGCCGCGGCAGGTCGCGTTAGCAAGGAGGCACTAAGATCACGCAAGCGAACCTAGCGCCTCCTTCCTAGCGCGACCCCCTAATTTACATATTGCATGGTGCTCCCCTTGCGGGAGGGGGGGGGCCATGCATGCGTTAAGAAAGTGGGCGCTGAAAAGTCAGCGCCTGCTTTCCGCGGAGATTATTGCATCGGCCCCAAAGACTCTTGTAAAGAAGGAACTTCCTCAGCTTAGCTAAAATTAAAAAAAAAAAAACAAAAAAACTCTATTACTCTGGCACGACTACTCCTTATCCACCCTGACACCACCCAGTTTCACGAAGGCTGTAATTTATTCAATCTCTATCAAAATGAATTAACAGAATGAGTGCGCCAGTCAGTTCATGTGTTCAGACCTGTCTGATTCAACATCCTTAGGCTGGAACTCTGCGACAGCCATGGATCACTGAAAGGGAACAGGACCAGCCTGACATATTCCATTGCTTTAAATGCTTTTTATTCTCCTCAAAGCTTGTCTTTTACACTTTACTTATGATTAAAATGTTGGGTTCTATCACTGGGCAAATTTCTTTCAATGTATTATATTAGATATTACTTTTGCTGCTTGTCTCTGTTTTTATCCCCACCTTCCTGTCACAGGCTCGCTGGAGGAACTTGGATTGGCTGCCGACTGAAAAGCCCCTTTTTGCAGGATAACCCCCATCAGTGCCCTCTTCTGCCAGTAGGGGCTGTTACCAAGGCACACTGCCTTCACACCTGCCTTTGGGGACTGAGTAAATTGCCTCTGTGATGTGAACTGTGATAATGAAAACTAAAAATTTGTTTTCCTACATGGGAGTACGCAGAAAGCCATTATGCCTCGAACTGTAGCTAAGACTGCAATGCAACGCTTCGCCATATGCCAGCTGTAAATAATTTTGTATATATTTTAGAAATAGTTATTTCCCACTTTCTACCCTCTACCTTGCTCTTGTAATTAGAGATGTGAATCGTGTGATCGATCGTCTTAACGATCGATTTCGGCTGGGAGGGGGAGGGAATCAGATCGTCGCAGTTTGGGTTTTTTTAAATATCGTGTAAATCGAAAACCGGCACACTAAAACATCCCTAAAACCCACCCCGAGCCTTTAAAATAAATCCCCCACCCTCCCGAACCCCCCAAAATGCCTTAAATTACCTGGGGTCCAGTGGGGGGGGGGGGAGGGTGGGAAAACCGGCACACTAAAACAACCCTAAAACCCACCCCGACCCTTTAAAATAAATCCCCCACCCTCCCGAACCCCCCCAAAATGCCTTAAATTACCTGGGGTCCAGAGGAAGGGTCCCGGTGTGATCTTTTACTCTCGGACCTCCGTGCGTTGTAGAAATGGCGCCGGCGCTACCTTTGACCTGTGATATGACAAGTCAAAGGTAGCGCCGGCGCCATTTTGTTTTTTTGTCCCCCGACGTCAGGAGCGTAGGAGATCGCTCCCGGACCCCCGCTGGACCCCCAAGGACTTTTGGCCAGCTTGGGGGGGCCTCCTGACCCCCACAAGACTTGCCAAAAGTCTAGCGGGGGTCCGGAACGACCTCCTACAGTTGAATCGTGTTGCCGTACGGCCGGCGCATGGCGCCGGCCGTACGGCAACACGATTCAACTGTAGGAGGTCGTTCCGGACCCCCGCTAGACTTTTGGCAAGTCTTGTGGGGGTCAGGAGGCCCCCCCAAGCTGGCCAAAAGTCCCTGGGGGTCCGGAACGACCTCCTGCAGTCGAATCGTTTTTCCGTACGGAAAAACGATCGCGGTAGGAGATCGCTCCCGGACCCCGCTGGACTTTTGGCAAGTCTTGTGGGGGTCAGGAGGCCCCCCCAAGCTGGCCAAAAGTCCCTGGGGGTCCAGCGGGGGTCCGGGAGCGATCTCCTACGCTCCTGGCGTCGGGGGACAAAAAAACAAAATGGCGCCGGCGCTACCTTTGACCTGTCGGTAGCGCCGGCGCCATTTCTACAACGCACGTAGGTCCGAGAGTAAAAGATCACACCGGGACCCTTCCTCTGGACCCCAGGTAATTTAAGGCATTTTGGGGGGGTTCGGGAGGGTGGGGGATTTATTTTAAAGGGTCGGGGTGGGTTTTAGGGTTGTTTTAGTGTGCCGGTTTTCCCGCCCTCCCCCTTCCCCTCCCCCGATTTACGATTTTTTTGACGATAAATCGGGGGAATTGTTATTGTATTGCGGCTCTAACGATTTTTGACGATTTAAAATATATCGGACGATATTTTAAATCGTCAAAAAACGATTCACATCCCTACTTGTAATTCACCTTCCTTCTTCCTTCTACCAATCTTGTTATACACTAAGTTACATGTAAAGCCTGTTGCTGAATTTGTTGCTGTTATATTGTAAACCGATCAGATGTTCCAAACGATGAGCGGTATATAAAAAACCACAAACAAATAAATTTCTCTCTCTGGAGCAAAGGGTTGGACATTACTAGGGATTTGCTTTCATTGGAAATAAAAATGGAAATCTCAGTGAAATTTCCTATTAAAAGTATTTGATTTAGATTTTTTTTTTTTATTCTGCTGCTGAAAGGTAAAGGTAACAAAGTAGTTCCTTTTGTTGTAAAAGAAATGTTAATGGCAAAGGTTTCCTTTGAAGCCAAAGGAAATCATTCTCACATTTTCTTTGAGATGTTTATTGTCCCCTTTGATGTCCATTCACCTCCTGTCTTCCCAGTAGGAAGCTGAGGCTGCTATGGCTGGAAGCCAGTGGTATTATTTCCTGGACTGCAGTGACACCTAGTGGCCATGACAGCAATTATTAAAATGAAGTAGATATTTTTCCAGGACACAATTTTCATTCAAATGGACCAACTGTAGATCTTGGAATCAGAATTTGGATGTGTAATAAGTGCCTGGGGCCAATACAGATCAAGGGATCAACTGCTAAAGAACCTTTTTAATTAGTTATAAAAGATAATTCTGCCTTTGTTTGGGGTTAGTCAGAGACAGAGGAAGGGAGAGATAAAGAGATGTAGCTTTGAGGGTTTCATTCCAGCTTCTGTCTGAAATTAAAGTAAGAACATTTTTTGATAGTTGGATGTTTCTTTGTAAACATTATCTGAAGAAAAGTACTTATGCAGCAGTATTAGAATGGATACTGTTTGTTATTTTGTAGTGAGAGAAAAAGTGATGTACAGAAGAACAGAATTAAGAATTGTATCTGCACATATGCATCAGACTAAGAACATAAGAACATGCCATACTGGGTCAGACCAAGGGTCCATCAAGCCCAGCATCCTGTTTCCAACAGTGACCAATCCAGGCCATAAGAACCTGGCAAGTACCCAAAAACTAGAGATGTGCAAAGCTTGAACCTTTTGGTTCGGGCTTCGTTTTCGGCCTGCCGCAGGAAATTTCATATTTCCCATGGTTCGGGCCTTTGTAATTCAGGGGACCCGAATTTTGGGTTAGTGCGTTATAACCTGAACACCGAATTTTCCCAAAATTTCAGGAAAATTTGGTTCGGTTTCCGGGTTCCCCGAACCAGGACGAATTAGGCAATTTCGTTGAACTTGCCTAATTCATCCTAAACTATTGCACATCCCTACCAAAAACTAAGTCTATCCCATGTTACCGTTGCTAGTAATAGCAGTGGCTATTTTCTAAGTCAACTTAATTAATAGCAGGTAATGGACTTCTCCTCCAAGAACTTATCCAATCCTTTTTTAAACACAGCTATACTAACTGCACTAACCACATCCTCTGGCAACACCCACAACCCTGCCCCCTTCCCGCCCCTTTTTCAAAGCCCCGGTACATACGCGCATCCCGGGGCTTGGGCGCAGGAGCAGGTTTTCGGGGTTACACATGTAACCCTTTGAAAATCTGCCCCTGTGGGTTTAATGTTATTGTTTGTTTGATTCTTTGCTCTAGCCACTGTTCCCCAACTCTGGGAGACCCTTTAATTGCATGGGTGTACTACATGTGCCCATTTCTAATCTTACAGCTGAGAAGTGGAGTTACTTATGTGGCCTCTCCCATGTAGGGTGGGGATTTTACATTAAATTCCAAAACATTTATTAGAAGAATGAATAAATATAACGCTCACTGCAATGAAATGGAGTCAAGAGTAACTGCACAGATTTGTTGGAATTGTCACAGTTGTAATGAGTTAATGCTTTAGTTGAATTTACGCTTTCTTCAGAATTAGTGAGGCAGAGAAAACCAAAGGTGCTGCTACTTAGCTAGGAGCCTTTTTCAAACTGAAGATGTCCCTTCAAAGGAACTACACGTCCCAGAATACTTTGAGTCCAAGGGACCAACTAGGAAGGTTATATTAGAGCAACGTTATATGCCTACAGTGCAACAAGAAAACAGATCAAATAAACTGTGAATACAGAACACCTCCCATACCATAGAGCCAGACTTCCAGAGCAGCAGGGCCAAGGTGCGCTTGTATTGCTTCAGCAACTGAGTGACAGGGAAGGACAGGTCCTTGTACTGACTTTCAAACACAATGAATATGGGTTTCTGTGAGAGCTCCATCAGCCGCCATAGACCTTCCCTGCAAAGGAATTCAGACTTGTTAAAGAGGGTAAAATATGGGAAGGTACACCACCATAAATGTACTCCCAATGAACATCACCTCCATACACAGTTTACCTGCAAATAAATATACAATCGTTAGAGGTTAGAAATCCCAATGAGCTGTAAGTGCTGTGAAATCTGGAAGTACTCGTAGAGTCTGGTTTGAGGGAGACTAAAGCCAGGATTTTAATAGGCCCATGCGTGCAAATACCGGCAGTTATGCACGTGGCCGGGTCCTGTGCGTGCCACGCGCATTTTCAAAGGGCCCGGCCATGCACATAACTGTCGAATCATGCACAAGGGCCGGGCCCTGAGAAAGGGGTGAGCTGGGGATGTGGTCTGGGCTGGGGGGAAGGGGAAGGGCGGGATCACGACCATTAGCTGCTGTTCCGGGGAAGCTCGTGCTGGCAGCCGGCTGGCACACGCAAGTTGCCTCTGCTCCAACAGAACAGTAAGTAAAAAAATTTTAAAAATTCTTTTAGTTAGGTAGGGGTCAGGGTGGAAAGGTGAAAGGAAAGGAAGGTTAGGCAGGGGGGTAGGGAAGTTACCTCCCAGTCCACTCCTTCCCTACCCCCCCCCACCTAACCTTCCTTCCCTTTCCCCTCTCCATCCTGACCCCTACCCTCTATCTAACTAAAATAATTTAAAAACATTTTTTACTTACTGTTCCGTCGGAGCAGAGGCAACTTGCGTGTGCCAGCCGGCTGCCTTAATCGGAGCAGACTGAGAGGGAACTGGGGGAGGCCCAATTGCGTCGCCATGTGAACTTTGCTAAAATTCACTCCCCCCCCCCCCCCGACCCCCCGCACACGCAGATTATAAAATCCACTGCGCATGTCCGCATGGCCCATGGATTTTATAACATGTGCGCGTCCATGTGCACGTGCCGGGAACCACATGTACCTTTTAAAATCTACCCGTAAGATATCATTCAAGAGCAAGATCTGTTGAATAAGCAAAAGGCAGATATTTGCCAGTCTCCAGACAAAGCTGCAGCCCTTCTCTCTTAGCTGGAAGACTGCTGCTGGGATGCCTGGACTTCTATAGGCTGAGAGAGGCCTTCACTGCCCCCACCAAAATAGCAATGAGCAAGGCTGGACCAGATTCCACATGGGCTGGAAGCAGTCAGAGGAGGCTATTTTGAGATTTGTATGGATGTTTCTCACTGATCCTACTGGACTCACGTATACTTCTTTCCTTCAAGGCTTTCATTTTGTAAATGTACCTCATGTGCTCTATTTCTTCTGTCCGTGAGATTTGTTTGTATTTCCATCCATCACCAGCAACTCACAGGCCTTCTCCACATCCAACTAACCAACCATTCAATGCTAGAAATGGGGAGCAATCATGCTCAGCTAACACCATCACCTATCCAGCTGGACTTTCTGTGCAATATATTTTTTGTTCAACCAGCAGTCCAGCAACCATACTGAGGTTACCTGAAATTACTGCTGCACCAGTCCTGCTCCAGGTACGCAAGAGAGAGAACCACAATGAGGCGCCGGCATCGACTGACATTCATAATCAGCTCTGCAGAGGGCTCTGGGAAGGTAGAAAGACAGTAACTAAAAAGAAATGTCTCAGGATGCAGGCAGTGGGATGCAAGAAGGATCTAGGCTCAACATCAGGACTTTGATGATATAGACATGGAAACATGCTGATCTTTGTATTTGGGGGATGCAAGGAATTGTTTTAGATACAAAAGCATAGCACTTTTCTTTTTTTTTTTTTTTGCTGTTTTTTTTTGTAGAGAGATGTTTTAGGAAATTAGGCAAAGGCTGGACTCAAAGGACCATTGAACATCTTCGAACCTAACCAGCTGTGCAACTTTGTACTGTGTGTGTACCAGAAACCCAAGAGCAATACTCTGGCATGATGGCTTGGCGAAAGCATGTGGGAATCGTGGGTTTGATCCCCAAACCTGGCTTCTGCTCTCAGGCCTGCTGGAGAGGAGGTGACGACGTGGAGGCAGTGGCCACAGCCCTCTACAGTGACACCTACTGACTGGCTAAAAGCACATTTGTGCCAGGATATGGAAGGAACCAGGGTCCTTGCCTCACAGGCAGTGGACTCGTGCTATGCTGGCTTGTTGACACGGGAGGAAGTAGAAGGTTAACTATAGGGAACATGTTTCAGGTATTTGTAAATGAAGGTACAAAGCACTGTAGCCCCAGTAGCAATCGGTTTCATTTCAGTTGGAAGCACAGAGGAGGAGGAGGAGGAGGAAGCTACCATGCCAAAACTAAAACCAAAGAAAAGCAATCAGAAGCAGCATGGGATGAAGTCATGGAGTGATAATTACACATGGATCGAGATGAACCATAATCAAGTCAGAATGGTCATCACTGGGATAAATATATTTTAAATATGTTATACAGACCATCAACAAGTTCCTGCAATGTGGCAAAAAATTGTTCACTGAATATTTCAAAAAGCAGGTTAAATAGTGGGACGGCGAGGGTAACTTGAAAGATCCCACAATGCCTGTGGTATTGGGATATCTGGGAGGAAAGTGGGCAGGTATCCTAGGCTGGATAATCTTTAACTCCTATCACTTTCTCGGGTTCTACGTTTAACCAAGTCCGTGCCCTGCACAATAATAACGGCATCCACCCTACTGTACAGTGCCAGGCAGCACAGCAAGTGGTACTGATTTGTAGCCTGACGCTGGACTCTGCGCGGTCAAAAAGTCGCTTTATCGCTCCATTTCCCAGCCTAAACCTAAAGAGGCAGTCTTGGCATAAGAACTGTATGGTGCAGCGCAATGCAAGGTGAACACGGTCAGCAGCTGCCAGGATGCAGATGATGGCAAAGCAAAACGATACCTGAGCTGGGCAGAATGTTCTTGTCATCCAGGTAGAGTTTATAGCCATAACGGTTCTCCAGGTGCGGCTTCAGGATGAAGTGTGCAAACTTCTTGTCATCGGTGCTGCTTGAGTAGGAGACATAGGCGTCGTACAACTTTCCGTCTGCACCACAGATTCATCGGGTGAGAGCGGAGGGAAGGGGAATAATAAATGAAACAGCATCAGCATTTCTCGCCATGTCTACAGCCGACAGCCAGAGGTGGAAGGGAAGGTACTAACTGAAATACTTGTATCTACAAGATCGGGGTATTTTGCCGTTTTGGATAAAGCAGCACGGTTGCCATGATAGTCCACTTGAATGCATGGAAATAAAGGTCAACAAGCAAAAAAAAAATTTTTTTTAAGGTGACATCTTTTTATTGGACTAACAATACATTTCCTGACTCGCTTTCAGGAGTTATACTCTCTTCATCAAATCTGAAGAAAGATGTGCCAAAAACCAATCAATAAATGTACTAAAAGTTAGGACAATAAAAAGGTGTCATCTTAATTTTTGGGGAGGGTGGTATATGTACGTATGTGTAGTTCTTTGACCTTTATTTCCATGTATTTCCATGTATTTCCATGTATTTGACGATTTACTGTCGTCTATTTATATATTTATTTATACTATTCTATTTTATTATTTATTTTATTACATGTTAGTTAATTACACTTTTATCTACTTTACTACATGTTATTTATTATATATTTACTACATGTTATTTATTATATATTTTCACGTTATTTGATCATTCACTGTTGTCTACTTAATATATATATTCCTATGTTCAGAAACTCCGTTTATTGTAACGCCTCACCGCGATAGTTTTGTTTTATGTAAACCGACCTGATTTGATATTTTATCAAGAATGTCGGTATATAAAAATGCTAAATAAATAAATAAATAAATAAATAAATGTATTTGTTGTTTTGGTAACCAAGTCTCGGGCTGATGCAGTTTGGTGCTGTGCATTTTCGATGCGCTATTTTTACTCCTTATACAGTAAGGGGTAATAGCGCGTGGAAAATGTGCGGCCAACCCCCCTGAAACTAATAGCACCCACAACATGCAAATGCCTGTTGATGAGCCTATTAGTTAGTCCCGCGCGATCCAGAAAGTAAAATGTGCAGCCAAGCTGCACATTTTACTCTCAGAAATTAACGCCTGCCTTTGGCAGGCGTTAATTTTGGCCAGCATCAGGAAAGAGTACATAAAAGTAGAAAAAACTGCTTTTCTGTACACCCTCCGACTTAATATCATAGCGATATTAAGTCGGAGGCCCCCCCAAAAAAAAATCGTAAAAAAAAAAAAAAAATTCAGCCCACGGCTCGCGGGTTGGAAGACGGATGCTTAATTTTTGCCAGCGTCCGTTTTCCGAACCCGTGGCTGTCAGCGGGTTTGACAACCGACGCCAGTAAAATTAAGCGTCGGCTGTCAAACCCGCTGACAGCCGCTGCTTCTGCCAATAAAGAGGCGCTAGGGATGCGCTAGGGATTACTGCGGGCCCTCATTTGAATACTAAATCGCGCGCCCAGGAGAGTGGCCTGGGCACGCGTCGGGAGAGCGGGCGCTCGCCTCGGAGTGTCGGCTCTCCCGCGCATTTTACTGTATCGGCCCGTCTGTAACTAACCCTCATAAAATATAACTTTGCATATACCCAGCACTGCCCTTGATCCTATCTTTCTAGAAACAGCAACAATTTAAGCACATGAGACAGTTTTTTAAAAAAAAGTATAAGAACATAAGAACGTGCCATACTGGGCAGACCAAGGGTCCATCAAGCCCAGCATCCTGTTTCCATCAGTGCTCTAAAGAGCTTGTTGATAGTCCAAAATCTAAGTGGATGGACTACTTGGGTCTTTTTCTGCTATCATTTACTGTGTTCCTATGTTTCAGTGTAGCATCTTGAACAAATGAAAACAAATTGAACTCTAGTAGCTGGTTACATCCAAGTTTTTTTTTATGGCACTAATGTATTTACATTTTACACTAAGAGCCAGTAACTAATTCTAGTTTTTTTTACAGTACTGCCTATAGACCTGGTTATACACAGCATGAACATGTCTTCTTTTTGTTTTTTAGCAGAGGTTTAACCCTCCTGCTTTGACAATAGTCGACATTACATCATCAAGTGCCCCAATGGAATCAGGTAGCAAGGTGTTAACCTCTCATTCAACAGGATTTCAGTTTCAGCCAAAAGGGCAAGAAGCTACTGCCCTCAGCTCCCAGCTCAAACCTTAGGATTGACTAGCCTATGATCCTACACAAAAGGCCAAGAAGCCATTTTCTTAGAAATGGTTCACATTAAATCCATGGCTGCCTGGGTTCCTGGCTAGCTGGAGTGTATGGTAGGCTATGAATGCACTTTTATATCACAGCGAGCTTTGGAAAGACAATTTGAATATTAATTAAAACTAGTTTGACCTGCATCTTCATCTCAGGGGGAGGCTGCATGAGGGGAGGTGGGGGAGCAAACTAGTTTTTATTAGTATTCAAACAATCTTTCTAAAACACACCATGATAAAAATGCATTGCCAAAATACCCTTGAACATTATGGACAAAAAGACAGCCAGTACTAGCTGACCAAAAGATGATTTCTAGTGCTTGTCTAGGCTGGTCAGCCTTCATGTTATATATCAAGAGGCTTTAATCAGTTAAACAAATGTATTACACTCTTGTCAATACTGGGAGTTCTTGAGGGGTCCTTAACTCAGATGAAATCTAGTCATTCATAGGAAAATTGGATTAGACATTTGCTAAAGTATTTGGGGAAAATGCCCCCATAAGCATGAGGCAGAGTGAAGTCAGCCAAACAGCTGCATTTTCTCCGACTGCAACGATTGGCAGGATAAGATCAGTCTTACCGTTGATCTCAACGTCTCCATACTTGTCCCTGTACCAGAGCAGGATGTTCAGCCGGCACTTCACATACAGCAGCGTTCCCACCAGCAGCAGCAACAGGACCACGAGGGCAAAGAGCACAGCCTCCACGTGACCAGCTTCCTCTGCAAGCAGAAAGACCGATGGGCACAGACACATGCTGACGGCAAAAAAACCTGAATTTGCTAGGCTCAGGAAGACAGCAAAAAACCTGAATTCGCAAGACTTAAAGCCTGATTTACTAGGGCTATTTTTTTCCTCATTATCTGTCTATGAGAATAAAGCTTCATGAATCAGGTTCTTACTGTGGTGACTGGTGAGAGAGAAGAAAGACTAGAAATTCTTGTTCTAAAGCAGCAGCCCCCTTAAAAAAAAAATGTACACAGAGAGCAATTTTCAGACATTGTACATGGGTTGAACATGGGATTACTCCCATAAAAACATGGTTTGAAAATGGTTTCTCCCCCTCAGAATGGGTAAAGTACATGCACGCCGATACATGGCTGGGATTAGGCTGGGATTAGGTCATGGATTTTCACACATTTACTTTACAAAAGTTTGGGCCTGCAGTGAAAGGAATGCAGGTTCTTTGCCCCTCTTTTGAAACAGGTGCAGACAGTTTCCCTTTGAAAATTAGCCTGCAGTCCTGTGGGTTCAATGTGCCCATGGAGCTTCAACCTAATGGAATTGCTGCTGAATCAGAGGAGAGTGCAATCTGAGGAATCCAATGGATTGCAAGATCCAAGGCAGCAGGATTTTACCAGTGGTAAATCTTGTCAGAGGAATCAGATCAATTTCTTTGATTAAGCGGCCAGGGAGTTGGATCAAGGGAGGCCTTTGACACAGTTCCGCACAGAAGACTTGTAAATAAACTGTGCATCCTTGGTATGGAACCTAGAGTGACTTGGTTAGAAACAGGCTGAGTGGGAGGTGACAATGGGAAGTGATAAATAATTTTCACTTAGAAGGGGGTTGTTCCTAGAAGTGTGCCTCAGGGATTGGTCTTTGTTCTTTTCAACATTTTTGTAAGCGACATAATGGAAGGGTTGTTGGGAAAGGTTTGTTTTTAGACAATGATACCAAAATCTGTAACAGGGTGAACAGCCAGGAAAGTGTGGAAAACATGAGGCGGGATCTAGCAAAGCTTGAGGAATGGTCTAAGGACTTGCAGCTAAGTTTTAATGCTAAAAAGTGCAGAGTAATGCATTTAGGATGCAAAAACCCAAGGTAAAGGCATAGTATTGGAGGTGAAATTCTTCTAACTCAGAAAGGAAGAGTGAAATATGTATCTGATGATCTTAAAGTAGCCAAATAGGTGGATAAAGAGATGGTAAAAGCCAGAAAGATGCTTGGCAGCATAGGGAGAGGAATGGTCAGCAGAAAAAGAGTCCCTGTATTGGTTCTTGGCGACACCTCATTTGGAACACTGTGTTCAATTCTGGAGACCGCATCTTCAAAGATATAAATAGGATGGAGTCAGTCCAGAGAGTGGCTTCATACTAAAGCATATGGAGATAGACAAAGATCTAAACGTGCACCCTGGAGGAAAGGCAAGATGTGGGAGATATGATAGAGCATTCAAATATCTCAAAGGTTTCCATGCACATAAGGTGAGTCTCTGTCAGTGGAAATGAGACTCTAGAACAAGGGGGTCATGCAATGAGGTTGAAAGGGAGTAGACTTGTCTCCACTACCTCTGCCTTGCCTCTATGTCAGAAGTCTTTTATTAAGCTTCTGATACCACCCTGTGGCCATCCCACATTTGTAAAGTTGGTCAACAAATTGTTTGCCCCATATATAATTCTTCAGTTTGCTCCTAGAGTTTAATGGTCAACACAGATTCAAAATGGTGCACCAACCTATGTATTATGAGGCTTTGTATTGCAAATGTGTGCATGAAGCACCTCAATTTGTTTGTAAATTACAATATTCAGCACTGGCATTTATGACTTCCTGTGGGGCTGGGAAAGAAACCAGTTGAGTCAGTTATGCAACTGTGTGTGTAACATGTTTCATTTTGTTAAGACAGCAGTGGACTACAGCAACTTGGCCAGGTTTGTGTGGAGCTGGCATTATGGTAATCCCCTGATGTAAGATGTCTGTAGCTAAGAGATGAGGAAAATCTACAGCACGCAGATAGTAAAACTAAGCTGAAGTAAATCAAGCTAAGTCTACTTCTTATGTACAAACCTACCACGCTGCTGCCATAACTTTAGCTCATTTACATCTGGAATAGGAGAATCTTAGCCTAAAGCCTTCTTGGAATTATCATATTTTGGGCGGTGGCCCTGGTGACCTATATTCCAGTCTCCTGTCCAGCATGTGTGAGTGTGTCATAGATAATATGCACAGTGGCCTCTGGGGAGGGAGGAGGCTAATGCTGAAGAAACCTGCCTTGCTGGTGTTTGAGAGCTGCTGAAAGATCCAGCCTGGAAAAAGAATTTCCTACCATTCCTGCTGCAGCAAGGGAGAACAGGATCAGAAGGGCTAAAATGAAGATAAACACTTTCATTTTGAACAAGAGTTCACCATTTTAAATACTTTGGAATAGCACCTAGATTGCTTTTCTGCATGGTGTTTCATAAGAGTGGAGGAGTGGCCTACTGGTTACAGCAGAGAGCCAGGGTTCACATTCTGCTTTTCTCACTCATGCTTATTATGATCTTGGTCAAGTCCCTTCACCCTTCATTACTTCAGGTACAAAGTTAGGAGTATATTTACTAAGCAGCGCTAAGTGTTTAATGCGTATGACAGCCGGCTAGCACCATATGTTGCTAGATAGGGGCATACCTCGTGTCATGGTTTCCCTGACCAGGGTACATCACCCCAGGACCAGGGCAGGGCTGCAAAATAAGGCAAGGTCCAGTTTTCCACCTATCTAGCCCCCGCAGGTTGACCCTTGGCTTCTGGGGACCAGTAGGTCTCTGCAGTAGCAGTACATCATGGTGAGTCCTGGTTAAACTGGAACAAGGTAAGGTTTGGTACAGGAGCTGGATGAGGTAAGGCAGGAGCAGGGTTGGATTGGATTCTGGAGCTGGACACAGAACAAGGACCGGGGCTGTGATAGACAGGCAAGGTAGTGAGCACAGCCAGGGAAAGATACAAGCAAGGCAGGATACTGGGCAGGACCCTAAGCAGGAACTGGGATAGAGATGGAACTGTGGACAGGATACTGGTACAGAAGGAGAGTTGTGGACAGGATAATGGAGACTGTCCTTGTCTGGTCTTGTCGTGCCCAGTCCGGAATTGGGCAGGACAGATTAGGACAGGACCAAACAAGGACAAGGCAAAACAACACAGAAAAGGAATGTGGAAGCCTGAAGGCAACAAGGCTGAAAGCCCATATGCCACTAGGCTATAGGCCCAAAGGCCCCTAGATATAGAGAGAGGCTTGGATAGGCCACAAGGCAAGAAGCAAGAAGCCCAGAGGCCACAAGGCAAGGCCTAGGATAGGCCACAGAGCAAGAAGGCCCAGAGGCCACAAGACTTAAAACAAACAAACATCAGCCAGGTCAGAGATCCAAGAGTGACTCCATGAAGAGGCAAAGGTGAATAGGTGAGACTGGGTTATAAAGGGCTGGAACGGGTGTGGTGCAAGCAGTGAGAAGGAGCTTGCAAGGCTGGAGATTAAGCTTGCTGAGGTCCTCTGGTGGAGAGGAGACTGCATCACAGGGTGAGTCAGAAGGCCAGTGAGGAAATGGCTTGGATAGCTCTGAATGGAGTTTAGTGGAGACCTCTGCTGGCGAGGAGGTGTCATAGCCAGTAGACTCAAGACACGGTGAGTCTGTGAAACAGGCGAAACTGTGACACCTAGTATGATGGACGGCTGGAACTATGTGTTTTCATTTAATTATTTAATACCGTGTATTCTGCGATTTTCAGTATTCATTGCAGACAACAAATCAAATATACAGTAAAATGGACAGATCTAGATAGGGGCATAGCTACTATGAGGAACAGCCAGTGCCATTTTGAACTGAGCAAGCAGCCAGCCCAGAGCCTGGGTTCTATTAGAGCACTAAGTATACCGGGGGGATGGGCTAGGTTGGGTTAGGGGTTCAGGTGGATTGGCAGGCTGCTATTGTAGGAGGGGCGCATTTGGTTTGGGATTTTGCCTTTATTGGGAAGGGAGTTTGGGTAGGATGTGGAGCATCACCATGTGAATTTTAAATATATTTTCTCAACTTTTTCACTTGTGACCCACCTCTAGATGGTGGGGGGGAGGGTAGGCAGAGGTCTCTCAAGATTCCTGGGTGGGCGTTTAAACATTGGGAGGGGTCTTTAGGGCTGTCATGGCCCTTTAAGTAGATGGCAGCCCCCGGTGAAAGGCCATTGTGTGATTTTTGAGAAAGTTTCCCTGCAATATTTAATAAAACTTTACCCTCCATTGCCTCAGGTACGAACTTAGATTGTAAGCCCTCTGGGGATAGGGAAATACTACAGTACCTGAATGTAATCCGCTTTGAAGTGCTGAAAAAGTGTGAAAAGCGGAATATAAAAATCGAAATAAATAAATAAATATATTTTTCTTGCAGAATTTTTCCATGGGGAAAAATATTGCACAGTTTTCAAAGCTGCAGAAAAATATCACGGGTTAGTAAAAGACCTCCTTAGATTGTGATAGATTGTAAGCCTTACGAGGCAGGGAAATACCTTCTGTGCGTGCACTGGACTGGAGCTCAGGTTAGGAAAGGCAAGTAACTAAATCCAAACTTCCATCTCAGTTAATGGTTTGTTCCTTTTATGCCACACTGGATTTTACTGATATACATTTATTATTATTTTCAAAGACTCAGTGGCAGTGTGCTGCCATGCAGAGGACTAAGGTTTGATTCCTGGGTTGATTTTCTGCTTCCTGGATCCACCAGGGTGGGAGATACTGCAGAGACAGAATTCACAGCCCCCGGGGGTTGGAGGGTGGGGAATCTCAGCCACTGCTCAACGGTGACACCTACTGAATGGATTCAATGTATACGTCTACAATACTCTGGAAGGAGCCGTGGTCCTTGGTCTGTGGCACCTGATCAAGGACTGTCACTGTAATAGCTGGGCTAGGTAAAAGGCCGATACAGTACAGTGTGCTCTGGCAGAGCACACTGTTAACCCGCGATTGGATGCGCGTTTTCGACGCTCTAGCTTTACCCCTTATTTAGTAAGGGGCGAAAACGCGCATCCAAACCCCTCCGAACCTAAAGCGCCTGCAACATGCAAATGCATGTTGATGGCCCTATTAGTTATTCCCGCGCGATTCAGAAAGCAAAATGTGCAGCCAAGCCACACATTTTACTTTCAGAAACTAGCGCCTACCCAAAGGTAGGCGTTAATTTCTCCGGGCACCGGACTTTTACTGTATTGGCCCGTAAGGGATTATAAAACAGGGGTAATTGTGAATGAAGGCTCATGGTGCTATAACCAGGCAAAGGCTTACTTTGACTGAACTGAATGTCCAAAGAAGTAGGAGGAAATCTGCTGGGCTGGAAAATTAAAAGAATTCACAAACCATTTGAGGATTAAATTGCTGGAAACAGAGCTTTCCTTACACAGGGAAGTTCTATGCTGAAAGGAAAACAAGGAAATAAATCTGGGGATTTATTAAAAGTACATTTCCTTGCTGCTCAGCACCATGGTCAGCTCCCATGACAGACAGGTGTCCACATCAAAATTAATATTAATTTTCACATTTTTGAAACATGCTAAAAAGATGTAACTTGCAGACTGTAGATAATAAAAAGGCTGAATCTCTGCATGCTGATATAAAAGTGCCCCGGTAGGAACATAAGAACATAACATAAGAACATGCCATACTGGGTCAGACCAAGGGTTCATCAAGCCCAGCATCCTGTTTCTAACAGTGGCCAATCCAGGCCATAAGAACCTGGCAACCTGGCAAGTACCCAAAAAGAAAATGAACCCAAACTATCCACCTATCATAATGGATCAACTGTTGCATTGCTGATGATCCCATATTTTTGTTTTTTCCTGAATTTTAGATAACTAACCAATGATGCTATTTTCAGCTTTGCAATAGTTTATTCCTTGTTTTAGGAGGGAAACTGTGCATTGTAATTTATTTTTGCAGACCTGCCAACAAACTCCAAAAGACCTTTCTCCAAGAATACTTAGCTTTGTATATCATACGTTTACAAATAATATTATTGCTATCAAATTACAGCAGGGTGAACCATGCACAGGTAGATACAAGGACTTATCAAGATCACGCAGAGCATGAGCAGAGAGGAAATCTGACTTGACATTGAAGGGGACTGTTACATCAGCCATGCTAGTCTGGTAAGATCACAAGCAAAGAAGAACAAGCCAAGTCAGAAGCACTCATTTTGTTTTGACCCAATGAAGGCAGTAAGCTACCTAAAGCTAGTCAAGAAATGTATTAACTTAGTCCAATAAAAGGATATCACCTTATAATTATTTTTTTTTTGTTTGTTAACCTTTATTTTTATGCAACCTGCAAAGAGAAACTGACCAGCATGCAGGACTGCTATTGCTCGTAGAATCAAAGAGGCCCAAGGAAAGTGAAACCCAAGAAATGTTTTTGGCATCCAGGGACAAAGAAACGCAGACAGAAGACGAGAGGGAGACAAAGCAAGAAAGCTTAATGAGGTAGAAACACAGCCTCCCGTCCTTGGAGAGAGTCAGACAGGGGTATCTCAGGAGAAGGGGCATGAGCTAACCTGTTCTGTTCAATGTGAAAGTGGCGGTCGTGTTCTGTACCAGGCAGGTGAACACTCCGTAGTCCTCACGTCCCGTGATGTTTATTTCTAAAATGCTGGACAGAATCTTCTGGTATCCATTAATAGTTACCCTGCGGGAATACAAAAGATGATCAGAGTTATCATTGTACAAAGGGTACAAAGTGAACAAGAGACTTATAAGGACACAAAAAGCCTGAACTGGCATGAGGGGGAAAAGTAGGCATGATTCCAATCTGGGAGGACAGAAGAGGCCTGTGCCAGTATCCCAACACCGTACAAGGCAGTGATTCATGAGGACACAAACAGGAGCAGCCCATGTTGGCTTCTCATGCCTGTGCAGGCTTCTCCTCACTGACACACACTTCTTGTCTAAACAGGAAGCAAGCATGCAGGAAGGAGGAAGGAGGAGCAGCAGCAGAGACCAAAAGCCCCCACTCACTGTGTCCCTGTGCTGCCGGCTAAGCTGCTGCTCCGTCCGGGAGTGCGGTGGCGGAAGGGATGTCTTTGGTAGGTGATGGAATGGGATTGAATTGGGCTGCACCAGACCACAGTCACTTCTCCATCCTGTAAACCTTTAAGTAATTCTTCTAGTCCCTAGGTTGGGAAGAACCACTGTCTAAATTAATCAGACCCTATTTTGAAAAGATTTCCCATTGGCTCGCAGTAAAATTCTTTTGAAAATAAGAGCAGTGAGTTAGCATCGTGTCTCTGAAGAGTACTTTGGGCAGTGAACTCTCTTGCACACACTGCACCAATATGACATGCACTAAATACACATTATATCCCTGTATTGACATCTTGATATACGTTATTCAGGAAACAGCCAAAGGCCTACCTGTAGTGTTTACCCTTGCCTTTAGAAACTAGTTTGATCTTTATCTCCCTAGGCTCCTTTTGTATCCCCCCTCTGGGCAGTAGTTTGACCCAAGGGAGTAGCACTGGGATATTAATTACATTTGTTCACCAGTTAGTGGTGGCTATTGATCTATTCACGATTGCCATCAAGTATGCATACTTTTAAAAATGTTGCTGAGAACATGAGCTGTACTATTTTATTTTAATGTAACACTTTTTGATATGTTCAATGTTGCTGTGATTTATTGAGATTTTCTTTGTTTATTTTGTTGATGTTTTAGTATTGTGAGTTAATTTTATTTGATTTTATTTCTGTAGATTACAGTTTATGGATATGGATTTAACTGCCTAGAACTGTCACTAGAGCAGTATATAAGTATTTTAAATAAATTATTTATACAGCACTATGCACACTGTATGTAACAAATATAGCACTTACTTTTTTCTTTTTGTAGATTCACATTTTTCCCTGTTTCTTTTCCACCCTCTGTGTCTTGGTCACCTCCATAAAGCATGCATCTTTGCTAGCCTGAGGACTAGAGAAAAATCTCCTCTGAGAGGGCCCAACAGTTCCACTCATTGGCCAGAAGGGGGTGCCACAGCAATTGTTTTGAGATCCATATTCAAAAGCCATTTGGAGGATAATGTAATGTTATCCATCTGAATGGCTTACCCAGTTATATTTAGCCTTTATCTGGCTAAATTCTAGCCAGCTAATAAGTTAGGAGGCTAGAATTTAGCTGGATAAGTTAGGGGCGGTCCAAGGGTATAACTGGGAAGAGTTGAGTTAGCCAGCCAAGTCTGGTCGAATCAAAGAGCTGTCCTAAAGTTAGCCAGCTAACTAATACACGGGCCGATACAGTAAAAATCACGGGAGAGCGGGCAAGCGCACAGGCCACTCTCCTGTGTGCGAGATTCAGAAAAAAAATGTATTCAAATTAGGGCCCGTGGTAAAAAGAAGCGCTAGGGACACTAGCGCATCCCTAGCACCTCTTTTTGGACAGGAGCGGCGGCTGTCAGCGGGTTTGACAGCAGACGCACAATTTTGCCGGTGTTGGTTCTCAAATCCGCTGACAGCCACGGATTCGGAAACTGGACGCCGGCAAAATTGAGCGTCCGGTTTTCAACCCGCAGCCGCCGGCCCATTTTAAATTTTTATTTTTTTTTATTTTTGATTATTTTTAACTTTTGGGACCTCCGACTTAATATCGCCATGATATTAAGTCGGAGGGTGCACAGAAAAGCACTGTACTGTATCGGCCTGTAAGATAGCTGACTATATGCAATAGTGTGGCTGCACTGTTGAAAATGCCTCCAAAGTCTGCAGGATAAGATTATCTAGCTAACTTTGCTATCCAGACTTAGTCTGAATATAGACCTCTTTATTTTTACCCTGTATTTCGAAATAATTCTAAAGACAGCTTACAGCATTATTAGTATTCAGGGACAATGGGAGATAACGTGTCTTGATCAAGATCACAAGGAGTGTTAGTGGGGGAAATGGGATTTGGTTTGGCTGGTTCTCAGCTCATTGCTGTAACCAGTATGCAATACTTTCCCCAACAGCTAAAGCACTTCCACACAAGCTGTAATGTAAATCTTGTATGGTATTTCAGGCCAATACAGTACAGTGTGCTCTGGTGGAGTGCACTGTTACCCCACGATTGGACGCGCGTTTTCGACAGGAGAGTGGCCTGTGCGCGCACTGGGAGAGCGGGCGTTCACTCGCTCTCCCACGGACTTTACTGTATAGGCCCGTATGTTAGCAAACCCAAATTCTGCAGTAGCAAATTGTTTTTTGTTTTTTTTAAATAAACGTTTTTATTGATATTTCTCATAAAAAATGTACAACACTGAGAATGGTGGATTCCTGAACCATCCTCAGACCAATTACGCCAATATAGGAATCAAAAACACAACCCCAAACCTCCTTCTACCCCTGCTTTCCCTCCCCCCAGGTGACTGCAATAGCTGCTACCTGTGGTGACATAAGAGCTCAGATGCTACAAACTCAGAGCAGATTACGGAGAAACCACTAAAGTAAACTGCGTTCCCAACAGTCTTAGTTTAGATTATTTAATCTGATATATTGACTTTATACAATAGTCAACGTGGCTCATGTTAGGAAAAAGACATACAATAATTCAATAACCTGAAATGTACATATATCAAATAACATAATACAACAAAGCCTCTCCAAGGAAAACCAAACTGGAAAAGCTCAGAACTATGGAACAAAAGAATTGTAAGTGCCCGTTATCTGGCATTTAATGTCTGACTAAACAGCCAAGTCTTGATCACTTTCCTAAATTTTAGATAATTTACTTCTAGCCAACCTTAAGCGATAACGTTTTCTGAGGGAGGATTGGTAGCTAAATACAAGCTGATTCCAGTCTAATCTCCTGAAACCTGAGAAGTTCTTATTGGGAACAGCATAAAGTTCTTGATGGCTAGTAGGAGAGAAGATCAAATACCGTATATTCCAGATGGCCCCTTTGAATAGTTTTAAAAGCAAGACATGACCTTTTGAATTTAATCTGACATGGTACTGGTAAGTCAGTGCAGATTTTCCAGAAGAGAAGTGACATGGTCATATTTTCTAAGCCAAAAGTCGATTTAGGTGCCGTGTTTTGTAGTAACTGTAGGTGTCTAATCTAACTTGAGTGACAGCTGACAGGCAAATCTTGTTAAATGATGATGCTACGATCATCTAACTGAGACCAAGGAATAGACCAGAATGTATAAATCCTGACGGTTGCAGATGCCGGATGTATCACAAAAAAGGAGGTTCTCACCAATGCAGAAATCTGGTGAGACACAGTCAGTCCCTTATCAAATTTAATCCCCATTTCTACTGCTTTATGGATGGCTGGCATTGAAATCTACCCGAGGGGAGTAGACAGAATGTCCCTTGGGCAGATTTCATTGCCTGCCATACATAAAGCAGAAGAAAGAGGTCTGCCAAAAAAACCCACCCTAAAACAGACGTATCATAGTCTGATCTTGTAGACATTCTGTGATCTTTGCTTACTGATGATGATTTTGATGGTCAGGTTTTCTGGATCCTGCCATTATGCCCATATAGTAATAGAGTCCTTTCTATGAGTACTTGTGTGATTAAGATCCTTAGGGTGGAGTTTGGTGGGTTAGGTTGAGGAACGGATAAGTTCCTTGTACTGTTGTATCCTTTTTGTTGTATGTTTGTAGATGATAATGGTAATCCACTCTTGCCCTAGCTGTTATCTGTGTTCCTGCACCCAGCAACTGACTCTGAAGCAGGTCAAGCCCTTTTCTTAAATAGACTAGGTCATAGCCTAGAACACAGCTATTTTGGAAGTGTCACCAGGGGCTTCACTATACATGAACACACAAGGCTTTGCCAGATGACTATACTGGCCAGTGAATCCCAGGCAGCAGAGAATAGGCCTCTGCTTCCTGATGTATCTCCTCCTCTCCCAGGCAGTGTACAGGGAATAGGAGGGGAAGGGGTGAGGCTACAGTGGACAGAGCAGAACAAAGAAGAGCCACTCTACTCCATAGTCCAGCCCTCTCCCCTCCTATTTCCCCTTTCTCCCTTTCTGCATGAAAGGAGCAGGAGGGGAGGGTTGAAGCTAGTGGACAAACAGAGCAGATCAGATTCCGATTTCTTTATTGGTGTGATAATGGGGACATGTGCTGCCAAGGTAATAAAGCAGTAAAAATAAACGGGGAAACAGTTACAAAATAGTGACAATAGTAAGATAAAAATTCAGAAGAATTCTGGTTTTGGTCTGTATTGTCCCCGGTCAGATTACATTTCTGGATATATATATTTTGCAACAATAGCTGCTCTTTCTCCCGTTTGCCTCAGATATCAAGTTTTTCCTGTTCACTCTTTTGTGGTAAGTCTGCTTTTCTTTGTTAACTCTGGCACACATGTATGTCTTATGCAATATCTTTATATTTTGCATAATACAGGAGGAAACATTTTTATTTCTGTTTCCTTGGACTTTCCAGTTCAGTTTGTCTGCGCATGTCTGTGATCACTTATTCATATCTGAAGTCTGTCTCTGTTTTCTATGTGGGACCAAGGTCAGGTATTCTGCTAGCATGTAGTTGCTGTGCAGAGGTCTGTAGCAGTCCTGTTTTCCCAATAGGGGGTTATCCATTACTGATAAATTTGGATTTTTAGCCCACCTTTCCAAATAATGTTTATAGCATTTTTAGAATTCAGGTGCACCAAGTTCCTTCCCAAAGAACTTATATTCTAAGTGGGTACCTGAGGCAACAAAAGATCAGACAACTTGATCAAGGGCACAAGGAGTATCAGTGGGGGATGTGGCGCTTGAGCATGGGTTTTCCTGCTTCTCGGACCATTGCTCTAACCACTATTTCGCCAGGGCCGGTGCAAGGAGATTGGGCGCCCTAGGCACCTTCAGCCTTGTGCCGCCCCCCCTGTCGTACCCCCGATCGCAGCCCCGACTCCTCCCCCCCCCAAAAGAAAACTTAAAAAATACCTGGTGGTCCAGGTGGGGGCCCGGGAGCGATCTGCTGCTCCCAGGGCCTCGGCTGCCACTAACCAAAATGGCGCCGGTGGCCTTTAGCCCCTGCTATGTGACAGGGGCTACCGGTGCCATTGGTTGGCCCCTGTCACACGGTAGGGGCTAAAGGCCACTGGCGCCATTTTGCTTAGTGGCAGCCGAGGCCTCAGGAGCAGCGGATCACTCCCAGGCCCTCCGCTGGACCACAAGGGGGGAGTCGGGAGGGTGGCACGGTGAGGCGGGGGCTGGTAGAATTTTGAAAGGGCACTTTTTGCCCTTTCAAAATTCTGCCGCCTGCCGCAGCGCCCCCTAAATCACGGCGCCCTTAGGCACAGGCCTAGCTCCCCTAGTGGTTCCTCCGGCCCTGTATGTCGCTCCTCCCCCAGCCGCTAACCCACTTTCATTTGGTAAGAAAAGATAATGCTCTGTAACCAAGCTGCCTTGCACATCTTAGATGGCATTTGTTAGAGAAGTCAAATTCTTCAGTAACAAACTTTCTTTATTATATGTCTGTTTGATAAAGCAGGGTCACTGTAATTGCTGCTCTCTGTGGTGACACAAAAGGCTAAAGTCTACAGAGGTCAGGTCACAGAAAAACAAACAAAGTAAACTGTTGCTTTCCCCATGACCTTCCTCTTCCAAAAAAAGGAAGAACCCGAAAAACGTGCGCTTGTCACTATAAGCAAGTCATTTCATTCCCACCAGTGAATCTAGTGAGCAATGCCGTGAGCTGCTGGTGCTCATAAAAAGTCCTCGCCTGTTCTCTCAATGCCATGTGTGACCTTTTCCTTCCAAAGTCAGGCCCTTACTGCCACCTCTTCCTCTGAAAAGTGAACCTTCCTCTGTCTCCTTAGTGTCAAAGCCTTCACCCACCCCTCCTTCACGTCTTGTCTCTAGTGCCACAGATCCATCAGGTTCCCTCTGCTCATCTCTGTCCTCTGCTCATCTCTGTCCTCTCCAGCCGACCCGGAACGCCGTGGGCAGAATCAGCTCCTGGTCCGGATGCTCCCTTTCTGCAGGGGCTCTCCATCTTACTCTGCGGGGCCCTGAAACGCCGCACCAGCTCTTTCAAAGCCCGGCCGTGCCACAGCCCTCCTTCTTTTGCCGTCAGTCGTGCAAGTGGGTCACACAGCAACGTAGGGGCTGATGTAATCAAGCAGGTGCTAAGATCCACGTGGATTTTCGTTTACTCAAGTGGTGACTGTGGGATGCAGTAACCAAATGGCATGCATAATGACCAGGTTTAAAAAAAAACAAACGAGTAAATCAAAAACCGAACACGTAAAACAGAGAATCTGTGCTAGAACCAAAGCGATTAGGTGCAGTGATAAGATTGGAACGTAAATAGCACTTGGAGAATTTTTATAAAGGAGCAAACACTTTCATTGTTATTTACACCCCCTCTGTCGCCCACCCCAATCAGAATGCGTTTTATCTTTGGAACTTTAAAACCTGAATTTCCTTTAATTGCAAGTTTATACAAAAAGATCAGCCGGCAAATGAGACAAGCAGGACGTTCTAGATGCAAAGCTGCAAAATTAACCAAATGCAATGATTCCCAGGTGCCAAAAACTGCTCCAAACATTCACCCAACCATCTGACGTATAAACTGCAAAACAAAATATATTCATTCATTAAACGAAAACAAACAAGAACAGACGGCCGAACACCAAGCGGCTTCATGTTTGGCCAAGGTTGCCATCTACTCACTTGGCCTCGTTCTCTAGCTTTGGGAGGGTTGGAGAGGGGAGTGTGAAACATTTAAATGCACCAAATCAAATAACGGAGAATGTGTGTGAGTGAGGGTTGTAGGGAGGAGGCAGTGGTACATCTCACCTGCCTGTAAAAAGCAAAGCATTGCTCGAGGTGTCTGTTAGATTTAGGTACCCGACTAATCATAAAAACACATATGGCTTAAGAAGAAGAAAAAAAGTTATGAAAGTAAATTATATCGCAGGTGTAGCTGTTCTGAAATGTTATATCTATTATGTACTGAAAAGTACGATACAATACCAAGCAAATATCAAATACCGGCATCCCACGAGTTATAAACTTAAGGAGATTTCTTGGGTCGAGCAAGGCACCTACAGCCGGTTTTCTCCAGCTCGATTCGCCCAAATGATTAGTTCAAATGTGAGCTTAGCTTTGTCTCCCTGACCTGGGCATTTATTTTCCGGTGTTAAAAAGAAAATTCTACGCAAAGCAGCCTGACTCCTAGCACTCCTCGCTGCATTGCAGGGTAATAATATACAACAACTCCACTAACAGTGGGATTTTCCTGTATTACTTTTAGCAGGAGTTTTAAATTGCATTTTAGTGTTGAATCTTTTCACACATAAGCTCGTAATCCCATTAAACCAGGAGTTAAAACCCACGCTAAGGTCAGCACTCTTTATTCCAGTGGCCCATCCAGTCTACCCCACAAGGTGTTCAGGGTTATGTGCTGCTCTGCGCAGGTTACCCCTGTGCCTCATTACCATCCTCTGGCAACTAGGAATCCTCTGCGTTTATCCCATGCATTTTTTAATTCTGTTAACGCTTTTGTCTCCTTCACCTCCTCTGGGAGGGCATTCCAGGCATCCACTGTGCTCCCCATAAAAATATAGTTCCTGACATTGTGCCTGAGTCTCTCCCAGTGGAGCTGAACATCATGACCCATGCACAGAAGTCCGCTTGGAAAGTTTGCAGGTTGCGCTGGGTATACACACGGATCCACGCGCAGGTCTAACTTGCCGCTCATTCTGTTGCGTACATACGTTTGAAACGTGAAAGTATACACGTCAAACCCGACCCCACCACTACGCCAGTCCTGTGTTCAAAATCGTGTTCTACGCGTACCTGCCAGGGCTATTTTGAAAGCACCACTTGTGCGCATAAAACCTGATTTAATGCTCACTTAAGGTATTTAAATGTCTATTATATTCCCCCATCTCTCTTTTTCTCTAAGGGATGAATATTTATGAACAGGCTCTGGTAAGGTGGCGGATTATAAATTCTGTGAAATAAATAAATACAGAGTCTTATCTCCATACTGCTTTTGGTGTAGACCCGGCACCATACATCCACCCTTTCATCTTCTTCCTGCCTCCCTTCCTCCAGCCTTGCTGCATGTTATTTCTGGAATTAACATTCGCTTGCCATAAAACAAGCCCTTCTATTTGCCACCTTTAATCACACTTCAGGATGTAGTTTTATTTAGATTTTATGTATTTGATCTACTGATATTGCAGTAAAAAAAATTAAACACACTACAGGAGCACTACAAGGCAGCCCTTGCCTCCTTAATGCTGTGGGAAAGGGATGTATGTGGTCCTGAAATCTCATGTACATCATCGCTTAGGATAAGTTACTATGTATGAAGGTCAAATATATGTTATTAATTACTTCCTTCCCTGGATTATAAACCATCGGTGGAGGGTGTACCACGTACTGTGTATACGGACAGTACTCCTGCTCTATAATAAATATTCATTAAAATAAACTGGAAAAACCCTTAATACAGAGGTATTGGGATGTGATAATTAAGTGGGTTTTTGATTTTACTTACATTTCTGTCCCTAGGGAATCTAAGATTTCTTACCTTTTCCTACTCCTAATGTGGCAGTCTCACTACAAATATTGATGCTGCAGATTATTATTGCCACACGACGTACGTTGGGAGCTCCAGCTGTTTTATCCGTCCCTTCGTAAAGTTCATTCTATGGGGGACATTGTGTGTGTGGAGCTTTCATTCTGAATGCCCTGTGTGTGTACTTTCTACATTTCCATTAGCTCCTGCTTCTCAGCCGGAACGCCTGTGCATGGCTACTAAGAACTCGCTGTGGGCCTCCAGCCCAGGTTTCAAAGGGAAACCCCATGGGGGAGGGGCGGAGGCGGGGGGGGGGTTCCTTTTGAAAATTAGCTGGCAGGCCCCCATGGCCTTGCCTTGGTCCAGAACTGCTTAATTCTGCCTCTGCAGCTCAACCCCCAGATGGGGGGTGACCCAGCTGATGTGGGTGACCCAGGAGAACAGCCTGAGGACACAGGTCTGCTGCCTTTCTACTGCCTCTGACCATAGCCCTGTCTGATGAAACAGCCGAGCCCTTAATCCAAATTCTGCACTGGCACCCAAAGGGTTAAGGGCTCCTCTGAATGGTGCCAGGTCTCCAGGTGGCAGTTTAGGAGAGGCTGTCAAGCCTTTGTCACAGTGACTTGCATTTTATTTCCTTCCAAGGCGCAATGTTGATATTGCACTAGGAAGGAGTTGCTGAACTTTGCACCAGGACTCATGAGCAGAGAAAACCAGTGAAAGGACAGGTAAGGCAGGACAGGTAAGGCAGGACAGGTAAGGCAGCAAATGCAAGGGCACCTAAGAGTAACCTTACCGCAGGTGGAGAAGAAATGAAAGAAGCAGCCGAGGAGAGAGGGGGAGAAGGCAGATTGAGGTCAGGACTATGGAGTATAGGAAATAAGACAGAGGACAGAAGGGAAAGCAGGAGAAATGATTGGAAGACAGAAAAGGGAAAGCAGGAGAAATGCTTGGAAGAGAGAAAAGAAAGACAAGCCACTTTATTGTTGATTTAAGCTTATTCAAACAAGGCAGGTAATAAATCTTAATAACGGAGAGAGGTTGGAGGACAGAGGGTGGAGTGTGGGAACAGCCACAGTGCAGAAGGCGGCAAAGAATCCAAAAATAAAACCAGGGGCAAAGGAGATGAAAAACAAATCCATACAAATACCCAAAGCTATCGGTGAAAGTTTGCTAACAGAGATAACAGAGCTGTGAAGCAAAAACGTCTGTTTACTGACCTCCCTGTGCTGTGCTGCATTAGCTAATATGAGAACAGAGAACCAGTGAGCCTGAAATAATGGAAGACAGTGTGGCAGCCATTGCACTGCACGGCATGAAGCAGAATCCAGCAGTCAGGGCTATACCCTGTGCGGCACTCTCAGAGGGGGGGGCTATACCCTGTGCGGCACTCTCAGAGGGGGGGCTATACCCTGTACGGCACTCTCAGAGGGGGGCTATGCCCTGTGCGGCACTCTCAGAGGGGGGCTATACCCTGTACAGCACACTCAGAGGGGGGCTATACCCTGTACGGCACTCTCAGAGGGGGGCTATACCCTGTACGGCACACTCAGAAGGGGGCTATACCCTGTACAGCGCTCTCAGAGGGGGGCTATACCCTGTACAGCACTCTCAGAGGGGGGGCTATACCCTGTACAGCACACTCAGAGGGGGGCTATACCCTGTACAGCACACTCAGAGGGGGGCTGTACCCTGTGTGGCTCTCTCAGAGGGGGGCTATACCCTGTACAGCACTCTCAGAGGGGGGCTATACCCTGTACAGCGCTCTCAGAGGGGGGCTATACCCTGTACAGCACTCTCAGAGGGGGGGGGGGGCTATACCCTGTGGCGCAGTCTCATCTCCCCACTCCCTGAATAGTGCTCTTATCAGGAACAGAGGAATATAAAAATCAGATAAATAAATAAATCAGGTGGGAACTGTACCCCGTGCAGCCCTTTCCTCCGACAGCCCCTGCCCAGCCTTTCTTTGCAAGTGTATGGGAGGGAGGGGGGATCTGGCCAGCCAAATGTAGGATTGCTGTTTCAGCATCGAAATGTCTGCTTAGCAATGAACAAGATGTTAGCCAGCGAAATTCGGAAACCTGCCCCCATTTTAGTCAGGCGATGATTTCATTTGCACAAAGTGAGCTGAATTGGGGGGGGAGGGGGTTACATTTTGAATGAGTAACATCTACTTGGCTAAAACCCTGTTGTAGGTACCTAAATCATTTGAATATCGATCTGTTTATCTGTCAGTACACACACACACCACTTTATCTTAGTCTCATACACTGTAATTGAAAAGGCTTTATAAAATTCTCCCATCTTTAAATGCAGAAGAATGGAATTTCACAATTGAGAACTAGGAATAGATGAAGTGCTGATCCGGAAGGACTTAAAGCAACAATACAGCTCATGACTGAAGAACTCTTAGTATTAAACCATTTCTTGTTTGGGTTTTTGTTTGGGTTTTTGTTTTTTATTGGAAAACAAGTTCAAACACTTGTACTCTCGTATCAAGGGTGACATTAGCTAAAACATTTGCACACATTTCTAAATGGCCCATTCCAGCCCTTCCACCCACCCACCAAGAAAATAATTAGGACTTCTTAGAGCACATACACACAATAAATCAAAGAGCAGACGTTTCTTTCTTGCTGTGAACAGTGTGTGCACTTTTACCCACAGTGGAGGGGGGAGAGAGGTCATTTTCAGCAGGTTTTTTTCCACAGGTAAACAGGTGTGAAGCTTGCCTTGTTCATGGCTCCTGGGGACTAGTTGTGCCCCCTGACTGAGCAAGGGCCACTAACAACGGCAACCATTAACCAAGAGCGTTGGTGGGACTCGCTGAAGACGAGGCTCTCTCCTAACCATGAGAGGGCCGGGTGCATAGCCACCCTTTTGAAATGAATCCAGATTCGCTCTACTCACCAGGGACCCCTCTCGCTCTCCCTTTCCAGCAGAAGGCCGTCCTTCATCCACTGCAGCGTGTCGTTGCAGGACGACTCCCGGGCCAGGGGATGCTTGGCAGTGCAGTTCAGGGCGAGCCGACTCCCCAGGGGGGGCTCCAGGACCTGGCTGCCTGAGAAGGGGGACAGGAACTGGACGGGGGCATTGCAAGGGTGAGCTGGGGGGGACAGAAAACAGACAGACAGAAGGGAATCAGAGCACAACGGATAAGCAGCCATACAGGGAAAGAGCTTGCAACAATAGAGCGATATAACATGTGCCCGCCCATGAAAAACACCGATGACATGATGATAGCCTTTCCCGTGAAGGTTATTGCCAATGTCACCACCGCTAGTGAAAAAAAAATGGTATTACAAAAAAAAAATCTGTAATTATTTTGAATTGGGGGGGGAGTGGGAGGGTTCAGTTTATTTTCTAACTAGCCCATCAGCAGCAAGGTACAGTAGACTTCTCCAGTCATCTAATGCCCCTTGAATCCGGTCCCCAGTTTGCTAATGCAAATCAAATGCTCCTTGCTAAATAGTGCAGGATAATGCTTGGGTCTCAGATGCTTTGGAGGTATTCCTCTGTTGATTGGGAGGGGAGAGGCAGGGGGGAATGCAAACAGTTTACATTTCTTTAATGGAAGCGTTGTATTAATTTGGATAGCATATGCATTGTGCTGTAAAAACAGAAGTGTCAGCTAGTAGAAGCAAATGACCCCCCTCCCCCCGAGAATCATTTTTATTTAGCCATCTGTGAGTGAAGTAATGTGGTCAATGGTATTAGCCTACGGAAAAGCCTGGAAACCGAGGTCGGTGAATGCCCTGCCAATGATAGCTTTTCTACCGAACTAACCTATGACATTGGTGACTGGCTCCTTGCAAACTAAAGGTCAAGCTGCCCACGTGTAGGTAGTTCTCAACCATGGGGTTCACCAGAAGAATCAAAGCAAAGCCCATGCGGATAGTTTCACTATTATTGCCCCATGGCAAAAGCAGCTGCCCAAAGCCGTGCCTGCTTTTTGAATGGGAGCTATTTGAAGGTAAACGTAGGTGGATAGCTTTGACTTTTCAAAACTACCCACCTAAGCAGTTCCCCCAACCTGCAAACTCTTCAGAAGATACATGGGTAAATGTCATGTTTGTTGCAAAAAGGAATCGAGAAAAAAAACGCAAAATATCATATTGCCTCTCTATTGAGCCAAGGTGTGGCCAAACTTTCCTACTGTGTGCAGGTCTGATCTCCCCCCATCTCAGGAAAAAACACAGAGGAACTTGAAAAAGTGCAGAGGAGGGTGACAAAAATGATAAAGGGGATGGAATATCTCTCCTACGATGAGAAGCTACACAGGCCGGGGCTCCTCAGCTTGGAAGAGAGACGGCTGAGAGAGGTCATGACAGACGTTTCTAAAAATGATGTGCGGGGTGGAACGGGTAAATACACCTCCCCCCCCCCCCCTTGCTAAGGTTACTGCTCCTCTTCCCTTCTATCTTTTTTTTTTTTTCATTAATCTGGTTAGAGTGTAGTTTTCCTGGTTAAGGGTATTCTTTCAAGTGGACAAATGTGGGGAGACCCCCAAATTTGTGATCGTATCCATTCTATTCGCACAAAATATCTTGGGTGAGGGTGACTCCAGTATTTCATTGATCCAAGTTACTCTCTAATGTCTTATCTGTTTGAGGAGGAATAGCCCAGTGGTTACAGCAGTGGGCTAACAACCAGGAGACCAGAGTTCGAGTCCCAATGTCGCTTCTTGTGACCTTGGGCAAATCACTTTACCCTCCATTCCCTCAGGTACAAAACTTAGATTGTAAGCCACCTGGGGATAGGGAAATACCTACAGTACCTGAATGTAAACCGATGTGATATCTGATTGAATGTCTGTATATAAAAAAAAATAATAAATAAAATAAAAATAACACTGAAGGACTACAGGATGGCATTTATCATGGGGAGAGTCTATTTGATCTAATGTGTTGGTCCCCTTAAGAGTGAGGGTTTAGCTGATTGGTGGAAGATGTGTCTGTGGGAGGTATAAATTTGGGAGGATATGGTGGGAGTTTGCCCTTTCCTAGATTGGAGCTTGAGTGGGAGGGAACTCCAGGATGTAGTGGCCTGAAGTAACCAGTCTGTAAGCTGGTGAGCCCAGGAACCACCCCAGTATGGAGTAGAACCTTGTATGGGACTGTTCTCTCAATAGAATGGAAGATCAAGATATGTTACCTCTCCCCTGCCAAAAGTCCAGGAATTAAGGGTGTAGAAGGTGCACTTCTCCTCCTCAAGGAAATAGGCTGGAGGAAGGAGAACGGGGTTGATCTAACATGAGGAATGCCCCATTTCCATGATGTGGGAGACACTGCATGGGAAGTTGGTTGACCTGGGAGTCATGATTAGGCCCTAAGAATAAAATTGTTAAGTTTCCCATATATATGAGCTTCATATTTGAAGGGAGGTGGTACCTGTCCTCTATGTTTGGGGAGGGTCAAGATGTGAAATGTGGTATGCCTAAAAGTGGTAAAATTGGGATACATGGAACTGAAAGGAATGTAATCCATATATTCTTTTGAAATGTTTGATATAGGGAGCTGGAAGATCTACTTCCTGTTCAAGTGAAGGCTGAAGGATTAGTATTCCTCACATTTGGGGTATCAGATGCTATGCTATGGGGAAAGATTTGCTCTGACTGTTCTATCCCATGAATTCTAAGTATGCAGTGCTGAAGTTTCCTGCCTTATTCTATTCCTATATATAGTGGCTGGATTACAACCAGAAATAAAATTAAGAGTTTAGATCATGGAGGAGAGGAGGTTGGTGTTCTCCCTGTCCAATCAAGGAAACACGGGCTACCACTGCTGTCTTTATCTAGGTCCACTTCACCATCTGCAGGACCCATAACTTTTGAAACCACTAAATAAATTTGGGAGATGGACCCTTACTCGTTAGGGAAACCCCTACCATGGACCCTTACTCATTAGGGAAACCTCAGGTAAGACTAATTTCTATGTTGCCCACTAGGAATAAAGATGGCCATGATGTGATGCAATCTACCTTTGGTGGCCCCCATCACATACATTTTACTAGCTTACATAGAGCAAACTTAGCCCTATTACACCATAATTGACATCACTTACATCACTTTCGTTACTATCCATTACATACGGGGTCTGTCATTTGAAAAAAAAAATGACGATTTGTTAGACTAGATGGGTCTTGAGGTCCTTATCTGCTATTTATTTAAAAATATTTATATCCCGCACTCTACACATGGGTTGCCCAAGGCAGTTCACAATAAAACATACACAATGGAAAACATCAAATGATTATACTTGAGTATTAAAAGAGTGACTCACAATAGCAGAAGTGGGAAGAACTGGAAACAAGGGAGCACTACAATTCAGAGTCACCTTTAATTATATTTTGATTCTCTCAAGTCAATACTGGGGACTCAGCAGTAATAATTGTGTCTCCGGGAGTACAACTCAGCTTGAAAATGCTTGCTTGAATAGGTGAGTTTTTACTTTTTACAGCCTTCCTGAAAAGTTTAATATCTTGGATCTCACTTATCTGCTTGTAAGGTGTTCCAAAGTTGGTCCTGCAATCAAGAATGCTCTGTTTCTTGTCAAATCAAGTTTTGCAATTTTTACAGTTGGTATTTCCAATAGATTTTTGTTAGTAGAGCATAATTGTCTGGTTGGTCTGTAAATCCTCAAAGTGCTTAGCCAGATGGATAATTCATTGTGTATTAGCTTGACTATCATTGACAAAACTTGAAAATGGATGTGGTAAATTACTGGGAGTCAATGGAGTGATATTAACACTGGGGTAATGTGCTCTATCAAGCCCGTTCCAGTTAGCAGATAAGCTGCCAAGTTCTGAATGACCTGTTGTGGACGGAAGGTACAAAATAGCAGGCCCAATTATAAGAAATTACAATCTATCATATTCTATATGAATTTATATTCTTAAATGCTGTAGTACAATGGCTCTCAAACCTGTCCTGGGAACTCCAGTCAGTTGTGTTTTCAGGATATCCATAATGAATATGCATACAATATAAAGTGTTTGCATGCTTTGCAACCCTAGTTTATGAATATTTAATTCATGTATGTAAGGACCCATGAGGTCCTTAACAAGGAATATTGCATACTGAGAACTCTAGATTAGGCTAGTGGACTGAAACATTTTGCAAAACATCTCCCACAGGGTTTTGCCACAATGGCTCCTTCCTCTAAATATACGGATCCCTAGAGAGTTCTAGAAAATCGGAGAGAGAGCAGGGTGTTCTCTCTTCTCAGCAGTTTTATTTTTTCAGTCGAGTGGAGAAAGCCCATGGTCAAAGAGTTGCATGCAGAACAGCAGCTACAGTCGCTTGTCCCTTTTTTCATGAAAGAAGGGAAATAAAGTCTAAAGCTTTCCACGTCACATATTCCCCTCACGACCTGATATTTGGCTGGGGAGGGTTTGCCAAAAGGGATATAGAAAGCACACAGTACCTGTTGTGATTTTTACAAAAAAGAGAGCGTTTTAATCCCGTTAAGTGTTCCTGGTTCCAAACCATTGAAGGAGAACAACTGAGAGCATGCAGAGTACCCGTGTGGAACTAGTCCAGAGGACTTCAAAAAGAGAATAAAGTGCCTATCCTGCACATCAAGGAGTCGGTGAAAAGATGACAACATTAAAGCAGTGAATTCTCAGTACAAGGGATTGTCCCAGAGAGTAGGGAAACCCTAAAACTATCCACTAGATTAGGAAAACCAGAAATAATAACTACGTCAGGGGTAAGCAATTACTGTCTTCAAGTGCCGCAAATAGGCCTGCGTTTCAGGATATCCACAATGAATATTCATGAGATATACCTGCATACAATAGAGGCAGTGCCTGCAAATATATCTCATGGCTGTGCTGAAAACTGGACCCCTATAGCACTCGAGGATGGAAGTTTCCTACCCCCGAATTACATCATTTACTAGGTTACTATGTAACTAAAGGGGATCCTGAAAGAGTGGATGTGCAAATTGCTATAGTGTAACCTTATGGGATGAGCGCCTGAGAAATGCATTTTCTGTCAAATTATCAAAATTGAAGACATTGTTCCAGGAAACTTTCACTTCACTTTCTGGGGCCGATACAATAAGACAAGCACTGAAAACGGGTACCCGTACTGAGCTCCTGTTTTTCTATTGCGTATGCAGCCACATCCCCTGGGCACCTGATGCAGTATTTAAATGAGAGGGCGTGCAGAAAAGGGCTCACTAGGGGAGAATTGTGCATCCCTAGTGCTCCATTGCATCGGACACCCACAGTTGCAACATCTGTTTTTATCCCGCATCTTCAGGCAGAGTTCTTTCTTATTTTGCTGAGGTTGCTAAAGATGCCTATAGCTAAGTGCCTCTTGCTATGGACATCTAAATTGTGCAGCCATAAGAAAACAATTTTTTAAATGAAACCAATATACATTTTTTTCTCCACTGCAAGCACTAAATTAGTGTCACAACAATACTAAGTAGGAGGACACATTCATTGTAACACAGAGGATCGTATTTTTTGTTTTTTTTTATTTCTCTTGAACGCTCGCTTTGCGAATTGACTTTACACCACCTCTGGGATGGAAATGTTTGTTGGGCACCCACTACTTTCCTGCATTGGGGGAAAATAGCTAACAGCCTCATCTACATGGAATTTACATGTGATGGGCGCTATCACCTATGCAGTTGTTTCAGTATGCGTTTTGGACATGCTAATCTTATTGCATCAGGTGCTGAAGAAAATAGGAAAAAGCATAAGCATTGTTAAGTTAAGTGTAAGGCAGGCTAAGAGAAAATTAGAAATGAAGTTGACCGTAGAAGCAAAAGCTTATAATAAAAACTTTAAAAAATATATCTGAAGCAGGAAATCTGCAAGGGAATCGGTTGGACCATTAGATGACAGAGGGGTTAAAGGGGCTCTTAGGGAAGATAAGGCCATTGCAGAAAGACAATGAATTCTTTGCCTCTGTGTTTACTAATGAGGATGTTGGAGAGATACCGGTTCCGGAGATGGTTTTCAGGGGTGATGATTCAGAGGAACTGAACCAAATCACTGTGAACCTGGAAGATGTAGTAGGCCAGATTGACAAAATAAAGATTAGCAAATCAACTGGACCAGATGGTATGCACCCCAGGGTTCTGGAAGAATCAAAAATAAAATTTCAGATCTATTAATTAAAATTTGTAATCTATCATTAAAATCATCCTTTGTACTTGAAGAACGAGGGTGTCTAATGAAACCCCAATATTTAAAAAGGGCTCCAAGGATGATCCAGGAAACTATAGCCCAGTGAGCCTGACTTCAGTGCCGGGAAAATAGTGGAAACTATTCTAAAGATCAAAATCACAGAGCATATAGAAAGACATGGTTAAATGGAACACAGACACAGACACATAGTAGATGACGGCCAAAAAAGATCAATTAGATCATCTGTCTAGCTGTTCCTGCCCACACACTGCTAGGATATATCCCAGCTGCCAGACATAGAAGCTTGACTGCTTATAAGATGCCATTTCTTACCCAGGTCAATTTTTGTTTTACTCATGGGTCCTCTATTCCTGGGCAAATAAGCATGCTTAAGATCGCATGCTTAATCCACCACCCTGCCCCCATCCATGTCTTACCACTGTTTTATTTTAATCTAAAATAGCTACCAAAATTAGTGCTATTGACCAAATATCCAGCTTCCTAAGTCCCCGTGGACTTACTGGTCAGTATGCAGCCACTAGCTGCCAGAACTGTCACCAGGCTAAATGGCACCCCCCGATGGCCCTTCTAATCCAGCTGGTCCAGAAGGGCCTTACCTGATGGTGTGGGAACTTAGTTCTGCTAAGAACATAAGAAATTGCCATGCTGGGTCAGACCAAGGGTCCATCAAGCCCAGCATCCTGTTTCCAACAGAAGCCAAACCAGGTCACAAGAACCTGGCAATTATCCAAACACTAAGAAGATCCCAAGCTACTGATGCAATTAATAGCAGTGGCTATTCCCTAAGTAAACTTGATTAATAGCCGTTAATGGACTTCTCCTCCAAGAACTTATCCACACCTTTTTTGAACCCAGCTACACTAACTGCACTAACCACATCCTCTGGCAGCAAATTCCAGAGCTTTATTGTGCGTTGAGTGAAAAAGAATTTTCTCCGATTAGTCTTAAATGTGCTACTTGCTAACTTCATGGAATGCCCCCTAGTCCTTCTATTATTCGAAAGTATAAATAACCGATTCACATCTACTCGTTCAAGACCTCTCATGATCTTAAAGACCTCTATCATATCCTCCCTCAGCCGTCTCTTCTCCAAGCTGAACAGCCCTAACCTCTTCAGCCTTTCCTCATAGGGGAGCTGTTCCATCCCTTTTATCATTTTGGTTGCCCTTCTCTGTACCTTCTCCATCGCAACTATATCTTTTTTGAGATGTGGCGACCAGAATTGTACACAGTACTCAAGGTGCGGTCTCACCATGGAGCAATATAGAACCATTATGACATTCTTCGCTTTATTAACCATTCCCTTCCTAATAATTCCTAACATTCTGTTTGCTTTTTTGACTACTGCAGCACACTGAACTGACGATTTTAAAGTATTATCCACTATGCCTCTGAAGTGACAGTGGATGTGGTGGCATGATGCCTTCCTGCCCTGGGTGGTTGCCCATTTGGCCTACCCCTTCTGATGGCCCTGCCTGCTGGAACCACCTCAGCTGATTTGAGGAGTTGTAGCCTGCTGGTACCAACCTGGCTTGCAGTATTGCTAGGACTATCTTTCGTCTTCTGCCCTTTATTTTGTTCTTATCTCTCCCCTGGCAATCCTACAGCCTCCCTACCCTGACAGCAGGAGGACCATCTGTTGCAAAGCCTCAGAGCCCAGTTGATCCCTATCCTTCTCTTCTTAACCAATAGGGATGCTCTAATTTCTTTGAGTCCCTTCTTCCTTTTCTTTGAGGTCAGCAAAGAGTCTATTGTGAGCAGAGAGACCTATGGTGAAGAAGGAGGGCATGGTAGGGTGCTTTTGCATTTTATGTATCTGTATTTTATGAATGTTTTGTTGTAAACCTCCTAGAAATGATGATAGGCGGTCAAGAATGTTTTTAAATAAATAAAATAAATAACTCATGGTGGATCCCTCCTCCCAACAGCAGAAATGTTGTAAAGTAGAACCAAAATACAGAAAGGCAAACACATGAAAATATAAACAGAGAAATGTCAGAGGGACAATTATGAAACATTAAAAAACAAATCCTGGTTTAGACCTCCAGAGCAGAGAAGTGAATAACCTGGTGTGCAATTAGGCACTGGACTGAGATTGTGTGAGTTCTATAATTACTGATCACCAAGCAACCTCAACCCCAAGAAAGGGAAAAAGCAGATTAACAAACACAGATTCTGGTGTGTACCCAAACAAAGGGCAACCTCCATTCCAACCTACCTGCCATGGCCAGCCCTACAGCGAGGGACATGTTTTCCGCCTGTTCAGGTAGATCATCTGTGGGTTGCTTCCAGCATTATCAACCTGCAGATGGCGGAAGGTCAGGCAGGCGGCATCTCTGCTGCACAGTCAGCAGGGGCTTGGCTGTCACAAACACACCGAGAGCACGGCAGTCCTCGCTCCACTGAAGGTCAAAGTCCGAGGGCTTGGAGCCTCGCCACATCCGAAGGACAGAAGAAATGCGCCGAGGTCCCTGGCTCAGTCCATGGAGCGCAGTCGTAAGAAGGCTCAGATCTCGAAACGGGAGGTGTCCAGGAACTGAGGAGGTTAAAAATACCAACCCATCAGCAGAAAAAAATTAAACTATCTGGTTAATATGTTGCAGACCTAGGCTTAACCCTTAGCATGCTTAGAGTGCAAATGCAGAGGATGCCCCAGATCATTACATACCTGCTCACAGTCTGTCCTGCTAATGTTCCTCTCGCCTCCTCCCCACTCCCCCTCCATCCTTCTCCCTATGTTTTGTACGGTCAAAAGCAACAGGACACACAGAGTGCCACATGTATGATTCACATAAAACTACTGAGCCCCACATGCACAGTGAAAGAGAGGGAGACCCAGCGAGGGAGCGGCCTGATGGTTACAGCAATTAAGCTGGGGAGCTGGAAAAGCTGTTTCAAGTCCCATCTCACCCACTTACACTGCGCGTGTGAACCTCAGGCAAGTCACTTGGAGGACAATTTGGAGAGATACGGACCCCGGTAAAATGGCTGAACTGAAAAATCCAGCTAACAGTACGCACAGCTTCCCTGGATCGGGGGTGGGGGAGAAATAAAACAGCCCACATACCCGTGATTTATTTTTATTTATTGAAAATAATTTTTAACCCCCACATATATATATATGCAGGCACGCCTTAAAATTAATAAGCATAGGATTCAAAGAGGTGGCACCAGCAAAATGGCCCCGTTTGGCCGGCTCCCTCAACCCTCAAACATCCACGTTCGCAGAGGAGTGGCAGAT
Organism: Rhinatrema bivittatum; assembly: GCF_901001135.1. Lineage (NCBI taxonomy): Eukaryota > Metazoa > Chordata > Amphibia > Gymnophiona > Rhinatrematidae > Rhinatrema > Rhinatrema bivittatum. Next base: position 34,892,842 of record NC_042631.1, read on the forward strand.
AGTGACAGCGATAATTATTTCTAGGAATCGGGCAGCCCAGCCTCGCTCTCGGGAACCCCTAACCACCTGTCTCCTATGTTTCCCCAGCAGCCGTGCGCCGGGGAAGTGGGAGATGGGCGCATGGTGGGGGGTGTGCGTGTGGTGCCCTCCGTGACCCTTACAGCCTTGTTCCCTCTCCTCCAGCCCTTCCCACACACAATTAGAAATAAGAGAGCTTACATGAAAAAGGACATCAAGGTACAGTCTTATGAGGAAAGACAACACTTACAAAAACGTGTATATACTTACATGCACTACTTGGGAGCCAGCCAAAAAACGCTTCAAAAAAGACGCTTAGAATTTATATGATATTAGGCCTACTGTAATACATTTTAGATGTGGGCTTGATCCTTAGACAGGCATAAGTAAATTGAATTACAATATTGTAAACCTCCTATACAAAACAGTGCTAATTGTCAGCCTTCAAATAGTAACAGTGTTGCCTTCCTATGAAAAAAGCAAGATCGCAATTATTACACCAGGCCCTAAAACACCAATACACCTGCTATTAGGAAATGGAACAAGCCAAGCTGCAATAGATCCTTATACAGCTGAGTAGAGAATGCAGACAGTCTTCACCAAATACAGAATAAAAAAAAAAGATACCATGAAGCATAAATAGAAACCTGCAGACAAAAACTGAAAAGGAAACTGCAACAAGACAGACACTGTATATGGTGCAACAATGGAAAAACTGAAACATTACCATTCCTCACAAAACATTAAACAAAATCAAGAAATATAAAACAATCATAACAGTAAAACTATACTGATAAAAAGAATAAATATTTTTAAAACCAGTGACAAACAGAACATCTATTAAACATTTTAAAAAATTCCCCAAACACCAATAAAATATTTTAAAACAGCAGACATCAGATAAAATCCAATAATTAAATCCAATAAAAATGAATAAATCCCCTGCTTTATATACTTGGCAACTTATCGGTAATTTCCAGCCATCCTGAGATTGTTGTTGATTAGTGGGGATGGGGTGCACAGATTTTCTCCTTCTTTACATACACTCAGAACCACATCCCCATGCTCTGACACTCACATGCTCCTTGACATACACACTCACATGCTCTCTAACACACACATGCTCTCTCATGGTCTCTGACACACACTCACTTCCTGACATACACATACATACGTTTCCTTATGCACACTTGCTGACACACATGCCTGCTCCCATGCACTCTTTCGCACGCTCATACACACATGCTGACATACACATACATGCTCCCTTGCACACACTGCAGCACATACACCCTTGCACACATGGCTCTCATGCTCATACATGCACACACACAAACTCATTGACATACTCCTACTTTCACTCATTCTTTTCTTCTATCTCCTCTGAATATATTAAAACATTATTTTTACTTATATTGCTGGTCAGGGGAAATCCAGTCAGGGATTTCTGCTGATGGTGCTGATGTGGGAAAAGGAATTCAGGAAAGCCCCAATGCAGGGTGGAGTGGAGTGGAAAGGATTATCATTTTTTCACGGTCTCAACATTAGGTGGGTGCCTGGTTAGCACTGTTGCTGTTCCTAAGCCCCACCTGCGATTCCGGCAGGGCCGTGGCGTCACTCCTCCTCGGGGCGACATCTCCGGCAGCACTATTGCACCCTTCAGGTAGTGGCGCTGAGGCCATGTTGGCCATAGGGACGCTATGGCTCTGCACTCTGCCAGGAGAGCTGCTGCGAGGCCTGGCATCGCTCACTGCAAGCATGGGGCTGCTGTGATCTACTCTAGTCACGTGAGTGACCTGATCAGCCCACCGAGGCATGCCCAAAGCCCCGACAGGCCAATCCACCCCTGGATGTGAAATAGTTACAGCTAGCCTTTCCTGCTGGGAGAGGAGGGGGACTTTTTGACATTTGCACAGTTGCCATTATCCCTAAAGCTGGCTCATGCTCACTGGGGGTGAGGGCACTAAGGAGAAGAATGCTGCTATTGGGGGTGGAGGGGGAGAGTGCACCAGCCTTGGAGGGAAGAAAAGGAAAAGTGCTTGGGTTCGGCCTAGGGAGTATGGAGTGGGAGGGAGGAAAATGCTGGGGGTCTGTCCTGGGGAAGGGAAGAGTGTTGGGATACATCCTGGGGAGGGAAAAGTCCTGTCCTGGGGGGAAAGGGGGAGAATGCTAGGAACTTCCCCCAACTAATCCATAGGAGCCTCAGTATGACCAGAACTCAAACGTTCCCAAGTAGGCTTGTGGGGTTTTCAGTTCCATTTTGGTCTGCATGTTTCTGTTTCTAATTAGTCCCTTATTTTGTATTTGGTGAGGATCTGTCCGTGCACTGCGTGGGTGAAAGGATTAGTGTTCAGTTTCTGTGTAAGGATCTATAGCAGTCCAGCTTGTTCTGTTTACCCAGTAGGAAGTGTATTGGTGTTCTAGGGCCCATTGCGCTGTTGCCTCTTCATTGGAAGATTTTTTGCTCTGTGGGTCCTGGGTTTTAGTGCTGTTATGATAAGGCAGATTTTCTACAATGGTTCTAAGTGGAGTTTTGGCAGGATTTTGTGGTGCATCACAATGTGCCTGGTAGTAGTTGCTTCGCTTTTAATGAGATCTAGAACCCAACCTAATTAGATTAATCACATGCTATTTTTGCAACCCCCTACTGCTTAACAAGGTAGATTAATCAGCTGAGTAGAGATTGAGAGTTAGTTCTGGTAGAGGTTAAGCATTACTTTCATATAGATTTAAGGGTCACACTTTTCGAACCAGAGTCACACTTGTATGTGCTTAGAGTTTATAAATAATAATATTATCTTTGAAATTAAAAAATCATTTAAAAGCATCTCCCAGTTCATGGTGTCGTATGTTGTGTACAGTATGAGGGCATACTTTTTCATTTGGCCATAGGCTCCATATTGCCAGGGTACAGTTCTTCTTAAACCAAGACCAATTCTGGCCCCTATGTCTTTCTCCTGATTTTCTCAATCCCGTCTCAAGCATGTTTGCTTAATTTTTTTTTATTACTCAGATTTATAAACCACCCCTCCAGCATGGGGTGTGGGCGGAAAAAACAAACACACAACATAAAAATGCAGTCCATTATATAAAAATCAATTAACATAACAAAAGATAAAAAAAATAAAATAAAACAATAGGATTAGGACCATGTCATATATTCCGACTATAATGCACCCATACATTGGACATCCCTTCTCACCCTGAGAGATGAAGACCTTATGAAATTGTCACTTCATGATGATCAAAGCCAAAGTCTTTTCAACAGCAAATGATTTAGTCAACATTCACTAACAATTGAGAGATTCTTGTCATACTTGTGATCATAGGGGTGTGTATTTGTACACAAGACGTTATTGAAATGAAAAAGGGAGAGTCGCACTGGCCCCTTTTATTGCCAGGGCTGCTATGTTGAAAGAGTTCCATAGAGTTCACCACTTCCCTTCAAGGCCTCACAATCTCCGTCACACAAGGACATATGCGCAAAAAATGTAAGGTAATAAAGAAAAATATCACATTACTATATACAAGGGCACATGGAACGGGGTGAACAGAAAGTAAAAGCAGCTGGGAGAACTTTCAGGAGGGTGAAGCCAGAGCTATCCTGAGGTGAAAACCTGCCTCTGTGCTGTGGAAAAGCCCCGTCCACCCTATCTATCCCTTCCTCTGGATCCTCCCTGCTGCAGCAGGTCAGAGGCTCACAGGAGTTCCTGTAAACAAGAAACCGTGAAGCAGAGCAGGTGTGGCCCCGCTGACACCTAGAGAGCTGCATTCCTGGCCCTGTGATCTCTGCACCCAAGAGAATCCAAGCAAGACCGGCTTATCTACCTCATAATTTCTCTTCCTCCCAGTGTCAAGGAACCGTTGACCTATCCTCTCCAATTCCCCCCCCCCCCCCAACACACACACACAATATATAGCTTTGCATTAAAAAAAAAGAAATTAAAGCTAGATTTTACCTGGAGCTAGCAAATGGCCTGCTGCGCCATGGTGCGTCCCTGCCACTGCTGTGTAAACACACCTCAGGCAGGGCCTGGCCTGGCGCGCTGGGTAAACATTCCTGCCTCTGGCTCCAGGTACTGCCTTGCTAGAAGGAAGGTGGGGGAAGGTCTGGGTGATGGCTGTGAGCTGTTTATGCATTCCTTCTCCAGGAACAGCAAGAACACCCAGACTGGCTAAAACCAGGGGAGGGAACGTGAGGTGCCCTACTCATTGGGTCATTCCTATGACTGCACTGGACTATTGGAGAACTAATTCAAGTGAATTAGGATTCACTGAAAGCTGACAAGGGAAAAACATTTCTACACCTAAATACCTTCTTATTAGGCCTGGCTTCCAATATACTCTGGCTTTTCTGTAAAATCAGTGGCTCCCTAGATGCTTTTTTCCTCCTATGAGGTAATCTCCTCCTATCCTTTGGGCATCCAGCCTATACAGAGGTTGCCACAACTCCTTACTAGGTTCACCACCTGACCTCAGCTCAAACAGGCTAATATAGGCCTCATTCTGCCCCACTGCAAGCATGGGTTTGTATACAAGGGCCATCACTTCATTAAAGTAATACCAGTTAAATCCATGCCTGGCAAAGGGATGCCTGGTACAGACCCCTGGGGTGGCTGTGCACGCATGAAAGAGAGTGGGAGTCACATGTAAGGAATTAGCTGGCTGCAGTGCACGGCTCAACATGCGATTGGATGCGCGTTTTGGACGCCCATCCACAACCCTCGATGCAAAAGAGGGGTTAGCGCATCCAACAGAGTGATTAGCTAATAGCACTCATCACGTGTAAATTCATGTTGAGGTTATTAGCTAAGCTATTTCCCCACAATGCAAAAAAAAAAGTGCGCCCGACTCACACATTTTAACTCTCCAATATTAATGCCTGCCCTGGAGCAGCCCAAAAAGTGTACAGAGAAGTAGAAAATACTGCTTTTCTGTACTTCCTTTGACTTAATATTGTGGTGATATTAAGTTGAAGAAACAAACAGGAGGACATCCTTTAAAAAAAAAAAAAGGGTGCTGGCAGTCAGGTTAGGAAAAGGAATGCTCGTAAAACTGAGCGTCCGTTTTCCTAACCCGCTGACAGCCTCCTCTCCCGGGCACCCGCTGCTGAGGAGGCGCTAGGGCTGCACGCTTTCCCCTAGCGTCTCCTTTTTAACGCGGCAGCCCGTTGGCATGTTGCATCGGGCACGCTGGAGAGGTCGGTCGGCGCGCATTAGCAGAGCGGGTACTCAGTCACGAGCACCCGTCTTCCGCACGCCGATATCGCATCAACCTGAAGGATGTGACCAAGAGAGGAGGTGAATGCTGCAGCTTCCAGAGGTCAAGGGCGAGAGAAATCTTCAAAACGCTATTTCGCAGGCCAATGCAATAGCGAATTCCACTGAGCACAGTTCCTGATCAGAGGTGGAGTAAAGTTACCCACATCTCTAGGACTGGTGTTAGTCTCTACTAGTGCTGTGCACCAGTGTGGCCCTGGATCTGGAGGTTGGGAGTCTGGCATTTGGGGCTCCTGGACACGGGTTTTGTATGCACAACTTTTACCTTCCTAACAGCCAAATGCCTGTTTAAAAAGAAAAGACTTTTCTTTTTAAACAGGCATTTGGCTGAGGACCCAGGATTTTGCCTGGGTTGTCTTCCTTTTGATGTGTGCCCTGTTTTGCTGCTGTTTGTATTTTATTATGAGTGTGCTCCTGTAAATCACTTAGGCTTAAAGTGATAATAAATAAATAAATACATTCCTGCATAGAGTGCACATAAAACAGAGTTTATGCTCCCTTGTGTGCATTAGCCATGGTTTAGGCTCCTAAATCATTATTTGTGCACACACATATGGAGGAATAACCTAGTCATCAGAGCAGTGGGCTAAGAACCAGAGAAGCCAGAGTCAAGTCCCGTGGATGCTCCTTGTGACCTTGGGGTAAGTCCCATCACCCTCAGGCTCCCTGGGGACGGGAGAAATGTTTCCTATACCCAAATATAACTTGTCTTGGGCTTCTAATCAAAAAGTGTGAGCTAAATAAAATCAATCTTGTCTTGTAAGCATAAACCATGGTTGGTTTGATTGTTTGATTTGAGACACACTTTTCCCACAGGGGGATACAATGCAGCCATCACAAGACAAGTGCCAGGTTTGTGTGCAATAACCACGATCAGGAACCGCTCAAGTAAATCTGCTGCCTGAGGGAAGGGATGAGATTCGACCCCCACCCCACAGGCACTGCACAGGCCAAATCAAGGAGAGGGGCTCTCTTGGCGCCTTCGGTGATTTGAAATGCTGCAGAAGGGGGCAAGCAGGAGTTATAGTTCTCCGGAGGAGTGGTAGATAGAGGGTCAGTGGTAATATTTTTTCTAGGAAGCTGGCAGCCCACACACACTCCCAGGAACCCTTTGACCTGCCTCCCATGTTTCCCCAGCATCTGCCACCTAGAGAAATGGGAGATGGGTGAATGGTTGGGGTCTGTGTGTGGTGGACTCTCTTCAAGCCGGGTATTAGGGTACTGGGCACCCCAGGCAAACTTTACAGCCTTGCACCCCCCACCTTCCCAGCCCTCACCCCACACAATTAAAAATTGAGCATTTATAATAAGATTTTACATGAAAAAGAACATTCATAGTCTTCTGAGATAAAAATATCACAACATGCATATTATATTTACTTACACTGCTGTGATGCCAACCAGAAAAGCCTGCAAAAAAAAGCCATCTGGTATTAGGTATATTGTAAAGTGAATCTGATGTGGGTTTGACCCTCAGAAAGCCATGAGTAAGCTAAATAACAATTACAATTATCTTCCATACCAAATTACAATAATCTTCCATATCAAAACAGTACTAAATGTCAGCACTCAAATAGTAATAGCCTTACCTATGAAAAAGCACACCAGGCCCTAAAACACCAATACACCTCTTATTAGTAAAACAGAACAGACCAGGCTGCTATAGATTCCTACACAGAAACTACATGCCAGCAGAATATCTCACCTTGGATATACAGAATAAAGTGACCAAAAAGTATAAACATAAATGTGCAGACATAAACTGAACTGAAAACCACAAGAAGCCAGACTCTGTATGCAGTGCAACAGTGTATAAACAAACACCATCACTCCTCATAAAACGATAATAAAATCAAGAAATATAACACATAAGAACATAAGATATGCCATACTGGGTCAGACCAAGAGTCCATCAAGCCCAGCATCCTGTTTACAACAGTGGCCAATCCAGACTACAAGTACATATTATGTTTTGAATCGCTACAATGGCGTGTCCTAGTGACGGTATATAAAACCTAATAAATAAATTAAATAAAAAAAAAATGCCTGGCATGTACCCAAACATTAAATAGATTTCAAGCTACTATTTCTTATTGATTATTTAAACAAACTCCAAAAAATAAATATAGTTAAACATATATAACACATAAAATCAAAACAATAAAAAAAAATGAGGATAAGAAAAGCCTGCTGAGCTGTATGCTATTCTATACATAAGGGCAAATGGGAATACCAAATCTCTTAGCCACATAAGGCATACATCAAATACTAGTGCCAAGCCCATACCCAACAACATTCCTAATACCATTTGGGTTTCAAGTGTCTTTATTGCAGGAATATCTGGTTGGCACACAGCAGTGCCTGTAAATATCACTTTCACCATGTATATTATGTTTTTACCTCAGAAAACTGAACTTGTAAATGTCATTTTCATGTAAAACGTATTATGCATAATTTTTGATTATGTGTGGGCTGAGCTGGGGATATGGAGAGGGGGCAGCAAGGCTGTGAGATTTATCTAGGGCACCTAATATCCTTGCACCGGTCCTGGGACTGCCAGCCTAGGAGATCTACTTTCAGAGCTGCTGCTCGTCTGTTCAGGAGAGTTTTCTAGTTCAGTTCCTGGAATACAGAGGTCTACACATCAGGAAGCAGGTAGACCTGGGGAGGGTCCCATCCTCTACCTCAGAGCTGGTGAGTAGTGGACGAAGAAAATCTCTAGTGTGTGAAGGCTTTTGCAGTGACGGAAGCTTTTGCACTCTTTCCTGTATGGACTGCACTCTTCTTATTTATTTATTTATCACGTTTTATATACCGTCATTGAGATATATCCCATCATAAAGGTTTACCCAATGTTCAAAATCAATAAAAGTAGTCATAAAAGAGCGAAAGATACAATATATACATAATAATAAATAAATTATAATTACGGCATTACTTCATAAAAAGATTATGGAAAAGGTAGAACTTATCGTATAAAAGAGGAATAAATATAAAAATAATCACATGCATTAATTTAAAAAATTAAGAATAAATAAAATAAGGCAGAATTAAAAAGATACTGTTCATTTGTTGCTGGGTTTGTTCTTACTCAGTGTTATGCATTATATTACTGAGTTTGTTCATGCTCAATATACACTTTGTGAAAGAGCCATGTTTTGAGCTCTTTTTTAAGTTCATGTATGTTTTGTTGGAGTCTTAACTTTTCTGGTAGTTCTCCATTGTACACTCTTCTGATTTCATTCATCTGCATCAGTTATTCCAGTAAATGATTTATTTTTGAGCATCAGACTATGTGGCAGTGTGTTATGCTTACTGGAGCCAGAAGACCTCCAAACAGCCTTTACCTTTCTCCCAGCAGGAAAGTTCTCCCAGGGATCATAGGGAGGTTCACACATTTGTTTACTACATTTTTTATTCTACTTGTAAAACATGTTATCCAAGCCATAAGATATTCTAAGAGGTCAATAGCCAAAGCGTGTTCAGTGCTAGTTAGCCACATAAGTGAAACTGCTGAATATGTGCCTACATTCAACACCATCATTTGGCTGCATAAGTCACTTATGTGGCTAACTCTTTAGCTGCATAAGTTGTGTGCCAATCCGGGTAGAGTGACTTAGCCACATAACGTAAGTGGCTAAATAGCAATATTTGATTTTAGCCACATAAGTTAACCGGCTAAGGGGGTCATTCTCTAACGCTATCACACGCGAAAAGTCCCTTTTCGCGTGTGATAGCTAGCTCGGGGCGGAGTTGGCCCCCAGAAGAGGAGGAGTCAGGGCGGCACCGGGGGGCAGACGCTGTGGACACATCACTGGCGGCGAAAGGTAAGATTCCTTATCGCCGCCAGTTTCGCGCCGAATAACTACACCTTTTATGGTGTAGTTATTCGGCGCAAAAGCCGGCAGCGATCGCACCGCGGAGGTGCGATCGCTGCCGGCTATCGCAGGACCGCCCCCCAGCTTCCCCCCCCCCCCGCCCTTGTTACCGCCAGATTCCAGGCCTAAGTTAGATCTGCCATAGAGCAGGTCTAACTTAGCTGGTTATAAATAGTGTGGCTAAGCATGAATATATATGCAGATATTCAGTGGCATAACTTTGCCACTGACAATACTGTATAACTTAACCAGATAAATTGTACCTGGCCAAGTTACTTAAATGGCCAGTTTTGAATATTGACCTCAGGGTGTCTATTTGCCATACCAATCCTGAAAGTGCCAGAAGTTCTTGTAGCAGGTACAAGCTTTACCCATTGCTATGATTTTTCATGTCTTGTAAGATGAAACAAATGTACATCTCCCTGCAATGCATGACCTATAGGCTACCATCTGCTTTTTCAGGTAAAGATTATGTTTGGGTGATAGTAGCCTTGAACTAGTTATTACATCAGTTCAGTAGTCAACAGAAAGTTCATTGTCTACCTGTAGATCAATTGCATGAAGATGTGACTACTAGTTGAACAAGTCCATGTACAAATTTTATTGTAGCCCCCAAGTTACACATCCTATCATTCATAGGGGTCAGTCTATACTAGATACATTAATGGGCTATAGCAGGAGAGGCCAATTCCGGTCTTCAAGAGCCACAAACAGGTTTGGTTTTCAGCATAACCACAATGAATATGCATGAGAGATTTGCATGCACTGCCTTCATTGTATGCAAATTAATCTCGTGTATATTCTTTCTGGATATCCTGTAAACCAGGCTTAGTTGTGGCTTGAGGGCTGGAATTAGCCACTCCTGGGCTATGGAGATTGGGATATTGGCAAATTAGGCCAAGATCCATTATAACTGGGTATGGGGCATGATAGCTCGTCTCAGGTCAACTTCTCTGAATCACAGCTGAACTGAGACAGTGACAGGAGGAAAAGTGCTTTGCCATCAATCCCATCCACTCTGTCAGTGAACTGATCAAGTGAGACCTTTCATTACACAGGAACTTCACAACCAAAAAGGTAAAGTAGTAGCTGTCAATGCTGGTGCTTGCTGTTCACAGCAGGTGCTTTTATCCATAGTGAGGGGAAGGTACTCAAGGGGATTTCATTTTGAAATATCTGTGCATACTTTCGCATGCAATACTTTTATCCCTGGTCCCCTGTTAGTATAAATTTTCAAAAGGAAACTCTATGGGGAGTTTCTCTTTGAAAGTTCACTTGCACACATGTGGGTACAACAGGCCCTGCAACTAGTCTCAAAATTTCTCCCTACACATAGGGGCGGATTTTCAGACTCCGCGAATAGGCCTACTTTTGTTTGCGCTCCAGGCGCAAACAAAAGTACGCTGGATTTTAGTAGATACGCGCGGAGCCGCACATATCTGCTAAAAACCTGGATCGGCGCGCGCAAGGCTGCCAATTTTGTATAGCCGGCGCGCGCCGAGCCGCGCAGCCTACCCCCATTCCCTCCAAGGCCGCTCCGAAATCGGAGCGGCCTTGGAGGGAATCCTCTAACGCCCTCCCCTCACCTTCCCCTCCCTTCCTCTACCTAACCCACCCGCCAGGCCCTGTCTACACCCCCCCCCTTACCTTTCTCCGGGGATTTACGCCTCCCGGAGGGAGAAGTAAATCCCCGCGCGCGAGCGGGCCTCCTGCGCGCCGGGCCGCAACCTGGGGGCGGGTACGGAGGGCGCGGCCACGCCCCCGTACTGCCCCGGGCCGTAGCCACGCCCCCGTACCCGCCCCCAAAACGCTGCCGACACGCCCCCGAAATGCCGCGATGACCGGGCCCGCCCCCCGACACGCCCCCGACACGCCCCCCTCGGAGAACCCCGGGACTTACGCAAGTCCCGGGGCTCTGCGCGCGCCGGTAGGCCTATGTAAAATAGGCTCACCGGCGCGCAGGGCCCTGCTCGCCTAAATCCGCCCGGTTTTGGGCGGATTTAGGCGAGCAGGGCTCTGAAAATCCGCCCCATAGGGTAGATGGGCTGGCCTGCTGGTTTAATGGGGTGTTGCATTCTGCTATGCATGCAGGAGACAGATCCAAGCCTGTCTTTTGCTGTTCTGGCTGGGGCTAGGAATGCTGCAGGGGCAGCATTTAAGGCCCAGGGGTGCGGGAGAGGGAGTCTCTGTCATTGCACAATGGTGACACCTAATAGCCAGACCACAGGTAGCAATCCATGACTTGTGGTGCCCGGCCAAGAACCATCACTGCAAGGACTGGGCTAGATGGGAAGGGTGAAGCTTACAAATGAGGGGAAAAAGATCCAGGTAGATGCAAATGAAAGCTCCTCCTGGTGCTGTAGTCCAGCATTTCCCAATCAGTGTGCCATGGCATACTATTGTGCCATAGCTGACATGCAGGTGTGCCACAGCTGCACTCTATTTTGCCTTTCCCTCTGGGCCTGCAGGATGTCCTCCCACCAGCTGGGGGAGTCAGAGAGCAGCGCTTATCTTATCTGCAGCTGCTCCTGCTTTCCCTCTGTAATGGAAACTGCATGGGGCTCTGAGGCTTGTGAGACCTGCTGGCCCTGTGCAGTTCAGCTTGCAGAGGGAAGCTGGCAAAGGAGGAAACAAGCAGCACTGGGTAAGCATTGCCTCCCAGACTCCTGCTGATCAAGGTTTGGGGGTGGAGTGGGGAAAGGGGCAGCTGAATGTGCCACTCGGAGTGGGGGAGAGAGAAGGGATGTTGATGATGCCAGGAGATGGGGGGAGAGGGAAGATGATGCTTCAAAGAGGAGAGGAGGAGAGGTGGAGGGAGAGGGAAGACGATGATGCCAAGGAGTGAGGCTGAAGGAAGGTGATGCCAGGGAGTGAAAGGAAAGGGAAGAGAATGTGATGATGCCAGGGGGTGAGGGAGAGGGAAGTTGATGATGTTGATGCCGGAGAGGGCAGGTGATTCCAGGGGGGTGGAGGGAAAGGGAAGAGAAGGTGATTGGCATGGGGTGGGGGAGTGGAATGAGAGAGGGAAGTTAATGATGATGCCAGAGGTGAGAGATAGGAGTGAAAGGAGAAGGAGAGGGATGGTGATGATGCCAGGGGGTGAGGGGGGAGGGGATGAGGCAGAGGAAAGGTAATGATGATGCTAAGGGGTGAGGGAGAGGGGTGGAGGCAGTGGGAAGTTGATGATGCCAGGTGGAGGGAGATGAAAGTTGGGGATGATGGTGGTGAATGATAGGGAAGGTCATGATGATGCGAATGGGTGGGGGGAAGAAGTGGTGGAAGGTGATGAATTCTTGTGGTGGGGAAAAGGGATGGAGGGAGAGGGCAAGTGATGATGCCAGGGGATGGGAGAGAGGGGGAGGGGGTAGAAGGAAGAAGATAGTGATGATTCCAGGAGTGAGGAGGAAAAGAGAAAAGTTGATAATGCCAGGAGGTAGGGAGAGGGGTGGAGGGGGAAGGTGATGATGATGTAAGGGTCGTGGTGGTTTTCTGGTCAACCTAATAAATCAGTCACTCAGTACTGGCATCTGCCCTGACCATTTCAAATTGACCTCTATATTACCGATTCAAAAAATGAAAAATGAAGAATTCACCAATTGAAATAACTTACGCCCTATAGCCTCCATCACTACACTGGCAAAACTAACAGAATCAGTTGTCCTCCATCAACTAAACAATAATCTTTATGACAACGAGCCCCTTCATCCCAACGAACATGGTTTTAGAAAAGGTCATAGTACCGACTATCGAGACCTTGTTGCTATCATCCTTTGGCACCATATTTAAAGGCTTTGACGCTAACATGGGCTATATACTAGTGCTCCTGGACATATCAGCGGCCTTTGATACCTTAGATCATTCTATACTACTATCAAGATTACATTCTATCGTATAGTGGGCTCTGTCCACAGTTGGTTCAACTCTTTCCTTACCAACCATCTGCATCAAATAAATATTTATTTTTAAATGCTTTTAATTTTGAGAACACTACTTAGCTACTCTATCCTTCCACTTGGCCTGTCTTCCCTCCCATTATCCACTTTTCCTGATTTATTTCACTTGCTTTTACGTTGAGTACTGGTTTTGGTTTATTTTTATTACTATACTGATCATTTTAATTTTAGTTTATGATTGTGTATTTTATTATGTTTGTTTTATTGTAAACTGTTTTGATTATGTTCCCATATAAAAAGCGGTATATAAATAATTTTAAATAAATAACACCATAACACCAATACTTAAACAACCTCATTGATTACCCATTAGTTACCAAATTCAATACAAAATCTTAATGCTCATCCATACCTTACTACACAGTACTACCTCCATATGGTTATGTTCCACTCTTTGAATTTACCAACCACCCTGTCACTTATGCTCCTCAGATAAAAATTATCTCCAAGCACTCACTGTAAAAACTGCTAGGTTAAACCTAACTCGCAACTGTACTTTTTTGGTTGCAGGTCCCAATTTATGGAATTCTCTTCCCAACTACATTTGTCAGCTCACCACAAAACATGACTTCAAAAAACAATCAAAAAACTTACTTGTTTTTCCCAAGCCTTCCCTGATTTGCAATCCTAAAGTGAATGAACTCAACCTCATTCACTACCCCATCTTAATTCTTTGGGATTTGTAATTATTGTCCTTAATGTATGCTATGTTTTGTTTTTATTAACTATGTATGTTTTTATTTCTTGTAAACCGCCTAGTTCCACTTTGTGCGTATACGCGGTATATAAAACCTTTTAAATAAATAAATGATGCCTGAGGGTGGAAAGGGAAAGGTGATGACAAGGAGGAGAGGGACAGGGAAAAGTATGATGATTATAGAGGGGAAGGTGCAGAAGATAGGGAGGGAGAGAGAAATGATGACTCCAGGGGGTGAGCAACAGGGGTAGAGGGAAGGGAAGGTGGTAATGATGATGCTGGGGAGGGGGGGGGGAGGCAAGAAGAAGAGATGAAGAGAGAGAGGGAATGTGATAATGAATGATGCCAGGGAGTGGGGGAGAGGTAGATGAAAGGGACGATGGGTGATGATGATGATGATGATGATGCAGAGGTTGAGAAGGTGGCCAGAGAGAAGGGATGCTAATTCCAGGGGGTGGGGAAGGGGTGGAGAGGACAGGGAAGTTGATGATGATGGGGGGGTAGCAAGAGAGGTATGTTGATGATGAGGGGAGGGAAGAGATGGTGGGAGAGGGAAGATGATGATGCTAGGGAGTGGGGTTTGCCGGAAGAATGAGGGCTAGAGAAAGTGATGATGATGATAGGGATTGGGGGAGAGGGAAGGGAAGGGAAGAAGAAGATGAAGGCAGGGGAAAGGGTTATTATGATGATGGGGAAAGGGGTAAGGGAGAAGGTGATGGTGCCAAGGGCTGGGGGAAGGAGAAGGTGATGATGATGCAAATGGGATGGGGGGGTGGGGGGGGGTGAGGGAAAGAGAAGAGGAAGTGGTTTGTGTGCCACATCAAAGTGAATCCTGGGTAGGTGTGCCGCAAGCAAAGACGGATGGGAAGCACTGCTCTGGTCCATAGAAAGCAGTTCTGATTGAAGCTGGGAAGTCAAAAGGAGTAGGAGAAAAACTGCTGCTAGCAGGGCTGGCTCTATGGCGCACTGTGCACTATGGTGGGGGAGATCTGCATTGGGCTCCCAGTCTATCGGAGCTGCTAGGAACTGGGTGTATCACAGACATAGGAGCCGATGCAATACACTGTGCGCAGCCGAGTGCCCTGTTCGGACCCGCAGTTGGGCTCGGGGTGTGTGGGCGCTACCTAATCCCCTTATGCAAAAAGGGTATTAATGCCTCCACAACACGTGTCCAACGTGTGGCGAAACTAATAGCGCTCATCACATGCAAATGCATGTTGATGAGGCTATTAGGGAATCACCTGAAATGTAAAAAAAAAGCACAGTTTTGCACTCAGAAATTAACGCCTGCTCTAGGCACTCCCAAAAGTTGTACAGAAGCAGTGCCAGCGGGGGGGAGTGGCCAAGATGGCGTCTGACTAAGACGTGTGTGGAAAGCTCTCCTGTGTGTTTCTGGAGTTTCTTGATCAAAGGGTTTCTTAATCTTCAATATTCATGCCTCACCACAAAGAGAAAAGCCAGGCTTCGTGAAAGCCAGGCTTCTGTTGAAACTCCGGATGTTCAACAACCCACCATTGAGAAGTTTTTTCACATCAACGCCGACTGAGCCGGGAGCGAGGGCCGCAGAGTCAGGAGGAGCAGAGCGACTCCCTCCGACAATGGCCGAGGAGATCTCGCTTAGCCCCGGCACGCCAGTCACACCGTCCCCAACCCCAACGGAAATGGAGTACAGGGGAAGAAACATTTGCTGGGTCTCCGGATAGCCCCTCTGGGGAAGCCACACAGAGGGGAACTATCCGGAAGAAAACCGAGGCGGAGAAGAGAGAGGCGAGAAGGGGGAGAGCCGGCCGGCCCCCCCGCAGGGAGCCTACCTTCCCAGGCTTCGAGAGTCAACTAGCCCAGCTGACTCCTCGTTGGGAGAGAACCGGGACAATGCTGCTGAAGCCGCACAAGGAGGTGAACAAATCCAAGTAAGACCGTTTTTGGTTAAACCGGCTAGAATAACGATGGAGACTTTGTGGGAGGCGTTAGCCTCGATTGAAGCGCAATAGTGGGATTATCAAAATCAGCTTTTGAAATAAATAGAAATACAAGATATAATGAAGAAAGGATTGTTAAGCAAGAGAAACAACTACTGGATTTTGAGGAGAAAGTAAAAAAGCTAGAGAAAAATCAACAGTGTTTAATGCAAACAGAAAATGTGCAAAATAAAAAGCTGGAAAATTTAGAAAACTCTTTGCGAAGCACTAATATTAGAATCGTTAATTTTCCTATTATACCACAAATATCACCGGTGGAATTATTTAAAAGTTATTTGACTGAAAAATTGAAAATTCCAAGAGAGGCACTCCCACTAGTCACAAGAGCTTATTATCTGCCACAGAAGAAAGCCCCAAGAGACCAAAGAAGTGAAGAAATAACGGCGAATGTAATGAATGTGACTGATTTACTGGAATTATCCCAAGAAGATGTAATCAAAAAGAGGAGTGCTATTGGTGACTTTTGCCTTTTTGACTGAAAAAAATAATGTTTTCCGAATGTACTTTAGAAATAGTGCAGAGCTTTTCTACGGACAAAAAGTATGGGTATATCCCGACATTACTAAGATTACACAAGACAGACGGAGGAAATTTATAAGTATGAGAGTTGAGGCGCTTGCTATCTGTACAAAATATACTGTGAGATATCCATGTAAATGTCACATAAAATACCAGGGAAATGATTATATTTTCTTTGAACCATCGCAGTTAAAGTTCTTTTTGGATGCTCACCCGAAGGCGACTGGATCAGAGCATTAGGCATAGAAGGCGGTTAACTTAGTCTTTTCTTTTTCAGTATTTCCTATATATCGCTCCTTGTAAATGTGGGCCTAACTCCCCCATGCATGCCTGTTTTATAGATGGTGTATAGATGTTTAATATATATAATCCTAATTAGGATTATGATGAAAGCCAGATTTCCTGTATTTTGATTTATATACACCACCTTATTACCTCACATTGTTATACTATGTGTAAAATTTTGAAATGCATAATAAAAAATAAATTAAAAAAAAAAGAAGCAGTGCCAGCGGACAGGCTCGGGAAGCAAAAGCTCAGTTAACAAGCATCCGTTTCCCAAACCCATGGCTGTGCACCGATTAGCAAAACGGACGCGGATAAATTGAGTGTCAGTTTTCCTAACCAGCAGATGGCCGCTGACAGCCAAGGACTCCCTAGCTCCCGCTGTCAAGGAGGCGCTAGGGGCGTGCAATCGACCCTAGCACCTCCTGGACAACGTGACCCCTAATTTACATATTGCCTGGCGCCCCCAGGGGAGGTGCCCGGGGGCACATTAGGAGAGCGGGCGCGGAACCCTCAGTGCCTGTTTTTACTGCACTTTTTTTTGCATCGGCCCCATAATGTGCTCAGGTCAGGGCACGTGGCTGCCTCTGCTTTGCAAAGAGCGGTGATAGAGGTCCATCTGGCCGGAGGCACCCCTCTTACCAGCAAGGAGGAAATATTTGAAGAAAAAAAAAAAAGGGGGGCTAGGTTAGGCATAGGACACATTCACAGGTACAGATCTCTGCAAGCACACGGTTTTATTACAGTCGTACAAGCTCCCAGTGATTGTCCAGTGCACTTGGAAAATTACTTTATAGCCAGGCTAAACGCGTCATCATTTTACTAAGTGAAGCTGCTAGACTGAAAGAGGAAGGGTGAAGACGCCTGTGATTGAAAGGAGACCGTTTCTGTGCACGACAGCTGAAACAATGTTTGAACAGCGCTCCAGTGAGGAGCTTTCTCCTTCCGCTTCTCTCTACATAATCTGCACCTGCTCACGTCTCACCTGGTTGGGATCAGAGTCCTCTTCTGCTTCCTTCCTGTGACACATCCCCAGTCCTGCTCCTTGCCACAATGGCTGGCCTGGGGGATGTGCAGATAAAGAAACGAATGAAGTCCCACATTACCTGTGCCTTCCTGACCCCAGGTCTCCACCGTTCTCGAAAGCAGCGGGATGGGGCAGTAATGATCTGGTGACACTCCTGTTTCTGTACAGTCACCGATCCCAGGTACATAAGCCGGTGTTCTTGCCAGATATTATTGCAGCAGTTTTTTGGTTTTTTTTTTCCCCCAGTTATGATGATTTGTCCTTTCTCAATCAGCAGCAACAAGGACAGCTGTGTGTCTGAGCCAAGCACCTCCCCGTTGGGACAGCTCCTCCTGCGCAGAGGGGTGGGGACGGGCTGGCAGAAATTGGAAACTCCTGCAGGTCCACTCTGCAGAGAAGCTGGCAGGGGAAGGCAGTGGTCAGGCTGTGAAGGAATGCTTTGCACTGGATGTTGCATTTTGGACCTTTCTGGTGCAGAGGTTCCAGTGATATCAACTGTGCTAATGATGCCCGAAGGATGACCATAGGCTCCCTTCACTGGTGGCTGGAAGAAACCCAAGTTAAGCAACTTCTCCTGGCAAGACTGGTCTCTGTGTTACTGATAGCATTACTCTTTCTTGGAGTCTGAAAAATAAAAGCATTTTAAATGTTAGGGTACTTACTACAATATGGAACATTTACAAACTTATTACAATGTGGAACATGCGTAAACATTTGCACTTAAAAAAGACATTGGAGTGGCTTTGAAAGTCCATGTATGTAACCCCCCTCCTGTATTTCACTATGAAAGGGGTTACTAGGTGTGGATCATTCCACTTCAAAAGTGAACTCTGTTCCTGAAAGCTCATGCCTCAATAAACTGGTTATTCTATAAGGTACTACCCATCTCTTGTCATTTTTGCTCACCAGACTAACATGGCTAAGATATGAATTACAATAACATGTACGTACTAGAGATATGCATTTGTTTTAAATGAATTAGCAAGTTCAACAAAATTCGTCTAATTCGTCATGGTTTGGGAGCGCTGTGAAACTAAGGAAATTTTCCAAAATTTCAGAATAATTCATATTTTGTGTTAGTGCGCACTAACATGAGATTTGGGAACCATGAAAAAAAAAATCTCGAACTGCGGAAAAAACACCATTACCTGTTGGGGACCCAAACCAAACCATGAAACAAAAAAAAAAAAACCAAAACAATACACATCTCTAGTACATACTGCCTAATCAAATCTAAAGGATCACCCTAAACAGTTTGCAATAGCATAAAAATATATTGCATAAAATGCAATAGATAATATAAATACCAAGTTCAATAAATAAAAAATTAAAAAACATTCAATGATCAAAATGTACTAAGCAATAAATAATAAGCAAATACTTTGGCACACCTTTAGAATTCAAATCCTACTCTCACTTGGGAAGAGATCAGCAGTGTCCCAATAAATTATATAAATTAAACATTAATTACTAAATGTCCTGAACACTACCTTCCCACCCAACACCCACTGCTATTTGAGCCAAAGCTCAAACCTAGGATAACTGCCCTCCTCCCAGCTGGATCTACTATTTAACTCAGTCCCTCCCCCCTTTATGGGCCAAATGACAGGTAACGTTAAATTACAAACCCACATACGCTGAGGTCAATCGCTCCTGGAGGAGCAACCCCCTTTGGAATGCCTCTTTCCCCTGTGGCAGGCTGGCCTTCCAGGTCAGCTTGTGATTACATCAGTGGGAGGGGGTGGAGTCAGGCATCCCTGGGATCGAGCCAAGTGGCTGGAGGGCAGTGGAGGAAGGAGCATGATGGCAGAGCCCCTCTTCCCCATACTGGCCATTTTCCACGATATCTGACTATTTTAAGGGAACTGCTACTTTTTAGGACACCCCTTGTACCTGAAAATCCTGTTTTGCTGTCTGCAGAACAGACTTCTCTCCTTCCCTTAAGTAACTTGTTGGTACAGCTCCTCTCCTCTTATCTGTAGCACCATACTGGCACCTGGTAAAATTGGCTGGTCTAGTCAATATAGTCCTCCCTCTCTCAAGATCACAGCAGAGTGCTGTGTGGCTCCCATGTCCCTCCTGGACAACCCAGCTGGAACCTTCTTCTTTGAAGTGGGCCGATACAGTACAGTGCGCTACGACGGAGCGCACTGTTAACCCGCCATTGGACGCGTGTTTTTGACGCGCTAGCGTTACCCCTTATTCAGTAAGGGGCCGAAAACGCGCGTCCAATCCCCCGAACCTAATAGCGCCTGCAACATGCAAATGCATGTTGATGGCCCTAATAGGTATTCCCGCGCGATTCAGAAAACAAAATGTGCAGCCATGCCGCACATTTTGCTTTCAGAAATTAGCGCCTACCTTTGGGTAGGCGCTAATTTCTTCGGGCACCGGGAAAGTGCACAGAAAAGCAGTAAAAACTGCTTTTCTGTGCACCCTCCGACTTAATATCATGGTGATATTAAGTGGGAGGTCCCGAAGAGTGTAAAAAGTAAAGAAAAAAGAAAAAAAAGAAAAAAAACATTTGAAGTTGGTCCACGCATGCATGAACTATGACCTATAGGTCAGCACATGCCCCTTCATTCCAAGCGATGCACATCTATAACGTAGCGACTGGTATATGGAGGAGGGGACACTATTGTCCACATGAACAAACCTGGATTTCTATGTTCCTGTAGAAGGTGAAGGTTGTAGAGCGGGGGGGGGGGGGGGAGTTTTCAAGATGGTCACAATGGATTTTCCTCAGATATATTTGCATACACGTAGTCCAATTACCAGGGTAACTTACATATTTTGGTAACTGGGTCAATGGGACCTCTTTTGTAATTATGTGTACTAAATCCAGCCACTAGGTGTCGCCATTGATCAATGGCTGAGTCGCCCCCTTCCTGAGGGCTTCGAATGCCGCTGCCTGTGCAGCATCCCAGCCCCAGCCAGCCCAAAGAGTAGAAGACATGAGCTGGGAAGCAGGAGCAGGTCCTGTGCACGGTAAACTCTGATTTATTTTAGTCAGGGATAATTCTTTTGTAATGTCTTCTCTCTCACAGGCACACAAACTTTCCATCCCACGCCTTTAATTCTTTCACTA
Organism: Rhinatrema bivittatum; assembly: GCF_901001135.1. NCBI lineage: Eukaryota > Metazoa > Chordata > Amphibia > Gymnophiona > Rhinatrematidae > Rhinatrema > Rhinatrema bivittatum. The sequence continues at coordinate 34,913,565 of NC_042631.1, forward strand.
TTTGAGCTGTCGTCAGGAGGGACTCAATTGCTTTACCCCAAGGTGCAGCTGCTGGAATCCAGTTCTGCAGTTTTAAAAGGTCATTCCTTGGCAGTTTTATCATCATGATAATGAGATAATTAAAAAAAAAAAAATGCTTTTCCCTTGAGTGTTTCTCCAGGTATCTGAGAAACCTGCTTTAGAGTCTGTCTGCCAACCCATCATCTAGATACAGCCATTGAGCAGTTCTTCTGTATGTGAATAACAGAACAGAGAGTTGTAAAGAATAGTTTTTAGTTTTTTTTTTTTTATAATTTATAGTTTATCTTCAAAACAAAAATAAGCAACAACAATTGTTTTTTTGTTTGATGTTCAACATTTCCATCCACCCCTCCTCTAGAAACCCCCTTCTTCAACCCGTTATATCTCAGCAAAGCAAATAAAAACAAATAAAAGGGGCAAGATGGCCGCCAGATAGGACGTGCAGGAAGCGAGCTCCTCCACGGCGGTTTTTCCTTCGGAAGAATACCTATTGAACATGCCTCATACTAAAAGAAAAGGAAAGGTTCGGGGAGCACTGACCAGTTCCCTGATGCTAAGTTCTTCTCAGCCGAGGATCGAGGGCTTCCTGACGGGGGTATCCACGACGCCACACGGGCCGGTCGCTGGGGGAACGCTGGAGGAGCATGCGTACTCACCCTTGACCTTGGATGTTACACTGAGCCCTGGCGAGCCGATACGGCCGACACCTCTGCGCAGTGTTCTTTCCTTCCCGGACCTTGACCCGAGGGCGGTGTTCACTCTGAGACCTCGGGCGGAGTACAGGTGATTAGGGGGTGTAGATGAGGATACTACTGCCCCGAGAGGTATAGAACCCGGCGGTATATTCGAGGTGGTAACTGGAGAGTTAGACACTATCCCTGAGGGGAATCCAGGAAAACAACAAACGGCAACTTCTGGAGTGCAGGAAGAACCACGACAGGAAACCACAGAAGTTAATGTTAATCTGGGACGGCCTGAGGACATAACCCTTGGAAGGTATGGTACGCTTTAAAAGCTATTGATTCTGCATTAAAGTCCATCGCACAGTCGAATTTTGAACTTAAAAATCAGATTAAAGAGATAAAGAAACTGTTAAAAGTTTTGAAGGGAAACTGCAGAGCCACGAGGAACCCTTGCAAAAAATGGAAACTTTGCAGAATAATTTTATAACATCCGAAATGGCCATGGAAAGGAAAATAGAGAAACTTGAGAATAATTCAAAATTACTAAATCTGCGTGTAATAAACTTTCCAGTGGTTAGAATGATATCACCTATTGAATTATTTAAAACATATCTGAAAGAAATATTAAAGCTTCCAGAGGCGGCTCTTCCAGTTTGTACAAAAGCTTACTACCTCCCAGGAGTAACAACCCAGGCAGAGAGAGAAGAGTTACCATCGTTGGATATATCCCAAGTATTGGAACTTTCAATAGAAACTGAAATAAAGGAAAGGAAATCAATGCTAATATCTTTTGCGTTCTTATCTGAGCGTAATCATGTTTTGAAATTGTTTTTGCGAAACAGACAAGCTCTATTTTATGGGGCAAAGATTTGGGTGTACCCTGATCTTACTAGATCAACACAGCTACGCAGGAAGGAATTCCTTGCTTTAAAAGAAAGGGTCACAAGTATGGGGGCCCGTTTTGTATTAAAATTTCCCTGTAAAGGTTGTGTTCGGTATCAAAGTAATAATTATATCTTCTTTGACCCCAAACAACTGCGAGATTTCTTGGTGGGACATCCTAATATTACTCCAGAAGTGTAATTGACAAAAAAAAAAAAGGGGTACCTTCCTATCATTTTCCTAAGTACCTTTTTGCAATCTATTTGCTCCTTTTGTTCTACTTGCCCCCAAATTTCCTATATTAAGGTATAATTTCCTCTGTTGCATATTGTATGTTTTAAAACGAAGAAAGGTGTGTAACCTTGTTGTCCTATTATGTTACCGTATTCTTATTATGTTTATTTCATATATTGTATGTGAAAAATTTGAGAAATAAAAAATTAAAAAAAAAAACAAAAGGCAAAAACAATGTCACAATTGTAAACAAGAGAAAAAACCAATAAGATAACACACACAGCAAAAACAAAAACAGAAGAAAGCAATTTAAGGTTTTGATAATGCAACCTAAGAATATAAGACTTAAATAATGGGTCAGACCAAGGGTCCAACTGTGGCTAATCCAGGTTACAAGTACTTGGCTAGTACCCAAACATTAAATAGATCCCATGCTACTAATGACATTAATAGCAGTGGTTATTCCTTAAGTCAAATTGATTCATAGCAGTTTATGAAATTTTCCTCCAGGAACTTATCCAAACCTCTTAAAAACGCAGCTACACCAGCCACCCTAACCACATCCTCTGGCATCAAATTCGAGAGCTTAATTGTGCATTGAATGAAAAAGAATTTTCTCCGATTTGTTTTAAATGTGCTATATACTAACTTCATAGAGTCCCGCCAAGTCTTGAAAGAGTAAATAACCGATTCACATTTGCCCACTGCAGACCTCTCATGATTTTATAGACCTCTATCACATCCACCCTCAGCCATCTCTTCTCCAAGTGGAACAGCCTTTCCTCATAGAGGAGCTGTTCCATTCCCTTTATCATTTTGGTCACCCTTTTCCAGTACAAATATATCTCTTTTGAGATGCGGTGACCAGAAATGCACACAATATTCAACGTAAGATCTCACCATGGAATGATACAAAGGTATTATGACATTTTCCATTTTATTCACCATTCCCTTCCTAATAATTCCTAACATTCTGCTTGCTTTTTTGACTGCTGCAGCACACTGAACCGACGATTTTAAAGTATTATCCACTATGACACCTAGATCTTTTTCCTAGGTGGTGGCACCTAATATGAAACCCAACATTGTGTAACTACAACAAGGGTTATTTTCCCCTATATGCATCACCTTGCACTTGTCCACTGTTAGGGAATTTGATGACATCTCCCTCAGACTACTTTAAAGGACCGGGCACAGCCATCTCTCTTGGTCCTCCTTAAGGGTGCATCCTGCAGGGAATACTAGATGGGAGGAGGAGCCTTTCACCAGAGCATAAGATTTAGGGAGGCTTAGGGAGGCCCTGGGGATCATGGAGCGAGGTCCATTATGTTAAGACTTGCTATGTTCCCTGAAGCTAAGGTGAGCTGCACTACTGTTTTGGGACTTGCAATTAAGCTGGGCTGCCGCTTGTTGCTGGTATGATAAAAGACTGCGTATTGCCTGCACACTCCTGAGATTCAGGTGAACTGCTGCACTATTTGCTTTTGTTTGCATTTCTTGTCCTGAAGTGAAGGTCGGTGGCCATTTTGTTTGTTTAATTTCACTCTAAATAAAAAGCACTGAAGCACAGCTAGAGTCTACTGGTGGTTTCTTCTGGCTCTACATTTGAGCTAACACATGTGGTAGCTACACTGGGATCACTTGCCTAAAGCGTGATGCACAGACAAGAACCCACAGCTGCACAGCAGGAAAAAAAATACACAAAAAGCCCCCTCCTTTCCTGGGCCCTCCCAGTTCCAACCCAGCTTATGCAGGCCAAGGGGGCTATCCGCACCTGGTTAGTCAGGGGTTTAGAAGTCAGTAAGAGCCGGAGAGGCCAGCAGTTGTTTTTTTTGTCTTGCTCTCCTATCCCCGCAGATATACTTAAACATGGACAGCTGATCCACTATCCCTTGCCACCAGGCAGCAGGCATTACAAGTGCATACTGCTGTGACCCAGCCACCTCCCACAATGCATCTTAAAGAGTAAGATGCACCCAGATGGATTTTTGAAGAACTTTGTGCCAATCATCTTGGGAATTTGTGACTGGATCGTTATCAAGAAACTTATCAAACCCAGAGGTGTTGGCCACATATCCAGAAGACAAGGCAGCAATTCTAGGAAAAGCCGACTCATGCCAGAGTCTTACCACCGGCGATTTTGACGTTGAGCTCTACAAGTCGGGGAGAACCCTAGGAACTTATTCTACCAGCTTAAAGATGCCTCCTGGAAATGGCTATGCCCGGATGGGAAAACCGGGGCAGACATAGCCAAGGTAATTTTGCTGGAGTAGTTCCAAGATAGTCTAGATCCGCCAATGTGACAATGGGTTTGCCTGCATCCCAGTCTGACTCTGGATAAGGCCCTGGAAATAGCAAAGGCCTACCATCAAGCCCAGTCCTTGTCCAATCCACTATGATCCTGAGAGACACCCCTCAACCCACATATATTTTCCCATACGTATCTGTTTCACCAACCAACACCAATAGAACAGACCCGGCCATACTTTTCATCCCAGCTACAACCTTTTCCCGGACTGCCATGCTTCAGTTGTGGCAAAAGAGGCCATTTTGCAAGATTCTGTCCCTGCAGGGAGGCCTAGGCAATGGATGTTAACGTGTGGTAACTCCTCACTTGTGCAACTTTATAGACTTTATACAACCAGTCCATCCAGCTGCAATCTTGAAGAGCCAGAATTCCCCAAGTTCTTTCCATTAGAGGACCCTGATCTCTTTTTCTCTTTTGGAAGGACTCAAGTCTCGGTGGCAATGCTGTCGGTCAAATATACTTATGCTGCTAATTTAGAGACAGCTGGGGGGGGGGGGATGGGTCAGAGTCGGAGGGAGAACAACCACTCATCCAGAGTGTCTTACCAGGCTTCTTGGAGTGGGAATGGGCTAATCTTGGGAATTTTAGGTGAGCTCAGAGAGAGAGTATGAATCATTTAAGTGGGCCTATGAACAAGTACAAAGGATAGACTGGAAAATAGTCCCCAGAACACAGAGTGCAGATCTTGTCCCAGTCTATTTTGTAATGAAAGGATATTTATTGTATAGAGTCACAAAGGGAAATGTAGAAGGGGCAGAGTTAGAACAACTCCTAGTGTCCATGCCCTATCATCAACAGGTCCCAGTTAGCTCACAGTCACCAGCTAGGGGGCCACCTGGGGGAAGAAAGGTTTCTGGCATAATTCTATTGGCCGGGCCTTCATAAACAGGTCTAATTATATTGCCAGTACTGTCCTTCCTGCCAGCTCACAAAGCCTGCTGGGATATGGGTGGCACCTCTCATACCTATAATCAAGATCCCCTTTAAAAGAATGGGTATTGATCTTGTGGGGCCACTGGAAAGAATGACCCGTGGGAATAAGTATCTCCTTGTTATATTGGACTACACCACCCGTAATCTGGAAGTGGTCCCATTGTGGAACATGAAGACCCCATCAGTGGCAACCACTCTAATGGAGGTTTTCTTGTGGCTTGGGCTACCCAAGTCGATCCTGACAGATCAGAGTACCCCCTTTTGTCTCCAAGGTTATGAAACAACTCTGCACCTTGCTCAAAGTAAAGACCCTGCAGACCTTGGTGCATCACCACAGACTGATGGCCTGGTTGAGCGCTTCAATCAGATGCTCAGACAGATGTTAAGGAAATTTGTGATTGAAGATGGTAAGAACTGGGACATATTGCTGCCCTATGTGCTGTTCGCAATCAGCGAAGTCCTACAAAGCTCAATGGGGTTCTCCCCATATGAAAGGAGACAGAGGAATCTTGAACATAGCTTGTAGGACTTGGGAAGAAGAAGTAAACCCAGAGCAGAACCTAGAAGAATATGTGCTTAGAGAACGGAACTCTTAAAGAAGTCTGGCAAGGCGGCTCGCCTGTATCTGGAAAAGTCTCATTCTCAAGCTGAGCTTACAATCGCCCACGGTCCAGCAAGAATTCCAACCAGGGGACTGGAATTTTGTCTCCTTACATCATCAGAAAGTATGCTATTAGCCCACTGGCAAAGACCTATGGAGTTCTGAAGAAAACAGGAACCATGGACTACAAGATAGCTTAGCCAGATAGGCATAAGACCTCCCAGATCTACCACATAAATCTCCTGAAGAAATGGGTGCCATAAAAGTGTGGCATGGTTCAGGAAAGAGAATTTGGCCCAGAGGTCGGACCAAAACTGGACCAAGCCCAAGTTCCCTTCAGAGAACAGCTGTTCACTAGACAGACAGCTGATTTGAAGCAGTTGGTAGACAAAAGCAAAGAAATCTTCTCGACCCTACTTGGTTGTACTCACCTGGTACAACATGATATTATTATGTCTCCTGGAATGTTGGTACAGCAGCATCCTTATCAGATTCCCAAGGCCATTCACTGCATCATCTAGGCCAAAGTGAAGGAGATGCAATAGAAAAGTCCAGTAGTGACTGGTCCTTACCCATCTTATTAGTGCTGAAGCCAGATGGAAACATTAGGTTCTGTATAGACTTCAAAAGGATCAATGAAGTCTCAAAACTCGATGCCTATCTGATGACACGAGTGGATGAACTGATTGTGCGTCTGGTGTTGTCCCAGTTCATCTCTACCCTTGATCTTATCAAAGGGTATTGGCAGGTACCTCTTATGCCCTCCATAAAAGAGAAAACTGCATTCTCTACACCCATGGAATTGTTCCAGTTCACGGTACTTCCGTTTGGTCTTCATGGTGCCCCCACTATGTTCCAACAATTGATCGACCACCTGCTCTGCCCACATCAAGGGTATGCAGTCGCCTACTTAGATGACATTGTGATTTATAGCCACAACTGGAAAACCCATCTTAGCCAGGCCATATTAACCAGTCTGAAAAAAGCAGGGCTGACAGTTAATCCCAAGGAGTGCTTGCTAGGTGAGCAAGAGGTCCAGTATCTTGACTATATCCTAGGGAAGGGCAAAGTCCATCCACAGACCAGAAAGATCGAGGTGATCATCCAGGTGCCAGTCCCACAAATGAACGTGAAAGTGAGAGTGCTTTTAGGCCTTAAGAGATATTATAGGAGGTTTATCCCTAACTATTCAGAGAAGGCAGAAAGCTACTGGTAAAAAAAAGAACCAGAGAAGATCTAGAACGGGTAGATGTGAATCGGTTATTTACTTTCGGATAGTAGAAAGACTAGGGGGCACTCCGTGAAGTTAGCATGGGGCACATTTAAAACTAATCGGAGAAAGTTCTTTTTTACTCAACGCACAATTAAACTCTGGAATTTGTTGCCAGAGGATGTGGTTAGTGCAGTTAGTATAGCTGTGTTTAAAAAAGGACTGGATAAGTTCTTGGAGGAGAAGTCCATTACCTGCTATTAAGTTCACTTAGAGAATAGCCACTGCCATTAGCAATGGTAACATGGAATAGACTTAGTTTTTGGGTACTTGCCAGGTTCTTATGGCCTGGATTGGCCACTGTTGGAAACAGGATGCTGGGCTTGATGGACCCTTGGCCTGACCCAGTATGGCATTTTCTTATGTTCTTATGTCCAGTGGTCGGAGGAAGTGAAGAAGGTCTTCAGAGCTCTGAAAAAGATGATATGTTCTGAACCGATCCTGATCAACCCGGGCTTCACCAAACCCTTCACAGTGCAAACAGATGCCTCAGAGGTCAGCTGGGGGCCTTCTAAGCCCAGAAGAAGGATGGCCAAGAACATCTGGGGGCCTACATTAGCTGAAAGCTAATGTCACGCAAGAGACAGTACTCCATAGTTGAGCAGGAGGCCTTGGCAGTCAAGTGTGCTTTTATCTGTTGGGGTGACAGTTCATGTTCGTAATCTTTCAGTCTCGCAAGGTCCTCCTGCAATTTATCATAAACCCCTTTGTGATTTAACTACTCTGAATAATTTTGTGTCATCTGCAAATTTGATCACCTCACTCATTATATCTCTTCCAGATTTTTTACATATATTATAAAGCACTGGTCCAAGTACAGATCCCTGAGGCATTCCATTATTTACCTTTTTCCACTGAATAAACTGACCATTTAATCCTACTCTCTGTTTCCTGTCTTATAACCAGTTTGTAATCCACGAAAGAACATCGCCTCCTATCCCATGACTTTTTAGTTTTCTTGGAAGTCTCTCATGAGGGACTTTGTGAAATGCCTTCTGAAAATCCAAATACACTACATCTACCGGTTCATCTTTATCCACATGTTTATTAACCCTTTCCAAAAAGGTAGCAGATTTGTGAGGCAAGAATTTTATTGGGTAAATCCATGTTGGCTGTGTCACATTAATTCAGTTTTTATCTATTTGTTCTGTGATTTTGTTCTTTAGAATTGTTTCCACTATTTTTCCTGGCACTGAAGTCAGGCTCACTGGTCTATAGTTTTGCAGATCAACCCTGGAGCCCTTATTAAATATCAGGGTTAAAGTGGCCACCCTCCAGTCTTCATGTACAATGGACGATTTTAATGATAGGTGGAAAACTTTTACTAATAGTTCTGAAACTTCATTTTTTAGTTCTTTCAGAACCCTGGGTGTATACCATCTAGTCCAGGTGACTTGCTGCTCTTCAATTTGTCAATCTGGCCTACTACATCTTCCAGATTCACCGTGATTTGGTTTAGTTCATCCAAAGCATCATCCTTGAAAACCATCTCTGGAACCAATATCTTCCCACATCCTCATTAGTAAACATGGAACAAATAATTCATTTATTTTTTCTGCAATGGTTTTATCTTCCCTAAGTGCCCCTTTAACCCCTCGATCATCTAACGGTCCAACTGACCCTGTCACAGATTTCCTGCTTTGGATATATTTAAAAAAAAAGTTTATGAGTTTTTGCCTTTACTGCCAACTTCATTTCAAATTCTTTCTTAACCTGTCTTATCAATATTTGACACCTAACTTGACAATGCTTATGCTTTTTCCTATTTGTTTTCAGATGGTTCTGTTACAAAAACCCTCATAAAAACAGAAATAAATTGGATTTTTAGTCGATCATAATAGGCACTACCAGCAAAAAGATACTTGATTGCCTTATACTAATCATAGGCTGTAATATATACAAAATTGTCAAAAGATTTTTTTTTTTAATATTTTTTATGGAAGTAAAATAACTTATCTTAAAGCTGTTTCTTTAAGTCCATCTAGAGATCAAAGACTACTCAGTTGGCAGTGTTTCATTGATCTGCATTAGGGGTTGAAGATGGAACATTAACCATAATTCTTGTAGCTCTTCATGCGCTAAATTATATTATATTATATTATGTTATGCAATATTCAATATGTTCAACATCTCGAATCTCTTACATGCCATGAGGGTTTCCAAAGTAAGACTGGAGAGTTTGAAGGAATGGCACTAAAGGAAGAAATAGACATAATGGGCATCTCGTAGACCTGGTGGAAAGAGAATAACCAATGTGACATCAAGGTATAAATTATACTAATATGACAGGGCAGATAAAATTGTTGGAGGGGGTTGCCCTATATATTAAGTATGGCATAGAATCAAGCAGGATAAAAGTTTTGCAGGAAACAAACAGCATTCTGGAATCTTTATGAATAGAAAATCCA